>NC_079314.1:88337878-88937878 GCF_029931775.1 Euleptes europaea | reverse complement strand
TCTAAGTCTCAGGAGGAAAGTTTGTTATATATTTTTGAACTCTTCATAATATGATACAAAATTAACAATGTGGGTGGAAGATACTAATTTCATCTATTATTTTGAATATATGCTTTTACTGAATTGTCTTGGATAACAAATTAATGTGCTTTGAAGCATCAATTGAGGTGGTGTTTAGTAGAGTCCAGGACCGCAAAAATAGTTTGTTTTACATTTATGTGTCTAAAATATGGTGATTGAAATTATTGGAATACTGTATTTTGTATAACAAAGAATATGTAAATACACTTTAATATTAATCTCAGTCCACATGGAGTAATAAATGCTTCCATTGTAACTTCTGCCAATTGGTGCATGGCTTGAGAATTTTTCTTAGAAAACTATAGAAATCAGATGATTAAGTTGGTGTTGTAGAGTTCTGGTTTGTGATGCTTTCTATTTACAAAATGTTTATTAAACCACAAAAGCAGAGAAAATTAGAGTTCGCATGGAAGATATTTCCATTATCACTGAGTTTATTCACAATAGTACTCAGCTATTTTATTTGGAGATGATAGCCAGTATGCCGGTTTTTGGGTTCCCACACATGACTTCCATGTGACAAAAAGCGCATGGGTATTTCAGAGCCACCAAATGCTCTGTATTTTGTCTTAAATACAGAGCTTGTGCCACCTTTATCAGTCTGTCGTTGGCCAATCAGATGTTTTATAGGACTAGAAAGGAATTATGTTGGATGAATTAAGAAATATTTTTCATCCTCCTATCAATCTAGCTGTTGCATGCAATAAACGTCCTTTGATATAGTTCTGGTTTAGTAACATTGTTTGCTGCTGATGCAACTTGTCATCATTGGCATGGTGTTGAAATTAAAAGCAAATCAGTTTTCCATTGTTAAATAGATGGATATAGAAGTACTTCTTAAAATATACGTTCCTAAATAGCCACATACCAGCAGTATAACTATATGAAAGACCCCCAGTGGAGCTGTGTGCTTTTTAGACCTCTCAGCTTAAGAGTCCTGTAAGGCTTTTATCTTTTATCCATTCATTTTGAACTAATGTGTCTACCCTTTGTATTCTGAGTAACAAAGCTGAGTTTTAAGTTCCATTTGTCAATACAGAGGAAAAATTGACTGTGCACTACAAAACATTCATTTTTATAAAAATGAAACTTTGTGTTTGCTGTATGGTATTAAGATTTGCTGCATTTCACTTCTTAGATGTGATGAATCCACAGTGGGCAAAGTTATTCTTGTATATAAGTTTTGTAGATCAGTTTGTAAATGCTTTTGTGTCCTGCAATAAAAACATTATGGTAAGGTAATTAGTTATGTAATTATGTTTGTAAAAATATCTGGGCAAATTGTCCCTTGCCACATATCTGTTTATTTCTTCAAATATACCATCCCTGTTCTTTTTTTAAATGTTCAAATGTTTGCCAGGTGACTGCTGAAAAGGCTTAGATGGTGGTCCTGGTAGGGAAAGGGTATTTCCATGCTCAAAAGTCTACTTGGTGTTTCCATTTCTTACACTTTTTTCATATGACAAAATAGTAGATATGAACTCTCTGGTTGTGGAAACCTGGATTTTCTGAATATATTAAACCCCCTCTGCTCTGAAGCGTTATTTTTTAAATGCTCTTGTTTTAAAAATGTAAAGTTTTGATTGTATTGAATTCTGTTAGTATTTTTCCTTTAAAAATAAAGTGTATATTCTACTAAAGATGTATTGATTACCTAGACACTGCACACATACTTTAACATTATGGCATAGAGACTTCAGCTCTCATAGATGTCTGTCAGTAGGAGCTTTCTGTGGCCAAGTAAATTCAGAAATGGGCTCTGACTTTGCCCTGTCTGCTGTACGTTGGTTCTGGCCCATGAATGCAAACATACACATACTTCTTTTCCCTCCTAGTTATATTGTAAAGGTCTGCTGAAACAAACTCAGAAATGTCACTCAAGGATATTATGTTTTTAGGCTGTCGGTCAAAATATCTCTGAACACGAGTACATACTTCTCAACTTAAAACATGCATGAACAATATAAAAGTACCACATTTTGAGAAATTCTTTCGGAGGGATCTAACATTCTCCTCATGTTTGTGCACATATAGGCTATATCACAAGTGGTATTCAGAGCCACCTTAAAAGAGAATGTACCAGGATCTTTGACAGAATTAAATCTCACTGCTGCTGATGGTACTTGCTGTGAAATATCTGCTGGCTGTTTCAAACGTGCCATTAATTCATGGTAAGCTAATCTTAAGCACCAGAAATGTTGCTTAAAAGACAGGTGAAATTTTCTCCCAGAGAATAAAGGCTGTGATTAGATGCCAGTCGTGTAATTTAGTGAAATCCATGGGTGCAACAATAAAAGACAAGGTTCAGCTGGATCAACAGAATACTCAGAGTCACTTCTTACCACTTCTTCGGCATGTCATCTATTTCCAGTAGGTAAAATGGTGTATGAATATGGGACAACAGAGGACCAAAAGGTTTCCCATTTGACCTAGAACCTGCCCCACATGATACATAGAATGAATATTGATGGGCACTAGTTAATTGTTAAGAGAAATATATGACTCTAGTAATAGATATACTCATTTCATTTATTCAAAGCTCACCCTGCAAGAAATTTTGTTAGTCTGTAAGGTGCTACTGGACTCATACTCTTTTCTACTTCATTTATTCAAGTAAGTCTATATCTCCCATGGGCTTTTAGACAAAATAATACAACAATAATTAAAATACAAGTGAAAAGGAACATACAGAAAGTAGATACTACCGGTAAATACATATTTTAAGATAGCAAATTACAATTAAAATAGCCAGAAAATCACAGGATATTCTCTTCCATTTGTGTAGTAGATATACAACTGTTCAGAAGTACCGGTAATACTTCTTAATCAATTGGTCAGAAATGTTGGCTTGTACCCTGCCACTCTGCTCACCTAAACAGGAAACATTCTTTCCTCTAAGAGCTTCTTCCCATGTGTAGCTGAGCAAAGTGATAGAATACAAGCTGCTGACAGTTAACAATAAACATAAGCTTTTCCTGGGAGAAATGGGTGTCTTAATATAATGAGGCTTGGGGGTGAGAAATTTATTGTATGAGGGCATATCATGATCTTTTTATGTGGCTAGTTTCAGCATGCAACTCTTTGCTGTTTGGAATTGCAGATTATGGACATGATTTTAGAGGAGGGAGAAAAAAACTGTTACAGATAGAATTAAATAAACCTTTTCCTTTAAAAAGAACTGAGTTAGCCCTTTACTTGTCTCCAGTAGCAGTCAGAGCCATATGTTTCAAAAGGAACTTAGAGAAACGTGGTTGACTTGGACTAGAGACAAGATTTCTTATTTCTGCAGAGTTGAACATGGTTTGAAAGGAGGATTGCTGTTTTCAGAAAATTGAGGAAAGGGGACAAACAAAATCTTATGTATGTCATGGGAAGCAGTACGTCACCCAAACTACTTCTGACTTGCTAACAAATTATTATCTGCCTCAGGCCTTGAGGTAATTGGTTTCTACCCTTCCGTTCTGGTATTTGGATATGAGACATGTTGATACAGTGATAGGCCTTCAGAATTTTTATACTTCTTTGCCTCTGTCAAGAAAGAATCCACCTTGGAGGAATTTTACAGCTTAAAAGTTTTTTCTTGGGTTCTTTGCAGGTGTTAGGTACCCATCCACACAGCAGCCTCTTTCCAAGGACAGGTTCTCAGGCCAGCTAAATTAGTTCACACACTTCAGCTGTGAATCTGTCATGAGAGTGGGAAGTCACTGTCACCCTGGAAGGTTCCATAGATACAGCCCCATGGTTGGTTGAAAATATCAGGAGGTTATGGTCATCTTTTTTCTGTAAGTGTAGCTAGGGAGAAGAATTCATCATTCCTTTACTCCCTGCCCCTCACCCCTCTTTGCTGTCAGGAAGATACTTTCCTTTTATTTCAAGCTCTTGAGCGCAAGTCAGGAAGATACTTGTATTATGCTCTGGAAACTATTTGCCTTAAGAATCAACTGCACTGTGTTAGGACTCCAGTTAAGTAAGCTAGCCAATCAGCTTTATTACTTTTTGCACTCTACTGCCATTGAACTGTATGCCTTGTTGTTAATACCTTCTTTCTTCAATAAAGCTTTATTTTTGCTTTAGTGTGTTGTTACTCAAGGAATTACTGGTACCAAATCCAGATGAGCTTGGTTGCTAGAGAGTGTTTAGTTGAATGAAAGAGCAACACGCAGTCAAACTGTTACCTACCGTGAAAGGGGAGTGACACAGAAAGAGCTAAGATTGGTGGAATGGAGTGGGCAACTAAGACTTATCAGCTTCAGGGTAAAGGTAGAGAGATACTGGCAGTACTCCAGGTATAGCAATAGGTGGCCTTTATATATGATTTACATGGAATGAACTTGTCTGACTTGGTTCTGTGATTTCCTGGCTTTGAACTTTGCCTCAGGGAAGGAGAACATAGCAAACAGTCTTAGCTGTTTGGCCCCCAAACACCTTCCCACTCCCATAGAGTGAGCAAAGTTCAGAGTGAATGAACAACTTTGCTTTTTCTTTGATTTTGGAGGGAATCGGCTGGACATGACAGCCTGCTGTAGCTCTCTTTGTTTCCATGGTATCCAAATATCATCTAGACAAAACGTATGCTTCCCAAAATACTGACGTGTGAAAATTTTCACACTTGTCTGCCATATATGTTTTTAAATCTGATTCAATAATTCTCTTCTGAAATTGCTATTCCTTATTTGACAACATCCAGTAAATCCAGGGCTTTATTTTTTTACTGGCAATATCCTTTAATGCCAAGATTGAGTATAATGGCTTGTACCCTACCAGTGCCACAGCAAAGTTTGAAACCTTCTTCCAGTCTAAGGAATTTTGCTCCCGCTTCAGGGTTCTCCCTCTGCCTTCAAGCTTTGCTGAGTAGAGTGGTACTTGCCATTGTTTCAACAGCTTAAAATCTCACTGGATTCCAAGAGATTTAAAGCGGATTTTTCTTTTGTACAGTACTAAATTCCAGGGTCACTCTTTTTGCTAAGTAGAAATCTATGAACATTGTCTTATTCTGATAATATCTTTTATCCTGTTGATACCAAAAGTGCCTGCTTCTGTGGTAACGATTTCACCATCATGCAACAAACTCACTATCACCCTGGTCTTTCTCTGGGAACCTGCATAGTTCACTCACTAGCTTTGTAGCAAGTGGTCCGTCCTTTGGTCCCTTAGAACCAAAGAGGACACGATGGAGGTAGCCATGGTCACCTATCTGCCTCATTCATGTATAAAGAAGAAGAAGAGTTGGTTTTTATATGCCGACTTTCTCTACCACTTAAGGGAGGATCAAACCGGCTTACAATCACCTTCCCTTCCCCTCCCCACAGCAGACACCCTGTGAGGTAGGTGAGGCTGAGAGAGAATGAGAGGAAAGGGGCAATGGGGAGGGGTCAGGTCCTCTCTTCCATGTGCCCTTTTCATATAAATACCACCCCATTTCATGTATAAATGGGACAGATACATGAATGCAGACACACAGCTGCTCCAGCCATGTCTAGCTCAGTCTTACTAGGCCAGTTTTCTGCTTTGGCTAAGAAAGGTCCAGGTCCCGTTCTTAAGCATCTGTCCGCCAGATGGCTCTGTTGCAGCACGGCAAATGCTGTGACCTTGTCTCTTTAAATGAAAACCTGAAATGAAAGGTGGCTGGGATGGAACCGAAGAGGAAAAGAGAAAAGCAAATTGCGTTTGCTGACACTAATCCAGTCTAAACTCAGCAGCTTCTGTGGTGGTTAAAGGCACAGGATGTTTGCTCCCATTAGACCGTCATCGTGTTTTTTTTTCCTACACAGCCATTGAGCCAACATGATGAATGGTCAGGCCGTAGTCCAAGTCCTATACATTCGTGTCTATTTCTTCTTGGATTAGTTTTATCCGGACCAGTGGGCAGCTTCAAGGAAAATTAATGACGGAAAAAGGCTTTGTGCCACAAATGAAAAGCACTGAAAATCTAGGAATTGCCAGGTTGGATCAGGGAGTGTAAAGTCTGTCAAACCTACTCTGTTGTAGGGGGCACGATAAGATCTTCAGAAGAATAGATATCCCAAACTGGTTGGGAGAACGAAGAGAAAACATGCCTTCCTGTTTGCAGTTTCTATTGTCTGCTTCCATTTACCCTGTCTAATAAGTGTCTAAGTGTACAGACAGTACACTTGGACAGAAATGTAAGTGCTCTTCTGCTCCTCCTTGTGTGTGACCATGTTTATTGAAGTTTCTGTAAAAGAAGCCATTTATCCACTTCAGGAATGTTCTTAAAACCCTTTAAAAAATTGGTTCAAGGATGCCCCTTCCTCTGCTTCAGAAACTTTCTCCCTGGCTACTTTCTCTTCCTGTTGGCCACCAGAAGGTTCCATTTATATTTGCTGTTTATAGTGGACTCTCCCATACGCAGAGCACAGAGACCGAAGCACTAGCTCTTATTTTAAATAGAACATGGGCTTAATATCCATGAAAATAGAATGTTGCGTATTTTTGTGGGGGGGAAGAGAATGGGGCATACATGGATTTTTTTTTTTTTGCCATAAACAGAAAACCACTCTAGTTTAGGAGAGATGCCTAGTTTAGGAGAGATGAAGGTGATTGTAAGCCGCTTTGAGACTCTTTCGGTAGAGAAAAGTGGGGTATAAAATCCAACTTTTCTTCTTAATTCTCAGAATCCAACACGAGTCTTCATTTGGCATTTTTATTGTTTGCCCATGACCTAAAAGGTCAGGTCTTGGTGAGTGGCTGACTCTGTAGGGCCACAACTCCAAAGACCCTGGTCTAACTCATGTTCTAATCAAGCTCTTCCACCCCTCCCTTGGTTAAAAGGAACTTGCTAGTAGAGCTGGCTGAGAAGGAGGAAGAAAGGGCTGGAAGAATGTTCCGAGTTGCTTAAACAAACAGAAAAAGACCAGCATCACACAAAACCTGAACTTCCAGAATTGAGATGAAAATCACCATTGGGCTTTTGTTGTTTATTATGGCGGGTGTCTTCCAGATGGCAGCTTTGATCTGGATTTTCCTTGCCTCTGGAGCCCCTCCCATGGCAGTGAGTGTGATCCTGGCAGCTATTCCACACTGCCTGTTTTTATGTGGAAATTTCCTCTGTGTATGTTTGTTGTACTTTAATTGGCAGACTGTTCAGTTTTGGGCATTTTTAATTGCTCTTTTTGGGGGGGGCTTGTGCTGTTTCACTAGAGCAATGGGGCAATTTAACGTCTCCATTGGTTTATGCAGTTACCACCCCAAAGCCCACTGGTGAATCATACCTGGCACAAGCATCTCAAAGACTGCCAAAAAAAAAAAAAAATTCCTTTCCAGGCAGTCCAGACAAAAATAGTGTCCATGGTTTCCCTTATATATCCACAATGAAAATATCTTACTTACTCTAAAAAAACCCAAGAAAACTGAGAATTCAGAGTGGGAATGGCATATTTCTCAGTGGGCATTGCCCTTACGCGCTCCCTGTAGCAATGGATCTACTTCATATTGGTGTTATTAATTGCCAGCTCAGGTGGGAGATGGGGGAGTAGCTTTCAGATCAATTCCTCTGTTGTGACAAGATCTGGAAGGCAGCAAGAAATATTCCAGTTTCAGTATCTCTAACTGCAGCAATTATTCCAAATTCCAGCTTAGAAAAAAAGTATGCCTGGGCCTGCAATACCGATTTCTGTAAAAGCAAGCGCAATAGCAAAGGTGATATTTACTTGCTCTGTAAGAATATGGGAGATACAGCTTGGAACAAACTGCTTGCGTGTTCTTTGAAATGGGAAATGGAGATGAGTGTAACTCTTAGCGAGCCAGCTCAAGCTTAAATATGGAACATGTACTCACTTTGTTCGTCATCCCCAAGCATCAAGGAACTGTTGTATAAGACCATGAGCAGATGGTATGGGACACCTCTGAAAATGCAGTAGGCGGGTCCCCAATATCCCAAGGTGTGCTGGAAAGTCTGTGGTCAAGTTGGTGCCTTTTTACACTGTTGGAGACGTTGCCCCCAAACTACCACAATTCGGGGAGAAAGTACTGATTCAGATGCAAAATATTATTGGGTATAAGACCTCGTTATAAATATCTATAGTCATTTGACCCCAAACAATATCCGGAATAAGACTGGAGCTAATTTTATTGTTTTTGTTTGCTGCTAAATTTCTAATCACAACATTTTGGGAGAAAATAAGTGTCTGTGTGCAGTGAGCTTCCTGATAGTACATTATTTTTGTTAATTCCAGAACCTGCACTCTGCTGATTTCATGGCTGTGGTGGCAGTCTGAAATAGCAGGCTCATTTACTGGTGTATTTAGTTGTTTCATCTGTATAAAGGTAAAGGTCCCCTGTGCAAGCACCAGGTCATTCCTGACCCATGGGGTGACGTCACATCCCGACGTTTACTAGGCAGACTTTGTTTACGGGGTGGTTTGTCAGTGCCTTCCCCAGTCATCTTCCCTTTACCCCCAGCAAGCTGGGTACTCAGCCTTCCATCCTTCCGAGTTCGGTAAAATGAGCCAACCTGGAGCCGGTTACCTGAAACCGACTTCTGTTGGGATTGAACTCAGGTAGTGAGCAGAGCTTGGAGTGCAGTACTGCAGCTTACCACTCTGCGCCACGGGGTGTCTAGTTTCATCTGTAGTCCGTCTTTTTTCCAACACTCCAGGTGGATTGCAGCTAAAAATAATGCAGTAAGGATTATATAATACAGAGAATCAACAATACATACAACAGAATATTGGCAATGACTCTTCTCTTTAATATGATCCTTACTTGCATCTAGGTTGACCAAGTACAGGACAGGACAGTACAAGGACAGGGCTTGTGCACCTTTCAGAGTTGCATAGAACAGGGGATTTGAATCGATACAGCTTTCCTAACTCAGCACTATGTTGTGAAATGACAAGTAGATGCCTGCTGAAACGTCCTACGATTTAAAAATACAGGAGGCCCATCCAACCTCTGTTAGAGGTGTTTGCTCTACAGGCAGAGGCAGTTCCTCTAGTTGTCTGCCTTGATGTTGGTGGGTTGAGCAAAGCCTGGCTCCAAAGTGGCATCTGTGCAGGGTTTTCAAGGGAGGGCTGGTTGTGTCACCATGTTAAGCAAGGCATTCTTTAGACCATCTGTTTCTCCATCTTAGTTCAGCTGATGGCGCAGTTCTCGAGTGTCGGGTTCCCGAATGATAGTGCAGTTTTCCCCCTCGCAACCCTTCCTGCTCTGCTTCTGGATGGGAAAGGACAGGAGTGACCTTTCTAGTATTACAGCAAACGAGATGGGATTGCCAGTACTGCAGGGGGCATGGGCAGGGATTAAGAAAAGACAGCAGGGGAGGGTCGTGATAATGGGGAGATGGACCACTGAAGGGGTGGTGAGGGTTAGGAAAAAGAAAAAAATGTTCTCCACCAGCATAATTTTCTGCTTGTCTGCCATGCTTGCTGCTAAAATAATCAGGCACATGCAGTCCCCCCAATGCGTCCTCTTGCCCTTGTGCTATCAATAGGCTCCTTCTATTCCACCTGGAGGTCAGAATCTCCACTTTTGAACAGAATTTCTTCAGACTTCTTGAATGCTTTGAAGGCAGTGTGAAGAGTAACAGGTTAAAAGAAGAGGAATTCTTCCTGTCCCAGATTTGCTGAGCACAAGGACAAGTGAAGAGGGGGGGGGGAATAGAAAGCTATGGGGGGGAAATAGAAAGCAAGAGGCAGCAAAAAGAAGGAGGTGAACTATAAAAATAGCTTTTGTCTGATTTCGGTGGCTGTTCCACTCGGTCCCTGTGATCCACCGACGGCATCCGGGTTTCCATGTACCCTGTGAGTTACGTAATGGGAGACTCTCTGGCATCGCTTCAGCCTCAGAAAAGAGAAAGAGTGACATGACATTTACATGGTTTGAGTTTCCAGTCTGTTTCCCTAGCTGGGCTCCTCTCCAAACCCTGTAAATGCTGAGCGGAGCTGACACCTGGAGTGGCATTAATAGCGGAAATAAGCGGTTTCCTTCCTGTGTCTGGGGATGGATGAACGGCAAAAGTAGCAAAGCCCTGCAGAAGAATGGATGGCACAGAAGGGAACTGGAAGGTAAGGCTCCTTTGAGGAGTGGTTGTGGAGAAAAGGGTAGGCCTCCATGAAGGGATCAGGGTGAGGTTGCTTTAAATGGACAAGTGGTTTCCTAGTTGTTATGGGGAACTAACAGCTGTGGGCTTAAGAAAGGTTTCAGAGTCTGAAGGGGCAACAAAGCAGAGGGATTTGCTCTTGTGGGAAGGCTTCACAAAATACTACTGGGACTGTAAACTGAAGGACAAGATAAAACTATCGGGAGCTAAGTGGAGCATGCATGGCACATAGGGTTGCCAACCTCCAGGTACTAGCTGGAGATCTCCTGCTATTACAACTGATCTCCAGCCGATAGAGATCCGTTCCCCTGGAGAAAATGGCCCCTTTGGCAATTGGACTCAATGGCAATTGGACTCCCTCCCTTCCCCAAACCCGCCCTCTTCAGGCTCTGCCCCAAAAACCTCCCGCTGGCGGTAAAGAGGGACTGGTAATCCTAATGGCACAGCCACTCTGCACTCAGTCCATTGGTTACCAGTCCATTGCCAGGTTCAGTTCATGGTACTGCTATCAAACACAAAGCTCTTCGTGGCCTTGGACTCACATACCTGTGGGACCAGCTCCCCTACTCTGTTCTATTGCAACTAGAGTTGCCAACTTCCAGGTGGCACCTGGAGATCTCCCGTTATCACAACTGCTCTCCAGAAGTCAGAGATAAGTTCCCTTGGAGAAAAAGGCTGCTTTGGGTGGTGGACTCTATGGCATACCTTGCTGAGGTCCTTTCTCTCCCCAGGCTCCACCCCCAAAATCTCCAGGTATTTCCCAACCTGGAGCTGGCAATCCGATTTGCCACAGCTTTGCTCATGTGAGCAAAACCCTCTTAAGGTGCCACTCTGCAAATGGGCAAGATTGGCAATGGCCTGTGCACACAAATTCTCTGTGGTAGCCCCATACCATGTGGAATGGCTTGCCCTGGGGACATCAGGAGGGCACCCACAATTATATCATTGTATAGAATGCATAAAACAGAAATGTTCAGGAAGGTATCTCTACAAAGGGATTAGTAGTACAAACAGCTCAGGAGGACACTTTTATAAGAGAAAAGGATTGTAATCTTTTGCAATGTTTATAGTATGTATCACCTTCTTTTTACTGCATTGTCTTCTGCCTTTGTAATCCACTTTCTGAATTATGGGATATGCCTTAGACAGTTTTTTGTTTGTACTGTTTGGTAGTTCTGTGAGCCTAGTCTTATTCCAATGTTTATTGGATATCTTCTGTTGTCTACTAAAATTGTATATTTTATAATCCTCCGTGAGTCTTAGGGCGCTTTCACACATGCCGAATAATGCACTTTCAATCCACTTTCAATGCACTTTAATGATCCTTTGCAAGTGCACTGAAAGTGGACTGAAAATGTATTATTCAGCATATGTGAAAGTGCCTTTAGTGAAAACGGTGGGCTATAAATGAAGTCAGTAAATAAATCAGTAGAGATGGGGAGCCCTGTCTGAGTGGGGAATCCACTAGGCAAGTTTTAAGCAAGATGGTGGATTACACCAAGCGAGTGTATTTGCACACCAGGCTAGATATATACACAGAAACATCCCTGCTCCACCAGGCTCCGGCACACGTCTTCTCTCATACACTTTTTCACTGGCATACTTCTCCAGTGGCACACTCCAGTAGTTGTTTTCAGCTACAAAGACGGTGCTAAAATTCAGCTTCCTTTTGACTACTGTTGCTTCCCTGTGCCATCTCAACCAAAGTTGCTATCAGGCTCCCTGCCAGGGATATTCTAAAAGGTTCCTTCTACCATGCTCCTTTTGCTGAGAGCCGGTATGCTGTGGTGGTTAAGAGCAGCAGACTCTAATCTGGAGAACCAGTTTTGATTACCTGCTCCCGCACATGAAGCCTGCTGGGTGACCTTGGGCTAGTCACAGTTCTCTCAGAACTCTCTCAGCCCCACCTACCCTACAAAGAGCCTGTTGTGGGTGGGGGAGGAAGGTGATTGTAAACCGCTTTGAGACTCCTTAAAGGTAGAGGAAAGTAGGGTATAAAAACCAATTCCTCCTCCTCCTCCTAAACTGCCTTGAGCCAGATCCTATGAAGAAGATTCTGGACTCAAACAAGTGGGGGCCAAATTAACTAAAGCAATAGTGACAAAGTTGCAAAGGCACCATATGGGTTCAGGAAAGGAGCAGATGTAAGCTAAGGGCCCGAAGCACCCTGCTATATAATAGCTCAGTGGTAGAGCATCTGCTTGGCATGCAGAAAGTCCCAGGTTCAGTCCCTGCCAGGTAGTAGGTGATGTAAAAGACCTCACCTGGAGATTCTGGAGAGCCGCTGCCAGTCTGAGTAGACAATACTGACCTTGATGCATCAATGGTCTGATTTAATGTAAGGCAAATGTTATGGCTTCTTATGGCTATATGGAGATCACCGCAATGAACTAATTCATGCACACCTTCTGTTCAATGCCTGCTGCCTACTGAAAGTTATTCCCCTCAGGATCCCTCTTGCTTTCGCCTGCAGCCAGACTCCCTTGCAGTGATGACTCATTATATTATTATTATTTAATATGCATGTGTTTAAGCAATGTCTGTGGAATCAGACCAATATAAATGGGACAGGAGGAAACAGTAGGGCCTTGAGGAGGACAATCAAGGGGCCGGATGCCGAGTATTTTCTTCAGGCAAGCTTAGCTTAACTGGAGGTGTCCTCCTTGTTCAGATCTTAATTAGGCCAAATAATTCCTGGCTATCAGATGTATCAATTTATTATTATTACTTTACTTACATAGTGTTGTTCATTAACACAAAGGGTGCTTTCACACATGCCAAATAATGCCCTTTCAATACACTTTAAATGCGCTTTGCAGCTGGATTTTACTGTGTGAAACAGCCAAATCCACTTGCAAAGGATCATTAAAGTGCATTGCAAGTGGAATGAAAGTGCATTATTCGGCATGTGTGAAAGTGTCCAAAGTGTTTGAGCGTGACAAAAAGAAATGCCCCTTGTCCAAAAAGCTTACAATTCATTTCATTTCATTCAGTTGTGAGCCCCAAGTGACTGCTTGGGTCACTCGGGTGCGGAACTGGCTCAGTAGTGAGCCACCACAGAAACAGCATTTGGCCTGTTTGCTACAGCACTACGAACTCCTGATATCCGTCATATAAAAGATGTCTTTATTTCTTTCGGGGTATGTTATTGGGCATTTTCCCTAGCTAGCACTTCAAGTGGGAAACGAGATTTTTTGGTGCGTCTTTGGGCTGAGAAATCCAAGGGCAGAAATCTAACATTTGGAAATGTCTTGCTTCTGCCCTGTGGCGCAGAGTGGTAAACTGTATTACTGCAGTCCAAGCTCTGCTCACGACCTGAGTTCGATCCCAACAGAAGTTGGTTTCAGGTAGCCGGCTTAAGGTTGACTCACGCTTCCATCCTTCTGAGGTCGGTAAAATGAGTACCCAGCTTGCTGGGGGTAAAGGGAAGATGACTGGGGAAGGCACTGGCAAACCACCCTGTAAACAACAGTCTGCCTAGTAAACGTCGGGATGTGACGTCACCCCATGGGTCAGGAATGACCCGGTGCTTGCACAGGGGACCTTTACCTTTACCTTACTTACCTGCTTCCGTTACTTGAAACACTTCTGCTGGGGAAGTGCCAGCATATGTCTCACAATTACACTGAATGACTGAGAAGTCCCTTTCTTGGGTCGCCACCCATCTCATTTTGGATAGTATATAGAGAAGGACATAAAACAAATCCCTATATTTCCAACTGGTTTTGGCCATCTTGTTTCAATCCGTTCACCAATCAGATAAGGTATGCTGGAAGACTGGATTGGGAAAAGTGGATATTGATTTGTTTGTTTGTTTTATTTATAACCTGCCCTTTCCCAACAAAGTTAGGCTCAGGGTGGCGAACAGCAATATATTCACATGTATATATACAATCACATTAAAAAAAATATCTGGAGCATTTCCACTGACATAAATGGAACTAATTAAGTAATTGGGTTAGAATGGCAGTCTTAGCCTTTAGAAGGCTTCTGGAATGAGGAATGACATGATTCAATAAGGGCTCCCCCCACTTCATGTGGAGGTTGTGTTGAGGCAGTCAAATAACCTTTTGGTTGCCTGTTTCACAGTCCCTTTTTCTTCGGCCCTGTTCCTACTGGCCATCAGAAAGGGAGATGAATCTGAGAGTGGTCACATGGTATATAGAAATGTATTTTTCCTGAACAAGTTAGATTGCAGCCAACTGCTTGCCTCTATGTGTAGAAGCTTGCCTTAAAGTAACTACTTCCTCTGAGAGGACTCTGATGAGGCCCAAGAGGAAGAAGGTGGGTGATGTGGAATTGCTTGTCCCTCCTGAATATCTTTGCCTCACTGGATTTTAAAATAACATGCTCAGTAGGGTTGTTAATTGTTTGTTCAGCACTGCCCGGAAGAACAAAGATTTCCACGAAGCGACTTTGTGGCTGGGGAGTTTGCTCTTCAAGGTCTCTTCTGCCTCTATTCTTTTGTTTCATTCTTTCCAATACACTTTTATATTTGGGAATCTCTCTCTCACTTTCTGATTTTAGCTTAGATAGTCATTGTGGGGAGAAAAGATGGCATGGTATAGCCCAATCTCGCTAGATATCAGAAGCTAAGCAGGGTCAGTACTTGGAAGGGAGACCTCCAGGGAAGACTTTGCAGAGGAAGGCAATGGCAAACCACCTCTGCTTCACACTTGCCTTAAAAACCCTTGCTGGGGTTGCCATAAGTTGCCTGTGACTTGACGGCACTTTATACACTATGACACAAGTAGTCATAGAACTGACAAAATGAGGGGTGACCTGTGATTTAATCCTAAAAGATGCCCAGGATATGGCATGAGATGTAGTCATGGTTTTGATCACAGACAGGAGTGGCATGGCAGGTGGATACACCCACAATGCAACCACCAGAATGACTCCAGAGCAAAGGGCAATAAATCTTCCACTGGTATGTCAGGCCCAATGGTCAATCTGGATATTCCTTTTCATGTGAATTCAGCTCCTAATGATTTAGAATTGCCAACTCTTTTTTTCTTTCTTTTGGCAGCAAGGATCCTGTGCGATTACACCTGCATTACAGGCAGAAATTCAACATCTGAACTTTTTCTCAGAAGAGAGAAGGTTCCGTGTTTAGAAAAAGCTCCTCCTGTTGATCTTTTTTCCTATTACATTTTTAAAGATTACTTTAATATCAGTGGTTTAGTGAATTCATAAAAGCGAAAAGACAGCGTCAAATTTGTGAACACATGAAACTGCCTTATACTGAATCAGACCCATGGTCCATCAAAGTCAGTATTGTCCACTCAGACTGGCAGTGGCTCTCCAGGGTCTAAGGTAGAAGACTTTCACAGAAACCAAATTAGGATTAAAAAGAGTAGATAAAACAAAGAACCTAGTCTGAGTCAGTCTTTACCAAGACTTTTGCCAAAAGATTGCCATGCACTACAAAATACTGTCAATCTTATATTTATTTATTTATTTATTTAAAAAACAGACTCCCCATTTCTTGGCTACTAAAGAGCAAAATTAATCTAGCTTTTCATGAGCTTCAAGTGCCATGGTTACTTTCCAATGCCTAACATGAATTCACTTGCTACATAGGAAAGCTGGGTGGAGTCAAGCAATCTCATAGTGCCCACATTGTGTATATCCTAAAATAGGAGTCATAAAAGGGTTTGTTAAAGAGTCAGTGTTCCAGTGTAGTACTTGGGAGTCTTGGACCAGAGTCTGGGAGACCCAAGTCACTGTCATCCTAGGGTTGCCAGCTCTGGGTATAATGCCATAGAACCCACCCTCCAAAACAGCCATTTTCTCCAGGGGGGCTGATGTTGGTCATCTGGAGATCAATTTTAATAGTGGGAGATCTCCAGGTGCTACCTGGAGTTTGGCAACCCTACTAATCTACCTCGCAGGTGTTTTAAGGATAAAGAGGCAATAATGCAAGGCCCTCAAGCTCCTTGGAGGATGAGCAGGATAAGCATTAGATAAATAAGTATATACCATAGATCTACTCCAGTAAATACATATTAAGGTTGATTTTTTGTATGCCTCCGGTTATGTCATTTGGCCTTTAGATGCAGTCATGCCGAGCATCAGGACTGACATGGATCAGGGCCACCCATACTGGGGAAGGGTTTGCAATTCTTCCTTCCCCATTCCTCCCCTCACCCTTGTCTCCCTGGCACCATTCCTCTGTGCAGAAATGCCTGCCTCTTGAGTCAGGTCTAAAGCCCTGTAAGAAAACCAGAAGGGCCTGGAATGGGTAGTTATCTTATTTCTCTACTGGAGCTTAAAGCAGCCCGGAGGGGGCAGTTTCAATCAGGGGAATTCCATGCAGAAGGAAGAGCTAAAGCCCCTTTCCCCAGTGCTGATCCATAGTGGGGGCTCTCTAAGGTCCAAACACAATTCCAGAGTTCCAGTCAGCATCCCATGAAACGTGGCCTCAAGACACCTCCTTTGAACAGTCAAAAAGGTCAGCAGTAGACCCTCTGGCTAGCTTATAGCTGACTTGAGTAAAAGCAGAAATCTAACAGTAGCTTATTTTTTGGGGGGAGAGCTGTTATGCCAAGGGTTGCCACGTCTCTTGTTGCCACCAGTGGGAGGTTTTTGGGGTGGAGCCTGAGGAGGGCGGGGTTTGGGGAGGGGAGGGACTTCAGTGCCATATTCAATTACCAAAGTGGCCATTGTCTCCAGGTGAACTGATCTCTATCGGCTGGAGATCAGTTGTAATAGCAGGAGATCTCCAGCTAGTACCTGGAGGTTATCAAAACTCTATTAGCACACGGCTCATATTCCAAACATATCTTATATAGAGAGATAGGTAGAATCCAAAAGACAGTGCTACAATATCTACAAGTGAACAAACGTAAAACAGGGAAACAATGATCCAATCACAAAATACATGAACTATATACAAAAATCTATGTCGAGGTTTCCCTATGAGTCCATGGGACTTTCCGTGAAATGTAACAGTCTTTGTAAGGGCTGGTCCGCGTGAGTAGAGGAAAAAATCTTTGTCGTGGGTCCGTGGCAATGAACAGACGCCGCTAGCAATGGGTGCTGCGGAAATTGTCCAACGGGGACCAGGCTGGCACTAAACAACGGAAATGTCTTCCAGGTAATAGACGCTTTCACCAATAATGGCTTCTTCAGCCTTAGCTTCTTGTTTGCTGTATAGCAGTCTACAGAAAATTTCTTGGTCTCTACTTGTAAAACAATAAGGGTCAAAGGAAGGACATGGAAAAAGTAAAGCCATGGTTAACACAGGACTTATTTCTAGACACGAGTCTCTGCTAGCTGGTGCCTAGCTGTGATCTTCGGATGACCCAGTCAGACAAGTCTATCCAGTTTTCCAAGTACACTGAGCCGCCTCTGGACAGGGATAACCAGGTAATGGCAGAATTACAAAGCAGATGACAGAAGCCAGTAATCAGTCCTTGCAAGTATGTGCAACACATCTTCCCAAGACCATACTTTAAGTATGTATCATCAGCTTTTCAGGTGATCTACTAAAGATAAATGAATGAGAACTAGCACACGGGCCATAGCACATCTGGTGAGTTGTCACAGCTTAGCATTCCAGGAAGATTCCCCCACACATACAAAAAGCACGTGCCTCATTTAGGGTGTCCAGATGACTCACTTTAATGTGTGTATGTAAAGTGCCATCAAGTCACAGCTGACTTATAGCAACAACCCAGTAGGGTCTTCAATACAAGAGACTAACAGAAGTGGTTTGCCATTGCCTGATTCTGTGTAGCAACCCCAGTATTCCTTGGTGGTCTCCCATCCAAGTACAACCTGTCCTTCATAATTTACTGAATCCTCCCCTCCCCTTTTCTTTTTAATTTTGTGGACTCACCGTAGGCAAACTGCTTTTTGTTGTTGTTTAAATGAAGTGAATAAAACGGCTTCATGATCCCATGTCAAGATCTCTATCCTCTCCTTCCTCCCAGGATGCTGCAGTCATCCATGCTAGCCTAGCAAACAGCCCTGCATTGTGTATAAAGGACTGATAATTTTCTTCAGAGTAGCTGTGCCTTTAATAGCTGAGTAACAGTCAGCATGGACAGTGTTTTTAACTTGAAGAGGCCATGGCTCAATTCAAGGGTCCTCAGCCTTTTCTGCCTGTGGGAACTCTTGGACTTTTGAGGAAGGGTAGCCATAGGGCTGTGCCTCTAGAAACTGACTGGGACAGGGGATGGAGCCAAGCACAAAAAAGGAAAGGGGATGGGGGACTATAAACTCACACACACACACAAAGCCTGAGGGGAGATATATATACTCACAGAGAGAAGATGATGGCCAATGAGGGAAAGAGAGGATAAACCACACACACACATACAGAAGACCAAAGTGATACACAAACACAGAGAAGAGAGGATAAACACATAGAGAAGGCAGTCAAGGAGGGATAAAACACACACACACAGTACATTACCAGGGGGTGAAAGGGAGGATAACATGCATGCAGAGAGAGGGCCAAGGAGGGATCACACACACACACACACACACACACACACAAAGACCAATGGGGCGGTAAAAGACAAAATTGTTATACCTTCACACTATCTTCACCTACTTTCCTGAAGCACATGGAGGGCACCTATTAAAAGCATTTTGGGAAGAAGGTGATATGAAAGACCGCCTCCCCCGCCCCCGATCATGGGGAGCCGCTGCCATTCAGAGTGGACCAATGGTCTGACTCAGTATAAGGCAGCTTTATGGGTTTGTGAGATGGAGCAATGGGAGAAATGGTCCTCGCTGATGTTCATACTTGTTCAGTTGTTAGTAGCAAAGAGCCAATCTTAATTTTATATTCAAACACTGAACTCCTTTATCAGATTAGTTCATGTTGCCCTGATCAAAGTGTGCCTGAAAATGCAAAACACCTGAGGTGTTCAGTGGGTTGTCTGTAACAGAATCAAAACCTAAGTGATTCAAATACAGGACTTGGCTACACATTACAGGTGAAAATGGAAACCTCTAGAGTTACTGGCCAATTTAACCAGAAGGAAAATTCCTTGTTATCCCTATATATGGAAATCAACTAGAACGTGATCATGAAATCAAACCCAACACCATCTGGGCTTCTTGCATTGGAGTAATGCACTTATCAAGGGATTATTCTTGGTGTATTAAATATGGGTATCTTTGGAAGCTCGCCTTCCCTTCCCCTCCCCACAACAGACACATTGTGAGGTTAGATGGGGCTGAGAGAGTTCTGAAAGAACTGTGACTGGCCCAAGGTCACCCAACAGGCTTCATGTGGAGGAGTGGGGGAACAAACCCTGTTCACCAGATTGAATCGGCTGCTCTGGGACCCACCTGTGAGGGGGCAGGACTTTAAATGGAGATTAAAACCTCTTTGACTGTATTAAATAAATGCATTAACCACTAAATCACAATGCTGCTTGATAACGGAACGCTCCTTTAAAACAATTCAGTCTTTGCAGGCCGCAGCCCTCAGTCTCTGAGAGACACTGAGGTTTGTTTATTTGTGTGTTCCAGGTTCAAAGTGACACCCTGTGTTTCCCAGCTGATAAACAGTCAACGTATTAATTGGAACTTTTATTTTAAAATAATGTGATCGTTCTAGAGCTGATTAAACAAAACATTAAATAGATACCCAGAACACTGGCATACCCTATTGAAACAAATCCTATATAAACATGTCATTCCTAGTCTGCCTTAGTTGAAAAAAGGTTAACTTTCAAAGCTTCTTACCCAAAGCTTTGTTGAAAAAGAGGAAAGCAAACTTCACTGAATTCTAAATGGGAGAGATTCAGAGGTTATAGGGTGTGGCCAGTTTATATGGATGCTGTTACATAGACCAATACATGACTTTACTAAAGCTAAGGATCCATGATCTCTAATGGCATGATGTAATACATCTGTGAGCATCCCAAAGAATAACTGTTGCAAACTCTGTTCCACTTTGTTCTGGGATTTATGCTGGACACAGTGCAGTTTATTCATCAGTTATCCTTCAAGGCTAAAAACTGTAAGTTAGTGTGTTTGCAGATTTACACAATAAATTAACAGCAAACTCTCAGGCCTACTGTGTCAAAACATTCTAAAGAGCAATTTAAAGTTCAAATCTACAACAATTGGGTATTGTTGCTTGCTGGCACTTCAAGCGGGACACAAGCATTACTTGAATTTAGCAAATGTCTTCGGGGTTGAAAAATCCAAGGGCAGAGACGGCCAGCATTTGGAAGTGTTGTGCTGCTTCTGCCACTTGAAACACTTCTGTTGTGGAAGTGCCAGCATACATCTCACAATCACATTGAATGGACCTTTGAGGGGATGGAGACAGAAGAAGCACTATTTGTTTATTTATTTTATTTATACCCTGACTTTCCCCCCAATGAGGACCCAGAGTGACTTACATCGTTCTCCTCTGTTTTATCCTTGCAACATCCCTGTGAGGTAGGTTAGGCTGAGAATGTGTGACTGGCCTCATGTCACCTAGCAAGGTTCCATAGCTGAGTGATGATTCAAACCCTGATCTCCCAGATCCTAGTCCCACACTCAAACTAGTTATTGCTCCTATCAGTGCTATCCAAAGTGTACCAAATGAAGGGAAGAAAACTAATCAATTTTGGACAAAATCACCAAAGTCAAACCTAAACCACTGAGCTGATGTATTCAGAGCTTTAAGCCATGCAACTAGAAGGCACAACTCTGGTGAGCAGAGGACAAATGAAGCTCTTAACTGTGCAGCAGACGGCTCTCTCTCTTGCTCTCGCTCTCTCTTTGCCTGCCTGATGGCTCCTGGAGGCCAGCAGAGAGTTAAGAAGCTGGGAGTCTGACGTCAAGAGGGCCAGAATAGAAGACTCTATTTATAGGCCTCTTCCAGAGGGAATGGGAGAAGCACAGACATAGAGGATTTTTTGTTCGCTTGTGCTTGCAGGTTGTTTTCTCTTTTTTTTTACAGTGTAGGCAACTGCCCCACTAGGAAACACATGTGGCTTATGTGAAGGGGAATTGGGTGTGTGTGTGTGGGGGTGGGATCCTCTCCATTGGCTACACTTGCATCCATTCAGCCCTTGATTTCCCATCCTTTTCCCCTGGATAATTTGCATATCCTCATGCCCTTCTGGGCCATTAATTGTTCCTTTCACAGTAGAATACTACCCCCTTTCTCAAGTTATTCATGCTTAATTTCTTTTAACAGGACCGGGGCTCGGTATGGTCTGGAAATGATATTATTTGATCTGAAAGCCTTCGTCCCTAATCCCAAATGTGATGGAGCTCACAGTCATGTATTCTGCACAGATACAGAAGCACTCTTCTGTGCCAAGGCCTTGGAAATAGGTTCTCTTGGTGAGCCCTACAGGCCTTTGGCGTAAGTCAAGCTTTGCTAATAGCGCCAACAAATTACTGTCAATTCTGGTTAAAAATGGGGCAAAACCCACCAGGAATACCTTCTGCCCCAAATTGAAAGTTATGGGATTTGTGAAAAAGCCAAACTCAGTAGACTGAGTACCCAAGAAGCACCTCTGCCTTTCTAAGGCTTAAACATGGGTGCTGTCAACTGTGCAAGGCTAATAATAATGGCATTTTTTGTGAAGTCATGCTGGCAAAGCAATTGGTCCACCCAGTTGAAAGGATCGGTTTACTGGTATAGTCAGTGTTATTTATTTATTTATTTATTTATTATTTCCATTTGTTATCCCGCTCTTCCGGGCCAAAGCCAGGCTCAGAGCGGCTTACAGAATGTAAAAGTCATATTAATCAATAAAAGCATTAAAACATTTTAAAATAACCCTATAAAATCATAATCATTATACTAATTTACCTAGGCGCCTCTAACATACGAGTCACAATACAACAACCCAGCTAGGCGAGCAGATGGAAGGCACCAGATGGAATAATAGGTGTTAACCACAATGGGAAGGTTAGGGAGGCCAGTCTTTATATATAGGAACCGTAGCTGGCCTCAACCATAAGCCTGGTGGAATAGCTCTGCTTTACAGGCCCTGCAGAACTCTTTGAGGTCCTGCAGGGCCCTGCTCTCGCTAGCGAGGCTATTCCACCAGGCAGGGGCCAGGGCAGAGAATGGTTCACTCAGCTCTGATGACAAGCTGTGGGTTTTTGTATTTGCAATGGGACGTTTCAATTTTTTAACTTCTTCCTGGCATGCCAGACTGCAATCTAGGGTTGCCAACTACTAGGTGGGGCCTAGAGATCTCCCAGAATTATAACTGACCCCCAGACTACAGAGGTTTGTTCTCCTGAAAAAGTCTATTTTGGAGGGTGGACTCTTTGGCATTATATCCCCCTGAGGTCCCTCAACAACCCGCCCCCAAGTCTCCAGGAATTTCCCAACCTGGAGTTGGCAAATCTAGCATCTGATGACAGCTACTGAAGACAGTTAAGCATCTTACAAGCATCCCATGAGATGGAACAAAGAGGCTTTAACACCATGGCCTGAAAGATGTGCCCCCCCCCAAATAAACATACAGCCTAATTAAGAGTTCTGGTGAACTCAAAAGCTTGCACGCTGCTTTGTGGCATGCTGCTTTGTGTTATTTTGGTTGTGTAATAACAGGTATTACACAGCTTTTGTTTCTGCAGTTAGCTACATTCTGTCTGTTCTCTTGACTTCTTGGGTATGTACCGTATAGCAGTTGAGAAGCATGGTTCTTCCATTCTTTTGGGCAGCAGGACAAAGACATCTCTGCCCTAGTTATTGTCTTCTCTCTATATATATAAAGCAGAGAGATGTTTGGTGTTCTCCATTTCCATGAAGAAAGAATAACAGCATTTGACAGGAAAGGAGCATTTGCTTTCCTTGCGCACATTCACTACTGGAAGGTCATCTTCTCTGCAGAGATCCGTAACACCAACTTGTGGGAACATCCAGAAATATAGTATGTGAATGCAACAAACATATGTGCAAGCAGATAAATCATATGGGTATCTTATCTGAGACCTATGATTGGCAGCTGCTTTATCTGCAGCATATGATCAAGGTTGAATTGCATGTGACAGAATGCAGGGCTGACTCCCAAAGCTGTAGATTCCCCCCACCCCAACATCTAGTTCAACTTCTCTCATCTAACTGTCACTGGACAAGTTCCCCATGGCTCTGCACCACATGACTGGGGGCAAGAAACGTACCCTGTAACAACCTCACATCATGGATAAACTGGATGTTATGCGGCAGCTCGGCATCAGGCTGGCCCTTTGGGGACTGACCTCCTGTTCTGTATAATATGAGTTCAGCCACCAGAGTGGAATCTGGGTTTGCCAGTGCATAATGTGTGAATTGGCCCTATTTGTTATTGAATGTTTCTTTCTTCTGGATGTAGTCCTTTGTGCCACGGTTTGCAAAACTCAAGTTGCTGAACCCTGGCTGGTGAGCATGATCCCTTCCCTCAGATTGCGCTAATAACTTGTTATTGTGCTGCGCTCTGGAAGGAAGGCTTTCTGTCCTTGTTGGCAGGTTATCGGGGGGGGGGGGGAAATGTTGTCTGTACACGAACACATGATGAAGCTGCCTTATACCAATTCAGACCTCTGGTCTATCAAGGTCAGTATTTCTCCTCTGACTGGCAGCAGCTCTCCAGGGTCTTAGGCAGAGATCTTTCACATCACATGCTACATGATCCTTTTAAATGGAGATGCCGGGGATTAAACCTGGGACCAAGCAGATGCTCTAACACTGAACCGTGGCTCTTCCCTATGAAACAGCAGCAGGAAATGCTTGCCAGCTTCATAAAGAGTAGGAATGTGTTGAATTTGATTGGGTAGGAAGCCTGATGTTGCCACGCAAAGAATAAGAAGTACAAAGGGCCACTGTCTGGGAAAATGCACTTGCTTTTCACTCTCACCAGCTCCTTACCTTCCCCAATCCAAATCTTCCCCCTCCAGAAGCAAATCAATCCCAAGCCTATTCTTCCCATTGTATTGCTTCCCTCCTGCGCTACATACTAGAAGAAGAGTTGATTTTTATACCCTGCTTTTCTCTACCAAAAGGAGTCTCAAAGCGGCTTACAATCACCTTTCTTTCCCCTCCCCACAACAGACACCTTGTGAGGTAGGTGGGGCTGAGAGAGTTCTGGCAGAAGTAGCCCAAGGTCACCCAGCAGGCTTCATGTGTAGGAGTGGGGAATTGAACCCAGTTCTCCAGATTAGAGTCTGCCACTCTTAACCTCTATACTGCGTCGGCTATTAGTTTGCAGATGCTCCCGATAACATAAATATCTTCTCAGCCACTGGTCCTGAGGGCACTGCTATGATTTCACAGTGTGCTGAATACGATACCATCCACAGCATTTGCCTGCATCCAGTGTTGCTAACTTAGATGGTGCTATTGTGTGGGCTAAATATAGATTTCATAAAAATGCTCACTGGGGTTCTCGAAGGCTATCCTTGCGCAGTGGGGCTAATCATGCTGTGAAAATTTTAGCAATTTGGCTGTTAATTTTTGAGGAGCATTGTGCATTGCTGAAGATGCCTTTCTCAGCTCCTATCTTTTCTTTCCTTCAACTGCAGGATAATTACCTACCAGACCAAGGCATGTTTACAGACAGTGGAGTTAAGGTGATAAGACATCATATAGGGTTGCCAGCTGACTGGAGAAAAAATTGTCCTGTACCTTTAATAGAGGCTTAATGGGAAGAGTATTTACCTGCATGCCATGAAAAGCTTCACCTTCCCACTTCTACACATTAATTCTCAATTAAAGGAGCATTTTTCTCCAGATCTGTTGGCAACCCTAAATTTCACTGATTATGGTACAAATTTACCATTCTCTGTGTTGTAGGCCTAGTTGTACATATTGAGAAAATGACCTTAGCTGAAGAATAGGACTACATCATCCTTAGGGTTGCCAGGTCCCTCTTCGCCACCAGCGGGAGATTTTGGGAGCGGAGCCTGAGGAGGGCGGGGTTTAGGGAGGGGAGGGATTTCAATGCCATAGAGTCCAATTGCCAAAGCGGCCATTTTCTCCAGGGGAACTGACCTCTATCAGCTGGAGATCAGTTGAATTAGCAGGAGATTTCCTGCTACTACCTGGCAGTTGGCAACCCTAATCATCCTGTATTGCCCAGCCTGCCAGTTAAGGTCTGTTCTCTGTGGCCCTGCTTGCGTGTGTGACCAGAAACAGGGCTTTTTAAGTGGTAGTGCCTCATAGCACCTCACCTGTGGCGTGTCCTTCCCCTCAACGCTTGCCTGGTGCCTATGCTACTCTCTTTTACGTATCAGATCAAAGCCATTTTTTATCCAGGCTTTTAACTAAGGGGTTCCACCAGCATGGTGTAGTGGTTAAGAGCGGTGGTTTGGAGTGGTGGACTCTAATCTGGAGAATTGGGTTTGAATTCCCACTTCTCCACATGAGCGGTGGATGCTAATCTGGTGAACTGGGTTGGTTTCCCCACTCCTACACATAAAGCCTGCTGAGTGACCTTGGGCTAGTCACAGCTCTCTTAGAGCTCTCTCAGCCCCACCTACCTCACAGGGTGTCTGTTGTGGGGAGGGGAAGGGAAGGTGATTGTAAGCCGGTTTGATTCTCCATTAAGTGGTAGAGAAAGTTGGCATATAAAAACCAACTCCTCCTCCTCCTTCTCTGTTTGTAGCTGTGCTTTAAGCCTGCGAGCTATTTTACGAATATGATTTTAAGCTGTTCAGTGTTTGTTCATGGCGTTTTAAGGGCCTGGCTTGTTTTTAACAGTTTGTTGGATTTAATTGTACTGTTGTGGTTGTCAGCCTAGAATTTCTTTAAATAAAAAAGCAAACAAAACAGTAATTCAGGATGAACTTATATATAGCGTTGCCAACCTCCAGGTGGGACCTGGAGATCTCCTGGGTTTGTAACTGATCTCCAGATTACAGAGCTCAGTTGCCCTGGAGAAAATGGCTGCTTTAGAGGGTGGACTCTACGGCATTATATACCCCAATGACATTCCTTCCTTCCCCAAACCCTGCCCTCCCTAGGCTCTGCCCCCAAATGTTGAGGAATTCCCCAACCCAGACCTGGCAACCTTCTGCATAACTCAGAACGCTAAATCCATCCATTATTTGCTGTACACTCTCCCTTCTGTCACATGTTGCTTCCCCTCTAAGGCAAAGTTTGACCTTGCTAAGAAGACTGGGAGGCATTGGCGACACATTCCTTCATGAGAACATGCCTCCTTTGACATAAGAGTGATGTCCAATTCTGGGGTAAAGGGGGTAGGGTACTTTAACTTCTTAAAGCAATGGTCCTGTTACTCATTCCTTGTGTTGCCTTTCATTTTCCCGCAGCTGCACAGCAGAAATCCATTGAACCCTCCCAGCAAAGGAACACTTTGGCCTGATTCTCAAATACGCTGAACTCTCCCAATCTTTTCAAAGTCAGTGAGCCCTGCAGGTGATTCGGCGCCTTTGAAAATAAAAATAAGCATTTTTTTTTTTACCTACCACAACATTCATTCAAACATGCCCCTTTCCAGTACATACAGCTATTTCTGTCTTACAATCCCTGTTTTGTTTCTCCTGGTAAGCACTGAAATATTAAATAATCCTAACCATTCATTAAAAGACCAAATTAGTTTTCTCCTTTATCTTAACGGAGGACATTGGTCTCCAAAGCACAAAAGGTTTCTTGAGGTGAATGTGCCACAGTCGTCACAGCAGGGGTAGGGAGAAGGGGAAGGCCTGAACGGGGTGACCACCTCACAGAGTGCCAACGAAGGGGTCAGGGTGAGTGTGTTCCATCGCTGTTTAAGTTGGAAGTCAGCCAAGAAGGCTGAGGTACAGCGGTACGCTCAGGCATTGTGCAATGTTTTACACCCGGTTATCCTTGGCCCAATATTCCTCTGCTTCAGCATGTGTTTGTGAACAGAAATAAGAACAAATGAACTTGTATATGAGGAAACAGTGGTTAACTGCATGAATCTGAAAAAATGAGTGGAAGGAGGAGGGAAGGAATATCCATAGGGTTGCCAAACTCCAGGTGGTGGCTGGAGACCTCCCGCTATTACAATTGATCTGCAGGTGATAGAGATCAGTTCCCCTGGAGAAAATGGCTGCTTTGATACCCAAGGCTGGGTGGGATAAATACTTGGCCGAAACGCGTCTGGCATGTGGTTACAGTATATCAGCCTTAGGAAATGCCATTGTGCTGTTTTAACATTTTAAAATAATGTTTATTTTGACATAGCGCCTTAAATAAAATTGTTTTCATTATCTATATATTTTATTTATCCCACCCAGCCTTGGGTACCCAAGCTTCTGTTTTCTAGGTTGGGTTTCATTCCCCTTTTCTCTTTTTTCTTCGAAAATGGCTACTTTGGCCATTGGACTCTGTGGCATTGAAGTCCCTCCCCTCTCCAAACCCCACTCTCCTCAGGCTCCACCCCCAAAATCTCCAGGTAATTCCCAGCCCAGAGCTGGCAACCTTAAATATCCAGTAAGGCAGGGAAAGAAAAGTGGGCAGAGGAGTATTTATTATACGTGTATTGCAAAGTGTTTAGTATATGGCAACACCATCTATGTATACATATATACACAAACCTAGTATAGAGTCCCTGCACTATTTCCGTGGGTAGTAGTGGGAACAATTGGGGAAGAGGGACATTAATGCACCTCTTATCCCTTGCCCCTGAAGGATCTTAGTTCTGCCACTCATACCACTTGTGGTGGGTGACAGCATTCAGAAGCAGGCCAAAGCTGTAGGTCTGAATTAGGGTGAGCTGAGAGGGCATTCTTGATAGATGCCTACAATTCCAGAAACTCGTCAAAACCTCTTCCAGAAGGCCCAGGGAGACTCGGAATCAAAACACCACTTATCACGAACCCTGTCTGGTGACCTTGGATTAGTCATTTGCGTCCCTATCTACCTCATAGGGTTGTTGTGAGGATAAAAACATGGGAGGGGCACATACACTGCCAGAAGCTCCTTGGAGGAACAGGAACATATAAATGTGATTCTTTTCACTTAGGCTGCCTTCCGCTGACTGGGAAAATGTTGCTATCATTTTGAACTTTGGACAACCTCTGCCTTTCTTTCAGTAATCTCCTCTAGAAAGCACTTCTACTGAAAGTACTGGTAACGTGCAAATAATTTAATTGAAACCGTGAGTTAAAGGCAGCTCACTGAAAACTAATAGAGGGTCCTGGTTTTTGTTGTTGTTAAAATTACATAAACTACTCTGAGCCTTTGGGAACTGTTCAAATTGTAAGAAACCTCCAGGACAAATTGATTATTACCAGTCCAGCCCTGCTGAATTAGCTGCTCAGGTTCCAAGCACAAAAGCAAAACCAATCAAACTAGTTGTCAGAAATATAACACGGCTACATGAGATTGTTTTGCAAAATCTAGGCTCATGCCATCTACTTTAAACTCCTTTCTCCTCTAAAATTAAGACTGTCCACCTTGAGTTGTATGTAGGATTGCCAAACTCCAGGTACTAGCTGGAGATCTCCTGCTATTACAACTGATCTCCAGCCGATAGAGATCAGTTCACCTGGAGAAAATGGCCACTTTGGCAATTGGACTCTATGGCATTGAAGTCCCTCCCCTCCCTAAACCCCACCCTCCTCAGGCTCCACCCCAAAAACCTCCCGCCGGTGGCGAAGAGGGACCAGGCAACCCTAGTTGTATGTGGGCTGTTTACAGCTTTCTACTCCTGCCCTTTGAATCCAAGTATCTAAATAATTGAATGGTTTCAGCACAGTCACAGCTTTCAGTGCGCCGTCCCTCGGCCTGCTGGGCTGTCTCCACAACATTCCAAGCACGGCAACATCAGCCTCCTTTTCACAGCCTTGCGCAGGGCTTCTCTCCCTTCCCAGCTGACTCATGCCAGAAATTGCACGGCCCTGAGAGAGGAAAAGGCTGCAACCAAAACTACTTGCATTGTCTACCGAAGCTGTTGAGGTGGGATCCAATGACTCAGGCTCCAAATCCCCTTAATAGCAGTGTCTTCTTGGATGAATGTCTCAAGGCTACCCCCCCCCCCCACACACACACGCCATCTCTTGGAAGAAACTAGACAGGAGTTTCTGGAGACATGTTAGGACTTGTCAGTATTCCTACCAGGCTCTGAGGGCACTGTATACTCCGATCAGCCTTGTTTTTACATTATTTATGGCACAGTGTTTAACTTAAGGGACTAGTTTTCCCTGCCCTGCAGGGTCTGATGCTGATGACTGCAAACTTGTAGCCTCCCCAACCTATTTCAAAGACAGGAATAGGATGTTGATCTTTCTCCGTGTGATGAACAGCTGTGCACATCTTTCACTTGTGCTGGATTTCTAACAGGTGCGTATCACTAGTAATAAAAAGGGACAAGGGAATGCTTTGATTCTGTACTCTATACACTATTCACTAGCAATATTATCACCTTTTAAAATTCCAGGGTTACAAGTTCTGCTCATGTATTTGAGCCAAAAGATTCTTTGCTTCGCAGCATGACAGCAGGGACCTCCTGCAAGCAGCGTGGCAGTGGCTCCCTAAACCCACCCATGTTGTTTGGGCCAATGGGACAGAGAGAAGCATGTTGCAATAGTAGGGGACTAGTAGAACATTCTTGCACCAACCAGAGCAGGAGGAGGGCGAGAGGCAGATTCCTAGTCAGGGAAATGCCTAGTAGATTGTGAGATAGCAGTCTAATTTATACAGTATAGGAGTAGACAATCATTTTGGCCCAATAACAAGAAAAGATGCCATAACTATATGTTGGGGAAGAGGGAAGGAAAAATGATGAGGGTTGTACTTGGCCACACCCATATAAATCTGTGTTCTTTCCCCCTTACATGGGTATGAAATGTCAGTTGTTTTGTCTGTGATGCACACTCAGGAATGTGATTGCAATGGGTGAAAATAACATCTGGTCCTCCTAAAAGATGTTTTGTGAGCAGGGCCCTTGTGGGGCACAAGGGCGTCAGTGGCACAGTGCTTCAAATTCTAATTTTAAACTATTGCTGCTCTGCAGGCAGACACTCCCTCCTCAGGATCCTGTTGGCTTCCAGCCTGCCCTTTCGCCTCCCAGCTGAGCCCATCCCAGCGGACTACGCCCCTTCTGGGGCACAGCAACAGAGGTTTCTGTGCTATCCCTTGGCACAAGTGTCAAGGTGTGACTACCCCTGCACTACACTGCAGTTAACATTCTTGAACCTCTCCTTTTATGCTTCCAAACAGGGACCAGCCCTTCCTGTATGGAAAGGAACGTTTTTGTTAGTCATCCAAAGGAGGGCTGTAATATTGTCACAGTACTTATTTTATTCTAGCTGACTATAACGTGGGACTGATCAGACGATCATTTACCGTTCCCATCCTGCCACGTTTTAAGACATCCTTTTGAAGGAAAAAGATATTTAAAACTAGCTCTTTAGTCCTCTGACTGTGCAGAATGCGTGGTAAAAAATAGTATGGCTACTGGCTGTTGTAAACAAATTCTCATGAACTGACACCCTTTTCAGTGAAGTCATTGCTTCATACATAACTTTGCTTTTACTTCAGATTTAGCATACAAATAGGCGTTTTCAGCCTGTGAAATTCAAATTCTTTACCTCCTTTAGGTATATTTGAAAGCATGACTTTTAGAATTCCTAGAACACCCCCCCCCAAAAAAAACCCATGTCTAAAGTCCACACTGAGCTCTTAAAAAGTTGGATGGTTTTTGGAAGCCCCACACCTGCCACTCTGCCACAATGTTGTACTTACTTTTGCATCAAGTATTCTGATGCTGCTTCTATTTGTATTTTATGTCTGTACTATGATTTCGTGTTGGTTATTGGTTTACTTGGTATTCCTGTAGTTGTAATAGGTTTGTACCCACACTCATGATCAAACTTGCTAGATAAATAGATGATAGATTTAAAGAAAAAGAGCACTCTTCAAATGATGTATCCACAAGGTAAGCCACTTTTGGGGGAAAGGCAGGGTATAAATTAAATACATTAATTGCTCAGCTGGCATCATCCTCCAGGCCTTCACCAGTCTCACGCAACAGAAGGAATGCCTCTTGGCCCTGACCACCTAAAGCTTATAGAAGTACCTCTACTAAAAATATGACTAGGCGCTCCACATTTAACTGAATAAACTCCCTCAGCTAAACATTGCAATGTTAAGATGCAGTGTTTTGTATGCCTAAAACATTTATTACAGAAGGGACACAAAAACATTTTACAAGTATTTACAAGTAAATGGTGTTGCATGGTGTAAACCTCACGCTGCTTTAGGGAACTGAGTGAACACACACACAAAGATCAATGACACTTGTGCGGTTTTCAAACAAAGTAGGATGCAGATTCTAATGAATCAAGGCCCTGATTTAGGTCCTTGGGAGTAAGTCCCACTGAATTAAATGGGACTTGTTCTCCCAAAGTATAGCATTACACAGTATAATACTATGCAGTTACTCCAACCAATGCTTATTTCTAACAACTGGGTTAGACTAGAGTAACTCTGCACAGAATTGCACTGCCAGCCTACTAAATCTGTGTATATTCTATGCTTTAAGGAAATGCAGTTAGTTGACTAAGGCTATAATCCGATGGGGAGACCTAATGAATTGTGGGACTTGTTTCCACATGAACAGGTGTATATAGCCAGACTGTTAGAAATGCAGCTGTCACCCCAGCCAATATGATGTTGCAATCCCTAACAGTATTTTCTAGCTTATACATAAAGCATGGCCGTGCCATTTCCACAACTACATTCATGCGCTCTCCATGGGCTATGCCTCTAGAAAGCCCTTTCTCCCAGTGTACGCTAGAGCAAAGTTCACACAGAAAAGCCACAGTCCACAGAAGATAGGGAATAGCCTTGGGGAGGAAATATTCTTTTAAACCCTTGATGCCCTCTTACAAACCACAGGGACAAGAGGCTATTATATATCATGCTTTTAATACAAACTTAAAAAAATCTGGAACAATAGAAACTGTACAGATTTGATCAACCTTTGTTGTTTTTTAACTAAATCTCTAGACACGCCAAAGTCCTGTTCCAAAATATTGCACAACTTTCTGAATACAAAACTCTGATTGTATTCCTCCTTCGCTAGAGAAAAAAAAGAAAAAAGAAAAGAAAAGAAAGAAAACACCCCCTCTGGATCCCTACTCAATGGCCCCCTGGCTGTTAAAAAAAAGAAAGAAAAAAAACCCCAAGAGAAACAGCATGGACCTCTGCATTAAAAAACACACATAATTCTGTCTTCTTTGCGCTCATCCATTCTCTAAGATCACATGTTGTTGATTCACTCTTCAAAAAGGGTCAGGAAGGAGGGAGGTGAGGGGAGAAAGGAGCTTTCACTGCTTTTTTAAAATTTTCCTGAAAAAATATTTTTTTTCTCTCCTCTAAGAAAAAATCTTGAAAAGAAAAATTTCAATTTTTTTACGTTAGAAATATACATATATTATATATACCTCTTACATTTTACAAATGTAGCAAATTATTCAATATAAACGGACAACAACAAAAATTAACACAAACCCATAAAAATAAAAGTTAAAAAAAATCTCTTTTTTTTCTTCCTAAGAAACCAGGTAAATTAGTGCAGGTTTTAAAAATAAAATTGAAGCTGAATGTCTAACTCTTGAGACAAGAAGACCAAAAAAGAGGCCGTGAGTTTCATTGCTGCCAGCACTGGAAATGCTTCTGAAGCACATTGGGATTTCCTTTAGGAGATGGATGTTGGTCCCTCCCTTTTCCCTCCTTGTGTATGCAGACTTCTTCTCAAAAAGCAGTTAGCAGGATAAAGCAGTGTCAAACATCACACATTGCGGGTGCTAGTGAGGTTCCCTCTCTCCCTTCAATGCATTAAAAGCCTTAGAAGAGTACAGGATCCCACCCAGGCAGTGGCTCATCACAGCTCTTGGCTGCAGGAGTTACCAAAGGAGATTATAACTGGGGGGACAGGAAGCCAGCAGCTCTCCTAGTGAGGGAGATCGGGTTCAAGTCCAGTGTAATAGCTTGGCAGTCTACAGTACATTCCAGAGGGAGAAGTGGGCGGCAGTGGTAATGTTAAGGGGAAAGGCAGGCAAACGATTGCTTTTGCTGAACAGGTCTCAAGCATCTTGTTCAGGGTTTGGACCTTAAGCCCCTGGAAACTTCCCCGTCACACTTCTGCCTGACAGTGTATTCCCTCTTCATCCAACTCAGTGGGTAACAGAAAAACAGGTGGCCATTTTTTAGTGTCCTCTTCCTCAGCCCAGCAGAAGATGGGTAAGGAGCAAAAAGGGGTACATGGGAACAAAGGGAATCTGTTTGGGGGCACCTTGAGAACATCTGCTGCACAAGCCCCAGTCTTTACGATTTCTATTCACATCAACAAGGCTTGGGCTGCGGACATCCCTTATGAATCATGCCCACCATCTTTAGTGCTTCAAGGCTAGAGCATCCTTCATAGGAGGGGAGATGCTTATGGTACTTAAGGCTCATACAGTCCTGTAGGGCATCTTCAGTTCAGCTTTTGGAGAGATTGGGAAGTCAGTCTCAGCCCAAGTAATTGAAGAACCTCTAGAAGAACAAATTGTAGCTTATGTATTCAAAATGACTTCGCCGGAGAAACTGCTAAAACAAGACTTTGTGCACTGTAAGCATACTGTGGAAGACCCCCCAAATAGGTGGGTTTTTTTTTTAATGAATTTTGAAGCCTGGAGTATACATGCCAACTCCCTCCTCGCTACCCACCTTCACTGCTCTCACTCGATCTCTCAGCCCTTGAGGGGGTGAACTAATAATCTCACAAAATTTAGATGGGGAAATGTTTACTGCCAAAGGCAGATTCTGTCATCATCTACAAAAAAACTCACTCTTAAAGGCCACAACTTTCCCTGTCTTCCAGGGTGCCCTCTCCAGCAGGAAAAGGGAGATGCAGGGAATAGCATTAGGATTCCTAGCTCACCAGCAACAGTAAGGAGAGGGACAGGACAGACACTCTACATTCATATCACAGGGAACCAACCCGTTCTCCTCACCCCACCTGAAGCCACTTGGGAATTCTACAGCAAGCCCACTCCATCTCCAGGACAGAGTCTTAAGATGGAACAAGTGCATGCTTGACCTGATATGTGGGCAGCTCTTCCATAGGGGAATGCCTGCTTCCTTTCATGTGAAAAAAAAATCATAAGGTTTTTGGTCGAAAGTCTTAAAGAGGCATGAAATTCAAAGTGCAACCCTTCATGCCATCCATCCAGAAAGCAGTTTGCAATATAACTCCCTCTTCCTTACCAAGAAATAATGCTCAAAAGTATTCCACAACAGAAAAGGAAAAAAAAATATTTCCTATGAGAACCAGTGGCTGAATGCTCAGCTGTCAACAGAAGAGCTCGGAGCCCTGGAAACCCAGGTGGTTGGCCCAGAGGAACATCAGTGGTTGCTGCTCAGGTACGAACACCAGAAGACCAGCGCTCGCGTCTACAGCAAACATGGATACATTTTTCTTGTAAGTCAGATTCTAGAGCCCTCATTTATAACCACAACTGACAAGAGTCCCAGTTGCCCAAAGAGTTCAACTCATCCAGGACGCTTAAGAAGGAAGGTTCCAAAATGGGAAACACTACACTAAATTGTCCCCAACAATGCTGTCCTTCAGCACTTTGCTGGGGCTTGAGGAACCTTTAAGGAGAAAGTGTCTCCACTACAAGGCCCTGCCAACACTTAACACAGGTGGGCAAAAAAGACTTACTTTCTTGCAATAGGAATACAAACGAGGGCTATGAGAAATGAATGCACATCCCAAATCTTCCTCTAAGTAGTACTTGAGAATTCACAGATCCAAAAGCAAACTAAATCCACATTTAAAAGGGGGGGGGATCAACACATCTGGACTCAAGAAACATGACAGTGCCCTGAACAAGACCATTCTTACAGTAAGCACATTTGAGAACCAGTTCCAAGGAGCAGCACGGGAAATAAAGTGATGCTGGTTTACACCACTGCTGGGCTGAGAAGGATAGATTCTCTCATTAAGTTTAAGAGAATGGGTAGGAAAGAGCACAGCAAACAAGTTTTTAAAAAACCATCAGTGCTTCAGCAGCGCTCCCTGGCATGACGCAACAAATCAGGGTTTGTCTCTTTCCAAGAAGCTATATTTATAAGATTTCAAATATTTCTAATTATTTTTCTCTTTTTTTTTTTTTTTGGAAGTTATTTTTCCCAGAATACTCTCATGGTGGTCAGTTGGCCAAAACCACTGGTTGGAACGACTGGCTGGGATACTGCATGGCATTCAGATTGTAGCTGAGTCCTTCCACGAAGGGTGTCTTCTCCAAAAAGAGGCTGTTGGTGCTGCCACCAAAAACCTGAGCCATATCAAAGCTGCTGCCACCACCACTGCCACTGAACTGGGATGCAGGTGGGATGCCACCGCCCTGGTTCTCGGCAGCTACACCATCAAAGAAGAGGCTGCCGGCTCCTGGCGATCCACCGTTGTAAACAAACTCCTTGGCATTGGGGGAGAGCTGAGATTGAGGAGCTGGACTGCCCCCAATGAAGTTCAGAGAATGCATAGACAGGGAGAGGCCTTTGTGCTTCAGCAGGCCATTGGTGGGTGACCGGGCCAAACGCTGCTGCTGCTGTTGCTGCGGCTGAGGGACCCCTGCACCATTTGTGCCGGCTCCAGCTCCTCCGCCTTTCTTCATCTTAGTTGAACCAAACTTTGTGGCAGCAAAAGTGGCAGTGGTGAAGGTGATGGGCTGGGCAGAGCGAGGGATGAAAGTAGGGCTAGGAGACTGGCCAAAAGATGGGGATGGAGAATTGGACAAGGAGTTGTCCTGGCTTCCAATGGGGACAAACACCTGGGCATCAGGGTTGAAGCTGCTCTTGATCTCCTTGTCCAACTCGGCTGCACTGCAGCCCTCACTGTCATCCAGATACAAGACCTTGACTGACCCTTTCTCCCCAATTTGGTAGGAGACCTCAAATGGGTCGATCCAGACACTCAATTCTTCGGGGACATTGGCCCGCACGTCCTCTACAGCCAGTCCACTCCGCTTGGCAGCCAGTTCCACGACAGGGTCCACCGTCTCCCCAATGTGAACACAGCGATAGCCTGAACCCTTCAGAGGCTTCTCTGGGTACCAATGGCCTTCATATTTCTTCTTCAGCAGTCGCTCTAGCTCTTCACCAAACAGGTCGGCCCGCCTCCGTGGAAGCTTGTTGTACAGGTAGGAGATGATGAAGTTCAGAGCAACTTTGATCTCCAGATGCATACTCCCTTCACAGCAAGCAAGTTAGGGCAGTATATTAAAAGAGACAAAGGACACAAACATAGACGGATTTTGGCTCCAAACAACCCTGAAAAGAGAGAGGGGGGGAGAAGGGGGGGAAAAGGAGTAAATATGCATCTTTTGTTGCAAGATTAGACAAAATGCTGAAGATTAGACAAAATGCTATTTACATTAAATAAAGCATCCAATGCCAAGCTGTGAGATGGGTTCACAAGCCAGTACCCCCGCTGCAATCATTACCACCAGGGCTCTTTAATCTATTGTTTTTGTTTCAAGACTCACCAGATGAGAAGGTTCTGCTCACACTTCACAATGTGCCAGACATTAACTATGAGAATGCAATGCCACATCTGGCAGAGTGTTAAAAACTTTGGAAGGAGGGACAACCAATCTTGCTGATCAAAATCAAGAGCATCCCCCTCTCTTATCTTCCAAAGGACAAAATAAATATAGTTGACATTTAAATTATTTCCTAGCAGCCTCTCTAGGGAACTGCAGGAGGCAGCTCACAACAGATTCACAATAAAAGGCAATCAGCCATTTAAAATAACCAGACAACAGCACTGAATCATAACAAACAACCTAAAACTAACATAAAGATGAAACAACAGCGAACTCAGCCTGTCAGATGAACACTAAAAATATGTTGTCTGTGTTTGCTTTGTGAGCAAGTATTTTCACATTTTATATCACAATCATTACTTAAGGCTCTTGGGTCACAATCTTGATTTTCCTCCGTAATACCAGAGAAACTCCCACTTTTAACCCTCATATTACAGTGCAGTAAGTCATACAAGTCACTGAAGAGGTGTCTATCCATGCAAATAACAAACATGCCCAGTGCAGGTAAGTTTGTCACAGCCCTCCAACTCATGGTATGTTTCCACAGGGACAGTGTTGAAGTGCCCACCCAGATGCAACCAAAGGCTACCTTTTAGGTGGTGGCCTATAATGAGCCCAAGTCTCATTTTAACCACCAGGGAATAACAGATCTCTATCAGTGTCAAAAAAAGGCTGGGCGAGATCTATTGTTTTAAGAGGTGATTCACTCAGGACGGAACTGAGGTTTTGCAGGCTATTTCCCACCAGGGGGAGACAGGAAGTCAAAAGAATTGGTCCTGCCTACCCGATGATGGAAGGAAATAACCCACAAATCAAGACGCTGGAGCCTCAGTAGGAGAATAATCCGGGTAATGAACTGACAGCCATTGTCTTAATTTTCTGACCCCAAGTGCAATCCGTTACCATCAAGAAGTTTGTTCATGAAAGGCCAAGGCTCCCCGTAAGGCTCCAAAGAAGGAGCAAGAGGTCAGAAACCTAAACCCAAAGTCTCTCCTTTGCTGAGGTTTTAGAATGCAAAATCATCTGCTGACTTGACATATGACTCCCCATGCATGCCCATGCACAGCCTACAAAATAATCCTGTTAAATGTCCCCCCCCCCACAAAAAAAGAAAAAGAACTGAATCTATTAAAAGTGAAAAGTGTATGTGCAGCAGAGATGCAGCACACCCAGTGTTTAAGTGGCAGCTTAGTCAGATGCAGACCTGCCCTCTGCTTCCTTAGACTCCTCTCAAACACAGACTCAAAGACATTCGGAGATGCTTGCTAGGCAGAGCCAAGCATAAGTTTTGGGTTTAGTGCCATCAACATCTTCTGATGTGGGTACTTGGAGCTAAAAAGAAAGCTAAGTTTCCCTAAGGAACTGGGAACTACATCAGCATTAATTAATTACAGCATGAAAAAGCAAAAAAAAAAAAAAAACACAAAAACTAGCAGGTTAGTTTCAGCATACAAGAAGTAAATATTTGTTCCAATTTATCAGACCCGTTTTCAAGGGTATACTGCCCCACTCATTTTGGAAATTAGGCTAAATTGTGCAGAAGGAAAAAATAAATATTACTTTTTGACAAAAATGAAAATTACCAAACAAATTACCCCCGCAGAAGTCTGTATTCAAATTTAGCACTTTATCTCTAAAAGATGATTTGGGGACACAGCTACAAGCTCTAGGCCGCCTGTGAGGTCAACAATTGCTATGTTGAACACAAGTGTTATTTAGATCACTTCCTCTAAATTCACCCAACTCTCCATATGATCGTGGAGTGGCTGCTGACAGCACAGCCCCAGAGTTCAGAGCTTGTATTTCAGGAGTTACCAGACCATGAAATTTTATTACAGCTATTTGATTTTGCCTGTTAAAATAAAAATGGAAATTGCCACAGGAGAAATCCGAGTAATGCAAATTTCAGAAAAGGTCAACTAGCAACCGACCCGTTTTTTAGCTAATATGTAGGTAGGAGACAGCTCCTTAAAATGAAACCTTCCAGCAGATTTTTGGCTAAAGCAGATTTTGGTGCACACACTGCAACTGAGAACGGTGCAAAGTTGAGCCCTCACTTCCCCAGGTACACAGCCTAACTTATTTCTCTCTCTCTCTCTCTCTCTGTGTGTGTGTGTGTGTATAAGCCACCTTGAATATTTATTTTTCAACAGAAAGGCAGAGTATAAATCACAACTGTTGTGCCAAGAGCCCAAGTCTGGGAGGATAGCAGATGACTGGGATAAAATCTTTCATTTCTAGCCACCAGGTCCCCATGTGACTGTAATGATTTAGGAACCAGACACCATAATTCAAGCAGCATAAATCTAGTACCTCTTTACAGGAAGACAAACCTGCTGGCATTCCAGCTTTAGGACTGAAAAAACAGTTTTCTGATTTAGACATGCTTTTCCAACTAAAGCTATACTATGATATTCAACAGTGGCAGCTACCAACAGCCAATCATCAGTAATAGGGAGGGAAAAAACACTTTAAAAAAAGCAAGCAATTGAACTTCAAAAGAGATTTTTCAGTGTTGTTAACTCTACTTTAAACTTGAGGGTATCATCAACACACAAAAAGAACCAAACGTCAAATGATCCCATCTAACTTGGCATAAGTGTCTTTCAGACAAGAAAAGGGATTTGTGCAAAATTCAGAACCACTGTTTGCTTGTCAGCAAAATACTCTATTTGCATCAGGGTCCCTTAATCCCTAGATTGTTAACATGGCAACCTACACACAAGGGACATCCGCAGGTGACAAACCATGAAACAGAACTGAATCCCTTGTACTCCTTGCAGAATGGCATTCAAAGGTGTATGTTAAAGTACTTCTGACCCTGAAGATGCCACAGGCAAGTAGCAATGCATTTTGCACATGACAATTACAACCACATCATACAAAATGAAATAATGAGCTCCAAGGCATTAGCCCTATGATTCGGCACAGAACAATCCTCATTAAGTCTATTGAGTCTCAGAAATATAGCAGTGTTAAGCTACTTTTTAAAATATGTCAAGTATGTACAGCAATCGATTCACACTGAGTAAGTCCTTTTGTAACATGGAAAGAAGTATGATTAAATCATGACCTTGGTAGCCAGGCTTCCATACTTTTTTAATGCTCTCGAAGACCTTCTGGAAGAAATACCTGATACTGCCACTGTGAAGTGAGGTCATGACTCCAATTACTTTGAAGAAGTCCGAAATCGCCAGAGCTGTCTCCTACGTTTGCTTGCAAGCCCCACCCAAGTGAGAAAACAGCCTTCTGTGTTCGCCACAAACCAAGCCTCCATTTCAGGGGACAACCTGAATAGTGGAGTAGAGGGAGGCGGTGCGGCCTACGAGGAGAGGAGGGCGAGGCCCGGGGAGACCCGTTCTAGAACCACGATTGCACAATCCACACTCTCTCCTGCCAAAAACATTTGCGTAAGTGGGCGTTATTTGCCCAGGCTGCCTCCCTCTCCAGCCTCCTGACGCATGCGAATTCGGCAGTTATCTCCTTGGAGGGGGCCTGCTCTCCCCATTGCCTCTGGTGGCTCCCCCCCCCCATCGACTCCGCAGGCCAACAGAATCCACACTAAGGCTGGCCAAATCAAGCGGTTCGACTGACCCTGCCGAGGAAGTCGCGGCACACATTTTCTCAGCCTCCCCTCCGTTCTTCTTCAACCAGGGTATCCCGGGAACTGCAGTTCACCGCGAGCCCAGCTTTTCTTCCACCACACAGCGGCCGGGCGAGTGACCTACTTTGCCTTTTAACTACCCTTCTCAATATGCTTTGCACCAAAGCTGGCCCAGACGACGAGCGCTTGCTCAGTAAGAGCACAGAATTTTCCAGCGCGCATGCGCTCTCCGAGCTCTATTGCTCAACTCCAGGGGCAAACCCCCCCCCCAAATGCCATTTTGCATTGTTCATTTATATCTAATGCCGTTTCTCGCCCTCCTCCTCTGCTCTTGCAACCGCGGCAGGGGAAGGGATCGGCGGAGGCTGTTTCTGCAGGGCGTTTGCAAACCCGCCTCTATCTCGGACGTTCACAAACATACGCCCCTCTCCCTCTCCTTGCTAGGCCCACGGGTAAGAAGGGTGGGGAAGAGCATCCGCTGACAGGCCGCTCTTGGGACAAACCTACTCGAGAGGAAGCTTTTTCCAGCGAGTTCACTGGGAGCCTCTTCCCGACAAGCAGGCCGCCCGCTTGGGGCCGCAAAAGGCCCCACCTGACAGAAGCCGCCTCGACATAGGACGAGCCCGGCCCAGCCCTCCTCTGCTCCCGACCTGGAATCCTTCCGTTGTGGGTGGGTGGGGATGGCGCCCACCCTTTGGCGAAGGGGTCGGGCCACGCAGTCACCGCGGCCCAGTGAAGGTGACTCGGCCCTGACCTTTACCTCCGCGGCCCGCCCGGCCACACACACGTCGCCAGGGGGTCGGGTCCCGCTTGGCCAGAGACCCGCCAAGTTTCCCTCAGGAGCCGGGTGGGAAAGTTAAGCCGCCCCCCCCCCGGCCGCCTATCCCCTTCGGCAAGCCCGACCCTCCCTCGCACCCAGACACCCACCCACCCACCCGCGAAGGCCGCGCCATGGACGAAGCGTCAGGCCGGCCCCCTCCCGCCCCCCACGGCCTAGCGAGCCCTCGGGGCCGCCTCGTCGGGCCTCGAGCGGCACCCAAACCGCCCAAAAGGGCACCCCTGACCCTTCGCGCCACAGCCAAGAGCTTATCGGACTTGCCTTCCCACTTCTCCACCATTAAAGCAATTCAAGGGATTTCGCCCCACGTCAGGCTTGGGAGGAGGGGGGGGGGGAAGAGAGGGAAAATAATTCCTCTCGCCTCACAATTTGGGGGGGGGGAGGTTAGTGTTTGTGACATAGGAAACCCCGACGAGGCCCTCGCCTCCCCGCCGAAGGGGGGGGGTTAGGAAAGTTCCAGCATAAAATGCAACGGAACCATTTTTTTCTGACAAAGCCGGGCTTGTATGTGGAGTATTGATCCGGTTTAAACTCAATGGCACGGAACAGAAGCCATCCTCGCCTCCCCCTGCCCAAATAGGCTCCCCCGTCCCGCTCCCCCTCCCCGTACCAAATCGCCTGTTTTTACAGCCACGGCTTTAAAACAACACCAGGAGGGCTCCCGGTGGTCCCCCCGACCACAACAAACCTACAGAGGGGAGAGAATATTTCATTCCACGACCGAAGTCCACAGGACTTCGTTTTAGAGCTGATTTATCTGGATCTTTTTGAGAAGTCCGCTCACGGCTCCAGCAAAATGAGCAAAAACAAAATGGTGAACTGGAGATTCTCTCTCCCCCCCCCCATCGCAATCGTTTCAAACCCAAGACACGCAAACAATCCTTCCGTTTCTTCTTTAAAAAAAGGGGGGGGTATCGTTAAAGAGAGATAAATATTAAGACTGGGGAAGGGAAATTTAAAGGGAAGATCAGGCCACAGCTAGCCGAGCCAAATGCCCTCCCCCCGCCCCCGAAAGGAAGAACTCCACCAGAATGAGTGCTCTGAAGCAAAGTGGGAAGACCGGCAGCTTGGGAAAAATCACATTAAGATATAGTGATTAAATCGCGCTGCAAAAAGAAGGCTGGGGAAAGGACAGCCTGGACCTCCAGATGATCTGGGGCGGGGAGAGGAAATACACCTTCGACCAAAGACAAGATTTTTTTTTAAAAAGAAATCTAAATGGCATGATGCCCCCTTTTGTCGTCGTCCCCTCCCATTCGAGCGATAAACCTTCACTTACTTCTTCCTTGCAGCACCAGGTGAGATGGTTTGGTGGCTTCTCGTTCTTTCCAGGGTGTTTCTCGATGGTTTCTTTTTTCACAAAGTGCTGATGTGGTGGTGGACGTTCGATTTTTGTTTTGTTTTTTGTTTTTTTAATCAAATGGGTGCTGTTCAGATAACTTCTCCCCCTTCTATAGGCCCAATCAGAAGCGGGGTGGGGGGTTGTTGTTGACTCGGGCGCCCCCTTCTTCTTTCTTTCCCTCCCTCCGCGGGGAACCTGCAGCCACCCTCTCCCTGGCCCAAAGTGAGCAAAGTAAATGAAAAGTTTCACCCTTAGCAACCCTGCGCAAGGATATTCTCTTCCACACCCAGGGTGACGCGTCCTGCAAAGGACAAGGAAGGGGGAAAGAGAAGGAGAGGGAGAGAGGGCCGGAACTACTTCTCCAAAGGCCAGTTTCAGATTAACCCGCTTTGTGCCGAGAGCTTCGCGTTATTAGAGATGTTTAGAAGAGCCATCAGAGAGGAATGCGTGTTTTCTGCTGTTATGTTTTACGTGCGTTTTAATTAACGTCCTCTCTTCGAGCTGGAGCGCTAGTGGTCCGCCGTGAATATCTGCTGACAGCCAACAAAACTTGTACACAGGGTTTCGGATAAACCTGCTAACTGAGTTAAAGACAATTAGACTTCCCTTATCTTATTTAAATTAAATGAGATAGGACAGGACTGCACAATATGGCAGTACTTCATTTGCTTTCCCCTAGTACTCTTTTAATCTGGACAAACCACCACCTTTGGTTCCATATTCACAATCAACAATGGGTGGTCGTACCAATTGGAGTGGTTAAAGGCTGGTAAATAAGAGAAACCCTCTGAGTACATTTGCCCCCCAATCTACATTAGTGCTTGTCAGTATGGAAGCAAGAAACTATGCCGTTTGATTGAATTGTTTTTCTATATTTTGTAATCCACCTTAAGTCTCAATGAGAAGGGCTATAAATGAACTAAATTAATTTATTTCCAATGGATTAATGCACCATACATATCAGGGTCCTGTGTGAGAAACATACAATCTTCTGCAGGCAGATTACTTGGAAGTAAATCCCACTGAACTCAAAACTATGCTCGCAAATAAGCGGACACAGGACTGTAACCTTACAGTGATGATATTTAGAATCTTTTACATTCCAAGATATCCTACAGATACCTGTGGATAATGCTTTTATATTTTGCTATATCCACCAAAGACTGCATTGGATTGAAACTGAACTGTCTTCTTCCTATCTTTCTACTGTAGATTTTTCCCAGGTTTTCTTGGGTGGGGGGGTCCTAGAATGTGTGTGTATGTGGAACAGAAAATGAATTTGTTCAGATTTTTAAAGAAACAGAATGCCAGACAGATAAAATTATTCATATGAAGCTCTGGTCTTAAATTTGTTCCTTGTGGCTTTTGGGATGAAGAATGCAAAACTCTTACTCTACAGTGGGCTGACTATTTCTAACTGCCTTACTCAAAAACACTTCATGCAGTTTATCTCTTAATATGATTTAACCAACATTTTAGTCAAAGCTAAAATGCATATTTTCTAACCTATAAAAACAGTGGCTAGGAGAACCAAACCAGATGGCTTAACAAAGCTATAAAAGTGTTTGTGTGAGCAGATTGGGTGAATTTGAGGATTAGGGTTAGAATGTTGTTGTTCAATCTCATCTGTTCAGTCAGATCCCTGTATCTGTTTATATTATACGTACCTCTCTGAGGAAAAGCTTATGATGGAATAAATTCTGTTCATCTTCAGCATATCACCAGGATCCTGTTTTGTTTTAGCAAACTCCTCTTTGCTACAGACAAACACAGCTATCCATCTGGAATTTTCTTCCGATTAAATACATTTTATTTTGACGGATGTGTATAGACACAGAAAGTAACTGATTTGGTGTTCAGGCATGTTCCTTTTTACAAGCCCCAAATAAACAGTCCAGTTTATCTTGTCCTCTTTTCATATAGTGTGTCAATACAGAATATGGAAGGGGGTATTAAATTCCATGCAGATAGTGCCACAAACCACTTAAACTGTAAGGGCAATCATATTGAAGGAAATGGGGCAACTGTTTCAGCCACCTTCTCCAGGGAGGGTCTTAATGACTTTAGCAACTATTCCATGAGTACTCTTCAAAACACAATTGGCTAGACCAGGGGTGTCGATCTCAATTTTTACGAGGGCTGGGCATGACATAAACATCACTTGGCTGGGGCATGCATTGCCAGCCCAAATTGAGAGAGTGTTGGGGGAGCTGCCTTGGCTGGCTCGCTGGCTAAATAGTAGCTCTTAAGGGGCCTGATCCAGCACGCAGACCTTATGTTTGACATCCGGGCTAGATTATTCTGCCCAGTTATGGGGCTTTTCAACCTCTATGGGGAAAGCTTCTTGGCTGTTTCTATCGGGAACCAATCCTAGCTGAAACCCAGCTAAAATTGGCTTGTCAAGGCAGGAGGGAGGTTTGGAGCTCCCACCAAAGGATATGCTTAAAACATGGCTGCGAACAGCTGTTAATTTCTAAAAAAGAGAGAGGTTGCTAGGAAACCAGGGTCTGTAATTTGAATTGCTGTGGCACTTTAAAGATTATCTAATTTATGATGACATAAACTTTCTTAAACGTCTCCTTTAAGAAGCCTGCAGTGGATTGGGACCTGGAGACCTTTCCTTCTAACGCTTAATGGGGAAAGGGGAGAACTCACTAGGCAAGGAAAGGACAGGACACGCATTCTCCCGGGAGCCCTATTTATTATTGCGTTGCACAGAACCCTTGCAATGGCTTTCGTTAGCATTCCTTTAATGGCCCTTCGCATCTCTAGGGCTTGAATCGTATCTGTAGCTGACATTTAGCCCGCCCACCCCCAGGTTAAGTCTTTTCCACAATTCTAGTTTAGACTGTAACCCACGGCTTAACATCAGGACATTTGCGTCTAAATTAGGAGGGTTGTGTGTGTGTGTGTGTGTGTACATGTATGTGGTTTTGCCCGTTGGTCGAAGGACGGGTCTAATTTAAGGGGATGCCAGGCTGTTTTACTTTGACCACACAGTTTACCAAGTGCACGCTCGATCTGACCGTTTGTTTAAAATTGTAGTAAGTACATAAATATTTTTGTGGCGTAACAGTGCGCCATCAGATCTTCTGGGTTGTTTTCTTATGCGAACAGCCGGTTTAACAGAAACACACATATTTTCCTGTTTATTTTCATACCTCAAATGCTGGAAGGTATGCAAATTAGCTCGCACCCCCTAAACAAAACCCCACAAGGCACGGATGTCAGATGGCATTTTAACTATTCATGGACACCTTTCCCTGCTCTGAATTGCGCTTACCACTCCGCACAATGTAGGAACTACTTTTTTAGTAGTGCGCCTGTGCAATTCTTTCATCGACGTAACTTCAGACGCAAGGATTGAGATAGGCAGAACAACCTGCAAGGTGTAGAAACGCAGGCAATTCTAAAAATAACAGCACTAGGCTAGCAACAGTCTTTCCATTGGATGGAGATGTCAGCGAGCTCTACAGATTGGTTTATTACATTAACCAATAGGCAGAAAGGGGTGTGTGAGAAGTGGGACAACTTAAGCAGTTACACTAAGGCTGATGGGAAGTGTAGTTTTTACTGGGCTGGTTAGGCCGAAGGTTGTCAAATTCGTATTTCTAAAATGTGGGTCAAAAGTTTAGAACTGCGGTACTCGTAAAAAAGGGACATGTAGTTTATGTGCTCACACGGACAGATGTCCCATTTTGAATCCCCCCCAAGAGGTGGCAAGGAATGGATGCTTATATTTAGTACATCTGATCCATACAACTCACCCAATTTTTCCCTGGTTGTGGGGCACACAGGATGACAACAGGATCTGGCTGAGGCTGCTTTAGCTGAACACCTTAGGATCGTGTGGTTTTCTCCAATCTATTTTATTGCCTTTCTGGGATGCTTCTTTGATTCCACTGATTTGCAGCAAAAGGCATGCATGCAATACAGTACTCACCTTAGGTACCCTGTCTGTTACTTATTACAAGTAAATAAGCAACATCTGCAGGAAAATGGTATTTTGAGGAGACATACAGACAATAAAAGAACACTTTTGCCACAGTTACCCTAACAGCTCTGTGTCCTGTGTTAATTCAACAGCTTTACTTGTTTCAGTTAGACTTACTTGTGAATCAATGTAGTACTGGTAACATCCTAAAAGCATACATACCTCTGTGAGACTGCTTCCAAATCAATTCACCCCACTGAATACATACCATGGAGGATGTATTATGATGTATGGAAGCATTATTACAGCATATATATTAAAAATACAGTTTTACATGTTTTAAATCTGATCTCATAACCCACTATGCTGCACAACTCCTGTTAAATCAATGGAACCTGTGAAGTTTCTTGCGCACAGCAGAACTTGGAAGCGAGCAAACCCACTACTCCAGATAAGAGAACAATAGCATAAAGGTGCCCACAAACCAGTGTGACCTCAGCAGGAATACTAAAGATTGTGTCTCCAGTCCTAAATACATGCAAGCCCAGGTTCCAATCCAGTTATCCTGCCGTGTGTGTGTGTGTGTGTGTGTGTGTGTGTGTGTGTGTATGTAAAGTGCTGTCAAGTCGCAGCCGACTTATGAGGACCCCTTTTGGGGTTTTCATGGCAAGAGACTAACAGAGGTGCTTTGCCAGTGCCTTCCTCTGCACAGCAACCCTGGTATTCCTTGGTGGTCTCCTATCCAAATACTAACCAGGGCTGACCCTGCCCTACACAGGGAATAATCAAGAGGGCTAAAAAAGAAAAAGACAACCTAACAGCCAACCCCAATAAACAGATACTAAAGACATTGGACTTCCACAGGACTAAACTGGTTTAAATTCTGACATTTTTATTTAATTGGATTACATACTCAACTATATAATGAATTTAAACTAATAGAAAAGCGATTCCACCTAAACATTAGGAAGAACTTTCTGACGGTGAGGGCTGTTCGACGGTGGAATGTGCTGCCTCGGAGGGTGGTGGAGTCCCCGTCTTTGGAGGTCTTTAAGCAGAGGCTAGATGGCCATCTGTCGGGAGTGCTTTGATTGTGGGATCCTGCACGGTGGGGGGAGGGTTGGGGGTCACTGGGGATGTGGGGGTAGTTGTGAATTTCCTGCACTGTGCAGGGAGTTGGACTAGATGACCCTGGTGGTCCTTTCCAACTCTATGATTCTACATAGTTATTAAAATCTAGCTCCAATGCTTCTATAATAATTGTATATCCTTTTGTTGGCATGTCCTGTATGTACTTCCCACTTGCTGACATCAGTTTCAGATACTCTCTATGTGTGCCTGCACGTAATGAAGTTAGGTGGGTGTGTACCAGAGACCGACAGTATGATCCTAAACACAGTTACACCCTTCTAAGCCCATTGACTTCAATACACTCAGGAGGGTGTAACTGTTTAGGATGGCACAGTGAGCCTGTGCTGAAGTGGTACCTGGAACATGGATCTCTCTCCCTAGAGGGGTTCACCTGACACAAAGTTTAAATTCTTTTAGATGCCAGGTGAAGGCATTTTTTATCCTTCCAAATGTTTTAGATTCTCTACACTTGATTTTTACTATCCATCCACTCCTTTTATTATGAAGCTCTGTAGCTTTTTAAATGCTTTTTCTTCTTCTTTTAGTCTGATGTTGGGAAGCTCCTGTTTCAGTCTGATATGTATTGGTTTTCTTGTTGCTGAATTGGTTTGGGGTAACTCTGCTTTTAGGGACTGGTATGTTATAGATTTTAATTGGCGATTGTAATTTTAATGTGTTATTAATGGCCTTTGTTACAATTTGTAGAGACAATATACTTAGAGAGACACTGATACTTAAACAAGTCGTTCCCAAATATTTCAATAAAGGAAATTAGAATGGATCCACTTGGACCTTCCACCAGCACCATTAAGGGATGTCACGGGCATTCTCTCTTCCATTTTATATTTCACCTCATCTGATCTCATCATCATCTCTTTAAACCATCCCAGCTAGAAGCACTAATGTTAAAGGACCATGTGTATCTCAGTCCTAAGTACATTTATTCAGAGGTAATCCCAGTAGGTATACAACACAGCAGTTTGCAAACACTAATAGTCAGCAGTTGCCTCTACAGCATTCCCAACCTGTCCCCTTCATCATGTAGTATGGAATACATGTGGAGAATTAGGAAACCAATTCTGAATAGGAAATATTTTCAGTGCTTTCAGGAATACAACTGACAAACCAATTCATTAAAAATGTTAATATTACCTTTCTCTAGATTTACACTAAGGTGCCCCGTGGCGCAGAGTGTTAAGCTGCAGTACTGCAGTCAAAAGCTCTGCTCACGACCTGAGTTCGATCCCAACGGAAGTCGGTTTCAGGTAGCCGGCTCAAGGTTGACTCAGCCTTCCATCCTTCCGAGGTCGGTGAAATGAGTACTCAGCTTGCTGGGGGTAAAGGGAAGATGACTGGGGAAGGCACTGGCAAACCACCCCGCAAACAAAGTCTGCCTTGGAAACGTCGGGATGTGACGTCACCCCATGGGTCAGGAATGACCCAGTGCTTGCACAGGGGACCTTTTACTTTTTAAGATTTACACTAGATAGTCCAGTTTCTGTATAATTTGCACTAAGAATCATTTATATATTCCAAGGTTCCATTTTATACCTTTCTTCTAAGTAGGATTAAATAACCAGACTAATTCACAGGCATTCATGCTTAAACTCTACTTTAATACAGTTCAAGCTTACTAGATAAAAATAACTGAGTTTCTACAAGTATGTTAACAGAGGAATAATTTGTCTTAATTATTCCAAGAAAGATACACACGCACATAAAATGGAAGCCAGATCTGAGGCCATATATGCACTCCTTAACATTTAGTTAATATTACATCAAAATTACATTACTGAATAAACCATATATAAATATAAAAAGCTACACTTCCTTCACATTAGTTTGACTGGGGCTTTTTAATACCAGGAAAGATCAGTCAGTCTATAATTGGGTGTAATTAACACTCACACATAGCACAGCATTCTTTAACTTCACATCACCTGACACTTACACCCACTGAAATTAGTTCTTTCCTGCCTTTCAAATGAATAAACAGCTTGCCAAGAAGCTCCTATTTAATCACTGAGAAAATGCAAAAACACAACAGGTACCAGAGGCAGACATTAATCTCAAATTATCCACTGATTTAGGCCTCTCTTTTTTGTATAACGTGAGTCTTCTACAGAGGTGTACACTGTTATGAGAAGACAGACAAGGTATTCTTGCCTCTCCTGTTTCCCGCACGCCCCCCTCCGGTGGGTACACGAGAGGAGGCTTCGTATCCACACCATACCCCCAATCAGGTTGAGTAACAATGCTAGGAATTTAGGGGTAACCCTATTTTCCTGAGCCTTCTCTGAAGTCTCTTCTGCAAACATACCCTGCCCCACTTGGGAAGATATGGCCAGACAATTTTCTTGACATTGCTGGGATAAAGTTTGAGAAACCCTGGAGTTACACAGCACCTGAATATAAGGCATCTAACCACATCCATTCTAAGATAGTTATATGTAATGTTCAGAAAGATGATCAGGCATGTGACTGACTCAAGTCATTACTAATAGGTTATTACAGGCTCCTCCATGTCTCCTTACATGAACCAATCCAAGGCTGGTAGTTATTATGAAACCTTTCCTGGTTTGGGCAAAGTATTGCAAGTATTTTCATTTCGTAGAACACAGCCACCCTTCCACCTAAAGAGGCACAAAAGCCTAACCCAGAATGGCTAGACTTCCCAACAACATTCTCACAACACAATCAGAGCATTCCATATGTAAGTTCCACTGAAATGATTAAGAAGGGTAGAAAAGTACGTCACAGTTCTTGCAAAGTGCCCGTTCATTCAAGAAAAGTTTCTGAAGGATTGCTCCCTAATTCTCTAAATATCTGGTTATATTTTTAACATAACAGTTTCTGGCAGTTCCCCTACTGTAATTATGAGGAAACTACATTATAATATTGTAAATAATACAGAACACTTAGCAAGTAAAGTGCTTAATAATACCTATGCAAAGCAGATAAAAATTATCTCTCATTACACAAAATTCTACCTGTTCAAAATCTGTTGCCAATTTTTGCCAGGATGATCTTCCTCAGCTATTAGGAAACAAACAAATTAGTATACAGTTCCATATTAAAATCTCCTGGTTTGTTTCAGGCTAACGACGGTTCTATTAGGTCAACAAGGGGGCAGTGCTCAGGTTTCCAGTCCTTTATAAGAACAACCCTTGCCTGGTATTTTCTTAGAATAGTTTTCTTAGACGAGTTGGAAGAGGCCATACAGTCCATCTAGTCTAGCCCCCTGCTTAATGCAAGATCATCCTAGAGCAACCCTGATAAGGGCTTGTCCAGCCTCTGCTTAAAGACTGCCAGTGAAGGGGAGCTCACCACCTCCCTAGGTAGCTGATTCCACTGTCGAACAACTCTTACTGTACCGTAATATTTTTCCCTAATATCCAGCCGGTACCTTTCCGCCTGCAATTTAAACCCATTATTGTGAGTCCTATCCTCTGATGCTAACAGGAATACCTCCCTGCCCTCCTCTAAGTGACAGCCCTTCAAATATTTAGAGCAATTATATCCCCCCTCAACACCCTCTTCTCCAGACTAAACATTCCCAAGCCCCTCAGCCTTTCCTCGTAGGGCTTGGTCTCCAGCCCCCTGATCATCCTTGTCACTCTCCTCTGCTCCTGCTATATTCTGTCCACATCCTTTTTGAAGTGAGGCCTCCAGAACTGCACATAATACTCCAGGTGTGGCCTGACCAATGTGACGTACCGTGGGATTTGGATGTTATGTCTCTGTTGATAGACACCAAGATTGCATTAGCTTTTTTGGTCGCTGCTTCACACTGGCTGTTCATATTACGGTCCACCCATCCCCCAAGATCTTGTTCACAATCACTGCTACCCAGAAGTGAATCCCCCATCCAGTATGCAGGTCCCTTATTTTTGTTACCCATATGTAGAACTCGGCACTTATCCTTGTTGAATTGCATCTGTTCACATCCGCCCTCTTTTCCAGTGTGTTCAAATCTCGTAGAATTCTATCTCTATCTTCTGGTGTGTTTGCTGCTCCTCCCAATTTGGTGTCATCTGCAAATTTAGTGAGTAGTCCTGCCATCCGCTCATCCAGGTCATTTATAAAATATTGAAAAGTACCAGGCCTAGAACCAAGCCCTTTGGCACCCCACTAGACACCTCTCTCTATTCAGATGAAATGCCATTGACAACTACTCTTTGAGCGCGGTTCTCCAACCAGTTCCCTACCCACTTAACTATCCTAGACATCTCTCCATTTGTTTGGAAACTGCAGCTGGATAAGATGGACAGAAGAAAAAAACCAGTAAAAAATATGTGAATCAAAAATCCATCCAACCAAACCAGTTCCTTTACCACATTCCATGGGGGTAAAGAAACAGAATGTAAGATGGGTGTAAGCACAAGAAGAAGCAGAGCTAGGCAGGCTTGGTTCTCAGTGGCTGAGATCACCAGGAACAGCACACAAGTTTAGCCCCCATCTCATCAGTGTCCTTAATGTTTATTTTCTCCCAGACAGGGGGGTTTACTATTATTTCCTTTGTGGCAAAACAAAGCACTGCCAACAGAATGGTGCTGTGGAGAGAACAAAATCTTTGTTCTGTCCGTGACACTGGGTAGCCCCACTCATTCCTGACAAAGACCCCGCTTGATGAGGCAATGTGCAAGGCGCACAGCAATGCTCTTCACTCCCGAAGAACTCAGACCTACTTCCTCATACACACCATCCAGCATGACGGCTGTCATTTTGCATCAATGAGCCAACTGGTTTTCAGAAAGCACCAGGCTCTCCCAAGAATACACAACAGAACTAAAGATGCTGCAAGAAATACTTTTAAACCTGTTCTTTCACATACCAGGACCAATGCGGCATGGCATGTAAAGCTATACTAGACATGTCTACCTTATGTAAATATGGTGAAGTAAATAAAATTTTTAGTGCTGCTTTTGGAGGAGGAACCAAGGCAGAGACATAGTGAATTAACTTGCTACCTCCATGTGAACCATTTATCTTAATTCTATCAAGAGGTGACAGCTTGGTAGAAAAAGAAAATTAAACAGCACTCCCATAGAATACAATCCATTGTCCTGTTAGGGAATTCTGCTTCCACTTCGCACAGATGCCTTAAATCTATTATGTTTCCGTAACGCTTCAGTTCCAACAACAGTGACAATGAAAACGTAGACTTGGATAGAAGATTTTTGGTTTTTAATTCCCAAAGCTTTTAGTTGTGGGGACTGTAAGTCAGGCTGCTTCTCTACTAAAAGTTTGCAAAACAGCTTACCAAAAAAAGAAAAAAATTAAATAAATAAAAAATTAAATAAATAAAGCAAGAAGCAACAGAACAAATTAAACCATAAAGAGAACAGAAAATGAGATAAAAATCAGAGTATCTGCAAACCTCAAGTAATTCTGTAGAAAACCCTAGACACTTGTAAGCCTTGTCCCCTAAATTAGACACAGACCTTCCATGCAACTGTCTAGGCAGGCCATTCCATAATTAGGATGCCCCTAACTGCTCAATACCATTGTCTATAGCCCTATGCTATAGTCCCATCTGCTCCAACCTTTCAGAGATACTCACTTAAAGGACCTACAGCAAGCATTTTTGCAACTACAATATCCTGCTGATATGTTAAGAAAGATGATTGGAAAGGCCATAATGATACCCAGGCACAGCTTGCTACAAGACAAGCCCAAGGAAAATGACAAGAGAACACCTCTGGTGTTTATGTACAGCTCACAACTCAAGCCAATCCAATGTATTATTAATGATCAACAACCAATGCTGGATTGTGACACTTCCCTCACTAAGGTACTGGGGGCCCGACCCTTTCTTGCTTACGGACAGGCTGCTAACCTAAAACAACTTCGCACCCGCAATGATAAACTACTTAACAATAGCATGGACTCCAATACCAAGGCCTGCAACAAACCAAGGTGCCAATGTTGCTTTCATATAGATCCTAGCAACCACCATAACTGGGCCCTGCAACATCAGCCATACTACCTTAGATTCATACTCCTGTTCACCTTCTGATGTGATTTTGGCATCACATGTCAGCTATACCCTTCCACCCTCTACACTGGGCAAAAAGGCCAGTCCCTGTGACAAACATTAAATGGACACAAGTCTGACATCAAAAACCACAACATTCAGAAACCAGTGGGGGAACATTTTAACCTTCCAGGACATTCAGTTGCTGATTTAAGAGTAGCAGTTCTCTTACAAAGGGAGATTAGAGAGACTGCTGAATTACAATTAATAACGAAGCTAAAGACAATGCATTCTCCTGGATTGAATAGAGATCTGGAATTCCTGTCTCATTACCAATACTAATTTCTCCACACTTACTACCCCCTCTGCATATCACACCTAATCCAATCCCGCCTGCTAATGTCATTTACTTGCCATTGTGTGTCTAATTCACTCTTCTCTACTTAAGGATAGATGGAATCACATTCTAGCTGTATCTGAAGAAGTGAGCTGTGGCTCATGAATGCTGCCAGCGTGGTGTAGTGATTAACAGCGGTGGTTTGGAGCAGTGGACTAAAATCTGGAGAACTGGAAGTGTTGTCAAGTTCTTGGCAGGCCTTGATATGCGACCTACTGTTCTAGCAACATTTTGCTGCTCTAAAGGGAAAGCTGGAGATAGCGAAGAGGTTTCACAAAAGCCCCTCCCCTTCTTTGCTGCTTGTTTGTGGTCTTGGCAGTGGCAACCATCACATTCCTACCACTGCTTAGCACCCTCCCCACTTTTCATGACATGACGCCAGTTTGGTTTCAGCCATCTTTATGTCCTTCACTTATCCCCTCAGTTCCAGCCCATCTTTCTTTTTTCTTCTTCACATCCTTTTCTGTCATTCTCTCTCATATCTTTCCTTCCCAGGTTTAAGTTTCCAAGTAACACAGGATCCTACAAAAAATGGCTTCTGAAAAGGCAGGAGGCTGAAGAAAGAAATTTTGAGAATTCTTATTCTACATTTGAACTTGTTGAGCTTATCAGCGTATCTCACTATTCTGAATCTGGTTATTTGTATTCCAGTCCAAGACACAATAACGATCATAGATCAGACTGGTCTCTAGCATAATCATAGTAACAGTCACTAGTGCCATTAGCAGGTAAAATCATGTTTTATTTAAAGCCGCAGAAAGCCAGGAGTATTAAGAAACTAGGGCTACAGATCCTAAATAACAACTGTATCAGGAAGCTGTCTAAAGAAGAGCAAGACCTGTTCTACTCACAGCATTTGAGAAACAGCATCAATCATAACAATGACGCTGTCTTTTATTTAATCTCTTTTGCCCAATAGCCACTCAATAGTCTGGAAGTAAATGAGGTCAGTTGAGAATGACCTCCTTTCTGAAACCCTAGAAGGTAAGGATGAGGCCTAGAGTTAAGAGAAGTTGGGAAGCTACTTCTCCTGCTGAACCTGTTCCATGGACTTTGCTCTCGAAGGCTCTCAGGAGGGTGTTTTCTACCACACAGAAGCCACCTCAGTACTTCAAAGCAAAAGTCATTGCCACACCCTCTTTTGTCATAGCCCAACTATTTTCCGATAGGACCACAAGTTGTATACAGCACGTGGCTGGGATTTGGAAGCAAGGTAATCATAAGACACAGCATTTCCATATATGGAAAGGAAAGATTAACCTCACTTGGGAACACCCATCATTTTATAGTTTGCTTCACATAGGCCTCTTGTCTATACTAGCAGGAAGATTTCATTACAAGATGAAGTAGTTCCAAGTGGATAACCTCATTGGGTAAGAACTGAATAAGATTCAAGAGACAACCAGACCTTCTCAGCAACAGACAGGATAGGTATTTTCAAGTACATGAGCATTTGAACCATACTGCACTGATGCAAAAAAAATTATGGCAATACCAAGTGCTGATTCTTAAAATCTAACAGTATTGTGGACTTCACACACCACTACTGAAAATGACCATATTATACCTGTGTGACCCTGGTAGTTTCTAATAAGGAAAGTGCAGGAGAAATAGAATGGAGATAAGCAGAAGAGTATTTTTTTTAAAAAAAACCTTTATTGTTACGTAATCCATAATGACAGAAAGTATTGGTTAGCTATTTCTTCAGGGAAAACATGGGAGGGGTCTTAAATTTGTGATGAAAGGTGTCAGCCACAAGATGTTAAGGTTCTCTATCCATTAAGTTACAGAATGGAAATCAAGGGGGCTGAAATCTAAACTTTCAGAATTTGAGGTACAGATGGAGACAGTCTTCTCCTCTCTTAACATTAGCAACAGCTGAGGAAAGGGAAGTGAGCCAAGACGCTCCCAGGATTTATTTGTAGAGACTAGCTTTCCCAACAGTTTGAAACTGAAAAAGAAAACCAATTGACTGCTTTCCAAAGGGGGGGGGGAGACTGTGGTCCAAAGATATGTGAAGGATCCTTCCCATCTCCGGCAGGTGCATCAGGATGGAAATAGCATCACCTTTTCTTGAATCCGTACTTCTTGCGCTCGTAGAAGAGATCTGTTTTTGAGCTGCCCAGGTTGACAATCTTGGGGCAGCCATCCCGCTGTGAAGGAACACAAGAGAGATATGGGCTATGATTGAATCATACTGACCTAGTGGACTGATCATGCCGACTACACCATTGCTCAAATGGGGTATAAAAATGCCTGTGACCCAAACAAAGAAATCTTAAGAGTGGGTTGACGACAGATTTTGCATATGAATCAAACAATGCTAATGAAGAAAAAACTTTCAGAATCCATGTGAGTTAAACAAGAGGGAGAAAGCTTCTTTGAAGATGGACCCTGCAACTAACAGTTTTTTAAAGTGTACTTCTGTGTACACGATTAGGACTGTGATGCGATTCAGTTTCTCTGTCAGAGGCATGCAGGCTATTTTCAGAATCGATTACATGCACAGGCATACAGCTATATTATTTGAGCAGACTGCTATTTGCAGTGTGCGGTTTTACAGAGTATTTTCACAAAGACTGGGGAGGTCAGAGACAGGGAAAGCAGACATGGGCTGAGGGGAGGGAGAGAGGGAGCCATACAAAACTAAGGCTGCAAACCTCTGCATGCTTACTTGGAAGCTCTGTGGAACATAGTGGGATTCACTTCTGAGTTGACATACACAGGATAGCATTGCACATATTGTAACCAAAAACTCTGTTTGGCTGAGCTTTCATCAGATAATTCCCACACATTTTAACAACCATGACGGCTATAAACATGGTAATTACAAAACAGGAAGAAAAATATGAGACCTGAGTTCCTCAGGAAGTCCTGTTGCATACAGTTAGGTCAAATGAAAAACAAAAAAGCCCTGAGTTTAAGGAAGAGATATAGATACCAACTACATTGGTATAGATACCAACTACATCATTACTCTCCTTTAAAGAAGAGCAGTTCATATAAAGAATTATTAGCTTTAAATCAAGTGTCTGAAAGATGGCAGTAATGGGACACGAGATGCCTTATGGAGTGAAACAGCCTTCCCCTAAGTTAGTAAGTCCTGGTTCCACTTTGGTTCCATGCAAATGAAACAGGAAAAACTGGCTTAATCTATGCTAGGTGCTGTAAGGATTAGAATGAAAAGAAGGACAGCAAAGATCACATGGCTATTCTCCAGCAGCAGAGTTCTTCCAGTCAGCACACTCCAGCCTCCTACCACATTTTGCCATCAAACATAAAGAAAGGAGTTTATGACATGGTAAGGAAGAAGAAAATCCATGGGTGCCATTGCAAGCTACAGGCAATTGGGGGTGGGGAGCTTTAAAACACTTTTCCAAATGAACAAAACCTGATCAGGGATAACTTAAAAGCTTGTGTATTGCATATGAGGGTCATAGAACACCGGGTTATATGCAATCCTGTACATGTTTGCTCAGAAATAAGCCTCTCTTTGTTCAATGATGTTTACTGTCAGGTGAAGGTGCACAGCATTTGAGCCTTAATGTAGCAAATAACTGTAGCCAGCATAACATCGACAGGGTTGCAAGAGACCAGGCAGCAGAAGAGTGTTTCTCTCTGGCTGATGAATAATCCAGAGTGGATGAGATGCGACAGCCCCAAGGCAGATGCCATCTCCAGCTGCTACACAGGGACGAAGATAAGGGAGGGTGCTGTTGGAAGAGGCTATTTGCAAGCAGCCATTTGCTAGCATATTACAGCACCACTCTAAACCTTGGTGGGGCATCTTCTTTCTCTCCCTGAAAACGTACCACATGAGCAAAAGCACAAGATCAATACCAGGTTTTTTTTTGCCTCTCCTATGGGATCTCCATAATCCTGTCTGCTCAACCAATGCAATACGTCCCCTACACTTTGCTTCCAATAAATCAGTGCACAGCTCCCCAGTCAGAAACTAACCCATTTTTTAAGAATCCTATTCTTGTTTTCCAGAGGACATTCTGATGATTTGAGATTACCATACAATAAGCCTTACAAGACAGTCAATACAACACTGGTCTTAAATTCAGTGCCAATTATATATCCTGGCCTCCTGTTGTAGCACCTGCTGATGATCACCTTCAGTGTATCCTGTCTTAGCTAGGATGCAGCAATGCTCTGCACTGTACCAACACAGTGACTTAGGTTCACTTTGTTCACATTCCCCAGCAGCTTTTGTGCCTTCTGTGGCACTGAAGAGTTCGCACATGCACTGACCTGCAGCAACTGTTGATTTGCACACGACTGATTAACACATCAGGCATTAATTTCACACCACCTCTAGCGCAGCACTTTTCAATGAAAGCAATTTACACATTCCATTGCAGATCGCCAAATAATGAGATACTCCAATGTATACCCGTAAGTGAATCAGGCCTTTCTTCTAAAAACCACCTCCTCAAGCCCTTCTTGCTCATCACTACACCTTCCTGCCCTTTTGGATAACAATTAGATGTTTGCTACCTCTTCCGCAAGTCCTCTGCTGGCTCTTAATCTCAAACATAAGTGGCGCTTCCCTGGTACAAAGTCTTTTTATGCAGCCAGTCACTGTTAATGTCTGAACCTGTTCCTGGTACAAAGGAACTGCACCTTTGCTATGACAACATTATAACTTTTAATATAATACTTTGCCTCAGTCGAGAACAGGTATTCCACTTTTGAGTCAGATTAGAAAGGGATTTTAGAACTACAGAAAGAACAAGAATGCGGTTGTAGCCCAGTGCATTTTAAGAATATCACTGGGTTACAATGGTTAAGTAGGTTTAAAAAAGGGAAAGGTAGTCCCCTGTGAAAGCACAGGGTCATTACTGACCCATGGGCTGATGACACATCAGGACATTTACTAGGCAGACCATGGGGGTTACCACACTTGTATTCCCAGCGATGTATTAAGAGTTTGAAAACGTTATAAAAAATACTGTTCACACTTTGTTTGGCCCCTTTAGCTGTGAAGACGTCTTCCAACCATTTATAAGCCGTGGTATCCAAAAACCCTTTTTAAGAGATGTTTTTTATAACATTTTCAAACTCTTAATACATCGCTGGGAATACAAAGTGCGGTAACCCCCCATGTTTACAGGGTGGTTTGCCATTGGCTTCCCCGGTCTACACACTTTACCCCCAGCAAGCTGGGTACTCATTTTACCAACCTTGGAAGGATGGAAGGCTGAGTCAGCCTTGAGCCAGCTACTTGAAACCAACATCTGTCGGGATCAAACTCAGGTTGTGAGCAGAGCTTTGAATGCTTACCACTCTGCTCCATGGGGCTCTTGCAGTGATTAAGTAGTTGATGCTATTTATACTATGCCAACTGTTCAACTGTGTCACTGATATTTTTTAAAAAATTCTGTTCCTGATATTTTCCATGCTAGTAGGACAGAATCACATGTTATGTATTAACATAGGGATGATGCCAAAACCAGCATCCCTCTGCTGAGTTGTCCCTCCTACTATATAGGATAACTTACCAGTTACATCATGTATTTCCTCAGGCCCATTATGGATGTGGTTTTGGACAGAAAAGTGCACGCTCTGATGATATCACAACACAGATTAGGTGTTCTGCGCACTTTAACAGCAAAATAGAGTTGCCAACAGCCCAGAGAAAAAAAAATGTAATGTCTCTTTAATAGAGGCTTAATGGGTTATTATTTCCTGGGTGATGTTATCTACCTCCTCATCATGAAAAGCTTCAGCTGCTTAGTTCAACATATTAAATATATTTTAAAGAGACAGGACTCCCCCCCATGCAGCTGGCAACCCTGGAGTGGAGAATATGACATGACAATACCTTTTTCAACAGCATCCTCATGATGCACAGAACTTGTATTTCCAGCCTTAGTCAACTGTTAAAAATGTCAGTTGAATAACCAAACAACATGCACACATGTGAACAAACCCCATGTATGTTTACCTGGAAGTATGTCACATTCTCGAGTTAAACATGGATAGGATTTATTTAGGGCATAAATCAGTCCTCTCCACAGGATTGCAATCAGAAGACAGATGAAATTAGAAGCATGCTAACTGCAAGGTACTTTGCAAATACAGTCAAATATGGATGGGCCTTTGTTGAAGCAGGCAAGCACAGACCTAGAAACATTGGATCCCACAGCCATTCCAAAGCTTCAAATGTTTACTCAGCATAGTAGACAACAGTAATGTTTAATGAGAACAAGTGATAACATTTAAGGACCGAAGACCATAAGCGCCAGTTAACAATCTTACATCCTTCTCCTGGATGGTGCATTCTTTGCAGTAATAGGCATCGGAGACTCCAGGACCTCCACATATCACACAGCGCCCTTGGTAGGAGCCATAGTTGCACTCATCACATATGCGCACTAGTGTGCAGGGCCGCACATACGAGTCACAGATAACACACTTCCCATCACCTGCGAACACAACAGCAGATTTCACTTGAGATGCCCTCATCATAAACAGAGTTAACTAGATTACACCCCCCCAAATAGTCAGTGAGAGTTGTTTTCAAATAGATGTATTTGGGACTGAGCTTCAATTAAGCCAGGATGTTTACATTTAAGGGAAGGTATCTGTGGAGTGCAACCTAAGGCACCTGGCTGAATTTCTCTATAAACCAGCCTGCCACATATTTTTCATCCACTTGGAACAGCTTTTGGAGGATAGTTCATCTGTAGCCCAAATTAACATCATAGTTTGCCAAAAGCAGCTCCACGCAGGGGATGTTCAGTATTGACCTTTTTGTTTTAATTTAAAAAGGTGAACAGGGAAGTTTACACATAGCACTGAAGTCAGGATCACCACAGATTCCCCCCAATTTAAGAAATGAAGTTCAACAAGCAGGCTAATAGTCAACAGATGGTAATGACATGCACTAGCAATCTGTAGCATATCCAAGCCAGCAACGTAGAGATGAAAAAGGTTAATATCCCGTTACTAGCGCCTTAATCCATCTAACTATCCATCCTCCTAAGGACTTGTTTAACCTGCTTTTTTGCATAGTTAAGGGGCTTATGCTGCTTCCTTTGGCAGTCAAATCCGCAATGTGCTGCGCAGAAGCTGCATTTCCCTCTCTTCAAAGATTGCCATTTTCCACGAAACAAATACTTTTTTGTTTGTGTGGCAATACGCAATTGGCCATAGATAAACATGTGACCAGCAATATCTCTCCACTGTTAACTACCTCTCCCTGAACTGGAAAAACACCTGATGTAATACTACTAGTGATAGAGGGAAGGCAGCATGGTATAGCCCGATCTCGGAAGCTAAGCGGGGTCAGCCCTGGTTAGTATTTGGATGGGAGACCACCACGAAATACCAAGGCTGTTATGCAGAAGAAGGCACTGGCTAACCACATCTGTCTGTCTCTTGCCTTGAAAATCCCATATGTCGCCATGAGTTGACTGCAACTTGATGGCACTTTATACACACACAATGCTACTAGTGTAGCTTTTCCTGAACATGTAAAGCTAAGAAAAGTTAGGAAAGGCACCTTCAAGAACAGCACTGGGTTCAAAGGAACACCAGGTCATGACTATAATAATCTCTCCTGCCTTTCAAGGGTGGGACAAACAGCTGCAGTGAAGGCTCCATATTCTTCCTGGTTTTTGAATTCAGTACAGTGGTGCTAGTAGTGTACCCATTTCTTCCAGCCTTAAGGGCCAGTAGAGACAGCGGAGCATGTCAGGGGTGCTGGAGTCATCAACACCACAGGATTCTCTCTTTCCCTCTGGGAAGGGAAGGTGTGGCATTACTGGAGCAATACATATACTACCTTTAAAGGTCAGAAGAGGAAGCTACACTATTATCCCATAGCATCCAGGAAGGTGGCAGGAGTGGAAAGAGGGATGGCCAACTTTTTAGAAGTTAAAAAACCTATATAATTTTTAAAGCAAAAAATAATAACTAAGCTTCAATCATAATGACAAACCATATTTTTAGGCATAGATTGTTTAAATTCCAAGTTAAATAATTTATACTCTTTTACTATAATTCCATACAGATACTTTCTCTGATGTGTTTGTTGCTTTGTACAAATCAATTCGATTATGTTATTTCCAATACAGAAACAGATTTGGCCAAGTTCCTGTTTTTAAAAGGAAAATCAGCAGAAAATCTGGAAGGTCTTTTGATTTGCAGTTTTGGAGTGCTAATAATAAAAGGCAAACCAGACATTGGTAGCTATACTCACATTTTTCACACAGTCGTCCAATAGCTACAGCAGGTAAAGAGAAAAAAAATCATTTTATATAAAAATTAAATACTCAGTGCACATCATATACATTATTTCAATACTCTTTACAACACTGCAATGAAGCTTACATAATAGTGGTGTTCCCAGACACAAATAATTTAAAAATAAATTTATAATGAAGGCTTCACTGTTGATATCCCAGGGACAGGCCTGTCTGACAGTTTCTTGCCGCCTACTCCTGGTCATATTTACTGAGAATTGAGGCCCATTTATTTCAATATGCAAGCAGGCAGATAGGCATATTAAAATAATTTTATGATATAGCACCATGCAGCAAATAACATTTTAAGCAATTGTGTTTGGTTTTGTTCTGATTCAAACAGTGGGACTTGTTTCCAAGTACATATAATTTCCAAGTACGTATACTTAGGCATACACAGTAAATGTTAGAAGTAAACCCAAAGCAAACAATCTTAGGCCAGAAAAACATTAACTTTCCTCTTGTTGCCAATATCTGCCAAGATTGCCACTTGTTTTTTCCAACTGACATTAATTAAAAAGAACTTAATGCCAGTCAGGGAGCCATGTGCTATTATGATGCAAATATAATATACAAACCTTTATTCCACATATGTCACAATGACACACAGTCACACAATAAATTACATAAAAGCTATGTTCAGCAATTGTGCCACATAGTAGAGGACAGCAGGCCAAACACTGGTAGCTGCATGGAACTAAATTCCTTGACTAAAGACATTATTTTAGCCTTTCTACTACAGCAGTTACCAAGCTGTAAACTTTATATCCAAGAGTATGTGCCTCTCCCCAGCTATTCAACATAGACTGCATAATAAAGGAAGAAATTAGTACTGCAAGTTTGTGACTTTATGCATACTTGCACATTTTGATAAGTTCTAAACGTTTATCATTTAAGAAAGTCACTTGACGCATATTATACGAACACGTGGAACTGTCTTTTCCTTATCCAGGTGCTTAATTTCAGGCAAGTACTGTGTCCCCAAGAAGCTCTTTATACTTTTAACACAAAAACCTTTCACCACCCCAATATCCTTTTAAATGGAAACATGGACTGACTTGAATTTTAATAATTGTAAATCATGCATTAACATTATACAACCATAGCAGCATGTTTTAATTTACTGGGTACACTGCTGCAACAAGACCATTTAACACTGCTTATGATCACTGCAATGTGGCAAAAACTTTTTTTTGCAGTATTCGGCATTAAAGAAAATGTATACACTCTCCTCAGTACAATCATGTGCAGAGTAGTACCCCCTCTATGATCCCTGAGTGGTGCAGTGTGTCAGTTTTGCAGTGGTGTGGAATAATTTCCATTTCTTTCAGCTAAGAGGGATTTAACAACCTGAGGAAGTGAGAACTCATTAAGTGGAAACTAGTTTATACAGAGGACAAACCCGGACTAGTCTTCATAAGAAGAGGTCTGTATGACAACAATGACTAGCAGATGCTTCTGTGAAGTCCAGAAGCAAAGGCATAAAACCAACCGCTCTCCTCAGCTGTTTGCCTCCCATAACTAGTCATCAATAGCATAGATCCTCTGAGCACAGAAATTTCATTCAACTGTTATGGTTAATAGTTATTGATAGGTGTATAGAAAACAGGGAATTTTTCTACTCCAAACAAAACTTTATTCCCCCCGAATCTTTCGTGAGTCAGAGTTCACTTCAGTAGATGCAAGATCTTCTTTTAAAGCTATCTAAGTTAGTGGCCATCACTGTATCCTGAGGCAGTGAATTCCATATGCTAATTGTAGGTTGTGTGACCAAGTACTTCTTTCCCTGCTTCGAGTTTACAGCGAATTAATATCGTTCAGTGTTATAAGACTTCTAGTAAAATTAAAGCGGAGTTCAGGGATACTAGCAACATTTATTCCTGTCATCCTTATGCCTCCGGACCGCTGTTTAATTTCGCTGCAACAGACTAACGCGGCTACACCTCTGAAAGATTCTTGTGTTGTAGAAGAGGGAGGAAATTCTCCCCCCCATTCTAGATTCTCCTATCTGAAATAAACAAATATAGACTTCAAGAATCGTACACGCCTCTACGATGCCCGGCCCCAGCTACTTTCTCGCTTCATTAACAACACCCCAAACTCTTTAGCCTCCCAACCTCCCCGTTCACGCGCCACCGTGCAAGCAAACCCCCACGGGAACGTGAAAAGCCCGGGCTGATGAAACTGGAAGGCATCCGGGTCTCACCCACTCCCGCCTGCTTGCGGCAGAAGATCAGATCGGGATGGTGCTTGGCCATCCCCTACGCTTCCCGCCCGGAGCCGCCGCCGCCGCCGCTCGTGTTCCTTCACCCTTGACCTTTCCACTCCAGAGGTCCTGGCAAATAGGAAGGTCTTCTGTACAAACCAGAGTTTGTACAAGTTACCGCTGTGCATTAAGCACCAAACGCCCGTTTTTAAAACAACAACGCCACCAAAACACTTAATTCTGTCTAAATCCAAAGTTTTAAAATACTGATAAAAGCAACAAGGGATGGAGGGGGGGGGGAAACCCCTCGCATGCCGCGAGATACTTTTCTTCCAGGACCTTACGAACCTAACCAACTCAACTGTCGTCACTGGTACCATAGAGACTGAAAACGAACAGTCACCAAGAAGTACAAAAAAGGAGTTCACTTCCGGTTCCGAGTAGAATCCGCCGCGTGACTGGCACATAGTAATTAAAGTTCAAACAAATCAGGAGGGGCTAGAAACACCCTTTTGCTATCGCGTTTTCAAACCACAGTGTCCTCTATTCTATTGTGCCTTGGATATGGCTACGAAGGTGAAACGCAGGCGATTTATGGCGGCCCCGTAAGGTTTTCAAGACGAGAATAATAGAGGTGGTTTGCCACTCATCACATATGCGCACGAGTGTACGAGTCACAGATAACACACTTCCCATCACCTGCAAACACAACAGGTTGCCAACTCTGGGAAACTGGTATGCAGAAGGTCCCAGGTTCAAAATATTGTCGAAGGCTTTCACGGTCAGAGTTCATTGGTTCTTGTAGGTTATCCAGGCTGTGGGACCGTGGTCTTGGTATTTTCTTTCCCGACGTTTCGCCAGCAGCTGTGGCAGGCATCTTCAGAGGAGTAACACTGTCCTTCAGTGTTACTCCTCTGAAGATGCCTGCCACAGCTGCTGGCGAAACGTCGGGAAAGAAAATACCAAGACCATGGTCCCACAGCCCGGATAACCTACAAGTCCCAGGTTCAATCCCAAGTGTCTCCACCTAAAGAGAACAGGTAGTTGTTGATGTGAAAGACCTCTGCTGAAAACCTGGAAAGCCGCTGCCAGTCTGAGTAGACAGTACTGACTTTAATGGACCGGTGATCTAATTCAGTATGAAGCAGCCTCATGTGTGCTCAAAACTCCTGCAAATTTGGGGATGGAGTCTGGGAAGGGTGGGTTTTGAGGAAGGAAGGACCTCATCACGGTGCAATGCCATACAGTCCGACAAGATGCCATTTTCTTCAGAGGAACTAATCTCTAGCCTGCAGATCAGTTGGAATGCCAGAATTCCAGGTCCACCTGGAGGCTGGCAACCCTAATACAGAAGTGGAAAACAATGCAAACAAAACACTTTTCTAAATTATTAGAACTTTGATACCCTACCTTTCTGCCCAACCAGCACCACTGGGAACCAGCGTGGTGTAGTGGTTAAGAGTGGTGGTTTGGAGCTGTGGACTCGGATTTGGAGAACCGGGTTTGATTCCCCACTCCTCCACATGAGCAGCGGATGCCAATCTGACGAACTGGATTTGTTTCCTCACTCCTACTCACGAAGCCAGCTGGGTGACTTTGGGCAAGTTACAGCTCTGTTAGAGCTCTCTCAGCCCCATCTACCTCACAGCGTGTCTGTTGTGGAGAGGGGAAGGGAAGGTGATTGTAAGCTGGTTTGAGTCTCCCTTAAGTGGTAGAGAAAGTCAGCATATAAAAACCAACTCTTCTTCTCTATCATAATGCAGAAAGTGTCTGCAAAGGTAACAACAATGTAGTAAAAGCAAGGTGATATACAATAAACATTGTAATAGACTGCAATCCTATTCCCTTATAAAAGCAACATCTTCAGCTGTTCCATTATACTACAGTCCTAATCCCTTCATGAAATGCCCTCCTGAAATTTCTGTTTTGTATCTTCTGTAAAATGGTAGATGCGTGGGAGTCTTCTTGACCTTCTCAGGCCAGCTGTTCCACAAGGTGGGACCAATCACAAAAAATGTACATGAAGGAGCGGTTGCTGTCCTTACTTACTTTCTGTATCCATTTGGAGGATGGCTTGAAGGGTTGTCAGTCTCCATGTGGGGCCTTGAGACATTCTGGAATTACAACTGATCTCCAGATTACAGAGATCAGTTCCCCTGGAGAAAATAGCTGCTTTGAAAGGTGGACTATATGGCACTATTCCTTGCTGAGGTTCCTCCCCTTCCCAAACCCCAGCCTCCACCCCTACATCTCCAGGAATTTCCCAATGCTAGTGTCACATTCAGAAGGTTTAGGACAAATGAGCAAAGGTGTTGTGGTGCAGCACAGCAGAAGAAGTGGTCTTGCAGGTTTGTGGGCCTAAGGCAGTGGTGGCGAACCTGTGGCACGCGTGCCAGAGGTGGCACTCAGAGCCCTCTCTGTGGGCACGCGAGCCGTTACCCCAGCACAGAGTTTGCCTGAATTCGTTCCCCCAGCTGAGGAGGCTGGGGACCAGCGGTGCCTTCCCTGCTCCTCTGGGAAGTGCTGGGCTCCTACCCAGTGCCTTCTCCGCAGTCGCCGGCTGCGCGCTCCGGAAGGGAAGACAACGACGAGCCTTCTGCCGAGGACTGGAAGAGGCAGAGCCAGGACGGGGCTGGACCAGGAGTGGGATGCCTGGGCGGCCATCTGCGGCAGGCTGGTTGGTGACTGCAGCGCAGGGGGTTGGCGGTGAGGGCCGAACGGGGGCCCGCCTGGCGTTTGTGCTGGAGCCAAGCCCTTCGCTTAGTTCGGGTTTCCACTCTGCTCGTTCATGTAACCGAAGGTGCCTCTGAGCAAGTGCAGAGGGCTGTCCCCACCATCAGCCCCCCCCCGCATAACAGTCTTTTTAAATTCGTATGAAGATAACAGTTGGAAAAAGAGTCAAACTGAAGGGGTGGGGGCTATGCTCCAGCTGCTTTCCTTTCCCCGCTCGGCCACCCATGCAGGGTTGCCTACCTCCAGGTAGTACCTTAGCAGGAGATCTGCTATTTCAGTTCACCTGGAGAAAATGGCTGTGATGGCACTTTGCGATAAATAAGTGGGTTTTGGGTTGCGGTTTGGGCACTGGGTCTCTAAAAGATTCGCCATCACTGGCCTAAGGTCATTAAGGGTTTTGTAGGTGATACCCAGAACCTTGAACTGAAACAGTAACCAATGGTGTGACTGCAGAGTGGCTATGATATGCATGTCCTTCCTAACGGGACTGTGCTATTTTGTACCAACTGGAGTTTCCGAGTTGGTTTAAAGGGCAGATTCCTGAAGAGTGCATTACAACAGTCTGGCCTCGATATAACCATAGCATTAATCCACATAGGAAGATCAGCAGAGTCAAGGTATGGATCCATTTTTTGGGCTAAGTGAAGCTGTAAGAATGCATGTTTGCAGGTGCATTGCTTTTCCAGCAATAATGGTGGATCCAGTATAACCACATGGTTCTTAACTGAATCAGCAATGGTCAGCTGGGCCTCATCAAAAGTGGGAATCACAGTGTCCTTCAAGACATTCCCAAGTCCTTCAAGTCTTCTCAACCAAAATTACCTCCTCCTGGTCAGGATTCACTTTTATCTTGTTCACTGTTAGCCATTTAACCACATCACACTGGTTCAGGACCTCAAGAGCATTGCCAGGAGGTTCAATAGTCAGTGGTAGGGAGTATAAGAAAGAAAAATGTAAGCAAACAGCTGCCACCATCATCACTGGTCAGTCTATGAGCTTAATTTGTTTTCTTACAAATTCAAATGATGAAGAATTAGTATTTAAGAAATGCTCCCCTTAGGTCATTGGGTGTTAAGAAATATCTCTGTGCAGGCACCCATCAGGGTTTTCACTGAGGAGGAGGGAAAGGCTGATGTGTGTCTGGGTGAGAAAAAGTTCATCTACTAGAAGAGGCAGAAGCAGACAGACACTGCTGGCTGCATCATTGGCTTGGGGAGTTCAGGAACTCTGTCTCTCTAGGATCTGATGTAGGGTTTTGGATGTGCTGCCTAATAGGGTTCTCTTTGGCTTCCACCTTGACTCTACTTGTGCATTTGTAACTAAAGCAAATATTGTGTGTGTGTGTAAAGTGCCAGGGGACTAATTCAGGTATGTGTTACTGCCCCTGGAACTTCTCACCCTCCTTAACCTTGTTCTGACTTTTTCCCTCTGAGAAGGCATTATTATCTAACTCACAGGGTTGTCCTGATGATAAAATAGCAGGGAAGAGTATGTAAGCTTTGTGTAGTTCTCATTGAATGTTGTAAAATAAATACATACACTGGGACAGGAGCCCTCCAAAATAATCATATGAACTTAATGTTAGAAAAAAGTATCTTAATTTTAGCTTCTTTTCCAGTTTTCAGGGTACACACCATGATTATTAGAAGGCAATATATCAAAAGGGATCCTCTAATCCAGGCTGAGTTATTTTTTTACATCAATTCCTATTTACCTCTATGACTTTTATCCAAACACGAGGACTCTTATCAATTGCAATAAAAAGCTGGAAGTTTCTTTATGCTACCCATTAACACTTAGGGTTACCAACCTCCAGTTGGGGCCTGGAGATCTCCCGCTATTATAACTTATATCCAGACAATAGAGATCCGTCCCCCTGGAGAAAATAGCTGCTTTGGAGGATGGACTCTGTGGCACTGTACCCTGCTGAGGTCCCTGCCCTCCCCAAACTCCGCCCTCCCAGGCTCCACCCCCAAAATTTCCAGTTATTGCCGTGCCCAGAGCTGGCAAACCGATTAACACGGTAGCCTTTAAAAACGCCACTTTGAAAGTTGCACAGCTTGAACTTCCGACTTTAAATTAAACGGCCGCAGCATCCTGACAGGCGTCGTTCTATCCGTGCATCTTTAATGGTGAAACTAGAGTTGGTGCACCGTGTGTGTGTGTTAAGTGCTGTCAAGTCGCTTCCGACTCATGGTGACCCTATGAATGAAAGTCCTCCAAAATGTCCTAACTTTAACAGCCTGGCTCAGATCTTGCAAATTGAGGGCTGTGGCTTCCTTTCTTGAGTCCATCCATCTCTTGTTGGGTCTTCCTCTTTTCCTGCTGCCCTCAACTTTTCCTAGCACGACTGTCTTTTCCAGTGACTCTTGTCGTCTCATGACGTGACCAAAATACGACAGCCTCAGTGTAGTCATTTTAGCTTCTAGGGTCAGTTCAGGCTTGAGTTGCTCTATAACCCACTGATTTGTTTTCTTGGCAGTCCACGGAATCCGTAACCCTCTCCTCCAACACCACATTTCAAAGGAATCTACTTTCTTCCTATCAGCTTTCTTCACTGTCCAGCTTTTTCACACCCATACATAGTAATATTACTATGGTGCACCATAGAGCTAGGGAAAGCCGTCCTCTTGCTGCAGCGTCCCTCTTCCGGGCTGACCTCTCTCCCCCTACCCCGCTAGGAGACCCGTATTTTTTTTTAAAAACAAGACACTGTGATTGGTTCCGCGGAGGCCCCGCCCACGGGCCCGCGCTCGTTAAAAGCGGCACGTGACGCGATCGAAGGGCGACTTCATCTTTGTCAGTGAACAAAATGGCGCCGTACTGCGTCCTAGTCAGTCGGTTGCAGGTGAGAACAGGGGCTGCAGCCCCGGTCGTTGGCAGAGGAAGGTGGGCCAGGGGCGAGCCTTGCTCGCGGGGTCGGCGGTGCTGCTGGCGAGCCCTGCGTGCCTCGCAGCGCCCGAGTCTCAGCCTTCCCGTTCCTTGCTGTAGGTCAACGCGTCTGTTCCTCGCTCCGGTCCCGGCCGCGGCTCCCTAGAAACGGCGCGTGGTATTGGCCCGGCTGCAGGCTAGAAGGCTTTGACCTTGCCCATGCGCCGCTGGAGGATTCGTGCCTCCTTTGGGGCTGACGCGTTATCTGGGGCTCCCACCCTCCCGCTCAAGGTGAGGGCAAGGTGACCGGGGCTCCGCGCTGTTCCTCGCGGCCGTGCCTGCGGTCTGCGTGAGGAGGGGTTGGCAGCCGGCTAATCTGCGCCCTTTTGCATCTGGCAGAGCGCATCGCTTTTTCTTTTCCTCTCCTGCTTGTGATCTGACTGCTGTTTTCTGGCCAGTTCAGGGCGCTCAGCAATAGCTACCTTCTGGTCTAGCTTTGGTTAAAGTGCTTATGGTCTCTGTGTATATTCCATTGCAATAAAAACTTTCCTCTGGTACGTTAAGCTGCTTTGCTGTTCTCATCCTTTTCACATAATTCTGTCTGCAGTATTATGCAATGTATGAGACATTTTTATTATACTTTTTCTTTCTAGTATTGATTTTGTCATGGATTAAAGATATATAGATTAGAAAATAAAACTCTTCTGTTGCCTAGTTCAAATTAGTTTTCAGGGTTGAGTTCTGAGTGCATTCATCTGTCCAGATATGCCTGCATACATATATAAAAGAAACAAGGATCTCCCTGATAGGTATAACTTCCTTTGCAATGCTGTTTGTTTTTAGCTGCAGTAGACAGTAATGTATGCTGGTTAAAAGCTTCTGAAATAGGGCATCATGCACAACTTTTTTGCTCCAGTTTTCAGAATTCTTCAGTACATATGCCTCAAAGAGTTTGAGAAGGATGGCAAAAGGGTTCTTTTATCTTAACAATTTATGTTCTGCATTCTCGTTTGTAGCAGGTAGTAAACAAAGTTACAAGTGGTTTCACACCAAATCAAAACAGTAAAGCCAACTTCTAGTAAAATACAGAAGATAAAACTTCCCTCAGATAGCCCTTCTGAAAATGAAAATTGAGCCCCAAGAACAATTAATCTAAAAAACCCAATTAGTAGAAAATTGATCTCTGCCCGCTCTGCTAGGTGTGTTATTGAATGCGCTAAGATGTGGAATGCCATTGTGTGGTACAAGAATCTTTGTATTTGTTTGTTCTGTTGAACAAATAGGACAAGGAGTCATAGAACATAAACAATCTCTTGTTTATTTTCCTGGATTATGTGCATTTATCACACTTTCTGGAAAGGCCAAAGCTGGTTTTGTTGGACTCTAGCTTTGTCATCATTAACTAGAAAGCTTCTGTTCAAAACAAGACCATGTTTTTTTCTTTTTGTAAAATCATTCACGGAGATAAATAGCAGCAGAACAAACATCTCATAAGCATTGATGTGTGGATTTTAGTATTTCAGGGAAGCAATATTCAGGTAACTGTGATGTTGTAGGTAATGCTGATTTTGAAGTGCTGGTTCTTGATGGTAACTAAAAGGAATAAAAATTGTAGTTCATCCTGAACCAAGAGCCAGAACTTCCACTTAGGGAAATCTGTTCAAAAGTTAAATTTGGGAACTTGCATTGTTTTGATTCCTCTAAACCTAGCAAGCATACTGTTCGAAATATATCCAAGGCAATCTGCTACAAAAAGGTAAAAGATGCCAAAGAATATGTTCTAGCATGCAGTTATAATTTTTCTAAAATACTTAGGATTTCATAAATTTCAGTTCTGAAATATATCCTAACATAAACTGAAATTTTAAAATGGCAATGTTATAACACACTGACTATAGAAAGCAAGGTAACAAAGCTTCAGTGTGAGGCACTTGCTGTTTTGGGCCTTACATGAAGTAGTTTACTTTCTATGACAGCTTCTTGGCTTATAACTAAAGAACTTTGGAGCTTATATAAAAGTCCAGAAATGTAAAAACTGAGTGTTAAGAGAAAGAACTCGGCATCTATAGTGATAGATCCTAAGTGTACCTACAAAACTTCTGATATATGTGTGTGTTGTTTTTTTTATTCCATGTTTGCGTAGAAGCCTGAGACAATTTAAACCATAATATGAAGAGTCCTGGGATCATCTTATAGTTGTTTGCCTATTGTAGCAGTGGTAAAGTCTTTGTTTCAGGGTGTTCTGCAACTAACGTTACCCCAAATGTTGGTGGGCTTCAAGCTGGTGACATAGAAAGGAACTTCCAAAGGATAAGCATGTAATATGAAAAGACTTTTTCTGTAGCTGAAGTGGAAGCAAGGGTCTGCTGATTCTTATTGGCATGAAAGACATCACACCTTTCCCCCCACTATGGCTGAAGGCAGTTGAACAGCCTCTAGTGTTCTCTTCCTGTGCTCTTGGTCAGTTAGGGACCGCCTCTTTCATGCCCTTGCTGTTGTCAGTTGATGAATGTCAGACCTTTTTCAGAACACTTCCTTGGGAACAGGAAAGAAAGCTTTAATGGGGGTGGGATACTTCCCATGTTGACAATAAGTAGGGTGGGCCTATGGCCCAGAGATAGAGCACAAGCTGTGCATGCAGAAGATTTCAGTTGCTGGTACTGCCATTAACAGGATCTTGGGTACCAGGTTTTTAGAGAAAGGCCTTAAGACTCCTGGGAGGCTATTGCCAGTCACTAGTTAATACCAAAGCTAGATAAGTGAATGATCTTGTTCTGTATAAACACTTCATATGGTTCTATAACTGCAGGCAGAGCATAACAAGAGGCCTTCTGGATCAGACCAATGGTCCACCTAGTCCAGTATCATGTTTCTCAAAGTGGTTGACCGGATGCCCAAGAAGGCCCATAGTACGGGTGTGAAGACCACATCTGCACCTGCCATTGACCTCCAGCAATTGGCACTCAGAGGTATACTGACATTCAAAATGTAGGTCCCAGTATTGCATAGCTGATGATGAACATATCCTCTAAGAACTGATTTAATTCCCTTTTAAAGCCATTTGAACTGATGGCCATCACCACATCCTATGGCAGTGAGTTGCACAAGTTCATTACGTATTGTGTGAAGTACTTCCTTTTGTCTATCCATATTGGGCCACCCCAAGTATTAGTATTTTGGCAATAGGAGAAAGTTCTTTATCCACTTGCTGCATTCCATGCATAAATCTCTCATGTTTCTCCCTCAATTGTCTCTTCAAGGAATGAAAACCTGATGCTCCAATCTCTTCCATGTAAAACACCTTCCCTATTACTGTTTTGGTTGCTCTTCTAAGGGAAGAAGATGATCTCAAGATACTAGAACCAAGCTTACTAAGGGTTTCCAAATAAAGATCCTTACAGGCTATAAGCAATTGACATATATTGTAGACTACTGGTTCAGTCTGCTAATAGTGATTAACCCCTAATTTGTGTCAAAGGCTATGAAGAACATTTGGTAACCTCACTTTAATCTGCTGTGGATCCTTTATTTTGAGCAATAATTTTTTCCTAATCCATAGAACTCCGATCCTTTCTTCTTTATTGGTGTGGGACATTTGTACACTATTGCACAGAACTCTGGATCAAATACCTTACCCTTATCAAAATGCTTCACCTAGCTGATTACAAAGGCACACAAGATATTTTACTGGTAATACTTATGTACTCACTGCATTGTTTATAAAACAAAATTAATTTCCCTTCTTGAAGCCTCTTGAGTTGCTCCACTGACAGCACTCAGGAATAAAAGTGAGGGTCCCCCCCCCTTGTGAGACTTGAATGCTAGTTGTTATGGTCTTTTATTTCCCCTAGAAGCTCTCTAGAGGGTTATCAGTAGTGCTGAAAAAGTATTGTGCTTTATTATTACAGTATATCCTGTCTTCCCTCATGGAGGAACCCAAGGCAGGCTACAAGGGGTTCGCTGGAGATATCTCATCCAGGCATCCCTCATGCTCATGGCTGCTTAGTTTCAGCAAGGCTGCTGCATCTTGTATCTTCTAACCATACCTTGTGATCATATTTTGCATCACTCTTAGAAGTTCAGTGGTCTTGAATGACACATTATGGCCTGCCCCAAAATGCCTGTAGGAAGCAAAATATCCTATAAAGAACACAGAAGCAAAATATCCTATTATATTGCATAATTTATGTGGGTTTTATATTTGTTCCTATCATAATTCCATTTCTACAGAACTCTAGGTAGAAAATCCCTTCATACCCTAAAATATATACCACTTACATTGCACAAAGGAATGTTTACAAGGTAAAGCCACTATATTTAAAATGCCACATCGTTTGCTAGGTCTTCAGTTTTGGAAAGTCTAATTCATTATTAGACTAAGTTGCTTCCTTTTTCAATAGTGGTAATCAAAACAAAAGCTCTGTGAAATTTTCCCCTTATGCTAGTTGAGCAGGCTGAAACAGTTCTGTTTCAGAAGCTTCTGACTTTGTGTTGTGTATGTTCCAGTCACACGCTAAATGCAGCCCTGGCTAGGAATGGAGAGCTTTTGTCATTTTAGAGACAGTGATAGCAATAAGCAGTGGTGCGTATCTTTACGTGAAGTATAAAACTTCTTCATTCAATACTGGCAATGGTTGTCTCAGTGTGAGTCCCATAATCTGGTATGTGTGGTTCTGGCACAAATTCAGAAGTGGCTGTCATTAATCCTCTATTATGAACAGAGATGCTACATCTGCCGGAGCCTAATGTTATCTATTGACCTGCCCTTCAAGGAGTCACTGGCATTTATCTTCACACGAGTACTATTAGAGAAGGTAGTGTTTAAGAGAGCAGCATGCTCAAGTACACCTAAGTGAGCCTAGACTAAAACCTGTATTCTGGCTGAAGGTCAACCTGGCTTCCATGTAGTTGAATCAGTAGGATGTGCAGTAACAGAATGAATACACTGCAGGTGGAGATCTTAAATATCTTGATTTTTGTGTTTTAAAAAAGTAAACTTACATGTAGTAGGATCCCCCTCACCCTGCTAGTATTTTTCTTCCTGAGGTGCTAATTTTTTACTTGCAGGGAAGTTTTTTTTTTTTTTTACATGAGCAACAGACAGAAATGCTGTCTTCTAAGTGCAGTTCCCACATTTTTATAGGTGTATATATTTGTTGAAGTTTTTACCAAATGGTTTTTGGCTTGGGTTGAGGAGTATGTTGTGGAAAACAGAAGTGTTATAGGGCTTAGCCTGGAGTTTGGTATGCCCAAGTGAGATTTGTTTGGGAAGGGTCTTGACCTTGGCAGTAGAGAGAAAAGAGGATTCATACAGTGGTGCTTCCAAACTTTTGACCACAGTGGAGAATGACTAAATCTCCAAATGTTCTGTTGGAGGCTGTTACTATAATTGGGGTGTGTGCGGGGGGAAGTGAAGTTCAGCATTCTGCAGCAACAACAAAAAGTTCCACTGTTGTAATGTTAGGCTCTGCACCTTTTGGTAATGCAGATAGCTAATTAATTCTTGTTTGTCTCCTTCCAGCATGCTTTTAATAAAGGTGTTCGGCGGTACCATGTCGCTTCCGTCCTCTGCCAGCGGGCCAAGGTGGCCATGAGTCAGTTTGAACCTAATGAATACATACAATATGAAAAACTTGAGAAAAACATCAATATTGTTCGCAAAAGGTAAAAGTTGAACTTGAGGAACCTGGGAGTAAACAAAACTGTTGCTACCTGGGAGTAAACAAAACAGGCTAATAAACAAATTTGTGTTCTGCATCTTGTCATGGCTGAAGCTTATAGCTATTCTTTGAGGTCTTTGATTATTTGAATGGATGTGGTGAAAGAGAGCTTTTGATTTGGGCTCGCACCCATTTTGTCTCAAGCTTGGGTTCATTAAAACCATTTGGACAAGTTGCACAGTTAGTTCCTAAACAGGTACTTTCAGAATGTTGGTGCTATTTACCTTCCTTTATCCCTTAGAAGCTCCTTGATCCATTGATCTTGAGCAGCATATATCTAATGTTTGAGGGATATAAGGACTGAAACAAATCTTGCCGCTGACAATGTAGCCTTGGGATCCCTGTCACTTAGTAAAAAAGGCATTATGTCAGAGGCATTAGATTTATATGTTAAAAGGGGAGAGATATAATGTGATCGAAGTTCCTCGTAAAAGTGGCATTCCAAAAGGGCATGAGCTAATGAATCGATAGAGCCAGAAGAGCAAGGACAGGTCCTGTTTGGATATGGTATATTCAAAATTCTGCCCTGCATAACCATAGAGGGGTTAGCATTCAGTCTAGCTAAACAGAAGGCTCTAGAAAGACGAGGAGTTGTCAAATAATAAGTATAAGCAGGCTAACCACGTAATGGTGGTATTTACTATGACTGCTCTTTGAGCAGAGCAGTGAAAATTCTGTGGAGTTATTGGGAGCCGGGTATGCCTGACCAGTGCAGTTCACATGGGGATTACTTCTATTGCAGATATATTTTGTCAGCTATCTAAATTCCTTCTCTTCTCATAGCCATTTTTGTATCTTTCTTCAGAGTTGGTTCTCATTTGTCACCAACCTGAACATGCAAATATTTCCTTTAATTCATGGAGAGAAGCCATTAGTATCAAAGGTCCAAAGAAAAATTATCACCAAGCCTTACCCTGAGTCAAAATGTAATTTTGAGGTTACCTACAATGTAGATTCCTTACAGGTTTCCTTCCACCCATAAAATCATAGGTTTTATGGTGGGTGGTCATCTACCATGCTCTTCTTGAGCCTCCACATTTTTCTGACAGTTAGTTCTACTGCACTCTGATTTCTTTGCAAATAGTCCTGAGCTGTTTGAAATTTAACCCAAAGTAGCAGTTGCATGCAAACAGGTGGTCAAACAGTTTCCTTCGTTTTTAAAAGGAAGAGGCTGAGTGATCCACTTAAAATTACATGACAGTGCTGATTACTTAACCAAGAAATTTGGGAGTGGACTACAGGGTTGCGCATCTTTCTAGAGCACAGGTTTCTCCTACTGGCTTTAGCCTCTGTTAACTTCCATCATGAACCAGTGTTCATCATAGTTAAAGCTAACCAGAGTTCCCACTTAACCATGAACTGAAGTCAGTTACTCCTGTATGACTGTGTTTGAGTATTTTCACTTAATATAAGAAGAAACATTAAAGCTTATGCAGCATCAAGATTGTTTTTTTTCCCCCTTCCATGCATCTGGCTGCATACCTGTGTGCAAAACCTTGTTGGGGCCTGTTATGTGGGTGGTGCTTGGGTAGAGTAGCAGGCTTACGTGGGGAGCCCTGATTGGTTGCACTGTAACTCTGTTAACCATGTCACACATTTAAGTGTAAGATGCTTGAGCTATAGACATAACGTTCCCTTTGTTTTCTTCCCCAACAGGCTGGACCATCCCCTCACTTTGTCAGAGAAGATTGTATATGGCCACTTAGATGACCCTGTCAAACAGGATATTCAGAGGGGCAAGACATATCTACGCCTGAGACTAGACCGAGTGGCCATGCAGGATGCCACTGCTCAGATGGCTATGCTGCAGTTCATCAGCAGTGGATTGCCTAAAGTGGCGGTGCCCTCAACCATCCACTGTGATCACCTTATCGAAGCTCAGTTAGGTGGTGAGAAGGATCTTCGAAGAGCAAAGGTCATTATCAAAACTTTATTTACTGGAAGCCTGTAGATAAATAGTTGGCTGGTTTGCTAAATTCAATATATGGAGTTCATGCCCCGTCCCCACACTTGGGTCCTTTGTAGATGCCTTAGGTTTGCCAAAGCAGCAGTGACCCTATATGCCATAAGTAGGAGAAGTTGCCTGTTGGGGGGTTAAATTTTAGGCATAGCAGGCTCTTTCTTTAGCCACCCCTTGTGTTGAACAGGCTTCCTAGCATTCCTGTCTCCCGTAACATATAGCTCTTCCTAACCTTAAGTACTTTGAAGTTTTTTAGTCTCCTTTTTCCTCAGTTTCCTGTGTCACCTGCTCTTTCTTCAAGCTACCTACCCTTCCTCCATGTTTACTTCTCAGTTTCCTATTCTACATTCTTCTGTCAGACTACTTTATTCTATGAATACCTGTTCCATGAATACCTGTTGCCCTGCATCTTGGGACCTCTGTTCCAGTCCTCAGTCTGCCCTGTGTGAAGCTTTAATCTCTGCCAAACCAGCAACTTTCCCTTCCCTCATGGAATCGGAACTGCAAATCTAGAACCATAAGTAGTCCCAAAGCTTCCAAAATGCACTCCTGGTTAAAGCCAAAAGGTCTTATAGCACCTTAAAGACTAACAGATGTATGATGGCACATTTTTGAGTTTATTGTATCTGATGAAGCAAATGAAGAATTGGTTGTTCTTTAAAGTGCACAGATTGTTACTCATCAAGCTGAACACGTCACACCAGCCATGTACAGTGAGCTGAGGTTTCAGAAGTTGCCAGTGGTCTTGGTTCAGCTCGATCGGGCTGCTTCAAGTTGTAGAAGGGCCAAGGAAGTGGAAAGATCACATCGACTTGGGTGACTGTCTAGTATTATACAAGCATATAAGAGGCTGTAGAAATAAAAGTAGCTTTCCAGGTTATTGGCATGGGGGGGTTTGTCGCAGAATTTCAGGTTGAAGTGAAGCTCTGCACATAAGGTGAATGAATCCCCCCCCCAGGCTTACAATCTAAAGGACATGAGGAGAGCAAGAAAAAAAATCAGCCCTATTGTTGCAGTTTGACTAAAACAAAGAATACCACCTCTAAATTCTGGCTATCCTTGCATGATTTTTTAATGCATCAGACACTCGTGTACCTTCCTGCTGCCTTTCTTCATCCGGTCTCCTAGTCGTTGTGAGAAGGCATCTAAACATAGCAATCCCAGTTTGTGTCTATCCATGAAGATGAAGGTTGCATGTGTCCTGCAGGCATATGATGGCATTTTGAGAAGGGGTATTAGGCCCAGAGTTCAGCATACTTAAATTCACAGCAGGTTTTTAGTCCTTAATACTGTGAACATAATAAGGCAGGTGGGTGAAAATGCCCAGAAACTGTAATGGATACCATCTGGATTCTCCCAAGGATGGGGACTGGGGAGAGGGGTGTTGCACAGAAGGCACAACAAGCAATTGTGTACAAATTTGTTTTACCTGTATACCTTATGTAGGTGACTATGTTCAGCGTGTTCCCTTTAACTGCCATTTTTTATCTTTATGGTCAAGGTGTTTCCACATTAGAAGTGATGTTCTGGAGTGCTCCTGTTAAAGAATGCTCATACCATTAATTTTCCTGACTTCCAATCTTGTGTAGGTTATCTGTTTTCATTCTGAACACCAAGCATACTGCTCTAAATGGTCACTTTGGAAGTCACAGGCACACCACCCCCATTCACCATCTGCTTCTTAGCTAGGGCAAATAAAGGTCCTGCTTCTGCTGTCTAGGTTCCAGTCCTAATGTTGCCATTTGGCACAGAAAAACTGTGGCAGTCTGGGCAACAGGACTGACTCTGAGTTTGGCACACAAGCCCAGTCTTACAGAAATCTTCAAATTGACAATGGTTTTTCAAAGTCCTCTGCCATTCAAACTAGCAGTCCTGATAGGATCTAAGCCTAGGTTTTCCTGTCTAGTATTAGAGTAGAATTGAGGATGAATGTGTAGTGAGGGGTGGCTGGCCTCTGGCTCTATGAGAGTAAAAATTTCAACACTTAACTGCTATGCTTTGTATACAAACAGGACATTAACCAAGAAGTGTACAACTTCCTAGCCACAGCAGGTGCCAAATATGGAGTTGGTTTCTGGAAACCTGGATCTGGAATCATTCATCAGGTAAACTCTTTCCTCCCCAATGGTGAGTAGAGGACTCTCTACTCTCTCTCTTTCTCTTTGAGACAGAAATTTCTTTGCTGTGTGGCTTTCCTTATAGGAGTGAGTGTCTGCCTTTCTAATGAGGCTAAACCCCCCCTTTTCCTGGGTACGTGTGCTGCTCTGAATAAATTCTCCAGCTGTCTACTCAAGGTCACATATGTCAAAGTGTGATCTGATGCTTAGCAAATCATTGAGGGTCTGTGAAGAGTAATAAGTCTCTTAAGAATCTTTGTGTTTCAGCTTAATTAGAGAGGGCTGGTGGGTCAGAAATCCACTTAAACCGTTAGCACTCTACACTTTGTTGTATTCCATTTGAAACACATTGTTGGAATATAGCCTATGATAGTATAACCCTGAGATAATTAAATGAATTTGCAACTACACAAACTGCACTTTGCAATAAAGTCGTTAAAACCGATTATTGATAACTGGCTCTTCTTACCTGAACTTCTGCATTGGTTGGTTCTTCAGGTATCCGATGTAAAACATTAACTGCTGCCTTCTTCCTGCCAGAATTCATTAGGAAAAAAAACCAGAGCATTGTTAGACATCTCTTGCCTGCTAGAAAGGGCATGAACAGCCTTTGTTGTATTTGACCTTCAGGATAATTGGTTATGTTTGAAGCAGTTTTTGAGCTACTGGAGTTACCATGGTTGCTAAAGTAATTAACACTTTTGAGAGCAAGGATTGAAAGGGGAAATCACATAATGGAAGAGTTTAAAATAATGGCTCTCTAATGGCTTAATTTCTTATCCTTTCCTTGATTAAAATTGCTTTGACAGTTCATGAGGGCCAACCTAATGTAGCAGTATTTGGTTTAGTGCCAGAAAACAGTTTTCAAACTCTTTCTATTTAATCTGTGTACCACATTCAGGTTATACTGATCTTTGTCTCATTATATCTTGCCCTTTTTCCTCAGATTATTCTGGAGAACTATTCCTATCCTGGTGTTATGCTTATTGGTACAGATTCCCACACCCCCAATGGAGGTGGTTTGGGTGGAATCTGTATTGGAGTTGGTGGAGCTGATGCAGTGGATGTCATGGCAGGAATCCCTTGGGAACTTAAATGCCCAAAGGTGAGGCAGTGAAGGGTATTTACGTCTCTTCTATGTTAGGAACAAAAGGTTTTATCTTTCTGAGAATTTGCACTTAGGACATTAAAAACAGATTGTTGAGAAATCTTCTTTGAGCTTAACATTTATATTCTTTGATTCTTCAGGTAATTGGTGTAAAACTAACTGGCAAGCTGTCAGGCTGGAGCTCTCCTAAAGATGTAATCCTGAAAGTGGCTGGCATCCTCACTGTGAAAGGTGGTACAGGAGCCATCATAGAGTACCATGGGCCTGGTGTGGATTCCATCTCTTGCACAGGTAAGGGAACACCTCCCTACATCTGGGAACGTGGCACGGGAAACTTTGGTAGCTGACAGTAAGAACCAGAGCATTCAGTTTCTCTTTTTCATTTGAGTGATGGGCCTTATTTTTTGTTGGTACCTCAAGGGTGGGTGAGAGTAGAACACCGTATCAGTCATTAGCTAAATCAGCAAATGTGCTGCAGAAGAGTATGAATATGCTTATTCTACTTTCAGAGAGGCAAAGAAAGGGATTCCCATTGAGGAAGCCCTTAGATAGCTAATGATGCATCAAGAAGGCATTAAAGTTCTGTGTGGAAGGAGTTGGTGCTCACACTGCTCAGCAGCTAGTTGTACTGCAGTGACCATGAGACTAAGATCTGAGGCAGAATGACACTTAGCTCTCAGGACATGAAAGATCTTTACTCTTGTGAGAAAGGAGCTGGGGCATGCACCATCAAGCAGCTCACCAGTCTGAAGGCACCAACAGAATAAGATCTGAGACAGAGCAGCTTGTGGCTAATATATTTGGAATAGAAGAAATAAGTTAATATTGCATTTTTTTTAAATTATACCAACTATGAATACCTTGCAGACTAAAAAGCAGGCAATAAGCCAAATAGAACAACTTCAGTGGCACTGCTCGGCAGTTCTTAGATGACACTTGTTTGGTTTAGTTGATTGCTGTACCAACTCCAACAGCCATAACAGGACTAGCATACTGCTGGCTGGAGCCTCATCTCTGCTACCTTAACAGAAAGAAAGATCAGTTTGTGTTCTTTATGTCTGAGTGCTGTTTTCGTGAGTATTGTCCTAGGATTGGGGTGCCAGTTATGACCAGGGACAGCAGTTCCATAGAACTGTTGGTAACTACGGGGGGGGGGGTGGTCAGAGTTGAGCTCTTATTTCAGGAAGCGTAACTAACTTTGTCCTAAGATCTGCTACTTCTAGGCAGCATGCAAGTGGTGTTTTGCCTCTAGAAGTGCTTCATACAGAAAATTAATATACACCGAAAAGTTTTTAATCTGACTTGACTCAGTTTCAGCACTAAACATCCTTTTTTTAAGAAAAGCCAGCATACAGCTTTTTTATTGCAATCATAAAACTCTGTGTTTATGTGGTGATGGTGGAGGAAGTGGCTGCGGCAATTCTCTTACCAAAAAATCACTACACGGGAGAAAGAGGGGTTGGTATGACAACCGGGAAGGGGTTCGGTGCACTGCCCCACAAGGCACCTGCGAAACTGCGATGACCAGCATCAGCTTTTCTGAAAAGAACTCTCTCGTGTATCTGCACTGATGGCCGGGGGAAAGGCTGTATCCATCCCCTCACCCCAAGAGGAAATAAAACAGCACCTTCCAAAGTTCTGGAATTTAGCTAGATGTAGAATTCAGAAAGATTAAAAATATCCTGAAAATCCAGTAGAAAAGACACCAATATTGGCAAGAGAGGGCGGGGTGGGGGAGATCCATAAATTGCAGTGGGTGTGTGGGGGGGGAAGAACCACCCCAGGATAAAAAGGTGACTGCCATGTTACTGTGAAAGTTTCCCCTTCCCCAAAATGGAAGTGAGGACGGCAACGAGGTTTTGGGGGGGGGGGGAGAAAGGCCCACGCAGGACCCCAGATTTCAGGCAGAGAACGGTATCAAATCCTATGACTACGCGGCTTCTCCAGATGATTCAGCCCTCGGTCACTCCTCAAAAACTGTTTTTTTGTATGGCTTCGCAGCAGCAAATCAGTTTCATACAATAGATGCTTCCAAAACAGCAACCGGAAAAAGAGAGCTTGGCCGTATTTGCGCGATTAATTCCTATATAACGTGAACCAATCAGTATACTGAACTAGTAAATGCTCAATAATACACAACTCAAGTCTACACCAAAAAAAAAAAAAAAAACCCAACCCCCCCCCCAAAAAAGATTAAAGAACTTGACCAAAAAAATAGATAGCTGAGGTTTTACAGCCTTTAAAATGTCGGGGAGGGAAAGCCCAAAGGAGAACAAGAAAGGAGAGTCAGAAGCAGAGCCGGGTGACCCAACACATTCAAATCGGGGTGGATGGTTTACACCAAGAGTGTAGTGGATAAGCCAGGAAAAGCTTCATACAAATTTGTGTGCATTCTTCTCGAAGCAAAAAGGTTTCTGGATTTTGCCATGTGCCAAACCCCAGAGCAGGGAAACGGGAGACGCGGCGCCTCGTGTCATTCTAACTTCATAAGCTCCACGTCGAAAATTAGAGTGGAGTTGGGGGGGATGATTCCTGGGTGGCCGGTGGAGCCGTAGGCATAGTCTGGTGAGATGATCATCTTGGCTCGCTGCCCAACGCTCATCTGGGCGACCCCTTCTTCCCAGCCACGGATGACTTCCTGCTTGCCCACCACGAACTTGAATGGCTTGTTCCTGTTGTGGGAGGAGTCAAACTTCTTCCCATCCTCCAGCATACCCGTGTAATTCACCACGCAGGTCTGCCCACGCTTGGGGAAGGTCCTCCCGACCCCTGGGGTGATGGTCTCCACATGCATTCCCATTTCGCCCACCCCGCAGTAGCAGCCGGTCCGTTCCCACGAGCAGCAGCAGTGATGCCCGGAACCAGCACTAAACAACTTGATCACCCTAATGGACAGTCTTCTGGGAGAAAGACAAGTGGAGTGCAAATCTGTTGATTTTCCTAAGTCTTTCAGCATTTACGTTATTTCCATTTATGTTGTTTCCTGGACTTGTTTTCTGAGATGAGAATTGGGGGGGCATCATTCTTTGTCCTACTTTACAAGTTCCAGAAGTTGGTACCAGAAGATTTTGGCTTAGCCCTATGGAGAGGTGTCTTGAAAGGTTCTACCTTGCCCCCATGATAGTTGATATATAAATGAGGTCACCAAGGGAGGTTGCTTGGAAGTTTGGAGTGGGGAGACATCATTATGAAGATGGTTTTTGGCCATGCTTCTCTTTTTCATCAAAATCAGGTGGTGATATAGATGTCCTGAAAGCTTGGCTGGCTGGGGGTTAATAAACTGATGCTGTGCCCATGCAAGGTGCTGCTAGTTTGTGATGTAGCTGTTTTAGGATTGAGTGTTTGGCCTGATTTAAATGGGCTTGTTCTCTCCTTAAGGGATCAGGTTTGCCACTTAAGCTTGCTACTAGAGTCTGTCTTGCAGATGAACTTCCAGATGTTGCCTGTGGCATAATGTAACTAATTTTGATTGGCTCATCAATAATTGCTTTTCCTAGATACATGAATACATGCTGTTGTCACTTAGATCACTGAACTGTACTCTTGCCTGGGACTGGCTCTGAAGATTCATCAGAATATTGGTTCAGAATACAGCTGCTTTATATAGTGCAGGGATGGGGAACCTCAGGCCCGGGGGCCATATGCGGCCCCGGAGGACATTTTTTGTGGCCCTCGGGAGCTCCGAGGCCCTGCCGCGGAGGCGGGGCGCAGGGTGGCCCTCCTCGAGGGTGTTCCTGGGGCCGTGCCTTACAGGGGTACTGCAGCACCCTTTGGACCTCCTTTCGCCAACTGTCGGCTGTTGGTTGGCGAGAGGAGAGAGGAGGGAGAGGGACGCTTCCCCCAAGGCTGCCCCCTACAGCCGCAGTGTGCAGGAATGCCGCTGCACATTGTAAGCCCCTCTCACTGCCCGTCAGCTGTTGAGCAGCAAGAGGGAGGGGGGGAAAGAGGCCGGAGGCTCCCGGCGGCAGAACATGCATGCGGGAGTCGATCGGGCTTCCAGGGGGGGCTTTTGTGGACTCTGGGGGGGCATGAAGACTGGGGCCCAGTCGCGCGGGGCCAGTGTGCGCAGGTGGGAAGGCTTTTCTCTCTTCCTCTTTTTCTGTCACTCTTTCTCCTTTCTCTCCCTCTCTTTCTCCCTCTTTTTCTGTCTCTTTGTCTCCCTCTGTCCTTTTCTTTCTTTCTCACCCTCTCTCCATTTCTTTCTCCCTTTCTCTCTCTTTCTCCCTCCCTCCCTTTTCCTTTTTCTCTGTTTCCTTCCTCCCTTGCCGATCGACTGTGAGCTGCGCCCCCATGGCACCTCGTTTGCTCGGGCCCACCTCTGGCTGCCCTCTCGCCTGTGTGGCCTCCCCTGGGGTTGCAAACCTTCAGATGGCGGCTGGAGACCTGGCAACCCTAGCCTCTCCCCCCCCCCCCACGGGAGATCTACACCTGGTATGGCCCCTGAATGATGTCATAAATGTGCAAATGGCCCTTGGCAGGAAAAAGGTTCCCCACCCCTGATATAGTGTGTTAATACAAAATGCTCCACACCCCAGCCAAGAGAGGTCCAGAATGTACCTGAAAGGGGAAGGCTAAGGGAAATCATCCAGCTGCCTGCTGTTACTGCCTAGAACCCCACCTTTGGGACTCCTGCTTGAAGTCTATACCTCTTTGCTGGAGCAGGCCTGAGTCAGCAGTTTCTGCTCAGAATTTGATCGTAGGAGAAGGAAGCATGGCTGCTTGTTGGCCACCCCTCCTTCAAACATCTCAGTCAATGGAGGCCTCATTGCACCAGTGTTGGACCCCTTGGCCTTAAGATCTGCTGTTGAATGCCAGGTCAGTAAATGAAAAAAGCTACTGCCATTCAGGATTTAATCCTGGATGAGCAGGATGGCTTAGCATGTATTATGGAGACCTGGGTGGACAATGCTGGGGGTGTAAATCTGATCCAGCTCTGTCCTCCAGGTTTCTCTATATGGCAGCAGGCTAGGCCAGGGGTTGTGGTGGTCTACCAAGATTCCATCCATCTATTGAGCTGCCTCGTCCAGCAGTCTGCTAGTTTTGAGGGTGACTGGGACAAGGTACCATCTGCTGATGTACCATCCACCCTGCTGGCCACCTGTTTCTCTTCCTGACCTAGCCAATCTGGTCTTGGGCATGCTGGTGGGAGACCCCAGAACTGGTGGTCCTGGGTGACTTTAGCATCCATGTCAATGCCAGGCTGTCAAGGAAGGGTGCAGGATTTCATAGGCTCCCTGGTGACCATGGGCCTGTTATCCCAAGTGATTAATGGCCCTACGCATTTGGTCTATTATACTGATGGGGAGGGTGATCTGGAGGTGGGGAAGTGAAAGCTTACTCCCTTATCTTGGACAGATCATTTACCTGGTAGAGTTCAGACTTATTGCTTCCACAGGGGCGCTGGACCCATGGTCTGCCCCACGCACCTGATGGGTTCCTGTCAGTGCTTGGGGTTTTCCCATCTTGGTTGCTGGTAATTCCATCAAGGCTCTGAACAGTCTCTGGAATAGGGAGATGTCCCAGGCTGTTGACACAATCACCCCTAAGCACCTTCTCCCCCTGGACAGAGCCAAGTAATCCCCCTGGTTCATTGGGGAGCTGATGGCAATAAAATGGGACAGATGCTGCGCCGCTGACAGAAAACTCAGAGCGAAACTGATCGAACACAGTGAACACAGCATAGAGCCGATATTAGAGCCTATTCTGTGGCAGTGATCATCTAGCTGAGCTGTTTTGTATGGTTTGGGGACTTCTGCATCATAGCCCCAAGGATTTGGACTCTGACCACATGATGGCCCACTGTGACCAATTTGCCACTTAAACTTTGCAGACAAAATTGCTCAGATCCGCTCTGGGTTAGATGCTGGCATGGATGCATGTCCAGATGATGTACCCTTGGCATCTTCTTTGTCTGATTTCTATGGATACTTTTCAGTTTGTGGATCCTGAGGATGTGGACAAGATCATTGGACAGGTGAGACATATCACCTGTGTTCTCAACCCTTGTCCTTCCTGGCTGATAAAAGCTACCAGAGGGGGACCGGCTGAGTGAGTAAAAGGAGTGGTAAATGCTTCCTTGAGAGCTGGAGTTGTGCTGTCTGTGCTCAAGGAGGCAGTGATTAGACTTGTTTTTGAAAAAAACTGCCCCTGAGCCCTACTATGTTAGAAAATTCCCATCCAGTCTCCAATCTTCCATTCTTGGGCAAGGTGCTAGAATGGGTTGTGGCCTATCAGCTCCAGGGGTTCTTGGAAGGGATTGATTTTTCTGGACCCATTTCAATCTTGCTTCAGCCCAGGATTTGGAACGGAGAGTGCTTTGGGCACCTTGGTTGATGACCTCTATTGAGAACTAGTTAGGGAGAATGTGCCCTGCTTGCTCTGCTGGTTCTTTCAGTGGTATTTGATACTGTCAACCAGAGTAGCCTACGGAGCCACCTTGGAGCACTGAGACAAAGGGGCACTGTACTGTGGTGATTCAAGTTCTATCTAGGGGGTCTCTCAGAAGATAGTGTTGGGGGGTTTCTGCTGTGCCCCATGGCTGTTGACCTGTGGGGTGCTGCAGGGTTCCATTTTATCTCCCATGCTATTTAATATCTATATGAAGCCACTAGGAGAGATCATCAGGAAATATGGGCTACAATGTCACCAATAGGCGGATGATACCCAGCCCTATCTTTCTTTTCCGCCTAATTCTGTGGATGCTGTTAATGTTCTGAACTTGTACTTGGAGTCAATAATGGGCTGGATGAGGGTGAACAAGCTGGAAATTCTGACAATACAGAGGTTCTCTGGATTAGTAGAAAGGCAGACCAGGCAAAACTTGTCCCCTGTTTTGGATGGGGTTATGCTCCCCTTGAAAAGCCCGATTCACAGCTTGGGAGTGCTGCTTGACACAGTGGTCACCTTAGAAAACCAGGTGTCTGCTGTGGCTCGGAGTGCATTTGCCCAGTTCCAGCTGGTGCATCAATTGCATCTGTTCCTGGCTCAGTCACATCTAGCCACAGTGATCCAAGCCTTAGTTACATCTAGACTGGACTACTGCAACACACTTTACTTGGGGCTACCCTTGAAGAGTGGAAGCTGCAGCTAGTGCAGAATGCTGTGGCTAGACTGCTGGTTGGGGCCAGCTGTCAGGAACATGTCCTACAGCAATTACACTGGCTACCGATCTACTCCCGAGCCCAGTTCAAGGTGTTGGATTTGTCCTTTGAAGCTCTACATCAGGGGTGTCAAAGTGGCGGCCCGCGGGCCAGATCCGGCCCCCTGAGGGCTGCTCACCGGCCCATGAGCCAAGTCCCCCCCCCGCATTCTTCCGGGCACAGCTGGCCCGCGGGGGCCAGGCTCGCCTTCCCCGCCACCCACCACCACCACCCCGCACTCACCCAGGCGTGCCTGGCACCCAGGGGGGCCAGAATTGCCTTCCCTGTCACCCCCCACACACACACTCCTGGGTGCAGGATAGAAACCAATGGGTAGACCTGGCCTCCATTGGGGGGGTCTCAGTTGGGAGGCCAGGTCGACTGCCATGCAAACCAATGGGTAGACCTGGCCTCTGTGGGGCGGGGAACCCGTCTCCATCCAGAGGTCAGGTCTACCCATTGGTTTGCATGGCAGTCGACCTGGCCTCCTGACTGAGACACCCATGGAGGCCAGGTCTACCCATTGGTTTCTAGAGTGGCCCATAGAAACCAATGGGTAGACCTGGCCTCTGTGAGGGGGGGAAGCTTCCCAACGGGGACTTCCCCCCCCCCCACAGAGGCCACCCATCTTCAGCCCGATCAAGAGACATTAATGTTCAATCCGGCCCTCCTCACAAATGAGTTCGACACCCCTGCTCTACATGGCTTGAACTGGGGTATCTGAAAAACTGTCTTCTCCTATACTTTCTTGCCCAGGAATAAAGATTTTGGACAGATGCTCTCTTGACTGTCCCACCAATCAAAGAAGCTTATTTGGTGGGTACAAAGGAGAGGGCCTTTTCCATGGCAGCCACACAATTATGGAACAACCTCCCCAAGGAGGTGTGCCTGGCCTCCTCATTGTCAGTCTTCAGGAGGCAGGACTGCATTTTGATTGATTTAGCATTTATTATTGGCAGGCCTAACTGGAATTTTTAAACTGTGACTTCTATGGGGTTTTTAATAGTTTTTATTATGTGTTTTATAATGTTTAATTAATAATGTAAGCTGCCTTGAATTCCACAAGGGAGAAAGGCAGCTAATAATTTTTTTAAATTATATAAAATATATCCTTGGTTTTTAAAGGTACACATGAAGTTGCCTTATAGTGAATTAGACCCTTGGTCCATCAAGGTCAGGATGGTCTACACAGAATGGCTGTGGCTCAAGGTCTCAGACAGAGGTCTATCACATCTCCTATTACCTGATCCTTTTAATGCCAGGAGTTGAACCTGGTGCCTTTTGCATGCCAAGCAGATGCTCCACCACTGATCCATGAACCCTCCCCAAAGGGTTGTGTAATATGGCTATTTATTTTCTGCTTGGTGAAGACAGCAGTAGTGTTGTGGGAAGGAAGAGTTTCATACATGTAGCTTCATACATGTAGCTTGCAGAAGTTTCTTAGTTATATTTATATCTATTTAACTAGCCAAAATGTGTGTTCTAGACTTGTAAGCTAAATAATGGACTTAAAGATGGCAATAAAGCAGCTTTTGAATGGCTTTGATGCTTTGGGTTCTTGTCTCACTTGTGATATGGATCTTTTTCTGCAACTTCCAGGAATGGCAACTATCTGCAATATGGGAGCAGAGATTGGTGCCACCACTTCTATCTTCCCTTACAATCACCGGATGAAGACATATTTGGCCAAGACTGGACGGGCTGGTAAGAATTTGTGGGGCAAGTCAAGGGGTGGAATCATGTGGAAGGCTAATGATCGCCTCCCACTGTCTGAGACAGAGGTTAGAGAAACTGGGACTGTTATTGCACAGCTGTCGTCTTCCCCGAGGAAGAGAGATATTCCCCTGGACGGTCCACTTAAAGGAACTTTGCTTCTTCAGTCCTTGGTGCTGACTTGCTATCAAAAACATTCAGGAGAAGCCTTCACCTGTGGCATGGCAGCATCCAGTGCTTTGCTTTGTGTCACTATATACGTTTTTCAGTAGAGCTTTTGGAGCATGCTGGGATGTCCTGCTTTACAAGCTGCTGCAATGCAACGAGCTGATCTTGTGAGGCTGCCTTGTTTTTTGTTTCCATTTCTGTATGAATGATTCACACATACAGAAAGACTAAACATTTGAAGAGGGGGTTGGAAGGCACTAATTAGACTTAGTCTTTTGTCTCCTAACCAAAGGAAACTTGCAACTTCACAAGTGGTTTATCTCTTGGGGATGAAATTGATCTCCAAGGGGTGTCTCCCTATATATTCAATCCTCTAAGTCAAAAGAGGTGGTAAGTCAGTAAAAGTGGTAAGAGGCAGCATCAAGTTGTACCTATCACTAGCTTTCAAAATGATGTGGCAGTGCCAAACTTGAGGTGTGCTGTGTTAAGATTATGTAGTAGAATTAATGTCTTTGTCGATTTAAATTTATCATTCTAGAGTTGCTCTGAATAAAGGTAATGAAAATATATGGGGGTGATCTCCAACAAGGCTTGGATTGCTTTTTATTTTTGGATTGATCTTCCAAAGTATATTTAGGGTTTAGAATAACACATGTTTAGAAATTCCAGCATGGGTGTGGCTCTTTATAAAGAATGACTGTCACGGGTTCTCATGTTGACTTCAGATTCCTTTCCTTTCTAATTTCAGAGATTGCTAATTTGGCAGATGAATTCCAAGAATATTTAAAGCCTGATCCTGGCTGCTCTTATGACCAGCTGATTGAAATTAACCTTGATGAGGTGAGAGACCACTCTCTGGATTAATAATTTGGTGTGAAAGATGGGGTAGGGTCCTAACTAGGGTGTGTTTGGCACAGTACTGTATTCATTGTGCTTATGTAGTTCAGCAGGAAGACAGCATTGTTCTTGTCAAATATGTGAATGTTTTTGTTATAACTGTGTGTCTAGCAGTTTAAAAACAATCCAGTCCAAATGGAAAGGGTTTGTCAGCTTGAATTCATCCTGCTCCTAAATGTCCTTCCACCAGGCTTGTCAGTACACTCGTTAGGTCTGGGTTTCTCCTTGCAACGGAGATAGCTGTGCTGCATAATAATGATGAATTTCTATGGAAGTTATGCTCTTTATAAAGTGACAGAAATCTGAAATCACTAATGGGATTTTTCCCTCCTGAAGCTGAAGCCTCTTATCAATGGGCCTTTCACTCCAGACTTGGCACACACTGTAGATGAGATTGGCACTGTGGCACAACAGAAGGGCTGGCCGGTGGATATCAGAGTTGGTATGTAGCATTTCCCTATTGCAGAGTATTTTGCAGCTTCTAGTTCGAAGTAATTTTCTCTTCAGGCAGAGGAATCACTGCTTCAACTGGGAAGAATGCTTTGTGGATCCAAGTGTACTGTGTAACTAGGAGGTCATATGGATGCAGTTGGGTTTCCTTGGTCTACAACATGAAAAGCTTCTTAAGCTCATGGTGACAGACCTGTTCCTGGAGAGCATTGCATTCTTCACTCCTGGCATGACTCTTGTTCTTCTCTTCCCTAAGGAATGTGTTTAAGCTTTTCTAGTCCCATGTTGGTACAATGAAACATGGGTAGGTTTTGCTTCAGTGTTGGTTGCTCTGCAGTGCTTGAGATTAAAAATACCATGTGTTTTTGCTAGCTCTTCTCAGCCTAGAAAACATATGAACACATGAAGCTGCCTTATACTGAATCAGACCACTGGTCCATCGGAGTCAGTATTGTCTACTCAGACCGGCAGCGGCTCTCCAGGTCTCAGGCAGAGATCTTTCACATCACCTACTTGCCTAATCACTTTAACGGGAGATGCCGGGGATTGACCCTGGGACCTTTCGCATGCCAAGCAGATGCTCTGCCACTGAGCCACGGCCCCTCCCCATGTTATACTTCTTGTACCTATGTTATACTTCTGCCAGAGCAGGAATTAGGCCTAAACATTGAAGAGTACTATATTGGACACTTTGTTCTTAACCTGCACAGGTCTGATTGGTAGCTGCACTAATTCAAGCTACGAGGACATGGGTCGGTCTGCTGCAGTGGCAAAACAAGCATTAGCTCATGGGGTTAAGTGCAAGTCTCAGTTCACCATCACGCCTGGTTCAGAGCAGATCCGAGCCACCATTGAAAGGGATGGTTATGTGAGTATTTTCACAATTGTGCTTTATCATGACGTGCCTTTTTTTGTTGGGATGCGGGCCACTGGTTGCTTTTCTGTTAGTCATGTCTGTTTTCCACCTCAGGCAAAAATCCTGCGTGATGTTGGTGGAATTGTTCTTGCCAATGCGTGTGGGCCATGCATAGGCCAGTGGGACAGGTAAGATTGAAAATGGGGGGCAGGTTGCTATGTTACTAAAATTGTTTTTTATGACAAGGTATGCACCCACCCCTTTCTTCTAAAAATGGGAAATGAAACACATAAATTGATTCCAGTGCAAGAAAAAAAGTGCTTGAAAGTCCCAAACTAACTGGCGAGAGGGAGCACTGTTTGTGTGCCTGCCATTTTTCTAAATATTTAACCATCAAGGTAGATCACCTGTAATGACATGGTGGTCCTTGACTTTTTAACCGAGGTTTTTGTCAATGTGTTTAACACTGTAAATTCGGAAAGCAGCTCTGTAAATTGGAAGATATGGATGCAGATTGCTTAGTTTACTTTAGGAATATTTTTTCTCTGGCTTGCTAAAAGCCCTTCAAAGAAATTTGATTCATATTTTTGACTAGCCATTTCAGCCAGAAAACTCTTCTAGGCTACAGAGGAAAAGAGTTTTATCAATTACAGGCCCATCACAGTTCTTGTTTGTGGCAGTGGGACACTTGGAACCCATGAAGGTGCCTGACACTGAGTCATATTAAGGTCAGTATTGTCTACTCTGACTGGCAGTGGCTCTTCACAGTCTCAGGTCACAGCCCTTCACATCATCTGCCACCTGATCCTTTTAACGGAAGAGGCCTGTGCCTTCTGCAAGCCAAGCCAGATGCTCTACTTCTGAGCCACAGGCCCTCCTCAGCTTCACATCTTACCACTTGTAGCCTGAGGGAGCATATAGTTAGTTTTGACAAGCGTATAGCCATTTCTCTGTCTCTGCAGGAAAGATATCAAAAAGGGAGAAAAGAATACAATTGTTACATCCTACAACAGGAACTTCACTGGTCGCAATGATGCCAACCCAGAGACACATGCCTTTGTGACATCTCCAGAGGTAGGGCATGTGTCAGGCTTGTGCTGCAAGGAGAATGGGGTTCCTAATTGGTCCTGCTGTGATTTCTGTGGGAAATATGGAGACCCAACTTGCGAAACCTTGTGCGGTGTGAAATTGTTTCCCTGGACACAGACACTAGTCAACAAATCTTTGGGCCGCAAGTCTCTGAAATTAGATTGCAAGTAGCTACTCCCTAGAAATCAAGGAGCTAGAACCAGCTGGCAAGTGTTGGACTGAAACTGGGAGGAACAGGGTCCAAACCCCTCCTGCAGAGTACAGTGAGTGTCCTTGGGCCAGCCAATTCTAATTTACCTCATAGGCCAGTTGTAATGACAACCTGAGCTCTCGGGAGGAAAGGCGGGATAAAACTGTAACCAAACACTATAAAAGATTTACTGCCTGACCTAAATCAGGCAGATGTTCCTTTTTTTTCCACTTCATGCTAAAATCAGGCTTTTCACTGCAGGTGTTTTTCTGCTCCAGTGTGATTTAGCTTGTGTTCTAGATCATGGTAAAACTAGAAAAGACGTTATTGAGAGAAAAATATAGGGAGGTATATAGGGTGATGGGAATATGTTTATCCATAGTGGATTTTTTTTTTGTTTCCAGATAGTCACAGCACTGTCTCTTGCTGGCACTCTGAAGTTCAATCCAGAGGTGGACTTCCTGACAGGAGCTGATGGCAAGAAGTTCAAACTTGAGGCACCTGATGCTGATGAGCTGCCCAAACTGGTAATCTTGCTGTTTTTTTTTTCTAGCTTCCTACCAGCTGGGGATGAAGAATGGGAATATTATCCAACAGTGATTGTTAAAAACAGTTCAGTGTTAAAAACAGTTCAGTGTAACTGACTGCTTACATGGCTGATCTAAATAATAGAATGCGCTAAGGTGCCTTACAGAACATTGGTTGTATTTGCTCCGGACAGGGATGGTGGTGTACTTCAGTGGGATAGAGGCAAAAAGGTTGGGGGAGGAAAATAAAGGAATGAGATAAAGTGATCAAAAGTTCGTCAGAGCCATTAATGGCAGAGAACAGACTCTGGGGGTGCTTTCCTTTGTGCTTCTGCAACACACATGAGGCCTTGCTTGAGTAATTTTAATTTTCCTTTTCCATTCTGGATAATATTTTCTTCTTAGCACAGTAATCTCTGAATCCTACTTTCCTACAGGATTTCGATCCAGGACAAGACACTTATCAATACCCTCCTAAGGATGGCAGCAACCAGCATGTGGATGTGAGCCCTACTAGCCAGCGCTTGCAGCTTCTTGAGCCTTTTGATAAATGGGATGGCAAAGATTTGGAAGATTTGCTGATCCTCATCAAGGTCAGCACTGGTGGGAGACCCACTAGGATCGCAAATGGCTATGCTTCCTTTACAGTTGATGGGTTTTTGTTATTGACAAACGTACAAATTGTAAATAAGTAAAATGTAATATAAGTTTTAAATATAAATATTCCCTGCATTTTGATTCAAGTTCTCAGGCTGGTTTGTAAAAACAGTAAAACTTTAGTATAATAGAGCACAACTGTGCATTGGAAAAGCCAGTAAAAGTAGGTAGTAACAGATCTCTTATCAAATGGAGTAGCAAACCCTGGTTAAGTAAAATTGTGTTTAGCGGCTTTCCAAAAACCATTAACCAGGAGGGACAGGTAAGGGGAAAGGGATGCACAAATGTGGCATCACCACAGAAAGGGCCCATCTCTGTTATCTTCTCACCTAGTTTCAGAAGGTAGGAACACCCAGAGCAGACCTATGAAGGTTTTAACAGTTGGGAAAATTCATATGAGAGCAAACTATCCCTCAGAAAATTTTGTCTGAGGCTTCTTTAGAGCTTATAGGTCAAAGTTAGTATGTTGAATTGTATCCAGAACAAAAATATTATTCAGGTCTGAGTTTCACAGATCCTACTCTGAAACTTCACACACTACACTGCTAGCTGTAGAGAGGGTATTAGCTAATTAAAGCTATGAGTGCTGCTTCAATTTGGGGGAATTAACCCCCAGTGTATTTTTTCTAGATTTTTCTGCAAACCTAGGGCTTTTTATGGGTTTGTAGAAATATTTGTTTTGTCTGTTCATGGTTCCAGTCTCTAAATTTAAGTATCCACAGATTCAGCCACATTGAGAATTTGATACATTGATGCATTCTCCTGCTCAACTCAGCCTAATTTGCAACAGTGTCATCAGCAGCACACTGCAGTAATCTAACTTGAATATTTCTGGGGTATGGATAACTGAGGCCATATCTAGATTTTCCAGGGAAGGTTATTGCAGCTTTACCAACCAAACCTTGTTATAGGAATTTCAAATCACAATTGACACTTGAGTGTTTAGCTTTAAGGCAAGAGGGGGGTGCCAATTTCTTTGAAATCAGCACCTCAGTGGAACCAAGGCACCACCATAAGAAATTTCTGCTGGGGAGGTTAAGTTCTACCCCACTCCCCAATTCTGGGAAACTGTTGCATCTGGAGCAAGGACACATCACTCAGAAATAATTAATTGGGGGCGGGGGAGATGAAAGGAAATGTTATGGAATCCAGGATACAGAGAGGCTGTTGTAGAGTGAAGAAGTCAACTGCTGAAATTTCTGTTGCTTGCTTTTCAGCCTGGAAGAAAATACACATCTCAAGCTTTCTTTTGTAAATGTGTAGGGCAGGAAGATGCCACCTAAATTGGTTAGTTATTTGAAACACAATTGCAACCATATAGATATCTGCACATTTTTTGATAAGGATGCTTGTTGAGGACAGAAGGTATATCCTGGTGTGTTTATGTCTGCTAAACAGTGGAATAGAATTGTCAGTGTTTCTGGCTAGATTGCAGGCAGAGATCTATCTTTACCTGAAGCTTAGCCCAGACTGTCCAGAATGTTAGCTTCCTTCAGAAGCATCCAGTTAATGTTGTTCATAGTGCCACTGAGGATGAAAAGTACTTGGGAGTGTCACATGACTCCTTTTTGTGCCTGTTTGCTTTCTAGGTGAAAGGAAAATGTACCACTGACCACATTTCAGCAGCTGGTCCTTGGCTCAAATTCCGAGGCCACCTGGACAATATCTCAAACAACCTGCTGATTGGAGCTGTAAACACTGAAAATGACAAGGCTAACTCGGTGAGGAATGCATTAACCCAGGAGTTTGGGCCTGTTCCCGACACAGCCCGTTACTACAAGGTAAGACTTCTGTATTGCTTGAGACTGTAAGCAGCAAAGATTTATGGGTTTGTGGTCTTTTGGTAGGACTTGCCCTCACTACTGGCAATACTGCTACTTTCTCAAGACTGTTCAGTGAAACAGTATGTGAGAATCCTGCTTTCAATTTTGCAGCACCTGCCCAACTGTTTGGACATGTATGTTGGTTGAAGCAGCACTTTTACTTCCAGCCACTAGATGCTACTATGAAGCTAGTGGCTCTGCTAGGGATCGTCTCCGGTTCTGCAGTCAAATCCCATGCTGAAGGTGGAGAAAACTGCTGGTAGTTCCCAGACACTATCAGGAAATTATTCAGTGCTTGTTGCTGATAGCCCAGACATATACATGACTGTAGTTCCCCTATTCGCTCAGCGCTCATTTAAATTAAAAAAATGTCCAAGGTCCATTCAACATGAGCACATACTAGACTGTTTTGGCACTCTAAAAGGGGGGCTGTTTTGGCACTCTAAAAGGCACAGAATGGGGGAGACAAGATAGACTGTTTTTGCCATGCTGTGGGCTTGATGATGGGGCCCTTGCAGCAGTTTTTAAATGGCTAAATTCTCCTCTAAAATAGCATCAGTGGCCACAGGTTGGCCCCATGGCTGCTGTCACATTTGGTTTGGCCCTAAAAAGGAAAATATTTAATTTTCATTAACCCATCATAATAAGGTGGCAGGGTCTTCGGGATGGGGGGAGGAATTACTTCTTAGCCATTGAGACGTCTCCTCATTTCTCAGTCACTGCAACATTAAGGAAGTACTTTCAGCCCCTGTTTTTCCCACAAAGAGACTCAGCTCCACTTCCAGACTCAGCCTCTGGTTGCCCTCAAATGGCTTCTCATGTGGTGAACTTTTTCTTCAAAGGGCTGTGAATCAGGGAGATGAAGTTAACAAGCCCTATGACTAGCTTCCATCTCATGAGTATTGAAGTATTCTGCATTGGTTTGCTTACAGTCTCAAGGCGTTCAGTGGGTGGTTGTTGGGGATGAAAACTACGGTGAAGGCTCGAGTCGAGAGCATGCAGCGTTGGAACCACGGCATCTAGGAGGAAGAGCCATCATAGTCAAGAGCTTTGCAAGAATTCATGGTGAGACTGTTTTTGTACAGCCAGAAAGCTGGGTGAGGCTTCAGGGGTTTTCCCCCCTATAAATCTAAAGATTTACTAGGTAATGTTTGTCCTTTATAGGAGAACTGTGTTTCTGCCCTGACCCATTTTTAAACCAATAGCTGTTCCCAAGGCAGTGATGCTCTGTTTCTATCTCTTGCAGTCTCCTGCATAGAAATTTAACAGTATTGCTGTTCTAATGTTATCTGCTTACTGGGTTGCCACTGTGTGTACATTCTCAGCTACAATAGAAAACTGAGAACATTTCACTTTGCCAATAAACCAAAACCAAAATATAAGGGATTGCCCATATGCACCGAAGACCCTTATTCTGATGTATACTCATTGGACTATAGTCCACAGCCTTCAAGCTTTCATTGTTTCCTAACAAAATATTGTTTAGAGTATCGTGTACAGTATAGTAACAAAATATTGTGTACCTGTCAGTTTTTCCAACTTGGATGCATGCTCAAGGCAGAGGATACAGTAGGCAAACTAGTTAACTGTCCAGAATCTTAAATAACTTGTGAGTAGGACAGGAAGCCCCATGGCGCAGAGTGGTAAGCTGCAGTACTGCAGTCCAAAGCTTTGCTCACGACCTGAGAGTTTGATCCCGACGGAAGTCGGGTTCAGGTAGCTGGCTCAAGGTTGACTCAGCCTTCCATCCTTCCGAGGTCAGTAAAATGAGTACCCAGCTTGCTGGGGGTAAAGGGAAGATGACTGGGGAAACCACTGGCAAACCACCCTGTAAACAAAGTCTGCCTAGAAAATGTCGGGATGTGACATCACCCCATGGGTCAAGAATGACCCGGTGCTTGCACAGGGGACCTTTACCTTTAGGATGGGAAGAGATTTTCTTCCTTTTAGCTTCTTCATTCAGAGAGCTTGTTTAAACATGTGCTGGCTTGGTTATCTGACAGTGCTTTAGGAGACAAGTTTCTGTTGTTTTACAACCACCACCACCCCAAAAAAAAATGAAGTTCAGCTATTCCTCACAAGTTGGCTGAAGTGTGTCTTAAACATTCTGATGACCATTTAACCTGGCATTCATAACAGAAACCAACCTGAAGAAGCAAGGCCTCCTGCCATTAACATTTGCTGATCCTGCCGACTATGACAAGATCCATCCTGTGGACAAGCTGAGCATCGTAGGTCTGAAAAATTTTGCTCCTGGAAAGGTAATGAGCACAGTTTCTCACTAGGATGCCTTGCTTTCTACTGTTCTTTTGTAGTGGCTGCTGTATTGAGATTCCCCTTTAGATACTTGGATAGTTTCTGAAATAAAAAAACCCTAAATTCTGCACCTTAGTGTTCAGAGAATGTTTATAAAAAGCAATTTTCTAGCCTTTCTAGTTCTGAGAGCCACTCTATAAAGCAGCAATGTCAGAAACCTTTTAGCAGAATGCCGTTGTTTGGGCTTCTGCATTTTAACCAACTCTGAGTTCCATTGTTTGGTTTCTGTGTCCTCCCATGAACTGTTTGCACTTGTATTACACAGGTAGTTGTGTGTGTAATTTAAAATATATTTAGGGATCCTTGGCAAAGAATTTTAGTTTTTTTGGGGGGAGAAGGGACTCCTATTTCACTCTACCATGACTCCTAGCTAGGGAGATACATTCTTCAGTACAAATGGGCGAGGGAACTGGTGGGGCTCTTAAACTGAGAATTACTTGAGTCAAAAGGAAGTTGCTTTATTTTTTTATCCCACCTCTTATCAACATATTAATTTGTTCAGTAGAAGACTTTTAGACCAGGTTCATTACACAAAGTTGATGGATTACTGATTAATGGACCAGATTGTAATGCAAAAGCTAGATTTGTCTTCCCTCTTTTCCCCTCACCAATAGCCCTTGAAATGCATCATCAAGCATCCTAATGGGAGCCAAGAAACAATCATGCTGAACCACACCTTCAATGAGAGCCAGATTGAGTGGTTTAAAGCCGGTAGCGCACTTAACAGAATGAAAGAGCTGCAACAACACTGAACCCCCACAAACACGCACATCCAGTGGACTTGATGGCTGTCTTCATGAAAGTGCAATTCTGCAACTCTTATTGGGAATAAATGTCTGATCAAATGTAACCTTAGCTTCCTTTTTGTTACAGTACTGACTTGCTGACACTGATAAGAGTTTTTTTTTCCTTTTGGCGTTATCAGGTTCTGGCTTCCATAGCTCCCTACATTGTGTTTGATGCATTTCAGATGTCCCATATTACTTACTATTTATATTTAATTACCTACACAATGATTTTTCTGCCCAATCATTTCATTGATTGCTAATGGATGAAGAAGAATGTTTTGTGAAAAAACAAAATAAAGATTGTGACTGACACATCTAGTCTCAATGCTTCTACTAGCATTCTGCTCAATTTCCTGCAGCTTGTTTCTGTAAAAACCATTGTTCAAGAATCTAGAAGTAAATGTGGCATAGGTCCCAGGCTATGGCCTCTGTAAAATCAGTCAGTTCATGGGGAACTGTAAGATTCTTTCTTCTTGATATAAATTTGTCCAAACGGTTTGATGTGAACTCTTGGTTGTGTTACAGTGTTAAATTGAAGACTGATTGGGAGGGGTGTGTGCTGATGCTAGAGGGTTCTACTGCTATTGACCAGAGATCCCAGGCCCTGTTCCTCTCTTTAACCTCTGTCCTGTTACCCATTTTCCAGAAGTTCCCAATCTATTCAACTTTTTTTGAAAAAGAGTGAACAATGTAAGAGAAATTGTAGCCAGAATATACAAGAAGGGTTGGTTTTTATATTCTGACTTTCTCTACCTTTTAAGGAGAACCAAACCAGTTTACAATCTCCTTTCCTTCTTTTCCCCACAACATACACCTGTGAGATAGGTGGGGCTGAAAGAGTTCAGAGAGAACTATGACTGGCCCAAGGTCACCCAGCTAGCTTCATGTGTAGGAGTGGGGAAACCAACCCTGTTCAACAGATTAGCCTCTGCCGCTCATGTGGAGGAGTGGGGAATCAAACCCGGTTCTGCAGATTAGAGTCCACTGCTCTTAACCACTACACCACACTAGCATGTTGATCCAGTTTAGTTTTTATTGCATATGGCCAATGGTTGTTACAAAAAAAAAAAAACACTATAAAACCAGATGACAATCGTTAATAAAAGTTAAATTTTAGTAACAAATTAAAAGGTTTATAGGTATGTTTCTCTAACCCTCTGGATCTTGTCCAAATACAGCACATAAAACATTATTAAATAGTTAACATTCAGAGCTATCTTGGGCTTATCGAACATTGTATTTGTGACATGGGGTAGGCAGAAAGAATATTCTGTTGAGCTGCTGTCAGTGTCAGGAGGGAAAAGACAAGAACCACTGTTAGTATGTCTTAAATATATCTTGCCTTTCCTTCTAAACCACGTTAGTGGCTGAAAACATGCTCCAAACATATTGTATAAAATCTGCCAGGACACAAACACAGAAAACGGTAGACTACATACATATGTGTGTTAAGCGCTGTCAAGTTGCCTCTGACTTATGGGTGACCCAATGAATTAATGTCTTCAAAAACAGTATTTCATCCTTGCTCAGGTCCTGCAAACTGGGCTGTAGCTTCCTTTATAGAATCAATCCATTTCATGTTGGATCTCGATTTTTCCTGCTGCCTTCAATTTTTCCTGTCGTTATTGTCTTTTCCCAGTGACTGTTGTCTTCTCATAGTGTGACCAAAGTATGACAGCCTCAGTTTAGTAATTGTAGCTTCTAGGGAGAGTTCAGGCTTGATTTAATATATACATATACATAAACATCCTCTGCAACTGCTAGTAATGGTGGTACGGGCCTTAGTGTGAGGTTGTTCCACAGCATAGGAAAAGTACGCAAAAGGATTAGTAGCCAGGCATGCCATCCCCAATTACCAAATTTTGATCTGTGCAAGGGAGTTATGGGCAGAGGTGATTCTTCAGATATTCCTGGTTGTGAAGGGCTGTAAAGGTAGGTACCAACACTTTGAACTGAGTCCAAAAGCCAATACCAAGCCAGTGGAGCTGCTTTAAAACTGGCACAGGATGGAAGCAGATCTTCCCTGTGGAGAGTCAAGTGGCTGCATTTTGAACTAGCAAAGGTTCCAGGCTGGCTTCAAGGATTCTGATCCCAGTTATTAGGAAAGGGGGTGGGGGAGAACAGAGGCAGAGCATCTGTTTGGCATTTCCATTTAAAAGAATTGGATAGTAGGTGGTGTGAGAGACTTCTGCCTAAGACCCTGGAGAGCTCCTTCCAGTCACACGAGATAGCACTGACCTTGAAAGACCAGTGGTCTGAATCATGAGAACATAAGAAAAGCTATGCTGGATCAGAACAAGGCCTGTCATGACTCCAGCAGTCTGTTCACACAGTGGCCAACCATGTGCTTCTAGGAAGCCCAAAAACAAGTCTGCAGCAGCATCCTGCCACAGCACCTAATATAATAGGCATTCTCCTCTGATACTAGAGAGAGTAGGTATGCATCATGACCAGTATTCATTTTGACTAGTAGCCATGGATAGCCCTATCCTCCATGAACATGTCCACTCCAGTCTTAAAGCCTTCCAAGTTGGCAGCCATCACCACATCCTGGGGCAGGGAGTCCCACAATTTAATTATGTGTGAAGAAATCATTATAAGGCAGATTAATGTAGGTGCCATCTGCAGACTTTAGTTTTAATTGGGTTTTTTTAGTGTTTTTAAATTCAGGACATGGTTAATTTTATTTTCAGTTACGCTGATATATTTTAAATGATGTTACCCGCCCTAAAGCCTGGCTTCAGCTGGGGAGGGCAGGTTATAAATTGGAAAAATAAAGAGGAAGACCTGCCATGAGATGGACTGACTCAATAAAGGAAGCCATGGCTCAGTTTATCCCCCAGTTTACATGACCTGAGCAAGGTTGTTAACAAGAGGATGTTTTGGAGGTCACTTATTAGTAAGTCAGAAGTGACTTGATAGCACATAATGCACATGAACAGGCCCTCCGTTCTTGTCCCCCCACCACCCACTTTCCCAATGTGTAACATCAGGCTCTTTGGGGAGGGCCAAGCCTATCAGTTGAGGGGGCAGGTCTACTCATGGCCCTTGATAAAGCCAAGTATAACACAGCTCCCAGTTTTAAAGCAGCAGGGAAGGGGGCATCCTCTTCCCCTCCGCCCCATTCGACTCCAGGCTGCTCCAAGGCTTTCAGCGCGTCAGCAGAGCACAAGGCGGGGCAGGAAAGAGTGTCCCATCAGACATTCTAAACCATTAACTGTCACCAGCCCCCAAAACCCTTCTCCCCCCATGAGTGTTCAGAACACTCCCTAACCCACTCACCCCGGACGTCTCGTGAGCCCAAACCCTACCATGGCCACTGTCAACATGCAGTCCTTGAAAGGGGGGCGGGAAGACAAGGAATTAGAAGGTCCTGCAAATGGAAGAGCAGAGGGTGCCTCAGCCAGGGAAAGGAGGGAGATTGGCAAGGCCAAGGAAGGTTACCTGGGGGTCTATGACTCCCACGGCGTAGAAATTGACATCTTTGAACATCCCCTCAGGAACCATTAGCTCCTCCTCCTCTTCGCTCCCCATAGTCTCTCCCGACTAACAGCCACAGCTTGTGCCTTACCGAGGGCTGCAACTCCCCTCTGAGGCCCAGGGTCTCCCCCTCTCTTCCCAACCACCTCTTAGCAGCAGCCTAATCAGGGGAACAGGCACACGAGCTGCAGAACAAGCCATCTCTTTGAAGCAACTGAGCCTACACACACACACACACACACACACACACAGAGCCTCTGCTCACTCTCTGCTTGTCACCCAGAGCACCTGCCCTCCTAGATCCAGCCCTGTTTATTCCCAACTTGACTGAAACAAGAGGGGCAGCACTTTTTCCTAGGTATGAGATGCAGCAGGGCCATGTTCAGACTTCCTCTACGCGGATGCAATATCCAAGGAGGAAGTGGGTGGGATTTTCTTTTCAAGGAGACGGGAATGACCATCTCTACACAGGAAGCCATTTTTGGCTATAGCAATCTTTTCATTAACAGTCAGCTTCTGTGGATTGTCTGGAAGCTGTCTGCTCCCGTTCAGAAGTGTAACTGTGCCATTCAATCTTCCGGTAGCTTTCACTGAAACTTGGCACGTTTTGCAGAAGTTAAAAGAGAATGTAGCCCACCCGCATCACCAGTGTATCTAAGCTCAGCACAATGGCAGCCGTTTGCTTTTACAGAACAATAGCAAAGGATTTGAGATGGGCAGCTGAATGGATTTGTACTGCACCGTAACCATCCCAGCCTTCTTACAAACTGCAATCCTGAGACTATTCATTTGGTTAGGACTTGTGCCAGCAGCGCTTTGATGTACCTGGGCTATTTATATGAAACAGTTGCAAGCTGATTCGGGAAAAGACCAAAGGGAAATTGACAACCTTATGCAGAGGGCCCCTCTCCTTCTTCCTGTCACAGCCTTCCTTATTGGGGTTTCCAGTACTAAAGAGCCATCTCATTGCTTTCCCACACTGTTATTCCATTCATAGGCGGGCAGAAGCACCTCTATATGTTTTACATTTTAAGGTAGAAATGGTGGCTGTGATACAGAAGAGAGTGAGTACTTGCTTTCATAACACTGTCTTCCCCAAACTCCTTTTATCATACACCATCTCAACTTGCACGGCAATAAAGAGAAGACACAGGAGGTGGTCACTGGAAGTGGTGCCAGGAAAGAATCTTCCCAACAACATTTGCTGCTAGAGGCACAGCACAGAAGTCTAACTTGCATCAAAAGCAAAAAAAAATTGAATTGGGCACTATTGTCAATGTTTGCTGACTGCCCAAGTCATGTTGCTTTTTTTTTTTTGGTCTGATAACTTTGACTTCCCCAGCTGATGGAGGGAGTAGTTAATACTGTTGTTCTGAATGTTAGGCTGTGGAACTTATTAATTTCCAGATCCACCACTGCCCTACTAGAGACCAACCCACAAGGCCTCTGGGACTTGCCAAAAAACTCCTTTCTAGTAATGTTTACCATTAATTCAGCTTTTCACCTCCTCAAAATGAATCTTATTCAGAAAGGATAAAACATAACGTAAAGCCAGCAGGGTGTAGTGGTTAAGGTGTCAGACTAGGATCTGGGAAACCCAGGTTCGAATCCCCACTCTGCCATGGAAACTTGCTGGGTGACCTTGGGCCAGTCACACATTCTCAGCCTCGACCCTGGCAAGTATTTGGATGAGAGACCTCCAAGGAATTCCAGGGTTGTAAAGTGGAGCCAGCAATGGCAAACCACCTCTGAATGTCTCTTGCCTTGAAAACCCTACGGGATCACCATAAGTCAGCTGTGACTTGATGGCAAAACACATACACACACAACGTACTACAAATGCACTGAAAAGGATCAAGAAGCCATTAGAACCATGCATAGAAAAGTAACATTTCAATCCTTCCCCAAAAGTACATTTTTAAAAAGACCTCAATGAATACAGCAATTCCATTACCACTTTCTTTGCTACACAACAGGATTGTAAATAATTTCAAACAGAAATATCCATTTTGGTTTTAAGAACGTTTCACAGGACACACAAGTGCCCAAGCTTATGTTAGGAAGGCAAGTGGTATATAGAAATCTGAATGGTTAAAAAAGATAAAGGTCCCCTGTGCAAGCACCGGGTCATTCCCCATGGGGTGACGTCACATCCCGACGTTTCCTAGGCAGACTTTGTTTACGGGGTGGTTTGCCAGTGCCTTCCCCAGTCATCTTCCCTTTACCCCCAGCAAGCTGGGTACTCATTTCACCGACCTTGGAAGGATGGAAGGCTGAGTCAACCTTGAGCCAGCTACCTGAAACCGACTTCTGTTGGGATCAAACTCAGGTCGTGTGCAGAGCTTGGACTGCAGTACTGCAGCTTACCACTCTGCGCCAAGGGGCTCTTAGCATCACAAATTGGACTTTATTTGTACCTCACAGAATCTGGCTGTTGTGATCTCAAGAATCTGAACTTGCCAGCTAAGTTTCTGCCAGTTATATATCTCATGATGTGCAAAGCAGAAGAACATCCAGTTCTGCAGAGCTAGGTCACTTTTAGTGATTCTCTAAATTGAACAAACGAAGTAATTTGTTTTGTTCTGTAACCATAGCAAGTAAGACAATGCTGGTAAAACTACAGAGACAAGAGAAATAGTGCAAACACCATCATCACCTTACTACAGTGATCCCCATGGGTGCCCCATAGTGTCTACTTTCTTCTTCTCCAAAGCAAAGAACCAATTCTGCTTTTCTTCAGCTTCACTGGAATAGAAATTGCTTCAAAAGAACACAGGAGGCATCACCTTTATATCTGCAGGGAGGAGCCCATTTGAAAGCAGCAGCCTCCGTTACAGGAAGATGTTTCGTATGGAACATCCCAATGTTTTGTAAATGGATTCAGCCTTCATGGTAACCCTCCCAGGGCTGCCATTTTGTTGTTGGGACTACTGCTTTTTCTCAACATTTTAGAAGTGTCTACAGGTTCAACAAGGTTTGGGGACCCTGCCTTATTACTTTCCTTTAAAAAAAAGTGAGACCAATAAATGATATGAGGATTCAAGTATCATCAAATATATATAAATGAGCAATTGAAACACACACCAAAATAACTATAGCACAGTGGGTTTTTTGTTTTGACTGTTTAAAGTGCTGGTACTTGCATAAAAGTTTGCACTCATTCCCACCAATTTCCCCCAATTGTTTGGGAGAGCCCCACCCCAAATGCCAGTATTCAGTACTGGTGAATACTGCCACAAAGAAAAAAGCCCTAGTATAGCATTTGTATCCTACTATTCCACTGAGGAGGCTAAAACTGTTTACATTGGGTTCCCGGCAGCTTTCTGTCAAAACCCACTTAATTTCTGATTGCAGAAAATTAATATTTGTTACAAACTCTCTATGCCTTGTCTATGGATAGTATTCTGTTGGTAGTTTTTCCTTAAGTGGTGAATGAAAAACACAGGTTTTTAATCCAGTGACTTGTGTATTTACTTCTCTCTAAATATTTACACCGATATCAGATTTGTAGACCTGCACATACAACATCTGGTTCTGAAGTACATTTAAACATGACCCCCCCCCCAAAAAAAAAAACCACTGTAGAATTTTAGCTGAATTCTACTTTAGGCAGACTTGCATACTATTTGGCATAGACCAGTTTCTACCATTAAATAACCAATGCTTGATTATGCAAAAGACACTACCCTATCAATTATACTTTGGTGGCACGGTGGGGGAAGGAATTTTGGCTCCCCATATGATTGCCATTTTATTCTCGGCTGTAACTAAAATGTGGTGGTTAAAGCGGGGAGGGAGTGGTGCTGTGCAATACAGAAGGGAAAGGGCCTCCGTTCTCCGTGGCAGGGGCTCCACCCACTGGGCCTAAAACAGCTTGTTCCCCATCCTTCTGCGGAAGATATTTACATTCAGGTCTCAGTTCCAGTCCCCTGAGAATGTGAGATTCTTGGCACGTGGGCCCTGCCTTCCTTTGTGTATGTGGTGCCTAGCAATCTTCTCTAATTGAAGCCTCTGTGAGCAATTGTAATACCAGATGCAAAAGGAGCACCACTGAGCCCAAGCAACTGTGAGGATGTGTTCATCTTTCAGCCAAGGTTATAAGGATAAAGACTGAGTAAGGTTGCTAAGTTGCAACCCAGAGAAGGTTTAAGCTCCCCAATGCTAGAGGGAGCTGCAGCTTTTCTCACTTGTTCCTATTGAGTGCCCCCACTTCCAGTTCAGTATACCTGCAGCCTGCTTGTGTTCAGAAGAAAGGCGTTAAGTAAGATTGCCAACCTCCAGGTACTAACTGGAGATCGCCTGCTATTACAACTGATCTCCAGCCGATAGAGATCAGTTCACCTGGAGAAAATGGCCGCTTTGGCAATTGGACTCCATGGCATTGAAATCCCTCCCCTCCCTAAGCCCCGCCCTCCTCAGGCTCTACCCCAAAAACCTCCCACCGGTAGCAAAGAGGGACCTGGCAACCCTAGAGTTAAGGCCCAATCTTAGGCCCACAAAGTAGCCTCTGAGAACAGCCCTAAGCAGGGATGCCAGCCTCCAGGTGGGACCTGGGAATCCCCTGGAATTACAGATCATCTTCAGACTACAGAGGTCAGTTCCTCTGGAGAAAATGGGTGCTTTGGAGGGTGGACTGTATGGCATTGTACCCCACTGAGGTCACTATCCTCCCCAGGCTCCATCCTCTCCAAGAGTTTCCCAACCTGGAACTGGCAACCCTACCCCCCATCCCCCACCAGTAGGGTTGCCACCTCCAGGCTGGGGCATACCTGGAGATTTGGGGGATGGAGCCTAAGGAGGGCAGGATTTGGGGAGGAGAGGGACCTCAGCAGGGTATAATGCCATAGAGTCCACTTTCCAAAGTGGCCATTTTCTCCAAGTGAACTGATCTCTGTTGCCTGGACATCAGTTGTAATCCCAGATCTCCAGCCACCACCTGGAAGTTGGCAACCCTACCCACCAGTGGCAAGGGGGGACCTGGCAAGCCTACTAAGCAGGTCTACTTGGAAGTAAGTTCTGTGTTAGCCTTTATCCTTGCAGGATGATCATCCCGTCTTCTTGAGAGAATTGAGTGTTGCAAGAAACAGGGAGAAGTATCTGTGAATACCTGAAATTTAGCAGAATGAAAATAGAATGTTTAAGAGTATAAAAGCTTGAAGTGAAACTAAATGATTTAGCAGCCAAAACTATGTCGTTGTTCTTATACCAGCACCACATTTCTTCAGAGAGTATATTGGTAGAATGTAATTAACAGAGGTTTAGAATTAGCAGATGTGATACACTGTCTCTAAGGAACTAAAAGTGGGTCAAAGTAAAGAACGACGTCCTAGCTTTTAAGGTAGTTTCTCTATAAGGATACTAGATGTCTTTTGAACGTTCAGTAACTGTGTAGAAGAGAGAGTTTCAGTTTCTTGCATGACAAGCTGTGGACTGCCCACATTCCCTTTTCTACACAGCTAGTAAAGGTACAGGAGACTGTTTGATCCTTTGCATCTAAGCCCCCTCTCCAGTGCTTTTAAGAGCAATGTGATCTGCAGACTTTCTCATGTGACAAATGTACATTAATCTCCACCATGTGAAAAGACTGAGGTTGGGCATTTTTTTCTGGCTGGCAACATATTTGGCATCTTTTGCAGCGCAATGCTAGGCATGTCACCTCAGAAATAAGTCCTACTATATCCAGTGTGCCTTATTGTCAAGTAAGTGAGCACAAGATTACTTCCTTACAGGGCACACCTACAAATCCTTTCCTGGGAGTAAGTCCCATTTAATAGACCTGAGTAGAATTCTGAGTAGACCTGCTTGGGATTGCTAAATCATCCTAACTGCTCAGTATTGTGTAATTTGTTCCACACAACTGCCATTTAGAATTACTGAATAAACACTGAGACAGATCATGATGGGTAGCCATGTTAGTCTGTCTGTAGCAATAGAAAAGAGCAAGAGTCCAGTAGCACCTTAAAGAGTAGCGAAATTTCTGGAAGGGTACTTCAGGTATCTGAAGAAGTGAGCTGTGACTCATGAAAGCTCATACCCTGCCAGAAATTTTGTTAATCTTTAAGTTGCTACTGGACTCTTGCTCTTTTCTACTGAATAAACACTGGTTGTTCAGGAAAGGAGGAACATGTTTTTTTGTGGGGGGGGGGACATAAGATGGTGTCCCAGCTGAAATACCAAATCTATTATGATTTTGATTTCCATGGACTGTGGTTTGCACCTATAGCAAAAACTTGTGCCGGACCAGTCTCTGGTTAACACATCTATATTCTACCATTAGGGTGACTTGAGGGTTCTCTATATGATCTGTAGGAGAGGGGATTTTATCAGGGCCAACTTTTCTCCCTTCCCCCCTACATGACAAGCTCCCTCTCGTAAAGGGACAGGATCCCCACTCTCCTTTGTATCTGGACGCTTGAGTTAGGTCTTCCAGGAGTAAAAATGGCAAAAGGACCCAAACTCTAGGTATAAACATATGACTGCCTTACTTGTCTGTCCAAGTGCATGCAGACATGTTACACAGTTGCTTTCTGGGATGACTGGGGTTCAGGGCTGGTGCTACCATTAGGCGAACTAGGCGGTCGCCTAGGGCGCAGACCTCAGAGGGGCGCAGAACTGGCCTGAGGGGCACAGTTTTAAAAATATTAGTTTCTTGGGGGGGAAATGCAACTGACAATTTATATATTTTTTATTTTAAGATAAGCACCACAACAGTGCTATGGAATATAATTAATTACAACATCTTGAAATGGTCTGTATTATTGTATTAAATTCCAATGACAATAACACAGTAGGGGTTGATAGTTCAAGCTCTTGTTTATTAGGCCCAATATACACACCGGAAGAGAATTGCCCCAAATGCACAGGACAATTCACACACCAGAACAAAGGATTACAACAATGTTTATAACTTTGGGTCAGGAGTGTTACTATAACGTAGATTCACTGCACATTGGTTGTCTATTCCACTTTAATTAGCATGGCGTATAGATTTTGGTCAAAAGCTGTCTCTAAGCAAGCATTAGGTCTTGTGATTTAGAGACCACATTCCTAAGGATGAAGGTAAGACACTGTTTTTCTCTACTGGTGAACGGCCATACCAGGCAGCAATGCAGTCTTTTGTTTTGGCAGCTCATAATGGCGTCTGCCAGACTCATGCTAACCCTAATGATTACACATTAGGGCATCTGTTCCAAGGATCAATACTTCACCCCTTATCCCTGGGGCTGCATGTCAATCACATATATGTGCTCTCACATGGTATTGTGCTAGATGCTAACCCTTATATCCTGGACTTAGCATCTGTATGAGTGCGAGTATGCGGACTGAGCCTGAAAGCCTACATTTCCAATACATTTCCCATAGCATATAATGATGTCAGGCATTACAATCTTATAAAAAGTTTTGTGCTTTTATTCTCCCCCCCCCCCTTACAAGGCATCTGTTTTTGAAAACCGGTTAGCAATGGGGGCGGCACAAGTAGTGAGCCTTGCCTAGGGCGCAAAAATGACTGGCACCGGCTGGGGTCGCGACCCTCCCCAGCCCGACCGGCGATGTCACTTTAAAGTCTGCCCAAGTTGCCGCCGAGATCCCTCCCACCTGCTCCCCCTCCCCGCATCCTGACGTCAGGAGGAAGGAGAGAGGGTGCCCGCTGCACGCCCACCCGCACCGAGCCTTTTAAATTCGTCAGGGAGCTGCTCGCAGCCTGGTGAAAGAGAGGGAGGAGGCAGGGGGGGAAAGGCTGGTTCCCTGCTCGCCACAAGGTACCTGCTTCGGTCCACTGTGGACGGGGGTGCTGGGGAAACTGGGGGGCCGAGGAGGGCGGAACAGATGGGAGGGGCTGCATGGAGGCAGACCCGCAGGGTGATGGGGTCTGGCTGCACGCACGCCGCCCCGGTCAGCTATAGGGACCATTAAACCTAGGGAAACCCTCTGGCGCAGAGGTGTGTGGACCTCTGCGCGTGCGTGGTTCTAGCTGTTGGGGCTTTCTTGTGTGTGTGTGTGTGTGGTGAATGGCTGTCTGTCTGTCTGTCTGTGCAGCTTTGCTTTCCCATTGAAGGTTGGAGTCGGCTTGGGGCTCCTTTTCTTCTCTTCCCTGGCTCCGTTCGCGGGGGAGGCTGGGGAGATGGGGCGGAAGGGTCTTCTCCTTTTGGAAGCCCCTCCAGCCCCCCGCTCTAGCTCCCAATGAGCCAATATTGTCGTGGGAGCAAAGGGGGAGGGCGGTAAGAGGGCTTGTGAAAGCGGTGGGTTAGAGGTCAGCTTTCCCCCTTAAAAAAAACCTCGAGTGTATGTAAGTTTTTAAAAGGGCTAGTTTTCCTTTTGTATTTTTTTTTTAATTTAAATTTTCCCCCAAATCATTATACATTCCATTTCACATATTAAAAAGTATAATTCTTTAACTTCCCGGGCGAGCTTCGTTTCTCCTCTCCTCTGGGGCTGTTCTTCTCGCTTTCCTTCTCTCCGCCGTCCAAAACCCTTGCCTCCCAGCTCGAAGGCGGCTTCTCTCTGTGCAGGTCGTAAAGGCGGCACTCGCGTCTCATTGGATAGCGAGGCTGTTGCAAATGTGTCTGCTTAACCAGAGCTCACCCAGAGGGACGAGCCAGGCTCTGGGGACTGTCACCCGGTGACTGGTTGCCGTGGTTGGGTGTCTTTTCAAGACGTTTGTCTCATTGCAGTTCCTCTGCCTAAATGCCTTGTTTCCTGGTTGTGGAAGCGAAAGTGATTTTTTGGTCTCAGTGGCCTGAACCTGCGGTTACTAATCTGGGCAAGTGGATAAGAGGCTTTTTTAAAGTATCTGAGAGGCGGCATTTGTACGTTTAAATAGCTGCTACACGCAAGCTTTGATTCCTCAGAGGATCGCGAAAGAGAATAAATACAGCCTGTAAACCGGAGCAAGCAAAGGAGAGCTGTTTATTCTTATGGTCTGAACATTCATGGCTGGCTACAGAGTCTCTCTCAGTGATGGGAGTCATCCCGGCTCTTTGTTGCTGCTGAGGTTTTCCAGATATGTGTGCTTAGTGCAAAAGCAGTTTTTTAAAGGTACATTATTAAGTGCCTTAAAAACCTATGTTCTCTGTACACGACAGACTGGCTGCTAGGAATATATATTGCCAGCAACTTCCAAATAGTGTTTTAATAAACCACCCTTGTGGGTAGGGTCTAGATGTTTTTATTAGAGCAATGTTGTTTTTTAAATAGGTTTGGAATTTCTGAGGGCCCATGGACCAGAAGCCATCTTTTATTTTCTGTTTCCTTTATTATTGTTCTGAATTCTCTAGAATACCAGGAAGGGGTAATTTGAAGGTGCTATATATAGCTACTTTGTGTATTTGTGGTGATTTGATGACGAGGCTTCCACGGAGATGAAGCAAAGATCAGCAATTAATCTTATTGTGAATAAAAATGGCAACCTTCCTCTCTTCTTTTAAACCAAGCATCATGTCAAAGCCCTTGTGTATATGTGGGGGAGCAGGAGGAGAGCCTGTAAAGGTATAAATCAGTTTCAAGTTAGAAACACTATTGAGTACAACTGTTATAATCTATGAAGGGAATAGCTGAAATGTTTGGGGAAAGGGATATGGACCCCTCAAGATATGCGTATGTGCAAAACACTAGCTGCTGGCTTTGTGCGAATTCTGTGCATGTGTGTATAAACACTGCCAACAAAGAGCTGGAATTTGTGATAATTTATTATTCTAAAAATGTAGCCAGTCTTATTAAGATACAAAGACGCAGGGCAACAAAGCAGTATATATGGTTGGTGAAACCACACATTAATGTAGTGTGTGTGGAATGTTTTACAAGACCAAAGAGAATGCACAAAGAAAATGGTAGGATTTAAAGATGAGGGAGTGAAGGAATTGGCTTGTGAGGCTTAAGCAAATTAAATATGTATGTTGTAGCTCAGCTAAAAATACTGCCACTGATTTTCTCTGCCTTCAGCATTGCACTAAAGAGGCCAAAGCTATTCTTGGTGTGGGTATCACTTCTTTATGATCCTGAGACCTTCTAGGGGTGGGCCTTGTTTAGTTTACAGCCAGCTCCCAAATGGATGTGTTTATTCCAAAAAATATTGCTTGATAAATAGTAACACTGCTACTTGGCCCCGTTAATCATGATGAATGAGGTGCTTGATGCACATACAGTCCAACTGTGCAAGGTTTTTAAAAATTTGCATATTCTTCCACTGAATGTAAGATGTGTGCTGGTGGATCAGAGCAGATGGCATTTAAAACTTGGTTAGTGGTCGGCACTACATCCACTGGCAGTGAATGCCACAATTACTCATCCTGTAAAGGAGTACTTCGTTTTTTCTTGTCCAGAATGTATTGCCTGTCAACTTCATTGGGTGCCCACAAGTTCAAATATTATGGGCAATTATGTCTATTTTCTCCACTCCGTTCATAATTTTATAAACTTCTATCATGTCCCCACTTTAAATCATCTTTTTTCTAAATGGAGAACCTCCAGACTGATACATATTGTCTGCCAGAAGTTCTAGTGGGAAAGGTTTCTTAAAACTGCTATCTATTTGGGGCATTTATCACACATTGGCCATTAACATGTGAAAGAATTATCTTTACCACTTAATAGGATTTACTGATCAAGTTACCTTAATATGAGTTCGAAAGAGCTTACTTGGTCATCTATAATGAGTTCACTTCCAGGATGGAACATCCATTCCTTAGCTTAAATTAATTAATTAAATTATATTTATATCCCACCCTCCCCAGCAAAGCTGGACTCAGGGTGGCGCACAACACATTTAAAAACATCATTTCATCAATAAAACATTCTTAATAAAAATTTGCCAATTAAATTTAAGAGAAACCATTAAGTTTAAGATTTCTTAAAATGACAGGACTGTTTTATTCATTTTAATTCTGTTCTGCTGTGATACTTGTGGGGTCTCGGTTGTGTGTTGCTATAACATAGGCAATGTCAAAAGTTGAAAGCATAGCCACAAATCTACTGGCCCTTTAGTATCTTTAATTACTTAACAGCCTGCTTTAGCCTATCTTGTCAAAGGTGTTACTATTTCAGTATGCAGATTTATTTTTATTCATTTACAACATATAACTTGCCTATTTTCTATAACAGTCCAGGAAACTTGCAGTAAACTAAAATGGTCAAGTGGTGCATTAAAAAGGCAAAAATTATAAAATTACAATCACACCAAACTAAGTCATTTAGGAATGGTAGCTGGTTTTCAAGGAGGCAGATACGCTATAATTGGCTTATAAAAGGTATTCTATACTTTGATAAGAATTCTGGATATTGAAAATTTGCCGTACATTTTTCCTCCGCTGTTATGAGTGCGGCAAGTTTAACTTGTACGGTTTCCTTTATTTTGTGGATTGGCTTATATTTTGATGTTTGGTGCATCTAAAACACTTGATGGGCCCCATGTTACGGATCCATGGACTAGATGATTAGTTAAATAAGAGGACAGGCAAACATTTGATTCTATAATCCATTTCAATTCTGCATGCAGTTTAGTGGCATGAATACTTACACAATTTTTTCAAATGTCACTTTCAGGTATAGACTGAGCAATGTCAGGTTTTCACTAAGAAAAGGCAGCTTTCACATATGTGAATTTAAATGTATTAACATGCAAATGAGCAATTGTCATACAGAGACAGCTCTAGCATTGTGAAATGATTGAAACACCATTAGGGTATCCAATCCCCAGGTGGTGGCTGGAGATCTCCTGGGATTACAACTGATTTGCAGGTGACAGATCAGTTCACCTGAAGAAAATGGCCACTTTGGAAGGTGGACTGTATGGCATTGTACCCCATTGAAGTCCCTCCCCTCCCCAAACCCCACTATCCTCAGGCTCCACCCCCAAAATCTCCAGGTATTTCTCAACCCAGAGCTGGCAACCCTACCAATAGCAGATGTTAGGATGGATATTTTGTATGTTCTATTACTCTTGCACAAAAAGCAGGGGAATGCAGGCAGAGATATTAGCAAGCACTTAAATTTCACAAAGGTCTGAAAAGCCTACTGAATGATGGGCCTGCAGGCTGGTAGTTGTCTGTGGGCAGCTTCATTGTCTATAACTGAGTTAATGGCCTGTAAAACATGGGCTAGCTTTGGATGTGGGCCCCAGTCCATCAACTTCCCATCCTTGACTTACACAACACTTGAGTAGGCTAGTTTGGAATCCCATAATGCATACCAGTGCTGACACTGTCTATGCATTTATGTTCAGTGTACCTTCCTTATGCTGCTTCCTTAAGATGAGTATGGGGGCCATTTGCCTCTGACTTAGGTCTTGGTTAAATGAATCAGCTTTCTGTTGACTTGGCTCAGTCCTGAATGCTTGTAGGGAGCTGGGAATCATTGCAGTTCAAAGTCTGGCGTGACATAAGCACCATTCCAGCAAGGGAGAATAAATCTAAGTAAGCAGGTGAGGGCTGAAAGTGCAGAAGGCCACTCTTTGCCAAGGGCTCAGTTTCCTCCTCCTCGATGCTAGGGCAAGATGTCTCTTTTGAGATGAGAGCTGTTTTCCTTCTTTCCTCTTCCCAGCATGACTGATTATTTTTTTGTGGCCTTGTGGTGTTATGGCAGGGTGTTAGTCACTGTGCTGCTATTTTTCACTGCAGGGTGAACTGAGGGGTGGCAGGGGAGCAAGAGAAGCATAGATTATTTAGGGGTTGTGGTAGCATGAGATCACTCAAGTAAAGAATCCCTGTAGCCTAGAAATGACAGGTTGTGTAGCAAAGAAAGGATGATAGAATAATCCTCATCGGTGATGAGCATGCTAGAGATTCAGAGGCTAATACTTGAGTCCATAGAGAAACCTCCACCTCTTAATTATCTGTGCAGCACTGCATGGATAATTAGGATGGTTCACAAAGACTGAAGCATCTCTGCTGCATCTGGGGAGGGCTTCCTTTTAGCAGTGTGGTGGTGGCCAAAAGTGACACACTCATAATGTCCTAGGAGGAGTAGAAAACCCAGCAGGCGGCATTGGGTGATGGGATGTAATTATCTGAATTGAGCTTTGGTATTTTTATCTTTGTGGCAGGGGTGTTAAAATGGTCTCTGGGTTTGGCTGTTCTTAAGACTAGAAGAAGGGAGGTGAGGCAGCATCTTTGTTAACAGCATAACAGTCTTTCTGCTCAGTTCCTTGTTCTTTTGTTGGGGTGGCAAAAGACTAAAATGACGGGAAGGAGTTGTCCAGCAAGAATGTTTGAGAGGTAGAAAACTAAGAAGCAGACACAGCATAGTATAGAAACATTAATGGCTAATGGCCATGATACAAAATCTTCTTCCATTACCACTGTAATCCTAAACAATTACACCATTCTAAGTCCATTGAAGCTGCCTTACATTGTATCAGACCATTGGTCCATCAAGTTTTATATTGTCTACTCTGACTGGTAGTGGCTCTCCAGGGCCTCATGTTGAGGTCTTTTGCACCTGCTACCTGATCCTTTTGAGATGCCAGGAGATTGAACCTGGGACCTTTAGGATTGTAGTGAGTAACTACTGTGGATATTGATTTGACTCCTTGTCTAAAGGAGCTTCTTCCAATTGAAACATAAAGCGGTGTGTGTACATGTTCATTAAATATGTGAAAATGGCCTAGGATAGATGAAAGATTATGATAGATTCTATGCGTCCAAGCATGAGGCTATAATTGAGGGTCTAGCCATGCATTTCCATAGAGATGCTAGGACCCCCTTGAATATGGTGGGTGGGTGTAGTATATTTTCTAGAATGCCCCCTTTGGTCAGTGTATTTGCTGGGCCACCAAGGGATGCATTATGCCAGGCTACTAGGCTGGCAGTTTGTCTAGGCTCCATTTTAAAATGAAATAGAAAGCTCTGTTTATTTTGTCCTGGAATGAAAAGTTGTTTCTGCTCTTGCTCCTTGCAGACCATAGTGAGTGCTTGTCACTAAAGTGCTGGATATGTGGTACTTAACACTACTGGGAAGCATCTCCAGGTGTTGGCTGCCTCTGAACAGCTGGAAGGCAACTGTTGTTGCTCCCTCAAGGTTGCACACATATTGCTCTTCAAGGGTCTTCAGAGAAGTGAAGAGTTTGATTGTGTTTGTGTGGTTTCTGTTATCCTTGCCCTCTACCTCTTTGAATGCTCATTTGGCAGAATACCAGGCCAAAACATTTAAAAATAAGCGGTCTTTGAAACAAAGGGGTGTTGGATTTAATGGGATTGTGGTATTTGGTACAGTACTCTTTTCTTTAAAGAAGGGTCTTCAGCAGAGATGCACAATAAGAACTACAGTTGCTGACTGTTGTGTGTCACTGTTTTCCTTGACATTATGCTTTCATTGGAGAGTTATTGCATTTCACAGGTCTGGATGTGCTGTACTGGGGGAGAGAATTTCATTTTCCCAGGTAGAACATCAATTGTTTGTGATTTGCTATGTGGCTTACAGGTACTTGAGTGTCATAGGCAGCCAATAGGTACTCATGACATCATCGTCTGTAAATCAGTTGTTCCTGCCATAAACGCCCATATCACTTTTGCTTTGTGTAAGTTCTTTTTAAAATGTTGAATACCCAAGCTATGTATCAGATATCTTAAGGGTAGTGTTCTCCCTGCTGATTGGGAGAGTTGCAGTCCCAAATGCCCTGGAATAACTGGGTCTGGGAAGGAGTATGATTAAGTCACAGGAGGAACTTGGATTGCATAGAAGGGCAAAGCCTCTGAGCAGATGGGGGAAGGGACCCTGGTGTTGCAAAAGTTGTGGCAACTGGAGAATAAGATAACAGGTCACAATGCTTCACTCTGATAGCACAGATAGTCGTGTAACTAATAAACAGAAAGAAAATATTGGCAGACATGAAAATTGGGAATAACCCATGTAGTTTGGTTTCTGTAGGCAAACCTTTCTAAATGTAATAGGTGTCAGTGTGGAAAACTTGGTTATCTTGTTGTTTATGCATTGACTGGGATCAGAATGTTTTTTCTAACTAGAGAGGCTAATCTAAGTGTGTGATACTAAAGGCTGAATATCAGTTTTACTCCTGATGCGTATGGTGTCCTGTTAGTGACAGGCTTTTAATACTCTCTTCAGTACATGCTTTTGAGTGACTTGGGAAGTGCTTGTACATTCTTGTTCTTATAAGCAGCCAAACAACAGCAGTGTAGTTTCCCCACAAAATTACAGCCAGTCCTTGCTGTCCTTGATTTGTGGTGTGCTCTGCAGTGGCAGAACAAGATACTGCACCTATGGGAGCACACTCCCATCGGTTAGTGTGCTGGTGACAAAGAGAGAGCCCTCTATTCTGGCTGCTTGGATTTACCGGTACTTTGTTTTACTGAGAACTTCATCAAGCAGCCCCATTCTGAGCCGTAGCTTCCAAGATGCACCTGGCTACCCATCAGATAACCAGTCATTGTTGGTGGACCCCCAGAACTCCGCACCTTCATTTTGCCGAATTCCTGGCCAGGTGTATCTCCTAATGAAATTAAACCGCTCATTGATTGCTTATGCTCAGGGAAAGCCCCAGGTTCTGATCTAATCCCCTATGAACTTTTTAAAGTCAATAGTAAATGGTGGGCTGACATTCTTGCTCCTGTATTTACAAATTAATGCATCAGGAGCCATTCCAAAATCTTGGAGACATACTATTCTTGTTCCAATCTTCAAAAAGGGTCAGTGCTCTGACCAAAGCTGTTATTGTCCAATCAGCCTTTTGTCTTGCTTAGGCAAATTGTATTCCTCCTACTTATTAAAGAGGCTGTTGGACTGGGTTGAGAGTAATAACATCCTTGGCTGAGAGCAGATTGGCTTCAGAAGGGGTTGTCTGTTACGGACCATTGTTTAGTGCTCTCTCACTTAGCCGAGAAATATTCCTCCCCCCAAAATGGTACCCTTTACGCGGGTTTTCTGGATCTTAAGGGAGCTTTTGATACCATCCTGAGGGAGAGGCTATGGTTGAAACTATCAAATTCTACTATGGATAGGAGGTTACTATGGCTCATTCAACAATTTCATACTGACCTCACAGCTCAGGTTCGCTGTGGTGACCAAAGAGAACTAACTGAGCCCTTTGAACTGGCCAAGGGAGTTAGACAAGGTTGCCTCCTTGCCCCTCTCTTGTTTAATCTATACCTGAACGATATGGCAACCAGTTTCTCAGAGTCTTGTCACCCCCCAAAGCTTGCAAGTCATCCCACCCCAATTCTACTCTTTGCCGGTGATGCAGTTCTCCTGTCCCACACAAGAATTGGTTTGAAAAGATCTTTACAAACCTTCTCTGAGTACTGCTGTAGGGAAGATCTTAAAATAAACCATCATAAATCTAAGATTATTATCTTCACTAAGAGGAGAAAAATGCCTCTTTTTCGCTGGGTATTAGAGGGCTTTGAGGTTTACCAAGTCAAGGAGTTTGTTTACCTTGGCATTCTTTTTTCCCATAACCTAAATTGGAATGCCCATCAAAAAGCAGTTCTTATGCAAACTCTTAAACGCCCCTCGATGTGTTGCTGGCGTTACTCTTCGTTCCGAGTTTGGCCAAATGTCACTCAAAGCTAGGGCATGGTTGGCCGCCTTTAAACTACACCTTAAACTGTGCTTTAACACTGAGGGGTTTCTAGCTTCTCTGAAGTACGACCCTTTTAAATCCTCATGGCAAAAAATCTTAGATGAGAAACTGTCATTGTTGGGCTTCTCACAGGATATGTTATTAGATCTTGGGAAAACTGAAACTTTCACCAAAATTAAAAAGCGCATTAAAGAGCTTGATTATAACAGCACTACTTTTCGTGCTCGCCACATTTGTTCATCCCAGTTCTTCGGAATACCACCACCACGTGGTTTGCCTGCTTATACATATTATTTGACAACTCCTCGTCTTTCTAGAGCCTTTTGTTTAGTTAGACTGAATGCTAACCCCTCTATGGTTATGCAGGGCAGAATTTTGAATATAGCATATCCAGACAGGACCTGTCCTTGCTCTTCTGGCTCTATCGATTCATTAGCTCATGCCCTTTTGGAATGCCACTTTTATGAGGAACTTCGATCACATTATATCTCCCCCCTTTTAACATACAAATCTAATGCCTGTGTGTCTGATATAATGTTTTTTCTACTAAGCGATAGGGATCCCAAGGCTACATTGTCAGTGGCAAGATTTGTTTCAGTCGTTATATCCCTCAAACACTAGATATATGCTGCTCAAGATCAATGGATCAAGGAGCTTCTAAGGGATAAAAGGAAAGGAAAGAACTCTTCTCCCCATCTTGCATTTCAGCTTTTGTATACCCCACTCCCTAGCCAGTGGGTGAGCACAATTTCTTCTTCTTCTGCCCTGCTTGCTAATAACTGCATAGGCACAAGATAGCAGGAAGCCTGGAATTCTGTCTTAGAAGTGGCTTTACCCTTTTTTATATGGGACTTGTACAAGTCTGGCCATCCCTGTTTATAGGTGCCAAGTAGGGTTGCCAGGAGGGCAGGGTTTGGGGAGGAGAGGGACTTCAGTAGAGTCCAATTGCCAAAGTGGCTGTTTTCTCCAGCCGAACTGATCTTTGCCGGATGGAGATTAGTTGTAATAGCAGGAGATCTTCTGCTATTACCTGGAGGGTGGCAACCCTAGTGCCAAGGATCTGTAATATTTCTTAGGATGCTTGGTTTTTCCTCCTTGCTTTGCATGATATGTTGACCTCAAAGGCTGAAAACACTTGCTCGCCTCTTTCTTACTGATGCCACTTTTCTCTCTCCAGGAAACGGCTACGTCATGTCATCTGATCAGACTTCCCATTCAACCGTGCCGCCTCTTCATTCTCCGAAGTCACCCGTGTGGCCTACTTTTCCCTTTAACCGGGAGGGAAGCAGGATCTGTGAAAGGGGTAACCACCTTCTTCGGGACTTACCTAGCCCCCTTCCCACTAAAAGAACCAGAACATACTCTGCGTAAGTAGTCAGACTTCACGCCTAAAGAAGAGATGGTTGGAGGGAGATGGAATGCAATGGGCTTATTCATTCTCACTTCTGACTTTCCATATCATATTCAAGGAAATTGAACATATGGGGTGAGGGGTGACAATTCTTGCAGCTACGTTTCCTCAACAGGCATCATCATGGCCTTTGGAGAACTCTGCTGTGCTGGTTGTGTTGTGTTCTTCTGGTCCCTCTCAGCCATGATGTTCAGAATTTTCATATCTTGATGGGAGTTGAATCTTTGGGTGGGCCTGGAGTCCTGAAGCAAATTCTCCTAATCCAAAGCTGCTTACAAAAATCAATTCTCCTGATGAAAATTTCCCCCAGTGTTCTGAATTACTGATGTTGAATCAAGGAGTTATAGCAGAGGAGAAAGTACTGAATTTTGCAGGTCGATGATACAATGTGGATTTAAGCCTGCAGTTTATAAGAGCATCCTCTCTTATATTTCTAAAGTGAATTGTGGAAATGTTCACAAGTTAAAGTGTTGAGACTTGATGAGGCTTGAATTTATGCATAGCTGTTTCACCTATAGTCTTGACTGTGGGGGAGTGGTAGAACGGAAACATTGTTTTCTAGCAGCAGCTGAGTATCTTGTCAGAAGCACATATCAAACCAGCACCAACTCATGTTCATCCTTCCTTCTCTTTCCCCTTTCCTCCTTCTAGGACGGCTCGTGCCTCTGCTGGCCCTGTCTATAAGGGTGTATGCAAACAGTTTTCACGGTCCCAGGGCCATGGGTTCATCACCCCAGAGACTGGTACAGAGGATATATTTGTCCATGTGTCTGAGTAAGTCCCATAGTGTGGGAGTGGAATGCAGAACCTCTCATGTCTTAGTGTTTCTGCATGATGAAATGCTTGGGCAGCCGGTGCTCATTTTCTCCTTGCATCAACAGCACTGTAGTAACATACAATGTAGGAGCTATTACCCTATGCAGTTACATTACCAGAATGCTGATGGGGAAGAGTTTTAATGCATGAGTTCAACAGAGACTTAAATGATGGCTGCTTGAAACATCCTGTAACAATGATACAATACAGCCTAAATAGGGTTGCTATGTCCTTCCTGGCCACCAGTGGGGGATGGGTGGGAAGGGGTGCAAAATCCAGGTTGGAAAACTTCTGGAGGTTTGGGGATGGACTCTGGGGAGGACAGAGACCTCAGTGGGGTATAATGCCATACAGTCCACCCTCCAAAGTATCCATTTTCTCCTGGGGATCTGGTCTCTGTAGTCTGGAGATGAGCTGTAATTCTGGGGAATCCCCAGGTCCCACCTGAAGACTGATAGCCCTAAACCTAAATGCTGCTATATCATAACATCTCTTTGTATCTACCTACTTCTGCATGTTCTTATGATAATCTCATCTATACCTCTGTAATACGAAGTCCACAAGAAAATCCAGGTTATCCACAATTTCCAGCTAAATCAGTATGGTGTACACACCATTTGGGTGAAGTCTGTGTCTAATGCTTATGTAGTTTCTAAACTTATGTTACTTTTACATTGTGGCTACTTCGACTGGATATAATGGGATCTGACCATGAGATGCTACACTTAAATGGGGCTGCAGTGGTGATGACAGGGGATGACAATCTGTATGTAAAAACGGCATGTAAAAACGGAGGACAAATTGATTTCTCCTTGACAGCCAGCCACACAAACTGTAGTGTACAAGTGCTCAAAGTTAAATGGAAAAGGAAATTGTGATAATCAGGAGTGTCTAAGCTAAATGTATACTTTAAATGGGCTACCTTTTACTCCCTGATACCAAATTATGGGCCTCCTTTCCCTTCTTATGGCAGAACTATATCCAGTCCAATAAAGATAGCTGTTTGGTGGCACTTCATGCATATCTTCCCTACTTTGTGAGGACTGGAGGTATTCTGAATAGCCTTTTAAATATCTGAAACGTGGAGAAGAATTAAGATAAAACAGGGTATTGAAATGGCAGGAGGGGGGTACTCTTAAAGTATAACAGCCATAATATGCTTTCCTAATTACAGAACAGGTAGTGAAATCTTCAGATTTCTCTTCAGGCAAACTTTGAAATGCCTAGTTCAGGGTGTGCAGCTTTAGAACTGAGCACCAGAAGGAACAATAAATTTTTGTCACACCTTCTACTGTAGAAGATTACAACAGAGTGAAGGAATGGAATGTTATTTTGGGTTGCTTGTTAATAGTTTGTAGATGATCAGGGAGCTGATAAACTTCCAGTAGAGAAATATTAGTTTAAGACTATCTTTTAAACACTTCTTGCCTTAATTTTGATGATGCCATGGTACTTAACAACATTATAGAACTTCTTCAGATGGGTGTGCTTTAGAACTTACTGTGCTCTTGTGATGAGGAAGAAGTTCAAGACAGTTTACATGGTGTTTCCAAAAAATCTTCCAGGCACTGATCATACCCCAAACCTGTGTTGATTTAATAGTTCAATAGCATTATGTACTTCTAAGTTATTGTTAGGGCCTGTTTTTCTATCTGGGGTGCATTCAGACATCTTACTTAACCAGGGCTAAATAAAAATGTGCCTGAACACTGCTTGCTGCTAGTCCTGCACATGCTTCTTCTCCTCCCTTCTTGCATAGAGAATCATCATTCAGAGCTAACTTGGTTTACCCACAATGTATGAATGCAGATTAGTTCTCTGCCCCATGCCCCACTGGGATTCTAAACCCGAGGCCTAGAATCCTGGTTAGTGTTTTTGTACGGTAAACTAACAGATAACCAATTCAGATTTTTAATTAATGTTAATTAAGATGTTTGAGTGTCACAGCTTTGCAGGCTGCTGTTCGATGAAAGTCTCAAGACCCTTGCAAAACTACAATCACTAAAATTCCTGGAGGATGTTACAACTACAAACTGGTTTTCAGATTGCTTTCTGTAAATGGGGTTCCTTATTTTGTGTTGCAGAACAACAATGATTCTTCATTTTAGTTTAGTTCAAAATTCTGAAATGTTCCTTCTTCCTTTTTTCTTTTCAGCATTGAGGGGGAGTATGTCCCAGTAGAAGGAGATGAGGTCACATACAAAATCTGCCCCGTCCCACCAAAGAATCAGAAGTTCCAGGCTGTGGAGGTGGTCCTCACCCACTTAGCTCCCCACACAAAGCATGAAACGTGGTCTGGTCAGATAATTGGCTCATAAACTGCTTGTTTGTTTTTTTGAAGCCTATGGGCCAACTCCACCGGGAAGTGGAGTTGGGTGGTGGTGTGGGTGGTGGAGCAGCTACAGGAGAAATGGAAGAGAAGCCAGGCTGGCAATTCTTGTTTCCAGTGTGACATGTTTGCCTTTATATCTTGTCTTTTCTAACGTTTACCTTTATGTTTGTAATTGTAATTTTTTCCCAAGGCGGTTAGCAGGAAGTTAAAGAGCTGTGGAGTGGACTTCCTCTTATGTGTCTTAATTGTATCTATTTGGGCAAAATCAGAGCTCCTATTTTGTGTTTGTGTGTGTGTCCATCGAGAAGGTTTGGTATCTTGCTGCTACCCTGAACACATTAAAAAAGATCTGTCTATAGTCCTTGTCCGTATAACACACATCAGTCTTTCGAGCAGCTGGGGTCAGATAGCCACTCCCCCAGGGTGCATTAAGTCCCCTTCTTGGCCGGAGCAGGTACTGAGGGAGATCCAAGGACAGTTCTGTGTGGTCTGAAAGTACTGAGGCAGTAGTGTCTTCCACAGCCTTTCTTAAATGGTGCCATCTGCTGAGATACTTGAAGGTATTTGGATTCCCCAGCTATCTCACCCCCTATACAAAGGAGGAGCCAGATGATTTCCACTCACCCCAGTCCATAGATGGCACTTTTCTGGATCTCAACTCCTTTTGGCCTGAGTCTATTGTCATGGTCGATAGCTTCGCTGCCACAGCCAGGCAAGCCGTGTGTTGTTGCTCTAGTGATAGATACTGTTTTTTCACTTGTATCACAGACATAGCTGACTTAGGCTGTACAGAGCCAGTAGAAAGAAATACCTCAAAGGGGAGGGTTTCTGAAATAATAAATGTGAGTGATGATTTTTCCCACTGCAATGTTAACACCTGAATTTGTCATACTGTTATGATACAGAGAAAATACAGTTTTTTATTCAGTCTCCTTGGTCAATCAAGGGTGTGGAATACAAAGGAGATGGGGAAGAATGGGGCATGGGACAGAAGGGGATTCTACTATCAGAACTGGTCTTGGAAAAGTCAGATTTTGTGATCTATCCATCCTCAAAGTCATGATATGAAGCACTTTGCACCAGAAGGGGTGGGTATTCTATGCTTTGATACTACAGAGCCGCTTAAATGCTTGGAGACAAAACAGAGTAGGCATTCTTGTAGTTTTCTGTCTCAGTGTCTCCACGCATGCATTTAAAAACCCCTCAAATTTTGAATATTATGCATAAAAGTCCTGTACATCATAAATACTGTAAAAAATATTTCTTGAACACAATTGCAGAACTGTGGACACAGAGTCCATTCTGTACGTAGACAGTGGTCAAGATGCAGAATATCAATTTGAAAATAATACTAGAAATAGGTCTTCCAGGGCAAACTGATCATTCACGCATACCTTGTTTGCACAAGCTAAAAAATCTTTTTCAGTCCTGCAAAGAATAGTCAGAATATTCCTTCTTTTCACTATATGAGCAGTTTTTTAAAAAGCTAAATATACCCTTCATCTGTGGCTTTTTAAGGAGATAACCTTTGTATTGCACCTAACTGCATAACATGACTCCCCTCCTCTTGTATCATCACACAACAGTGGTTTGTCCCAGATGGTTCCAGTTGTGGCAAAGTTTTGTTTCCAGTTTGCTTGACTTTACAGATTTGTGACAGTGGCATTGTTGTGATAGTATAGACACAGTTCTCTTATTTCTGTCCATTGCAGTGAGGACCTCTTTCCACATTTCTTTTAAAAATACAGCTGCAGTATGTGGAGTCAAATGAATAACTGTTCCCTTTAATCACCATGGCTAATAGCCACCAGTGGACCTAGCCGTACCCTCAATGAATCTGTCTAGTCCCCTTTTAAACCCATGTTGGCTAGTGGCCATTACTGGCAGTGATTACTACAGATTAATTACTCATGGACTGGAAAAGTACTTCCTCTTGTCAGTCCTGAGTCTACTGCACATCAACTTCATTGGGTGCCCCTGAGTGATAGTATTATGGGAAATCAACTTTCTTCATCCCATTCATAATTCTATAAACATCTGTCATGTTGCCCCTGAGCCATCTTCTCTTCTAAGTTTAAAAGCCTCAGTCTCTTCAGCCTTTCTTCATAAGAAAGGGGCTCCAGCGCTGAGATATGACAACCAGAACCGTGCACAGAACCTCAGCATGGAGCTGCCACACATAAGCTATCCATTTTTTTGCTGTCAAGTCACAGATGACTTATAGTGACCCCGTGGGGTTTTCAAGGCAAGAGATGTTCAGAGGTGGTTTGCCATTGCCTGCCTCTGCATAGTGACCCTAGATTTCTTTGAAGTTCTCCCATCCAAAGACTAACTATGGCTGACCCTGTTTAGCTTCCGAGATCTGATGTGATCAGGCTAGCCTGGGCCACCCAGTTCAGGACTATCCATTACAACCTTAAGATCTTTCCCTCTCTGTGTCCACCAGTTCAGAGCATTGGGGGAACATAGATTGGGGCCTTGGCATGGTGGAAGGAAGGCTCATCTGGGCTGTTCTTCCTGTATAAGTCACACACAACCTGTAATTGCCTTGCAGACATCTTAATGCATCTATGTGTTCTTTATGTGGGACAAGTAGCAACTCTAGAAGGATGGTTTGTTTTGGAAAAAACAGGGGAGAACTGGGTTAAGCCCTTCAACCACAGTTCAAATTGGGGAGGGGACTGTGTGACTGCGTTCAAGCCTTAAAAAGTGGGACATCTAGGAACAGATCTCCCACTATCATGACTAGTTTGGTACCAAGGCACATGGGTCTCCTGTGAAAATACGGGGGTGAATTTAAAAGCAAGACAAAAAGTAACTTTAAAATGAAATAATTTTTGCTAAAAGATTAATCTACTGTAGCAACATTTGAAACAGAATGGAGTGACTGGGATGCATCTGTTCTTCTGGGCAATGTATGGTGGCTTTGGGCGGTGGAGTTAGGCACAAAAGAACATTTTGTTCTACTACATCTCCCAGTATTTTCATCATTAGTATTTTCTAGTTGTAGTTTCTGGATGTTGCAGATAGTATTTTTCCTTTGGATGGAACCTGCTTGGGTTAGTTCTTCCACTTTTGCATCTTCTGCATTCTTACCTATTGAGATTGACTTCAGAACTTCACACAATGTGAGTTTTGTGAGAGATGGAAGAATTTGGTCCCAATGGGGGCATATGGGGCACTGACAGAGCGTATTAACTGCTTCCATCACTTGTGTTTGGGTCTGTCCAGTTTTCTCAAAATATTTACTTCTTTCCCCAGGATATACAGGGTTATGTCTAAAGCACAAACGTTTCTAATACTAATGTAGACATTCCAAGTAGAAAAATTTGCTAGGATAGAGTGACCATGTGTTGAGTCTGCATGGTGATGTTCCAGCAGTAGGTAGCTGCAATCTAAAGTCCAGTGAATTAGGATATGTCCATGGCAATGCTGTATCTGTGATTGCTCACCTTCATGGAGAACCTGAAAGCATATCTTCATTTGGCCTCATACACTAAAAAAAGTGCCACTGTTCTAAGGGCTCCTGAGGGTGTTGAAGAGGAAGTTGTCCATCCACAGTAAGTGTACATGTGAAAGACTGAGGACTCATGACTTGGAGGGAAGTAAGACCCTGCAGTTTGCTACAACCATGAGAATGAGGCTGTTGTCTTTGAAGTTGTGTTTTTGTGGGCAGGGGGAATGTGGCTAATATCCAACTAATCACAGTTCACATCTCCAGGACTGAAACCCACAGTTACTCAGCCTCCTGCAATAAGGGGTGTGCGTACGGTCTTTCAGACTGACCACCCCGATTAGGATGTGCACTCCTAGGTGTATGATAGTGGTATGCTCTAGCAGGATATCATACTTCCTTCAAAGACACTTCAGTTCAACACCTAACCAGGACTATGGGAAATTTTATGCAGAGGTGCCTAGAGAAGGCGGCATTTCTCAACTTGGTTGATCCTAGAGGATTGAATGAAGTCCTGTTAGGAGAGTGAGAAGCTTCCAGTAAGTACATGGGCACTGGTCTTTAAACGATAGGGAGTGACGCTTGTAAGAGCCCATAGATTCGTAGATCAGCCCAAATGAAAGGCTGATTAAATGTGTTTCCCAAAATCAAATTAATTTTTCGGGGAGAGGTTGTACCATTTTAGAGGTACATTTCTTAACACTCCCTCACATGCTCCCTGCATATTGAAAAGAATACAATATGAAGAGGAGTTCTAAGCTAGGGCATAAATATGTGATACGCCTGACCTGTGTTGGGTCACGGATGTGTGAGCAGACTTACAGTCAGACACACATCAGGCAAACTTGCCTTAAAAAGCATTGTTCACTTGGTGCTGCGAGGGGGGAGAAGGAGCTTCCAGTTTCCCTCCCTCTCTTGCTTTCACCAGCAGACAGGGTAGCAGAGGGCTTTTTGCCCCTTTTCTCTGCCTACGTGTGCAGCCAGATATAAGGTTTTGAGTGTATCTTGTAGTTTGGCCCCAGTCTTTTCCCTAATTTTCTAGTTCTTACGTACAAGGAATTTATGTGGAGTAGCATTAAAAATGTGACTTTCTTCATGGGCTGTGTGAAATAAGTCTAGGAAGATTCTACCATGTGAATGTGGTTCAGTTAAACAACTGGCTTTGAGCAGCACTACTAAGGGCGGCCAATTACATTCTGGAGAGCAAACTGAAGTTCTCCTGTTTCTGAGTCTTCTGTGTCCCTCCAGAAATCCAATCTGATGAGTTGTGAGTTCTTGGTCCCTTTGAACAGAACAAGGAACATTTACAGTTACTTTAGGGCTGGAACAGAGGTGACATGGGATACATACCTAACTGGATCTTCTAACACTTTTTTTATAACCTAGAGGCAGTCATGGGGGAGGATTTCCTAGTTTGATTGGAGAAGTGGGACTGAAGGAAATGGTGTTTTGATACTTCTCCAATCTTAATTTAATTCCTTGAAGGTGCTATTATTTCTATAAGAGAGGGTGTGTGTGTGTGTTTCTTCTACCCCCTCCCCCCATCCATTGGCTAATGCCAATTTCAGCAGGATTTAGAGGGTGGGAATGGCATATTAAATAAACTCTTGTCAGACTTTCTACTCTGGATTAAATCAGAGTGGTGACTCACCTCCCCCCAGCATTTTACATTACAAAAAAAGAATGCTAATCACAGATCTCCTGCATCGTGTCTGTTTTGGCCTTTACAGTCAAAGTATACTTTAGTGCTGTGGGTAAATATGTATGGGAAACTAGTGCAATGGAACAAGTAAGTGTTTAATAGGGCCTTTAAACAGATGAGCTCTTGGTAAGAGTCTGGGGGAAGGAATTCTTTTGGACCTTTCTCCAGGGTACAACAACTGCTTTCTGGCACCAGTGGAGGAACAAAGAAAGGGACAAGAGGCAGCCATTTCCCCCTCTCCCTGCAGTGTATCCAGGCCCCTGTGTGTGACCCTACTTCCTGTGACTTCCACGGGGCCTCTAGTGCTGGTCTGCTTGTATTAAATCAGTGGCTTCTATCACTGCCCCCTCACCTCAAAGGTGCATTATCAGCTGGAGGGACAGGAAATGGTGACTTCTCTGGGAATGCTTTTGGTTCTTTCAGAAATAACCTTGTTACCTATGGAGTCTTTTGTGTTCTTACACCTTTAATGTGGTCCTTACCTATTTGATCCCATGCTAACCTTTGTAACACTGGCAATAAACCATTAAAGCGACTTTCCTGTTTTGGTTTCTCCCTCCCGCCTTTTGTAAGGTGGATCTTTGGAGCACATGAATGACATCCGCAAATCTAAAGGGAGTTTCTGGACAGCTTTGACATGGAAAAGTGTGTGTGGGGTGATGGCGACACCAGACATGAAGGGTGCTAGCCATGTGAACAAAATGAGCCAGTTCACTACCTAGGCAGGTAGAAATACCATTGACAGCAGCACTTAATGCAAGTGTAGGATGCTAAGTAGGAGGTGGTTAGTATGTCTATTGAATAAGTAATGCAATTACATCCTGCCTTTGCCTCATGAGACTCAAGGTGCTACACATAAATTTCCCAGGTCTCCCACCCAGGCACTTACCAGAGCCAGAACTTGCTTGGTTCCAACACGGCTGCAGTACTGTGTGCCTTTCAACCACACCCTGGAATCCATTTAGGGTGCCGTGTGCTTCTCAGTCCAGCTCCAAGGCAGATTTGTTAAAACATGTACAGTATCACTACAGCAATGCCGAAGTGTGAAAATAATGAAACCAACTATCCATTTCTGGCTGTGTATTTTACTTTACTTCTGTGCAGGTCACACAAACATCTACAATCACAGAAGCCTCACATAAGACTGCTTGATATTAAAAAAAAATACAGTAGCCTAATTTTAATACCTCACTGCTGTATAGCATACACCCGTGAACAGAAAAATGCTGCAGAAGTTATGTGCTTACCGATACACACCTGGTTTTCAGATATGTATCCGCCTTAGAAATCCAACCATCTTTATACCAACTAAATGTATATGGGTGGGTGAGGAGGACGAGGCTCACTGCATGCACAATCACCTTCTTCAAAAGGAAGAAACAACAGTATTTTGAATAAGCCAGACATCCAGGAGTGCAAATGTAACTGCTACAACAGATTACAACATCATTGCTATTTTCCCCTTTCCTTCATGCATCGATTGGCTTATTTATGGCATCCAAGTAAGCATTACAGGTAGCAAGTGCCAGGCTGTATCACACATTTGGTGTCTTACTGTATGCCGTCATGCCATGCTCCTAAAAGTAGCTCAAAGTGTTCTCCATGCTAAAGGGTAATGGCAAAGGGGCCCCCTGTATATCTTTTACAGATGAGGCTTTTCTAAAGCTTTCATATAACAGCATGAGTGCACACTGACTGCAACAGAAAGCCCACTAAAATGCTCTTCACAGTGCAATTTTTAACTTATGGCTGGCTGTCACATCAGAGCAAATCTGTTGCTGACACAGCCTGCAGCCCTGGGCTGCGGCTGCCCACCCCTCTCCCTTTGGGGAATGAGGTTTTCAGCTGGCTTCTTAAGATTGGCTGCTGTATCTTTGGCGTTTGGATGTGGAATGTGCTCGTTCTCAGTCAGAAGGAACAGGCGGGTGTGGAAGCAGCAAACAAAGGCTCTTTGCGGCCTCGTTCTGCTGATAGGAATGAGAATGTCCCACAGGTGAGTGCCTGAGAGAGAAGGAGGCAACTGACTGTGGGACAGGGAAGGGGAAGCAGCAAAAGCAATTAAAAAAAAAAGAGCTCAGAGTGTCCACAGAATTGTGCGCTTCTTTGTACTCTGTATGCAGCCCTCCTGACCTGGATGGCCCAGGCTAGCCTGATCTTGTCAGATCTCAGAAGCTAAGCAGGGTCAGCCCTGGTTAGTATTTGGATGGGAGACCACCAAGGAATACCAGAGTTGCTGTGCAGAGGAAGGCACTGGCAAACCACCTCTGTTAGTCTCTTGCCTTGAAAACCCCATAAGTCGGTTGCGACTTGACGGCACTTTACACGCACATGCAGCCCTAGGGGACGTGTTTATGATGAAATGAACCTCTTTGACCACTTCATATTTTACATGAAAGCAGATGAGGGGTTCAGTACTAGTATACTATTTGAAGCTTCTGGGAGACAATATAGGGCTACTTGTTTTTAATTCCAAGATTCTCAAGCCTGCAGAGCGCTGATGGGCAGATTGTTAATGCTGCAAACCTCGTATGTTGTAGCAGCAATCAGCAAATATGTAGTAGGGTCTTGTGAGGGTGGACGCTGATCACTGATACTAGAACAGTAACACTGAGAACTACAGTTTGAAGCCTCACAGTGCCTAAATTCCCAGTTTCTGCAAAAGTGACTGCAAAAGTTACTGGCAATGAAGAATGTAAAGTGCTCTCAGTACAATGGAAAATACAACAGCACCTGATTCAAAAAGACAGGAAATAGCAGAAATATACTGCTAAGGATGGATCATTGGCATCAGAATGGGTTAGCTTATCCCACATTGCAAGCCAAGCATCAAACCCTGTGCACAATACCAATCATAAATGCATAATTTGTTTGAATTATAGGAGATGGTCTTGTTTTAAGAGCTTCAGGATAATTTTGGAAGTAGTAGTGCGAGAGAATGAGGAGAGACGAGCAAACATGGAGGAGGTACCGGTAATGGAGACTAGAGGACAGAAGTGCAGTACAAAGGGAACTAAAGCCCCAACATACAATTCCTTTTTTTTAACACTGTCTATGCAGACATGGCCCTGACCTGGCTAGCCCAGTATGTCAGATCTTGGAAGCTATGCAGCATCAGCCTTGGTTAGTACTTGAAGAATACCAGGGTTGCTAGGCAGAGGCAGGCAATGGCAAACCACCTCCGACAATCACTTGCCTTGAAAAAACTATGGGGTTACCATAAGTCAGCGGCAACTTCACAGCAAAAAATAAAATAATGCAGGCATGAGGACTAGGAGGTAGATTTTCTAAAAGTGAAAGCCAAATATCAAGGACTGCACAGTTTCTGCAGCACAGAGTGTGGAATGTGTATAATCCTATGTGGACAGTATCTAAGGAAAAGTAATAACACAGAGGATGCAGCTTCTACACTTAACTGTTATTCTTGTCATAATTTCTCTTTAAAATCACCTTGCTGTGTTAGAACAGCTGATTTTTTTCATTGCTTTATAATTGATAAAGAAAACTTGGATGGGTGTAGAATAAGTGACTATGTGGGACTTGTTCTTACATTAAAAAAACACCAAACAAATTTTGCCTACATTAATAATGTCCAAGGTCTCTGGAGTCCCAAACTGTGTTTATACATGGACTCCTTTAAACCAGATTAATGTTTGTGACAATTTTGCTGTGCCCACTAAAGTTAAGTCACTTAGAAATGTCTAATTACAATCCAGCTATTCATAATTTAATATTCCTATGCAGACAAGGCTGGAAGCAAACTGCATTACCAAATCCCAGGTTAATAACCATGTAGTAGTGAAGCAAGCATGACAGGCTACAATTGTAAACATTTACCTATACATTAATCCCATTTAGTTCACCTGGAGTCATTAATATGTTAGCCTGTCTAGAATTTAGTCTGCATATAGTTCTATCCCTGAACTACCTTTAACGCCAATACCTTTTACATTGTGGTGCCACATAAACATGTAAAAAAAGACATCGTTTCAATGACAAGTTCTTATACTTCCTATTCTTTTCTGTTACAGCCTAAAGCTGTTATATCCCTAAGGGTGTTCACAGACCAGTTGTGACTTGATTAAATTAAAGTAACTAAAATATCTGATTTAAGAAAATAGCAGCATTCTCCATTTATTCCAGTTCAGCAATAGAGATCCATGTGGAGAAGCAGGGTTCTACAAATAGATCACATGCTAGATTGGCATAAACCACAGGCATAAATCAGACCTGCGTCCTAGCAAGGATGCCCCTGACTACATCCTGTTGCTTTTGATAGGATGTGTATTACACATCACATCCTCATTCTGGCACAACTGGTCATGAAAACATTTCTTGAGCACAACTAGAGCTTGATCAGGGCCATTATTTACTTTTAAAGGTCATGCCTTTATCATATGCATCATTTGTTTAAAATAATTATTTGTTTAATTCCAGTTTTAAAACCATTTGCTGACCATCATGACAATTCAACACTATGAAAATATGCCACAAGCCCTAACCCAAGGACTGCTTCTTTTAAAAACATAGTTAAAGAATCTTTATAGACCTTAATCTCAGAAATATATTAGTTTGTAAGTACGTGGAGGGGGGGGAGGTCAGGCCCCGGTGATTGTCTTCCCCAAAAAGGCCTCAGCAAGAATAGCACATGTTTCCCTTTAAGAATAAAACAATACCCTGTTCTTGGGGAGGGGGGAGGTATAGGTGGGTGCAGAAATTCTGATTCTGCAAATCCCAGGTACTAAGAGGTGCTCCTACTGATGATTCCGAAGTATCATCCTTCGACACACGACTACGTTTTCAAAGTGCATTTTAACCTCTGGGCTCAGAAGAGCCCTGAGAGGATCCAAAGGGGGGCTTTCATGAGGTGAGCAAAGGTCTCCTTAGAGTGGCGAAGAAGAGCAGCAGAGAGCCTGTGAGTCAAGATTCGTTCACTGTCTCTGGAAAGAAGATATCCTGGCACCTCTGGACTGTGTCATGGGGAGACTGGATGCTGTGTCCCACGGTCCTGGGGTCATCATAGATTTCATAATCATTCCCACCCTAAGGACGACATAAGAACATAAGAGGATCAGTGCTTTTTTATTTCAAAAACAAAGAAAAAACTTTCTAAAAAGATACACATAAAATAGACAAAAATATAACAACAGTGGTGGCAGATCTACATGTAGGTTTCCAAACATCCAAAAATTAGTCCATGCGCAGCTGCCATCTATATGCCAGGCGTTCAAATATCTGATCTTATGAACATGCATGAACACATGAAGCTGCCTTATACTGATTCAGGCCATAGGTCTATCAAGGTCAGTATTTTCTGCAGACTGGCAGCGGCTCTCCAGGGTGCCAGGGGGAGGTCTGGCACATCACCCCCTATATGATCCTTTTAGCTGGCAATGACAGGGATTGATCCTGGGATCTTCTGGAAAGCAAGCAGATGCTCTCCCACCAAGCCACAGCCCCTCCTATGGAAGTGCTGCACATTGTTTTTGAAGAGGAAGGGAAACTGACTGTCTCCTGGTACAACAATGGAAAGGGATTTGAGAGCCATATCTCCACTAGAAAAATTATTCTACATGAAGGACCCAGGAGGACTTGAGTAATCATCTGAACCTTTCAAGAAAAAGATATGGAGGTAGACTCTCATCCAAGGTGCTGTTTTTTATCTGGCTCTGGAGGAAGCTTGCTAAATCTAATCAGAAGAGCAGTTGTTCTGGATACTGGGTTGGATCCCATGAACCAGGAATGAAAGGAGTTAATAAAATACACGATATCCCCTTTCCTTTGAGCTTTTCCAACTGCCCAAAACTGTTGATGTTGAGGGTTGGGGGACTGTTTGAAAGAGTGAGCTTTAGCAGTGAGCTCTTCATTCATAAAACAGCTTGGGCAAGAGGGAAGTGGATGACTTCTGCCAGTTTCCCCTTCTATGTTAAGCCCCTACCCATGCTGCATCCCACTCTCTTCCTGAATGCCCTGTGACCCTCAGGTATGGCTTGGGGGTGGGGGAAAGAGGTGCAAGAGGTTGAAGGGAGAAGGGGGGACCATTTGGTGAATCCCTTCTATTCACAGGATCCAACCCATGACTCAGCTAATAGTTCAGCAGCATCTTTAGAAGACATACGCTAGAAACATGCCGAATCAGCACTAGTTTGGAGGTGGGGATGCCAATGAGCCTCACAATTTCATGCACACTTTGTATAGGGCTAGAGAGTTAGATGTGATTAGTCAGCGCTCCGAATACTCCCAAAGCTTTTGTGCAGACAAAATACCTTTGAGCTACTGCTGCTAATGGCACCCTGACAGGAGTGTACGGGAACAAAATCCATATACCTGTCAAAGAGCTCCAACCAGCCTCCACCAGCTGGAGCTGCTTTGGTTTAGTCAAAAGTTTCCCAAAAAGACAAAACATTAAACTCCGGGTCTCCACCCCCAGTTTAATCAGTAGCTGCCACCAACTCTGGACCAAACGTTAAGCCTCCAGGCACGGGGTCCAGAGTAACCTCTGCCAAGCTTCAAAAGTTAAGTGCAACGCTTACCCTGCAAGGTAGAAGCCTGCCAGGGAAAGATTACACTCCCAAAATGTCTTAGGTTCTTTTGGTAGGTGGTTTTTACACTCAAACAAGGCACTTAGAATTTAGGCTTGGAATCCCAAAATCAAAAGACATAGTCCATTTAAAGGCTAACAATTTATTTATCAAAGTTATGCTGGTTTACAGGAAAGAAAAAGTCATGAAGTTTCAAGCAAGAAAATAATAAACTATTTAGCATAGCTAACTAATACATTCAAAAGCCTTTTTGGTTCAAAAGGATTGGCAAAGGTTTCTTGCATCAAATTTATAGTTACCAAGTTCCAAAGATGCTTCCAGCATTCAAGAGTTTCAAAAGATTGTCCAAAGGTTTCTCCAAGCAGGTCAGCTTGACCAGAGTTTCCCCCTCAAGGGCCAAAATCAAATGGGTTGTGATGCTGCCAGCACAGCTCTCCTGCTGTACCCCAAAGCATGCATGATTTGCTCAGGACTGGTCTGTCCTTATATCTGTTTTCTCAAAAGGATGAGCTCATAGAGGCCAATTGAGAAAATGAAAGCAATTAGCTGTTAATTAATCGCTTGGTCAGAAATGCTGACTCACTAAGAGGTGTTCAGATGATGAAGTCTGCAGAACCCCTGGCACCTGAACATCGTCATGATGGCTGACCGATTAGTTACTATGGCAATGCACGGCCTTGCATTCTAGAAAGGGGAGAGAAGGCTTTAACAAGCACCAGCTGGGGCCCACCTCACTCCCTCCACAGAAGCAGTTTTCAAAAGGAAACTTATTTTGCTGGTCTAAAATCCCAACCACATAATTCATAGGCTTCTAGGCCTGAACTCAAAAGAAATAATCAATCCAAGAAATTGAGGGACCTCAACTTCTTGACAATACCTTTTATTGGTCCAACCAAATTAACACAAACCACTGAGTGAACTGCCCTGAATCTTTCTCTTTATCGCCATAAGAGGGCAGTGGTAGCTTACAAATGTTTTCAGGAGGTCCCAAATACAACTTGCGAGACTAGAAAATGAGGACCCTTTCATACAGATGGGTCCTCATGTTCCTGTGAGATGTCAACAGTGTCTTTTCTGTCTTACATGAAGGGCATTTGCATGCTGGAGAACAGATGATCAGCTCAGACTCTTAGCTCCATTTATTATATGATTTCAAACACAGAAATGCCTTTCAAACATCACAGAAAAGACCCATTTGACTCACTGTTGAAGAAGAGACCTGTCTTACAGTAATGGGTCCTCTCAGAAGAGTTGGCCAATCTAAATAAGAATGAACACAGTAATTATTATCCTCAGTCCCATATGATGCCTGGTCTTTTGTCAAAGAGCAGAACTGGATACGGGATACTCACAGGAGTTGTCTCGTTCCCAAAGAAATGTATGATATCAAATCTTTCCTCATCAAGGATATCGAGGCAATAGCGCTTATCCCAGCCCTCTGGGAAGACATCAAAACTAATCATGCCACCTGCCAGGGGAAAGAAAGAATTGAAGGCAAAGGCTTATAAGGAAATGCACCCCCTCAATCCCCCTGGCATAAAGTGGATCGTGGCTTAGTGCAGAATAAATCATCGCACTACCGACGGTCACGCACCACTACAGCGAGCCTGCCTGACTCTCTGACACATTAATTCAATAGATGCTGTTTCCATGGCAATGGGACAGAAAGGCGTCAGCAAGCCCCCAATCACCTGAAGGCACAAACAGAAGTCAAGTGGCCAGTGTAAGCATGACTGAACAGCATCCTGTTAATTTTCCAGAAGAATATGTGAGGAGAGGGTGCCTCTAAATGGAAAACTACTACTTGATTGTGTTCCAGTCCTTTAAGTGCAATTGGACAAGGAAAAGAGCTTCTATTCAATGCAATGATAGTTGTAAAATGCAGGCATTCCAGAAGGTCCCTCTGATAACTGGATTGATTACTGAGCAGAGCGAAGACTGTGGCTGTTTGTCAGTCTGTAATGTCACTTTTGCCACAGTGTGCCTGTATTCCAGATAAATTCATCTGGCATGCTGGTGGTTGCAACGCCAATGGCAACTGATCAGGGTGAAAGTAAACCAGCATGGGACAGTACAAACTACTGGTGAGAAAGTGACCAGGTCCCCTCCCATCTTTTGTTTTGAACCCCTGGAAGAGAAAGTACTGGTAAGACATGCATGTTATTTTCAGCCCTGCAGCTGTTGCTCTAGCACCCACAGTGGAGTCACCCACCCACAAGGGAGGAAGGTTACCCCTCTTGTTGCTGTTGCTTATCTTAGCCATTGCTTGCAAGAGACAGAGATCCTCTGCTGAAAGAGCAGATGCTAAGAACACTTCCACAGAAGAACGTTTCACTGATTTTAATGAGACTTGTATCTGAGCAAGTGTGTTGAGAGCATAAGAATACAATGGAAAATAGTTTCAACACTGAAAGGGACCTTCATGGAGAAACCTCTTTTCAGTCCACCAAGCAAAACACTGATCTGCCTTTAGAGGGGAAACAGCGCTTGATAGTTTGCTGGTCCAAAACCCCAAAGGAAGAAGAAGAAGAGGAAGAGTTGGTTTTTATATGCCGACTTTCTCTACCACTTAAAGGAGACTCAAACTGGCTTACAATCACCTTCCCCTCCCCACAACAGACACCCTGTGAGGTAGGTGGGGCTGAGAGAGCTCTAACAGAGTTGTAACTTGTCCAAGGTCACCCAGCTAGCTTCGTGTGTAGGAGTGGGGAAACAAATCCAGTTCACCAGATTAGCCTCCGCCGCTCATGTGGAGGAGAGGGGAGTCAAACCTGGTTCTCCAGATCAGACTCCACCACTCCAAACCACCGCTCTACACCACGCTGGTGAAAAAAACGCACCAAGCTATGAGCAGGACCATACTCACCTCGGGAAAACCGCAGGCCCTTGCCAGCAAACTCCCTCTGCAAGGCAGCTACGAATTTCTCTCGGATCCTCTCTTTCTGCAAAGGAAAGCAAGTCAGGGGAGGCCAAAAGAGGAGCAAGAACAACTTCAATTAATTTGAGCCCGGTCGGATTCTACCTTTTTCTATGTTTAGTGTATATACCTTGCAAATTTTGAAAGAGATTATCAAATTAATCTTCCTGTTTTGAGTCCATCTTTCACAAAGGTACCTAACAACAGTACGCCAAGACATTACAAAAAAAGAGCTGGGCATCTGCTGAAATAGGCCCAAGCAGGATACAAGAAGGCCTTAATGAGTTATGCAAGCTGTCTTTCTTTATATGTTTTTCACATGAACTATACAATGCTAAAAATGTTAAAAACTATACAATGCATATGAAAATCCTAGGATTCATAGGCTTTTGTGTGCCATGCTAAACTGATTTACAAGACACCTTCTGTCCATTCTGGGACTAATGAGCATTATTTACCTTGTCCAGCTCTGAAAACTCTATTCGCTCCTCCATGGTGCAGCTTCGACCAATGGGAGAGATGTTCAACATTCCACTGCGGAATTCTATGAAGGTCCCTCTTTGCATGTTTTAGAGGAGAGGAAAGAAGGGGAGACTTGAATATGTGGCTACAAGGCATGAGAGGTCTGTTGTGCACTCATGGCTTCTTTCACACAAAGTCAGGCAGAATCTTCCCAGCGATGATACAACGCAAGATGACTAAAAACATATTACGTTTTTCTCTGGTCCTCCCCAGGGCCAGACAATGAGATGTGTGTTGCTAGTTCCATGCTGTGAATTTAATTTCCAGGCATGTGGGGGCCTGATTTGGATTGGGAACATAGCATGCAGGAGAAGGGAGCTTATGCTAATGCATGATGATTGCTAACCAGACAGTGACCAATATAGGACATCAGTTCAGAATATGGCTTGGATCCTGCCTAAACGTTCTGTGGATGGAAGGGCTTGGGTTTTGTTTTGTTCTTGGTTGGTTTGTGTTTGTTTGTTTTTTGTTGATTTCCTCCCTCCAAGTTATTGCTGGGGGGGGCCCTTCCTGCAGGAGCAATATATCGGCAGGCATTATGGGGCACAGCAGAAGGCAGGGAAGTCACACTCCATAGATCCTTCCATCCACAGAAATTTTAGGTAGGATCCAAGCCAAAGTCTTGTCATGAATTATGAACAGGGTAAGAATTTACAGGTAAGAGTGTCTGACCAGTAATAAAAACAAGTATTACAGGCACTGAAAATTCATATTACAAGATTATTAACTGCACTCTTCATCACCATCACTATTAAAACTGTGGCAGTCACTAGGCAACCCAAGGGCCCATCTGCCGCTTCTGTCTGTGGCTCTGTGCCATGTTCTCTCGACTTTCCTGACTCTCATGTTCTCACATAAAACAGCTCCATATACTGGACTGTTCTCATTCACTTAGCAGCACTTATTTAGCTACTTAAATATGCAAGGTAAATCATGTGACAAAAGACAAATTCAGTTTGTTTAGCCTGAGGGGAATATGCTAATTTCAAATATTTAGAAGGATCTTCTGGAAAACAATATCAGTTCTTTCTCTGACTTCTGAGGACAGGGCAATCAATGAGTTTAAACTACAGCAAGACAGATTAAATAATTTCTTCTTAGCATTTTACCCAGCTGCAAGAGCAGTTTTGTAATGAAATAACAGGGCATACAAATATGTGCAACTGCCTTCCTGACAGATTTTCATGAAAATATTGGATGACCTTCCACTGAGTATTGTTTGAAGATCGGTCTCCTTCTCCTTTTCTTACAGCTGGCAGTTGGCCTAGACAATCCACTGGATCCCTTCCAGCTGTCTGCTGATTTGATTCTAAATGCTCACATTAGCTAGACAGTAAAAACAGCATGTGCATGCAGAAGCATAAGGCAGGATCATTACCGTTTCTTGGGCAACTTTAGTAGCGCTATGTAGTTGAGACAGAAGTTGATCAGTTCCTGTAGAAGTTCCTCCCCGAGGTGGTCCTGGATAGCCTGTGGGTCAAAGTCAAAGGTCAGTCACACTGAGACAATGAAATACAATTCCTAGATGGGCTCGTTTACCAAATCCATCTAGTCTGATATGATGTTAACAACAAGACAGGAGGCTTTGTTATACATTAACCTATTGGATGACTTAGTGGAGTCCATTAAGGGAGGGTTTAGATAGCATTTTCTCTCTGGAGAGACTCATGGGGGGAAGGAGAGGGATGGAGAGAATTTTCAGCATTGGTGGCAGAACTCAAGGTGGCTGTGCCTACCTGCTTGGAGACTAGTTGTCCATTCTTGTACTGCACAGTGCCATTTTCCGCAAAGACGTAATCAAACTTGTTGATGACTGTGAGGAGGGAGTTTGGAGGGACAGAGAGGATGTTGAGAGGGGAAAAGTGAGGGAAGAGAGATGAAAAAAATAAATATTCATGTAACCCTTTTTGTCAGTCAGGTGGCCAAGGACAAAAAAGTATATATGCTGAATTTTGTGATCCCTGTGGCTCAGTGCTAAAATTACAGCAGGTCAGGGAAACACAACTCCCCCTTTTTGTAGTAGCCCCCTTAGCTATTGCTTTTAGTAGATTGATGAGGTGGGGGCATGAGTTGGCTTGATTATTTAAGGGCCCTCCCTTACCTTTCTCCCATCATTTGAGCACTGTGGTGGCTTTACTTGGACACTTTTGTCTTCAGAAGTTCTATGCAGACACCAATTCTCATGAATAAGTAAAGTCATGTTGCACACAACTCTAAGTCATGAGGCAGAGGTAGCATCAGATCTGAACTGTACCTGATCAAACCTCTCCTCCATATGCTTGCTTTCTCTCTCCTTCCCCCCTGACCATGGACGTCTCGGTAACACAGTTAATGATTATGTAGCCTCTTCTAACAGCAACGAACAGGCCAACGCTGAACCAGCAGTTCATTTAATGCCACCTTGAGTTGTGAGATCCTTCCCATCAGGTGGCATCCTTCAGAAGGAAGGTTGCAGAATACTTTAAAAGTAGGGGATGGAGTAGATTTTAGGGGCACAGAGTTACCCTTCGGCTTTACTCCTGCAAGTGCATGCAGGTGTCTAATGAGGGGTTCAGCGGCATTCTACACCTCCATGAGTAATCTGGAAACAATGGCTGTGAATGAACAGAGAACTCTTTATGGCACTTGCTGTTCAGACTGAGTGCTGATATCTCCCCAGCCTCGTTAGAGTTAATGCAGGTCAGAGAGGATTCCCTTTTCACAGTAGGAACAGAGCGGGCAGTTCTGCTGGCGAGTTTCCCGTTTGGTTCTTGTGCAAACCAGTTCTGCTCCATGAGGTGCCGCACTGGATGCACCAAATGGATTGGAGCCTGCAATCTTCAAATGACAGCAAGGATCATGGCTCTTTCTTGCATCACCCCAGCAGTCTTTCTGGCACCAGGAAAAAGATTATTCCTGGGGTTGTGGGGCCCACGTGGTCTAACAGCCACACAGGTTGGGAGGCTGCAGTGGGGATGGGGTGACATTGCCCTCTTCTCTTGCTTCCACCAGACACTGACAGATAACACAAAAAGGGCAATTTTGTCACCTTCCCCACTGCAACCTTCCAACCTGCATGGGTTGCAGACCTGCGAGATCCCTTAACCCTAGGAATACATACTTCTTGTGTCAGAAACCATTGGGGGGGTATCCTTGCCTATACACCTACCTTTATTATTCCTGAGTTCTTCCCCTATGTTGTGCTATGGTCCTGCCTCCACAGAAATAGGAGCCAGGACAGACAAGGTGAACCTATAATGAGTGAATTGTTCCATCCAGCCCAGGATTGTCTAACCTAGCCTGGCAATGACTCTCCAGGACCTCAAGCAACCTAAGATCCTTTTAACAGGAGATACTGATAACTAAACTTGGGATCTTCTGCATGCAAAGCTTCTAGCCTGACATGGAGCAATGGACTCTCCTTAGCATCTGTAATCTCTCTTTGAGAACTCAAACTGAATAGGCAGGTATCTGTCCTCCTCATGAGTTTCTGTGCCAGTACTCTGGGAGCAAACAACATGCTGTCAAAGGCTGGATAAGTTCTACTTTCTCACTTTCCCAGGCCACCGGAAAAGATAACGAGGGCATGGAAACAATGAAGAATTTTGCGTATCCGTTCGGGTTCACTGCGTCTGCAGTGACATGACAATGGCAGGGAAACAGTGTGGCCTGCATACAAACCTGTTTTAGGATTGATTCCAAGAGGCAGAAATAGCATGTGGTACAGCCCTTTCTGGATTGTACCACTTCAGACTGCAGGTAGGGATCATAAGATTTCTGCACATGAAAAACAAACAAAAATAACTCCTTGAACATGAGAAGAAGAAGAGTTGGTTTTTATACCCCGCTTTACTCTACCTTTAAGGAGTCTCAAAGCGGCATACAATCACCTTTCCGTCCCCTCCCCACAACAGACACCTTGTGAGGCAGGTGGGGCTGAGAGAGTTCGGAGAAAACTGTGACTGGCCCAAGGACACCCAGAAGGCTTCATGTGGAGCAGTGGGGAATCAAACCCGGATCTCTAGATCAGAGTCTGCCGCTCCTCACCACTCCACCACGCTGGCTCTCTCAGGGCAAAGGTTAAGCTAAAAGCCCTCTCACACAGTAACCAACTATGGAGAAGGAACTCTCAATGGTAGAGCACTGAAACATATGATTTCCTCACCCGCAGTCTGAAATGGTACAGTACCAGAAGGACGGTGCCACACATTTTCTCTGCATGTCTGAATTAGCCCAGCAGCTCACTAGTAGGCATTTTGGGATTTTTATTCCGCAACAGACGTATCAGTTTGCAGCCAGCAAACAAATGGGTCAAGAGAACAGACATGTAGAAATGTTTCTCACCTTCGTCCCCTTCTCCCAGCTGCTCAGCTATCTTGGTATAGTCAGAGCCCCCGACCACACCAATCCTCACTCTCTTACGCAGCTCTTCCAGAAACTCAGCTACTTCTGGCTCAATTTTCTGAGAGAGAAAAAAGTGAAAGACCCTACTAAACCATTTGGAAATGACCACTGTAACATAAAATTCGTCAAGCAATTTGCATCTTGACCATCGACCCCCCCCCCCATCAAGTGTCATCTTGAAGGTTAACAAATTCACTGTGCAAAATGCAAAAGATACAATGATTCCCCACCCCTGGCTCTGATACCATTAGTAAACTCAGCTGGGAAAAAGCACTTGAGAAGGACTGATGAAGGAAAGACACTGGGCAGGGAGTCTCTCCTATCTAAGCCCAAGCTAACAGATCAGCCACCTGCGACAGTAACAAACCCACCTCTTCAAATAAGGACTTGCCCCAATCATATCTCTCTGTGTGTGGTGGTGGTGGTGGGCAATTTAAATCACCATAGATGTGAATGGGAAGTGAGTACTGGGATCTGACCCCCTCCAGCTGCCTTACCCTGTATCCTCCAAAGTCCTGCTGCCCCACAGGCTCCAATATTGTAAGTGAGCCCAATTGGGGCAGGAGCCTGGGGAATGGACTGCAGAAGGAAAGCAGGAGAGGCACAGTAACCTTTTTCAACCTGGATTTCGGCCTGGTTATGAGACGGGGCAGCTGTTGTAGCTCTGGCTTCAAATGAAAAGGGGGCATTTGTCCTTTTTAATCCTGCTATATCCTGAATTTTTGATAGGCTTCTGACTATTATTGCACAACATTTGCATGTTGCATCAGTTTTATCATAGCTGAACTGGGTGTCTACATGTTTCTGAATGCATTTCAAGAACCCACATATTTGAAAGTCCACCAGTCCCTATAGAGAGGTTGTAGGACAGCACAGTGTATTCTTGTAAAGATGCCTTATTTTCAGGAGGTACATTTGGCTTCCATAAGGTCTTCTGCCTTTTCAGAGGTAGCCTCCATCCTGTAGACTAATATCCCAGAGCAAGGGAAAAGAGTGCCTTTCCTGGACACATTTCAAAAGTAATGCAAGAACACATTATTTCAGCCACCTTTTGGTTGACCTGCCATATTCTTCTGGATGGTTTTTGATTCTGTAGTTAGTGGCCAACGTCTTATTTGTCTGAGTTCACACGTTTCTGATTATCATTTCGGCAATGGTTGTAGTAGTTTTCATGCTGCTGTATTTTTATGATTATATTTTGTTTCCCTGTAAGTCATCTCAAGGATACTAGATAGGAGGTGGGAGATGAATTCTTTTAAATAATAAATAACACCAGACTCCCCAAAGTATAGCCCTTTTTGGTATTTTAAATTTTACTCCCTTTCAACCAGGTTGTGGCAGACCTGGAATTGATAATTTGGGTCTGCTACCATCTCTCAAGAGAGCAGACACAATGCTTGAGGGAAGTCTGCCTGTTATCCTATCAACCCATTACAATTTCTACTCACAGTTGTTCCTGCAGAGGGCTAAAAAAATTGGTGGTTCTTCCCCCCACTCCGGATTTCTGTGAGCTGATATATGAGTAGTTGAGGCCTGTGAAGTGATGGATGCTAATGGTAATAACCAAGATCAAGCACAACGATAATGCTCCATGGATCCATTTAAAATCCTTATTTATTCTCAGGCCGGGGAGGGCGGGGTAGAAATGTAATAAAATAAATAAATTATTGCTGACATTTGTAACCATGCTGGGAAGGCAATGGCCCATGATCTACAGGCTGTGGTCTGCACAGAGGTGCAAACACCCTATCCATTCCTTCTACTGTCTCTGTGTACAAGGAATCATGAGGGAAAGAATGAGATTGAAGTTGGTTCTTAAATATCATCAGTATTTGCAGTCATGCTAGGAAAAGTTGAGGGCAGCAGAAAAAGAGGAAGACCCAACAAGAGATGGATTGACTCAATAAAGGAAGCCACAGCCTTCAATTTGCAAGATCTGAGCAAGGCTGTCAAAGATAGGACATTTTGGAGGACTTTCATTCATAGGGTCGCCATGAGTCGGAAGCTACTTGATGGCACTTAACACACACACATTTGCAGTCAAGACTGGTGAATAAGGAACTAGGGACTGAAAATAGGAAGCTGGGAATTGACTTCAGCTTGCCTACCCTCCCTTGTGAATGCTGCTAACCTGGGAGCTGGGAAAAGTGCCTCCCCACCAGCTACTTCCAATGGGACAGATGCAGCATCCTATGGGGAAGCTCTCACAAATCCATGGGGAAAGCAGAAGCCAGGGAGGACAGAGAAATGCTACTGCTCCTCTCCTTTCTGTATTTACGAACAGGATGGGGGATTTAATGAGCTTGTTTAATACACTAGAAGTCTCCCATTTCTTTGGCAATGGAAAGTCGAGGCTGATTTATGGCAACCACATAGGGTTTTCAAGGAAAGAGACGTTCAGAGGTGGTTTGCCATTGCCTCCCTTTGCATAGCAACCCTGGAATTCCTTGGTGGTCTCCCATCCAAATACTAACCAGGACCGGCCCTAGTTAGCTTCTGAGATTTGATAAGATTGGGCTAGCCTGGGCTATCCAGATCAGGGCCTCCATCTCTGTACTGTGTGCCTATCCAAAAGGGTATGGCTGTCTCCAAGGAAGAGCTGCCATTCCACAGAAATACCATCAGTACTGTTATTTGTATTCAGGTTATCTTAGCTGTCTTCCAATTCTTTGTCAACACTGCTTATGACTATGAAGGAAAAACTCTACACGAACTTGCCAATCATGCCCTCAGCTTTTGCTGCAGTGCATGAAGAGTCTTTACACATTACTTTGAGATGCTTTAATGTGGGAAGTGGGTCGTAAGGTTTTAATCTATCCTCTTAATCTCCCCTTCCGCTGGCTTCCATCCACTTGCTGGGATTCTTTTCTTATCTTCTAAAGATAGAAGTTCTTTGAAAAATTAGCCTACAGGGCTGACTCCACCTTCTCTGTTGCCCCTTCGGCATGGGGGGTTTGTTTTCTCTCTTGCAGATCTTGCACAAGGAGATGCTTTTAGAATATCAGAGGCCAAAGTTCTCACACACAGGAAAGCAAAGTGCTGGATAGGATCACATACAATGAGTCTTTCAAACACTACTCTCACTGTCACACTGGGTGGTCTTCATGGACAAGAAGAGTGAGGATTAACTTTAAGGCAAGGACACTCACTGTTGAGATATATCTATGTCTATATGCAGCCTTACAAATCCATGTGTCCTCCTCAAGACCTTTCCAACCAGATGTGCTCAGATAGGACTGTGTTCTGAATGTAATTCCTGATTTAGATTTGGACTGTGGCATGTGGGGAGAGAAGGCTTAATTCTCCCCAACCCAGCACTGTTTTTCCAACTTGAAATGACTCTGGGGAGTCACTATATGCCCTGTTGGCGATACTGATGCATAACCCATTGGAACACACAAGTTTCACCAATGGTGGTTGCCCAAGGCCAACAGCAGTACAGAGGAGAAGGCTTAAAACTCCTCTCCTTGCAGTTCCAGTCTGACCTGACCATGCTTGAGAATTAAGTTCCAAGTACAAAACTTCTACAGCATGTCTGTTGACAGGACCTCTGGTTGGCATGTAGTCTTTGTAATGTGTGTGACTTAGATGTTAATTCTCCCAAAGGAAATTCGAGAAGGCCATCAGACACAAACACTGAATAAATATTTACTTAGATGCTAGGTGTAAGGCATGGGATGAAAATCAGCAATGGATTTATGTCCTTAGAGGAGCAAAGACGGGAGGGGGGGGGGAGAAGCAGAGTTTACCCTATAAGCACCTTTAGATTTCTTTGGAAGCTTATTAAGGGCTCCTCAATGAGAAGACCAGTATCAGCGGATTTCTGACTATAGTTATTAAGGAGTTTCTTATGCCACCTTTCACCAGAGAAGTTCCCATGGCAGGGTGCAATGGCATCAAAAATACATTTAAAACAATCAATAAAACCCCTACATAAGATCAGTAAAAGGACAACAAACAATGGAAGAACAACACAACACACTGAAACACTATCAGTGGGTGAGCATAGAGAGAAGACAAAACAAGACACCCCCCTCTACAGTTAATAAGTTAAATAAAGGGTTTGTGCATAAATATTTGTCTAGGGACCCTATGATATCTACATTATAGTAAGAATCTACAGAAATGACAAACTTGTACAAATACTACACTGAGTGCAATTCTTATATAACATTTCAAATATACAAAGCTCTTTTTTTCCTTTTTCTCATTTTTTTAAATAACAATGGTATGTATAATTTCGACCATCACAGTTTAATGATTTTTAACATTTCTCTCAAACGCCTTGATGTCTTCATCTACTACTTCCAAAAGAAGCAAAAAGATGGAAAGCCAAAGTTCCATATGTGGGGTGCCTCAGAAGAAAAGGCCCTGTCCCTGGTGCTACCTGACATTTCAGCAAGTGTGGGCACACTGACAGGTGTCACCCACCATCTTTGCCTGTAACATGCTGAAGAAGGCTGGACGTCTTCAAGATTATACTGTCACTTAATATGGAGTGACAATGTGGTCCAACTGGCTTGCCTACTGCATGCTCCTAAATTCTTTGCCACATGCAAGAGCTCCATAGATGATATCACCAGCCTGATGGATTTATGCTACAAAGCCTCTGAGGAAGCTCACAAAAGCTTATGCTGGAGTAAATTGTTAGTCCTTAAAGTGCCACTGGACTCCCGTTTTAAATAGCTGGCAAGGTGATGTGTTAGGTCTGTTAGAGCTCTCTCAGCCCCACCTGCCTCACGGGGTCTGTCGTGGGGAGGGTAAGAGAAGGCAATTGTAAGCTGGTTTGTGTCTCCCTTAAGTGGTAGAGAAAGTCGGCATATAAAAACCAACTCTTCTTCTTTAGGGACTGTGGCTCAGTGGTAGAGCATTTGCTTGGCATGCAAAAGGCCCCAGCTTCAATCCCCGGCATCTCCAGTTAAAAGGAATAGGCAAGTAGGTGACGTGGAAGACCCCTGCCTGTGACCCTGGAGAGCCGCTGCCGGTCTGAGTAGACAATACTGACTTGGATGGACCAAGGATCTGATTCAGTATAAGGCAGCTTCGTGTGTTCATGTGGAAAGGATTCTCTGGGGGTAGATAGTTTGAAAACCACTGGTTTGATAGAACAAGGATATATTTCTTGTTCCACTTGAATAGGCTAACATTTTGCTAATATTATTTCTATGTCCCCCCCCCCCCCATGAAAGGGGTGTTCATAGAGTTTAATACATTATTTCTTTATAAATCCTTATATTTACTACCTTTGGGAGTTTACATTTCTATATTGCTTCCAAGGAATGGCAACAATTCAGGCTGATGAAGGGACCACTTGGTCAGAGCAAGGTGCCTTTCAGCCTGCTTTGGTTACCAGGCAGACTGATGTCCCAACCACCTGCAGTTTGGGGAAGAGGAGGGAGAGATGGAGGGCCATTTTATGCCATCAGCGTAAGTGGCATAAACTGGTTGCTGGAAGGCACTGCTTAAGGCTGAAATTGGGAAGTCACATAGTTTGAACATGTCCTGCAACCCCTGCCTCATCAAGAATACATCACAGAGTTAGTTGGTGAGGAAGCCCTGACCCAGATGGCCCAGGTGAGATCAATCTTGTCAGATCTTGGAAGCTTAAGCAGGATTGGCCCAGGTTAGTACTTGTATGGGAAACCACCAAGGAAGTCCAGAGTTGCTACACCGCAGCAGACAGTGGCGAAACTCCTCTGTTCGTCTCTTGCCTTGAAAACCCTATGGAGTCACCATAGGTCAGCTGTAATTTGACGGCACCTTGCACCACCAGTTGGTGTGGAAAGGCCAGCTAGACATAGCTCCTTCTCAACACTTAGAACAGCTTTACTCAAGGAAACTGATTGGCAGTAAATAATTCACAGTGGGTAGCCTTGTTAGTCTGTCTGCAGTAGTAGGAAAGGGCAAGAGTCCAGTAGCACCTTAAAGACTAACAAAAATATTTTCTGGCAGGGTATGAGCTTTCGTGAGCCACAGCTCACTTCTTCAGATCTCACGAAAGCTCATACCCTGCCAGAAAATATTTTTGTTAGTCTTTAAGGTGCTACTGGACTCTTGCCCTTTTCTACTGATTGGCAGTAGGTTCAGAACATACCCAAAGAAATGAGTTCTTGTTCACCGGTGGAACTGACTGCCACAAGATGTTGCCACCCTTAGCAGAGCCTTCTTTTGAAAGGATCACCCAAACTCGCGGAGAACATGGCTATAACTATCAGCTCTGAAAGGGAGACGGAACTTCCTGGTGTATGAGATACACCAGGGAGGGGAGGGGAGACTTCCCGATTGTCTCCGGCTTGGCGGCTTCCCAGAACCGGGCCAATGTTGGAGACTAAATTCTGAACGGGACTGACCCGGGGCAGATCCGACGAGCCCGTTCTGGCGCCGTGGCCCAGCGGAGCCGCCTCCCGCCCGGGCGAGGCGGCAGGGGAGCCGCCGGGCGGGCGGGCGGGCTCCATTCATTCATTCATTCATTCATTCCCGCAAGCGGGGGCGAGGAGGCGCGAGCGGCGGTACCTGGCGAGGCGGGGTGAGGGTCCCGTCCACGTCGAAGAGGCAGAGGACGCGCTCCCGTCCCCAAGGGGCCGCCATCGCCGCCCCTCAGCCCCCACTCCCCCTCCCTCCGAGGCGGCGAGCGGCGGGGCAGAAGGGAGGCGTCGGCCGCAGCCCAGCCAATCGCGGCGCCAAGGGCCGCTCACGTGACCCGGGCAAAGCCGACTGGCGGCACGTACGCTCCTGGCGGGAGGGGCGGGGCCTGGGGCGCGTCGCTCCCTCCCTCCCTCCCACGCCCACCTGGAAAACCCCGCCCACCTGGAAGGGGAGGCCAAGACCCGCCGCGGACGAAGCTGTCCAAGGGGGGGGGGGGAACACCGAAAGCCACGTGACTGAGCGGAGTCACGCGAGCCATTGTGCAGGCGGACGAGTGCCGCAGAACTCCCGGGCAGGTTGGACGTTGCACGCTAAACCTGGGGGCGGGGGAGGGAACAGGCAGGGGGAGGCAGATGTTCAGCCTGATGAGAGTTCCGCAGAAGAAAACCTGCATTTTGTTTATTGGGAATTCCACAAAAAAATTTGAGTATTGATGACAGGGTTATTTGTCAATATAGTTTTGCTGCTGCAAGAATTGTAATAGCTAAAGTGTGGAAGCAAGTGAATAAACCTTCAATTCGTGACTGGGGAGAGAAATTATGGATGTATGTGAGGATGGCCAAATGAACTGAATTCCTGCGTGGAAAAGATATGGAAGAATTTAAAAAAACTTGGGCAAAGGCCGTCACATATTGGGATAAACTGGCAAAAATGGATTTTACTACTTTAATTAGTGAGTTATAGAAACTAGTTTTAGTATTTTTATATTTTACTGTTAATAGATATTTTTTAAACTGTTAAGACGCTTCTTCGGAAGTCAGATGATGGGTCACTTTTTTAAGGTGGGTGGAGGGTCAAAGGGGTATCTTTTTTGATCTTTTTGTAACCACAAATGTATCAATAAGTGTATATAGATACTCTTTTGTATTTTCCTTTTAATTTTTTTTTTATTATTGTATTTGTTTTATGTTATAAAAATTTATTTTAAAAAAGAAAACAAAACCTGGGGGCGGGGGAGGGAACAGATAGGGGGAGGGAGATGTTCAGCCTGATGAGAGTTCCGCAGAAGTGGAAACTCACTGGATATCTAATTCAGCCTAAACTACCTTACAGGCTGGAAGAGGGGAGAATGTTTTGTGTCCCCACTGGAGAGAAACGTGGAGTATAAAATAGCTACATACAACACACACACACACATACATACATACATGACTGTAGTTTCAGGTGGGTCGCAGTGGCAGTGGCAGTAGAAGAGCAAGATTTCAGTCCAATCACACCTTAAAGACCAACCAGGCCATTTGTGCATGGGAGGTTTTGCCTTGGGTTTGCCGCTCCTTGGGTGCACCTTTTCCCCATCCGATTTCTGAAAACTCTGCATGGGGGCTTATTGTTGAGTTTTGAGAATTCGGATGGGGAAAAGGTGCATCTAGAGAGGCAAATCCAAAGCAAAACCTCCCACGCATAAATGGCCCAAGATTTCCAAGGGTTCCAGTGTCGAAGCTGGCTTCCTCGGCATGGCTGTCGCTTTTGGTATCAACACAGCGGCCTACTGGGAACACTGCCGGATTTACATATAAGCTAAACAAGCTATAGCTTAGGGCCCCACAAAAAAATTTAAAGGAAAAAAAAAACTGGATGTACATTTCCAAATATAAGATAAAAAAACAAAATAAAACCTACATACAGCAACAGTGTTTTGTGTTGTGTAGGCTCCTATGATGTAAGTAATGGGCCCTGCTTGCTAGCCTGCTCCCTAAAATATCACTGGTTTGCTCATTTCGATATACAGGGTACCTACATTCTGCATGTTTTAGGGGTCCATAAATTACCATATAGCATATATTCAACACAAAAAACAGCGACAATTTGTTGTTGACAAAGGACAGCTGGACACATAAAGGGCCCCATTACCTTCAATAGTTTAGGGCCTCATCAAACCTAAATCCGGCCCTGACTGGGATTGTCTCTCTGGGCAAGCATTTGGTATCCTTTTGGTATCCAGACTGAGGAAGAGCTCTGGAGAAGTCGAAAGCTTGCATGCACACTGCTTTGTGTCAATTTTGTTGTCTCTTCTAAAATGTATCTAGCATGGCTTTTGCTTCTGGATTTTGCTGCGGTCCAGTGCAGCTCTCTAAGTTTGCGCAAAAACAGTTTTAAGACTGACATCCATCTTTCACAGGAATCACTGGAGAAGACTCCCATTAATTATAAAGGAGTTCTTTATAAAGGGGACTTCTTTAAGGAGTGATGATGTCTTCTGTATTGTTTTAGGTCTGGATGAATTTGTATGTGTAGTTCACTATCATCAAACAAATGCATAGCAAGCATCATTAAGGCAAACAAGCTGAAGAGGGACAAAGTAAACGATATTTAAAAATCGCTTTCTAATAAATCAGCTTATCATGCGTCCATAAGAAATGAATAAAATGTCTATTGCAGTTTTTGTCATTAAAATATTATGCACTCTGTTGCAACATTTAGTATTTCTCGTGTTTTCTCCTATATCATAATTTTAAAACAGCACTAACATGCAAAACAACAACAATAATAAAATAAGAAAGGAAAACCGTTAATAATTACCTCATGAGTCATAATGTACCAAACAACTTAATCCAATAATCAATTAAGTTTTTTATGCAGAAGGAAATGGAAAGAGATGTGTCAACCTAATAACAATAACAATATCAGATAATTGACAGTGTTCAATAAATAGAAGACAAGTATCATTTGAATGGTTTTGTGAATCTGGTTTACCTACATAACCTACAGCCTGGAACAGAATTTACACATTCCTTTAATATACCCCCGGGGCAAACTGACCATTTAAGTCACAGGGAAATGCCTGGGTAGGGAGCTGCCCTAGAGGGCTACAGGCAGCAAAGCAAGCCCAGCCCCAGCCGCTCTGCTCAGACTCCAACACCAGTGATCATCACTGTCAGTGTACCAGTTGCATCCTCCTGCACTGCTGCCAGTTTCCGGTGGAGGAAGGGCATGAGCCAACAGACATTGTTGGCACCATTGAGCCGAGTAGCTTGTAGCACTGCAAGGACCCCTCCGCTTGTCTTGCTCCAGGGCCATTTTCACTTCCCAGGCCAGCCCTGGTGATGGGTCAGTTTTTCCATTAGGCCTTACCTAAGCATGGTGTAGTGGTTAAGAGCGGTGGTTTGGAGCGGTGGAGTCTGATCTGGAGAACCGGGTTTGATTCCCCACTCCTCCACATGAACACATGAAGCTGCCTTATACTGAATAAGACCCTTGGTCCATCAAAGTCAGTATTGTCTACTCAGACAGGCAGCGGCTCTCCAAGGTCTCAGGCAGGGGTCTTTCACGTCATCTACTCGCCTAGTCCCTTTAACTGGAGATGCCGGGGATTGAAGCTGGGGCCTTCTGCGTGCCAAGCAGATGCTCTACCACTGAGCCACGGCCCCTCCCCTCCACATGAGTGGCGGAGGCTATTCTGGTGAACTAGATTTGTTTCCCCACTCCTACACACGAAGCCAGCTGGGTGACCTTGGCCTAGTCACACTCTCTCAGCCCCACCTACCTCACAGGGTGTCTGTTGTGGGGAAGGGAAGGTAATTGTAAGCCGGTTTGAGTCTCCCTTAAATGGTAGAGAAAGTCGGCATATAAAACCAACTCTTCTTCTTCTAACCAGTGAGCCTCAGAAGGGCTGTGATTAGCAAGCCACTTTCTAGCCAGGATAATCTTTGCTGTCCCGGGTTTGCTTATATTCCAGGTATGGCAGTTCACAGCTCCTATTCTGTCCATCTATAGATAAAGAATACCCCCAAATCTGATAATTAACGCTGCTGGTGGAAAGTACCATCAATTTGCACTTGACTTATGGCGACCCCGTAGGGTTTTCAAGGCAAGAGACAAGGGGAGGTGGTTTGCCATTGCCTGTCTCTGCTTAGCAACCCTGGTCTTCCTCTGCAGTCATTAATCCAAGTACTAGCTAGGGCCGACCTTGCTTAGCTTTTGAGATCTAATAAGATCGGGCTAGCCTGGGCTATCCAGGTCAGGATATCAACATTATATGCCCAATTTTTCAGTGCCTGTTTGAACAGATGGTATTTTGTATTTCCCCTCCCTTTACACACACACACAATTCTTTTTGTTGTTATAATTTTGGTGACTGACAGGAAATTAGAGTACTTTCCCATCAACAGATGGCTGGAATTTGATTGTTTGAAAGGGTGGCTGCCTTCATGGTAAGATTTTCAACAACTGTCAACAAAATTAATCCAGTAGCACCTTAAAGGCCAACAAAGTTTCCAGGTTTAAGCTTTCATGAGTGAAAAATTAACTTTATCAGATACGAATAGGAATTAAGATCCATCAGCTTTTACATCCAGGTCAGAAGGTGGGAGATGTGTTATAAAGAAGGCCATCAGAAGTAGTCAAGTCACACAACATCAGTAAAGGAATAGCTCTTTAATAACTAAGCCTAAATCCTACTAAACACAAATAATTGGGAATACTTAAAAGACAGTTAACTAGAGGCAGAACACTAAATGAAATATCTGAAAGAGGCAGTGCTAGCTAAGCCTTCTTTACAGAGACCCCTGCATTCTTCATGTTGGGAACGGGCACAAGAAAAAAGAAGCCTGACAAAGATCGCTCCTGAGTCTTGGCACAAACTACAGTCCTTGAACACAGAGTTCCTTTTTTGGTTCCAAGAGTCATTCTGGGCTGACAGTTTTTAACCCTTTCCTTCAGCTTGGGAGTGCCTCTTTGGGACCAATCAAATGGGGGGGGGGATAGGCGGAAAGCTCTTACCCAGTCTGTGCTGGCCAATCACTGCAAATTTTTGTCTTCCTTCTTTTAAGGCTTCAGGATGGGATATTGAAACTAGTACATTCTGGTCCTCACTGACAGCTTGATCAAATAGTGAGAGTTTGTTACAGACTCTCTCCAGTTTCCAGCCCATCTGTCACCCTATACTTGTTGATTATCCTCTTCCTGGAGGTACCTTTAGGCTTTTTATTGCCTAGCTCACAAATATGTGCTTATTTTCCTAAGGTACATGCCCTCCTCTCATGACAGGACACAGCTGATTTCCCTATGTAAAGGACATGAAATAAGTTTAGCAGGAAATAGTTCAAGGTTAAGATCTTTCTTAGGAGGGAACGCAGCATGCTATAGACTGATCTTGTCATATCTTAGAAGCTAAGCTAGGTTGGTTCTTGGAAGGGAGAACACCAAGGAAGACTCTGGAAAGGAAGGCAATGGCAAACCACCTCTGCTTTGAAAGCTCCTTGCTGGAGTTGCAACTTGACAGTGCTTATTTACATATGTAAGGTCTTTCTTTTCCCATCCTTTTTCTGCTACCAGGAAGAGTATGTGGATTCTAGGAACCAACAGTTGTACAAATAAGCAGTACATGTCTATTTAGAAGTCAATCCCTTTGGAGCTTTGGAGGGTGCACTCTATGGCTATGTTTGCCAACCTCCAGGTGGTACAACCAAGAGAAAAAAACACTAGCGCTGTAACACAAAGTATAGGAAAAAAAACAGCACACGGGCTCACTATATGAAACACTCTATGTTGAAATAATTTCCCAAAAAACAATTTCTTTCGTGTTATTTTTCATATATTAATCCACAAACTATGTACAAACAAAGTGCATCATTTATACGAAAGGCTCTCATATAACTCAAAGCGAAAGAGACCAGAGTCTATAAAGCTCCCGAAGGATGATGAAATTAACACTGTGATGAAACACTGTAGCCGGTTGTCACTGTGTGATCTGTCAGCGTTTTTTATCACAGCAATAACCTGAAGGTCGGTGGAATGTCTTCACCCAGTGTGTAGGGGTGAGGGCCGGGAAGCACCCGGCGTCACGGGAAAGCAGAGAGGGAACGCTCTATCCGGAAACGTTTTTGAGAATGTGATCTCAAAAAGACCTAATTCAAAACAGAATTAGGTCTTTTTGAGATCACATTCTCAACAATTCAAAACAGAATTAGGTCTTTTTGAGATCACATTCTCAAAAATGTTTCCGGATAGAGCGTTCCCTCCCTGCTTTCCCGTGACACCGGGTGCTTCCCGGCCCTCACCCCTACACATGGGGTGAAGACCTTCGGGTTATTGCTGTGATAAAAAACGCTGACAGATCACACAGTGACAACCGGCTACAGTGTTTCACCACAGCGTTAATTTCATCATCCTTCGGGAGCTTTATAGACTCCAGTCTCTTTCGCTTTGAGTTATATGAGAGCCTTTCGTATAAATGATGCACTTTGTTTGTACATAGTTTGTGGATTAATATATGAAAAATAACACGAAAGAAATTGTTTTTTTGGAAAATTATTTCAACATAGAGTGTTTCATATACAGTGAGCACGTGTGCTGTTTTTCCCCTAAACCTCCAGGTGGTGGCTGGAGATCTCCTGCTATTGTAGATGGTCTCTAGGCAACAAAGATCAGTTCACCTGGAGAAAATAGCTTATTTGGAAGATGGACTCTATGGCATTATACCACATTGAAGTCCCTACCCTCCTCAAACCCCACCCTCCTCAGGCTCCATCCCCAAAATATCCAGATATTTCCCAACCTGGATCTGGTAACCCTACCTATGGAATTGTACCCCACTGAGGTCCCTGTCCTCCCCAGACTCCATCCCAAAATCTCCAGGAGTTCCCCAACATGGATGTGGCAACCTTACCCCCCATCTACTGCCGGTGGCCAGGGGGAGCAGGCAACCCTACAAGGAGGACAGGATGACTATCTTGCTATTTTGCCTGAAGGATACACAGCTAGGGACACCCTATTATTTTCTTGGCATAGGAACTCCCATTATGGGGGGGGGGGGAAGTAAGAACCTGTGGTCTTACCCTTAACCATTTTTGGCCCAACCCCCACAGTAACATTATGACAATGGATGTCTGCCCTTGCTCCTTAATGAAGCTTTATTCTGGCAGACAGCCACCAAACCCTCCCTGGTGATTCTGCATGCATCTAATAATGAACCTGGTACAGCAGCTTAATGAGAGAACAGGAGTCCTTCTACTCTTCAGTAACCTAGGAGAAAGAAACATAAGCACCATTTTCCACCATTATGCAGAGGCTCAGACTTATACGAGGTGGATGAGTGAGAGTTTTATTTCCTGTTGTTGTACTGCAGATCAGAACTATTGTTCTCTGATGTGCAAGAGAAGACAGAATTTGAAAGGTGAGTTTAGATCTAAGTACTGGATATGCATATTTGCCAATGACCAGAGAACAGGGCACGGAACTGGGAGAATGGTGTAGTCAGCCTCAGGCAAGAGCAAATGTCTGTGGTGGTGATGGTGAAAATGGGGCTTGGGCCAATAGCAATAAAGCAGCATGGAAACTTCCTGATCTTCCTTGCCCTGTGGATAGTTAGTGTTTTGAGTTGTTTAATGGGGGATTTTGGTTTGCTTGGAGAAATCAACTGTAGAATCCAAATGGAAAAAGTTGAATGACCCCCTGGGTAGCTTTGTTATTATGCTGCATTCCATAAAATAGCTTAAGATAGTTTCCTTTTATGGATCCATTCTGGCAGGTTAAAAATAATTGCTTAATTTTCTTAAATCATAAAAATGTGAAGCTTTATAATATGCAATGAAAACATTGCATGTGGATTAATATTATCAGAGTATTTGTCATTCCAAAACAGAGTCCAAGTTCCCACAATTGCTTTGCTGTCTTCAGATGTGTGTCTGTAAAGTGCCGTCAAGTCACAGCTGACTTACGGCAACCCCAGCAAGGGGATTACAAGGCAAGGAAGCAGAGGAGGTTTGCCATTGCCTTCCTCTTCAGTCTTTCTTGGTGGGTCTCCCTTCCAAGTACCAACCCTGCTTTGCTTCTGAGATCTGACAAGATCGGGCTATACTGTGTTGCCTTCCCTCCCTGTCTTAAGCCACTTCAGCAAAGGGTTTCAACCTGAATATGAAACTATTGACCATTCCATTACAGTAGGTGTGTTTGCTAATGGGGCCTGAGGGGGGCAGTGAGGCAGGGTACCTGTAACAAGGAGGCCTGAAGCAGGCTGGGTAGGGGGGCTCACCTCCATAGTGTGTATAACAACGCTTACGTTGAGCTGGCTTCCATCTTCTTTATTGTCAGCTCCGTGAAGCACCCTTACAGCATTCTTTCCGCCCAGGTAGTTAACAGCACTCCTGGCCCCAGGGCATTTAGTAGCACTCCCTTGTCATCCTGCATGCTCTCTCCCAGCTTTTACTTAGCCTCCAACTGCCTCCCAACTCCATATCACCACCTCCTTAAGTTAAAAAAAAAGGTAAAGGTCCCCTGTGCAAGCACCGGGTCATTCCTGACCCATGAAGTGACGTCACAGCCTGACATTTCCTAGGCAGACTTTGTTTACGGGGTGGTTTGCCAGTGCCTTCCCCAGTCATCTTCCCTTTACCCCCAGCAAGCTGGGTACTCATTTGACCGACCTCGGAAGGATGGAATGCTGTCAACCTTGAGCCGGCTACCTGAAACCAACTTCCATCTGGATCGAACTCAGGTCATGAGCAGACCTTAAGTGCCCACCCAGTAATTGGATCCGCCCTTCCTGCCCTAGCCTGCTGGGCTGTTGGACTCAATCATGGCACAGTCCTAGTGGGATGCCCTGTCCACACACCACTGCAATATGTGCTGGCCACCCACATCCTGCCATTGGTGCACTAGGCCACTGGGGGTTTACTCCGCACACTGCTTGGTTTTGGTTCCTGCCACACCTATCCATCCTTGTCAGGTCCCTTAGTCCCAGGGTCATCCCTGTGACCACTTGGTATCGCAGCGTTCCTCATTTTGCAATTAGAAGCGATACACATATTTGTCATGGCTATTATTTATTTGGAATATCTCTATCCCTTCTTTCCAAAATCTTGCCTAAAGTTGCTAGCAAGAAGGGTCAAATGATAAATAAATATAAAACAGTTCAGAAAGTCCCAGACACTAAAATTCTCAGCAGTAAGCACAATAATCAGTAAGGTCAGCAAAATATTTACAAATGGAAGGCAAGCTGGAGTGAGGTTAAAATATCAAAAGGGTGGAAAACTAGCTAAAAACCTAGATGAAATATTTTCACCTGTTGCCTATAAGTCAGTGAAATACGGTAGGCACCAGGCAACCTTCAAGAGGGTGGGCAAGTTCAAAATTCATTTTAGATCTTCTTTAGGAACCATTACTTTTAAATACTCTAAGGGGATTGTCAAGGGGAATATTCCCAATTAATCTTATAACGTGCATAGAAATAGGGATAAAGTCAACATAAGCAGCTTGGGAGCAGCAATAATTAGGGTTGCCAACCTCCAGGTGGTACTTGGAGATCTCCCACAACAATTAATCTCCAGTGCCCTAGTCTAAAGCTCTAACTAGCTGCACTGCACAGCCTCTCTTATTATCCCTATGAGGCCAATTAGAGCTATACATTGCAGATTCTTCAAAGATACTGTAAGACTTTTTGGCAAAGCAGTTTGAAACTGGTTTGCACTAGTAAGTGATCAGTAGCAGTGTATTTTTATGAGCTGTAACCACCCTTGTCTCTTGGCTACACGCAGGGTAGAAATATTAGGATAAATATGCATTTGTAACCCCCACAGAAGTAAAAACAGTTCAGGGTAGGAAGGGGAAGACAGGTGCATGGAGGAAAGAGTTAAGCACCCACTCAGCTTATCCACTGAAAATTATTCCAGCTCCAAACTGGTTTGCCTTACTAAAAGCAGCGGTCAGATTTTAAACATGTGATTTTGTGTAACTGATGGCTACCGGTAAGTCCCAAGCTGCCAGATGAATCATGCAGAACGTGCTGTATTTCCACCTAGTGGTAACTCATTGTAATAAACCAGTAGCCTAATTATGTAGGACTATCAATTAATTAAGAGTGTTACTCTATTGATCTTTCTGATTTGCAGTTTTATTTATGTACTTGTTCTAGGAGGTTTAGAGGTAACATAACTGACATTGTGTAGCTACTGCTAGAATAGAATCATATTCCAAAACTCTGGAAGTTAACCCCACTTAAGTATAGCAAGTCCATTTTAAAAGTTACATAACAACTGCAAAGCTTCCTCTTTGTTAGTCTAGGATTTCATTGCATGCACACAAAAATTCTGAGCTTAGATACAAAATTTTACACTCTGTGTACATTTGCATGGTATTTGCTTATTTTTCCATAATGCATTCTTTCTCTTAGTCCTTATTTGGCACAAGGATTTCTGAAATTTTATAAGTATTACCTGCACAGAGTAAAAGGTTGTTTCCTAGCCATAAGAAATAGAAACGTGGTTATTAAAATTATAGCTGAGATTCTCAGACTGTCAGATTTTACTAGTGGAGAATCATTTAGCATTTAGGCATTGCTGTCAAACAGTTAGGGATTGTCTACATTCTCAGTTGTACTGCAGGCACCAGTGTAGATTCTACTCTACTTGCACTTGTTCTTCCTCAGTTATAAGAAACAAAAATAGGCAGACAAATCCCAAAGGTGACTGTCATTAGTTGACTTGTGTTAAGGTACTGTTTCGGCCAGTAACTTCACTGTCTTTGCTCAGGAGTTGTGTCACTGATAGCTAGTGCAAGCCTGAAAAGGGACCAAAATAAGTGTGGTTCTCTTTCCCCTCAGTGCTATTCCTAGTTTAAATGGAAATGATGATTTATTACAACATATACCATAAGCAGGTTGTGAAAAAAGTGAACCAACGGATACAGCATGAACAAAGCAACGTAGAAACAGCTGATACAAAACCAAACAAACGAAAACAACCCAGCAAAGAAGTTTCTGCCAAAAGGCTTTATTCATCTTAATTATAAAATGGCAAAAAGGAATCCCCAGAAATATGACAGACCCGTCATTTGGGCCAAGCCTTTGCTCTCTCATGAGAGCTCCAAAGGTACCTCCCCCACCCACTGCCAACCACCTCAGGTGGGAAGTGAGTCAATTTACATACATATACACATCTCATACTTTTATACACTTATAAATACATGTGACTAAGTAGAATGCTGGGTACAGTCAGCCCCCTGGAAGCTGACCACCCACACTCAACTGTGTTAACTGGTAGGGGGGACATACAATTATCTTCTATCCTAGAATGGAGAGCTAGACTTGCAGCCTGTTCTAGGAATCCCATGGTTTCAAAGGCTCAAATTGGTAGTGCACACGTGTTAAAACATAGCCGACAGTTATTATAGAACAGCAAAAGTCTAGTCTCTTTAGCACAAACATTAGGGAGGGCAGATATTAGGTTCCATAATCTCATCCCCATCCCCTTTCAATCCCACTGGTGACAAAAGTCTCATTCTGCAATCTTATACACATTTTATACACATTTTCTGGAGAGTTAAAAAAAACCTTTGCTTCCAGGATCAAGATCTGTAGTACTGGAGTTATGGGAAGGAAAATGCTAAGAATTGTGATCAAGTAAGTTCCAGGAAATTCCATTTCTCTACTTGGCCAGATGGACTAGTCAACTGGGGAAAGCCACACACAAAAAATAGATAGAAGGAATGGTTAAGATGATACAAATTTAAAGGAGGAAAGAAAAGTTTGGCATTACTACAGCCACAGTCCAAGTCATTTCTCAGAAGTACAAGCCAGAGCTGAACTACATGTTCAGGTTTTTAAAGAGTTGGGCCCAGGTTCCCTGCAGCCACGCAGCAGCTGTGGGGAATGGCTTTTCAAAATCAGAGAGCCCAAATGGGCTCAGAATATCACTACAGGGGGAGGAAGGGCTCCTGCCTTCCCTCCAAGCAGTTTTCCTGTGCTGAAATTGTGCTGGAGAGGGAGTTATTTCCCCATTTTTGCTGCTCCATGTGCCCAAGAAAACAGGGTTTGTTTGTTTTTTGGGGGGGGTGTCCATGAGCTTTATTCCCCCTCCCCTTGTGACGGCATTTTGAGCTAATTTGGGCTCTCCTTTATTTTTAAAAGCCATTCCTCACAGCTGCTGTGTGGCTGTGGAGAACCTGGACCCAACTCTTTAAAACCCTCAAATGGTCCACAGTGGAGCTTTCTTGGAAGTAAATATGTTTTGGACCCAGCTGCAAGAATGGAAGGAAAGAACTTTTCTGAAGAGATACCTTACTCAGTGCTTCAATAAACTTCAACAGGACACATTTTAAAAAGATTCTACACCTGCTGTTCTTCTCCCATATCACAAAAAGAAGGGAAGACAAATGTCTTTATAGCAAACAAAAGAACATTCTATTAAGAATATTCAGGAGCAGATTTCGTATTATTCATTCTTATACAGCCACAACTACCAAACTGGTATAAAATGCTACCAGAGTAGAAAGGCAATGGGTTGTCAGATTGCCATGTGGAGTTCCTATCCAAGGGTTGAGGTAGCAAGAGATGATGCCACCACTACGTCCTTTTCTCCATCCGTTTATTCATACGCCAATCTCTTCACACACCATCCTCTCCTGCCTGCTCTAGCAAACAAGAGACCAGTTTTATCCCACAACAAGAAAAGGAAGAGGATGAGAGAAGGGCCCAGTGATGGGGAAGGGTTGCATTTTTTCCTATCACTTCAGAATCTTTAAAAAAAACAGCATCTTTCCTTGCTCAGGTTGCCTTTTATTCTATGTAAAAAAGCAATCCCACTATATTATACAACAGAAGTGATGATCGTCTCTGGGCTGAAGCAAAATTATCTTCCCTTTCTGTCAACTATGAGCAAACCACAGCTTTTGCTGTGCATCTTTCTGGAGCACCATCAGGGCTTAAGAGTTCCAAGTTAACTGAACTAATAGCCAATACAATGGACCAGGCTGTGTTTGGGACAAAGTTATCATGTCTCTTCTGCGAGGCTTCACAAAGGCTAATTGCCTTTGCCCCATATTGTTTCCCTGAACATGGTCACTAGGGATAAGGTAAAGTGGAGAGAGAACCACCAGGAAAAGATAGCATATTATCATCCTCCTTTGTTCCTTGCCCTGCATAGCTGACCCAAATTTTCTAAGGAAGACAGAGTCCCAACATCTTTCCTAGAGGAACTGCACATGCCTTTTAAATAGCATATCATTTAAATACAATGTAGAAGAAACTTCTATTCAAACTCCCTCTTTCCTTATAAACAGTAGATGCTAATTTTGATTTTGGACTGTGACTTCCAGAGTGGTTACTAGGTAGCTTGAACAGCCCATGAACCACCCCAAAGCATAGATGGTCTGCAATATCTACCTCACTTTCACATGAAAAGGATTGTGGTATCATAGAAGGCATGTGCCCAAATAACATAGCTGTAAGTTGCCATAGTTTCCGTTATCACATGGAAGAAAGACTGCTTAGAGTGATAAAGTGATAGAGTGATAAAGACTTTAGACATTCTAAAGTCACCAGATTCAAAGGGTTCTTCACATATGGCTACAGATGAATTACAGAGATAATTCTCTCCAAAACGGGACAGTCCACACATGATTTCTGCTCCAGCGGAAATACTATGAGATAGGTGGCAATCAAGTTTTGTTGTCACTCATATCCAGGATTAGAAAGCCATCCAATGGTTTGCCATGGCGGTTTCAACCACTGAGAAATTAGATTGTTAATTTAAGACACAATTCATATAACGTTACTTCACAGTGAATGTTTTTAACTTCACTCTGCCTATAGGTAGCACAAAAGAATATTCAAGTTTAATACTGGGTTAGTGTTAACTAGAGTGTCAATATTGCAAGACGCACACTTTAGGGGTTACATCTGCCACAAATATACCATAACAAGGGTGAAAAATAAGCCAATCTGCCAAGGGGTGGCTAGGGCTACTCAGGTGCTACCCATCTCGCTCTAAGTTGTGCAATGGGGTTTCTACTCTCCAATTTCTTAGTAAGGGGATATTTTAAAAGCATCAGAGTGAACCAAGAAAAAAACAACACACCACCTTTAGCAAGAAGATATAATGCTTTTTAACTTTATAACCCCACCCCCCTGGCAGCATCATATCACATGCAATCCAGTAGCTACTCTTGCTGGACGGTCTGGAGCACCCTCTTGCTGTTAACTCTTGGCATGAAATCATAAAATAGGAATCTGGTACATTTGGGTTTTAAAAGGGAAAGCCCTGGTGAACGGAGGCACTTCCCACCATATGTGCTAGCTCTGTCCATTATGTCTGCTGAAAGTGTTTCCTCCAGGTGGCTGGATCTGGATGGAGTCAAGGAGGGGCCTTAAAGCTTGTCCAAAGGGTCTGAAACAGTAAGGAAGGTGAAAGAGAAAAAAAAGAGTGGATTTAAGGTCTCCAAGCACTCTCGACCCAAATAATTTCCCAACCAAGATTAAAACAAAGCTTCTCCTGAATAAAGTGGAAAAAAACTAAGTGTGTACACATAGGGGTGGATCCAGACAGCTTTTTCATTCGATCTCACCAAATTGTCCTCTTTACCTTTGTTCCACATGATGCCCAGCACAGCCTCTTTTGGTGAGCCAAGGGAACCCCCTTCTCCCCCTTTCACCAGTGGAAAGGCTAGCTGGATCCAACCTGACACGTCCCTGTAAGCAACGTATGTTAAGCGAGCAGAGCCCATAACAGCATCTGGCCCATCTGCATAATTAATGGAAAGAAAAGGGGACAAGAACAGCTCACACTCTCAATACTAACTGAAAGTAGAAGGCAATGAAAGAATTCTTCCACATTTTACCTCCTTTTCCCAGTGACAGTAGCCATACATTTTTGCAGTTAGAGTGCCACTGCAGTCCAAATTCTTTGGTTGATACTGCATCTGCTCAGGTCAGTTTGCCATCGCATGCAGATACAGAATACGAGAAAAGAGGGGAGCCCCAGGATCACTTGCAGTGGCTTCTGGAGTGCCCCTCACAGGATACATGTTGTTTCCATGGCAGATGCCCAGAAGCCAAAAGTTATGCCTGGCTCCCCCAGAATGCTACAAAGAGCATAGAGAGCTGTATGCTCATCTCCTGGGCTGCTAATTCCAAGAGGTGCCATTCTGTGTCTCCAGCCTCACAGGTCAGCTGGCCACTAAAGGGGGTTTCTGTGTTGTGGCACCCTGTAACCTTCTGCCTAGTACCGAAACAGATGTATTTCTGTCTCCAAGTAAACATTTTTACTTGTCGCAGCTTTTTCACATGGTTAGCTTTATGCATTTGATGATCCACTCCCCCCCCCCAGCAGCTATTGTTGACTTTGTTATTTTCTTTTGTGGGTGCTGGCTTTGTGATCTTTTGTGTTTATTGTTAAAATTACTGAATTTGATTTTTTTAAACCAACTTTCCTTGGCTGTTAGAAACTGTCATAGTTTTAAAAGAATTGAGTGCGATTGTATAACTACATTAAATGAAACAAACAAATGTGCTCTGGCATCTTCTGCTGTTGCAAGGGATCCTGGGAAGCACTCTTCAGGCTGGATGCTGCATCTGCTTCCCTCAGCCAATGTGCTGAGGCAGATATAATAAGGCTGAGGATGACCCAAAGAGTGTTCTGCTTCTTCAGGGATGTTTCTCCAAGCATCTGCTTGGAATGCCTGAGCAGCTAGTCTAGCCCTTAGCTGACAGGCATTGACAATATTCCCGACAGCAGGTTTAAGGAAGAGTTTCTTGTATGTGCTTTGTTTATGAAGCAATCGAGGCTTCCTCTCAGTGCAGTGTTTTCATAAAGTTCCTTGATGTGAGATATACTCTCAAAGTCACTCATGTAACAGCACTAGTAGGGTGCCCCCTCCCCACTGGAAAGCACTCCCCACTAGAATGCTTGGTCACTGTTTTATGGTGGCTTTTTAACATTTGGGGAAGGCACTGGCAAACCACCCCGTAAAACAAAGTCTGCCTTGGAAACGTCAGGATGTGATGTCACCCCATGGGTCAGGAATGACCCGGTGCTTGCACAGGGGACCTTTACCTTACCTTTTTTTAACAGCATTAACAGAGACTAAGAAATAACTCTGCCTTGTTCAGACCTCTTGCTTACTGCCAGTCTGAAGGATGTGTCAGTATTTTCAGTTAATAAAATCAGTGCCATTACCACAGACTTTGTAAAAAACTTACAGCTATTCACATTCATATATTTATTCTCGGCATAATCATATATGAAGCTAAGATTCACATTCTAAGACTACACATTCTAAAGCAGGGGAAACAACCTTTTATGGCCCAAATACTGAGAAGATGTTGGTGCGCCAGCAAATAAAATGGGGACGGGAGGTGGGAAGAGTTTTACTTGGTCAGACACACTTGGAGGAAGCGAAGCATCAGCGAGGCTGCCAGCCTCTCTGGGATTCGCCTTTGACTTGGCTGATGACTGTACAGGTCTGGGAGGCAATGAAAGGCATAAAACCATGCCCACTGCTTTCTCCTGCATGACTGTCCTCTGAAATTCCCAGGTTGCTTGGGCAGAGATCATGCCCAGCAAAATGGTCCCGTGTGTTGCCGGGGGATGCCTACCCTTGTTCTAAAGAGTGCCTCATTACATCTATCAACAGGGACTCTACTCACGTTGCAAGGACTTCAGATGGAAGGTCTGTGATGTAGGAAGGGATCTTTCTCCCTGTCAAAAACTGAGCCACTTCATTGCTGAACGTATTGCAGTTATGGTCAAAAAGATTGTAAGATTCTCCTCTGTAGCCCCAAACACAGGGAAGAGAATGAACAAGAGACAGAGCAAATCAATAATGGAGAACAATCACCTTTATTCATAGGGATTTTAAAACAGCTTGTATAATGTTCATAAAAACCAGTGAACAGCACAGAGGCTGGTTATACATTACATGCAAGTGTGCATATTGGTATACAATCTTTTAAAGAGAAGAATTATCAGCTTTAAGAGAAAATAATTTTGAGTGGAGAAGTAGAAAGTAGAAGTTTAGTCCTTTCCATACCTGTAGCTTTTTGGCTCTGAATCTCGCCCCTCCCACCAAATTCAAAATACATATTTGCCAACATTTTGAAGCTTGTAGAGTGTGATAACCAGTATGATTTAGTGGTCAGATTGCTGGACTGGAGATCCAAGTTCAAATCCCCATTTTGCCATGGAAACGTGCTGGGTGACTCCGGGGCCATCACTCTCTCACCCTGATCTACCTCACAGGATGGTTGTTGTGAGAATAAATGGAGATATGGATAATGATATTGTAAGCTGCTTTGGGTCCCCATTAAGGACAAAACTGGATATAAGTAACTAAAAGAAATCAGCTGGGATGGGTGATTTAAAACAGGGTAAGTGTTAAGCATCCCTCTTCCCCATCCCCTGCTGCTTTTCCGTATGAAATCACCCCTTCCTAAACAGCTATTAACAAAAACAGAAGCAAAACACACAAATCAGCATGCGAGCTCTAACATGCATGTAGTTCGCTCCATATATTGGAATGCAGAAACCACATGAATGTGGCACAGATTAGTGCTATACTAATATCACCTGCAACTGATCTACAGCATCTATACTGAAATGCAAATGCCAGAGAGAGTTCAAGTGGTTCTAGCTACATTACTCTTAAGATGGGCAAAATGTTATCCACAGAAATCCTGGTGCAGAAATCCTAAATTTGCAAACTTCTTAATAAAGACTGCCTTTGCACTCTCAGCCTATCCTCAGGTCCTCCTAACCTCTCCCCTTCTGTGGCCTTTGTGTATCCCAACTGGCAAGAACAATGGCCCAGTCAAGTAAGCCCATTTTACTTGCAGGATGGTTGTTTTGCTGATTTATTGTACAATCACACATCTCTGTAGCACATATGAACAACTGATCTGTTTCAGTAGAGGGAGAACACACAATTCTCTTTAAAGTAAGTTTCGAGACACCCTGTTCCTCAACAACGAGGTGGAGAAAGAAAACCTCAAATTTTCCCAGTCCTGCAATTCTGAGTTTTGGAAGACTATGAGAAGACCTGACCCTGGAGTTTGTGATGGAGGTGGATGGCTCAGTAAACAAATGTCTTCTCACTTCCCTCCTCTCACACCAGAGCACTGGGAGCAAGTCTAGGCTTAAAGTAACTGTTCTGAGCCTTTCAACAAAGTCCCAGCCTTGCAAGACTAAGGAAAAATCATTCTATGGCATTTTTGTTGGAGGATAAAGGTAGGGTTGCCAACCTCCAGGTAGTAGCAAAAGATCTCCTGCTATTACAACTGATCTCCAGCCGACAGAGATCAGTTCCCCTGGAGAAAATGGCTGCTTTGCCAGTTGGACTCTATGGCATTGAAGTCCCTCCCCAAACCCTGCCCTCCTCAGGCTCCGCTCCAAAAACCTCCCGCCAGTGGCGAAGAGGGACCTGGCAACCTTAGATAAAGGGAAGGTACCGTATATACCCGTGTATAAGCCGACCCGCGTATAAGCCGAGGTGCCTAATTTCTCCCCAAGAATGGGGAAAAATTAGGCACCCGCGTATAAGCCGAGGGTCGGCTTATAACCCCTCCCCCCCCCGCAAACTTACCTGACGGGCTCCCGGGAGCAAGCGGTGCGGCCCTGGTGGTGGCGGTGGTGCACCCGGCAGGGGCTGGGGCAGCCTCCCTGCAGTTGCAGGAGGCCGCCCCAGGATGCGGCGGTGCGGCCGGGGGCCGGGGCAGCCTCTGCGCAGCCGCAGGAGGCCGCTCCCGGCCCCAGGAAGCGGCGGCGCGGCCGGGCGGGGGCCGGGGCAGCCTCTGCGCAGCCGCAGGAGGCCGCTCCCGGCCCCAGGAAGCGGCGGCGCGGGCGGGCGGGAGCCGGGGCAGCCTCTGCGCAGCTGCAGGAGGCCGCTCCCGGCCCCAGGAAGCGGCGGCGTGGGCGGGCGGGCGGCGGGGCAGCCTCTGCGCCGCCGCAGGAGGCCGCTCCCGGCCCCAGGAAGCGGCGGCGCGGCCGGGCGGGGGCCGGGGCAGCCTCCGCACAGCTGCAGGAGGCCGCTCCCGGCGGCAGGAAACGACGCGGGCCCAGCGGCGGCGGCGGCGGTAAGTTCCCTCCTCCCCCCTCTACCGTATTGACCCGCGTATAAGCCGAGGCCGGCTTTTTCAGCCCTTTTTTTGGGCTGAAAAACTCGGCTTATACGCGAGTATATACGGTAAACAATAGTCTCCTAAATTCTCCTTTTATCCCCAACAAGAGTGCTGCAGGTGATTTCCATTTGGAAGCAAATGGGAAGACACTTGCTTCCAATCAGCCTAAATATAGGTGGGAGGGCTGCTCATACACCTATCTTGCCTCCTTCCCATTTCCATGTAGTAAGACCCTCCTAATCTGTAACATACAATATGAAGCAAAATATAAGGAAGAATGGCTTGTGCAAATGATTTGAACATGAACTCTGAAGAAGAAAGTACACCTCCCATAAAATTATACTTATTATAAATATTTTTGTAGAACCTTACAGACATAGGGTTCTCAAAATAATTTTTTTTTAAAAAGACAATGCTTGTGGAATCTGTACCAAGAAGTCTTCCTTCTGCTTTATCAATCTCATTTTCTTACCTGAATATAGATTCTCCCAATGAGGCCAAGTATTCCAGGAAGAGATCTTCTGTAACTTCTGTGCATCCCAGGTCTACAATAGAATCTGGAGGCCCAAGCAACGTCCCACCCTGTAAAATTTACATCCCAGAAGATATTAAATAAATATTTTCAGAATTGGTCACTATCTAATGAACAATTAATCATGGGGACTGATTTTCTGCGCCCCAAAGAAGTTGCTCATACTGACTAGCATATTGCCAATATACTGGTAATTTCTAATGGTGGGCAAGTTCCAAAAGAACCCTCACATATCCCCAACTTGGGAAGTGAAATGGAAGGCAGGAAAGGGATGAACCCTGGTTTCTACTCTGATTTTTTTTGTGGGTACAGGGGACTCTGGACCTCAGCTTGGTCAGTTGTCAGGATAAGCCATTTAAATCTCCTTGCAACTTCAATATACACCAAAAACAGGAGGTGAAAGTAAACCAGTAAAAGGCTAGTATAACCTAAGGAAGTAGTCTCTTCTGATTCAAGCCCCCCACCCTAAGAGATGCCACTGGTAAAAAAATTAAGTTAACTTCACCCAGCCAAAAAAACTATCGGTCAACTAGAAAGCCAGCGATGGCCTCTACTGGTGGTATAAGGTATTATGCTAGATACCCGACATGCGAAGTCTATTCAACAATCAGAAAACCGCAGCACATACACAAGAAGTTATTCAAAGTTCTGAAGCACAGCCCACTGCATATTTAGGAACTGGCAATGCTTCACTAGCTACCCCATTTACTTGCTAATTTTCTAAATTATAGAAATTGATATGCAGCAACCTACAAGTTGTAGAGCTAGAAACTTACAGGTGCACAACTGGAGATCCCACCACTTCCGTAAAAGAACTCATCCCTGTGGACAATTATGGAAGTGTGCCTGCAAAGAGAGGGAAAGTGGAATGGGGAGAAGGCATGTTGAGCAAGGTTGTTAATGACAGGACGTTTTGGAGGACATTGATTCATAGGGTTGCCATGAGTTGGAAGCAACTTGATGGCATTTCACACAGACTTGCTAAAATCACAGATTAAATAGGATCATGAGTAAAAATAATAAAATCCCTCTTACCAAGATATTACTAAATCAAATAGTTTAGCAAAGTTAATGGGAAAAAACAAAAACACAGTTCCTCACTTGATTTTGGACAGCATTTTTTGTCCTATTTTCAACAACAAGTATTGGGACTATTTGTGTTTCACCCTCAACTTCATATAGGAACTACCAACTGAAAACAGGAGGGTCTGTTCCATGCAAGTATATATTTCATATAGGGTTTTTATCAATTATTCTTAGTTAATTACTCATATGAGTTTTAACTAATTATTAGGTTAGGTTTCATACAATTATTGATTAAACATGCAAAACATGATTATGAATAAAACAAATTCTGAAGGGAAAAAGGCATTATTTTATAATATGTATAAATGACACAGCAGACATCTCAGAGGTTCCAATTTCAGTCCCTGATGTCTACATATAAAATTATTTCAGGTGGCAGCTGCTAGGAAAAACCTTCCTCTGCCCCAGACACTTGAGCTGCTACCAGCCACAGTAGGCAATACTAAATTGCCAACTTTGAACATTCATATGCTCAGGGGCCAAAATTAAAGCTCATTATCACTGAAAATCCTGAACAAGGACCTCTTTACTTCTGTGTAACACACAGCATATCTTTTGGGTTAGGGTGTAATTAGGGTTGCCAACTGCCTGTAGAAAAATAACATCCTTTCCCTTTAACAGAGCCTTAATGTGATGTTATTTACCAGGTGATGTCTTTTACCTCCATGCCATAAAAGCTTTAGCTGCCCATTTCCACACATCATGCCTCCATTAAACGGGCACACATTTTTTCTTCAGGCCTCTTGGCACCCCTAGGTGCAATACAAATAACTGCTTGAACTGAGGCTCCATTTTCCAATATAAGAAAGAGACAGGTAAAGCACTTATGGCCTAAAATAGGGTATGTGCTGTTACATTCATGTAATACAACCATACAACTACAGAGGGAACATTTTACACTAGTTAAACATCCATTTTAAGTTTGGTTACTCACCAGATGCCATCCAGCTGCTTCCCTGTATATGCAAGAAAGAAAACAAGAACCTACTGAGTACCTTACAACTGCTCTCAACTACTAATTCACATTGCATTACAAGCAAGATACAGCGTCAAGTGAAACCATAAAATAGCAGAGAAAACAATGTATTTCTTTCCCTTTGATAACGTTAGTGCTATGGGTATCAAATCGGATGGCAATGGGTCATGCTCTTATCCTTGAAAGTTATGTTAACAGGTCATAAAATGTGTCAGGCTTCCTGAGAAGGAGGCAGGGCTTGTTTGTGATATTAAACACACATTCTGTCTAGAGGGGTTTAACATTAGAAATAGCGCTACAACAGTTATGCTGCAAGTCCTAAAACTACCCAGAGGCACAATACTAGAACCTGATCTTAGAGCACGCTAGGAAATAACTATTTGCCTAGATAGTTGCCAACTGCCCGGAGAAAAAAAAACGTCCTACCCTATAATAGAGGCTTAATATGACATTATTTACCTGCATGCCATGAAAAGCTTCAACAGCCCATTTCCACACATTAAGCCTTTATTAAAAGAACAGGATGTTTTTTCTCCCGGCCTGTTGGTAACCCCAACTTCAAGAGAGTTACCGTAGTTCTTTTTCCTTTCAGGACAGTATCATGCTGCTAATTATTAGCCAAGTGGCACATGTGGGAAGGTTAGTAATTTATTATTTTTTGTAAGCAAACGAGTAAAGATGTATGGTAATTTGGTGGCATAAATCAGGAAGAGCATTTCATAAAATAGGAGCCACTATTGTGAAAGACCAGGCACATATCTGAGGAAGGGAATAAAAGCAAAACTACTGAGGAGATTGGAGTTGTTGCAAAGGTCCACATAGAAAAAGATGGTTCTTTAGGTATGCGAGTCCCAGATGAAGGGCTTTAAGAGTAAGCACCTTGAATTGAAGCCAGAAACAGAAGAGAGATTAGAGGGCAGTACTACATGCAAAGCAGCTAGTTCTAGACAACGGTCAAGCTGTTGCATTTTACACCAACATAAATTTCTGAGCAGCCTTCAAATAGAACATGGGAGGGAAGGGAGAAGGATTAACCTACACTCACCACTGCTCTGTTCAGAATTTGAACATCCCATGGCTGCTTCTATATATATTAAATAAGAATAGGTTTGGCAGATCCAACCACATAACTATAGCATACCTGTTTTGGCCCCAAGGGCCTACTGTCATTCTGACCCAAACAGAGTACAGTAATTGGTTCAGAAAATGGCTACTATTTTGCTTTTGGTACATGTGATCCTTGGCTTTATGATGCATATATGATATTCAGATGTCTTCCCCAATATCTGTGTTTATCTCCATGTCAGAAAAAAAGAACATTAGGACTGAAATGCGCTGTGATTTCATAACAAACATAGAAACAGTGTACTACATTAACATAACCACCTTTGGTAATTTGTAGTTGTTGCAATGTTCCATGCACAGTCTGAAAGTACTCATTGGCTGATATTTATAGGGTAGCAGGAAGCAGCTGAAGAAATTTTATAATGAAAGTCTGTTGAATGTCATGTTTGGTTTAAAGGAATTGTGCCAATATTACTTAAACCTAATGGAAATATTCTATATCTGAACAATACAGCAAAAGCAAAACAACTGTTTAAAGTGGTGTGCAGCACCTGCTATAGTAGTGTTATAACCTATCCTATGACATGTTATTAGTGCCGCAATAATTTTAAATTGCCTCTTCTCAGATATCTAGTGCTGCCTACGGCTTTTACATTGACGTTAAAAAAATGCTTCTGCCAGCCAGATCTAAAGCACCAATATTAAATAAAAATTATAGGTTGCATTCTACAACTGTGTGCAACTAAGAGTAGTGTGTTCTAAGGGCACCTCGCACATTCTTCTTACGCAAGAGCTGTACTGACAAAATGTGGCTTGCACCAACAGAACACACTGCACTTAGTTGCACATGGTGGTAGGATAAAGCCTAACACAACAGAACACAAACCAGAAATGTACAGTATTTGTACACACTTATAATATATAGCTAGGATCCATAGCTGTCTAATAGTTAGCAAGGAACCTTCATTTGAAAATGTGTGGTTATGCCCAAGAACAATAAGAATAGTTGCCATCCAGTATTCAGTATTCAGTATTCAGTCACCTATGTTAGTTCTGACAATGAATTAGAAAACTTTTGAGATAAAGAAACATCATTCTGATTTTTCTTTAAAAGTACAGAGCACCTTGAAAACAATAAATATTATCAAAGCCCAATGGGTCAAGTATTGTCTATACCAGTGATTCCCAAAGTGGGCAGTACCACCCCTGGGGGGTGATAGGATTACCTAAAGGGGCACTAAGAGGCAAGAGGGTGGCAGGGGGGGCACTAGAGGTGGTCCCTTTCAACTGTGTTGTTTGCTAATTTACAATAGATTAAGCTATGGCACCATGCTGGCAAATTGGTAGAAACTATCAGAATTCCCCCCCCCCCAGACTTTGAAGAGCTGGTGCCACCGGATCAAGTTTATCAGTTTTGCTGAATAAATTTCAACTAAAAAGTTTTAATTTGATTTTGAATAGATGTGCAACTAATTGTTACTGTTTTGAAATTTTATTTTATTGTCACTATCTTCTTCAGCGAGTCACGCAAACCCCTATTTTGAATAATGCTTTTTACAGGATAGGGGGCGCTGGGGTTGAGTTTGTGGAACCAAGGGGTCGGTGCCCGAAAAGTTTGGGAACCACTGGTCTATACCATCCTGACTCCTGTATAAAGGCCTGAAAGCCTAAAGCAATTTCACAAAACACTAAAACAATTTCACTTTCATTTGCAGAAAGAGCTAAATATCATTGGTTCTTGTAGGTTATCCGGGCTGTGTAACCGTGGTCTTTCATGTTCTTTTATCCTTGAAAGATACTGCAGACTTGGCCAACCTGAGAAATCAGCAGTGGCTGAACATGGACTGACACAAACAGGACACAGGGTCTTATTCCAAGACACTGAAAGACTGGACAATTCTACCAACTATTTTGTCAGATTGCACAGAGAAGCCATTGAAATTCATAAACATCAGCACAACTTTAACAGAAAAGAGGAGAGTTTAAGAATGAATAAGGCTTGGCTTCCTGCCCTGAAAAACCTCCAGACTGACAAAGACAACATTCAACAATAGCCATACAGATTAGCTTTGGATTACACACATTAACAGATCACTTCAGGATACAATGGTTCCATATTAACATACCATACCCTCATTAGCACATTATCTTGATACTTACAGGACAATGATTAGCACATTACTTTTGCAGGACAGTACTCAGCTCAAACCCAACCCCTTTCTGACTATATATTACTCTTCCTACACACTTGACACTGAGAGACACTGTCCTTCAGTGTTACTACTCTGAAGATGCCTGCCACAGTTGCTGGCGAAACGTCAGGAAAGAAAATTCCAAGACCACGGTTACACAGCCCGGATAACCTACAAGAACCAATGAACTCTGACCGTGAAAGCCTTCGACAATAGCTAAATATCATGTTTGGCTTCCCGAATGTTCAGGTTTTTTTTTTGAGGAGTGGATTAAGCCCCCCATCCGCTGTATTCTCATATTTGATCCTGACGTTTGCACTGTCACTGTGACCAATGAATGTGTTGCAATAGCCACTTCATATGCAGTCACATAATATAAGCACCTCCCACACACTGAATAGTTTTTAAAGCTAAGCTTTTGCTTATGCACTGCAGACTCATGCAAGCTTATTCTTGTTTCTTGCCTGCCCCAGAGTTTTGTGTGTGGATGGGGGTGGAAAGCAGAGACATCAGCATTCTTCTTTTCACTAGCAGTGAAACCCAATTAGCCTAGAGCCATTGAATATAAAGGGGTTTTGGACACAATTTTGGTGGGGTTTTTTTTAGACAATAACCATACTTTTTTGGCACTCTCCATTCAATTTCCTTAATTTATTGTTTACACTTAAAGTTATACTGTGTTGCAGGTAAATTGCATTTCCCCATCAATCATGAATTTTGCCCTGGGAAAATGTAATTCTTTTCCAGATATCATTTTTTTTGTTTTGTTATTGTGAATTGTGTGTGAAATGCAGGTAAATTACTGTGGGCACCCTTTGTGCCCAGATTTGCTGGAAACTGTATATGGACAGTATGTAATTTAAATGGACAGTATGTAATTTAACTGAGATTGAAAATGGGTCTATGGAAATTTTACTGAAAGGTTAAAATGTAGTTGAAAAAAGTTTAGCTTGCACACAATTGACCTAATAGGCTCTCAGCGCTGCTATACATCACAACTGCTAAAGTTGTGCAACTAGCAAATCCATGTTCAGACAGCAAGAGCTCAGGGAGAGATGTCTTTGTGGCCCTAGAACTGTTATGTTTCAGGCACAGCTGCAATTATTTCAGTACTATATAATCTGATGGCACAAATTAGAGCTCACTATTTTCTCAAGTCTAATGAGATTTTATGTTGGTTTTCTGTCATTCACCCCACATTTTCTGGATTAAATGAGCTAAGATAAATGCTTCAAGCCCTGACCTGGATAACCCAGGCCAGCCCAATCTTGGAAGCTAAACAGGGATGGCCCTGGTTAGTGTTTGGATGGGAGACCACCTCAGAATACCAGGGTCGCTACACAGAGGCAGGCAATGGCAAACCACCTCTGAATGTCTCTTGAAAACCCTACAGGGTCGCCTTAAGTTGGCAAAAAAAAAAAGGTTGAGCAAAAGGGAAGCTAAAAATATAGCGCCGTATAATATTTGTGTAACACAAATTTGATTATGACCCTCCTGTCCTCCTTTACACATGGACCAACAGCAAGAGAGGGAAAGGTAGATCACACAGAAACGACACATTTAGAAAAACACTTCATAGGAAAAAAAAGGCAGACAGAGAGTAATGAAACTGATCACTGTTACCCTAAGTAGGCAGTCTCCACTTTAGTTGGGAGAATTAGCAGGAGACAGAGAGCAAGAGGGGGTAACTGGGATCAATAATCTATGTATATCAGGATAGTTCTGGGGGAAAACTCTCATATGAGCAGGCAGATGTATAATTAAAATATGGTTTTATTAAAGAATAAAAATAGTAAAACAAGAAATATATTTTGAGTGATGAACATAGGCATACAAAGAATACAAGAGCTGGCTAAGAGAAAAGGGAGGAAGTTGGATAGGGTTTCAGGGATGTGTGATAGTTACCAGTCTTGAAGAGACCTCCAGGGAAAGCAGTGCTGATGAGGAAAACGACCAGTATTTCCAGGATCAAAAGGAAGAGCCCGCACGCAAATGGGAGCGCATGCACGGATCCAACACGCACGGATCCAACACACACACACACACAATGAATGGCCAAAGGACCAACATTTATACCCCAAAAAGGTCCTGAGGCAGTATAAGGTCAGCTGGCAGGAAAGCCAGAGACAAAGAATTTATTGCTTTTTCCGGGGTTCCAACAATAAGAGAGGAGAGGCTTGATGGGTCTTCAGGACCCAAGAGAATGCCTGGGCTCTTGAATACTGATTGACTGCTGGGATGGGTGCAGATAGGGTAAGTAATGGTCTGCTTGGAGCGCTGATTAAATCACCTTAGGGTGACACAAGGGAGATTACCTAGCCCCAGTGTCCAGCCAGGCACACTTTAGAGTCAGGGGAAAAGTTCAGATGACAACCTCCTTCCTGCCCAAGCTTGACACACAACATGGATCCCAAAACTCTGAGTGGCATCCATTTTGTGGGGAGCAGTCTTGCTCTTATGCCAGTGTTTGGCCCCCGTGCCTTTGTGGCACCCCTTAACAGCAGGAGAGGTCCGACTGCTTATATCACCACCTATGCTTACTCCACACATGAGCCGAAGAAGTCATAGTTCTACTCTAGCAACTAATCCATAAAATCCTGGTGCATGTACTTTAGCAAATACTTCTCTCTGAAAAGACTGATTCTCTCACACACACAGATAAATACAGAATCTCTACCCCTCAATGCACTCCCATATATGCAACTCCTGCACTACCTCTTGGTGTATCTGTGTGTGCCTGAATGGCCTGAAGCTTACAAATGGTTCCATTTCAGTCTTTGTGTTCTACTCCTGTTTTGCAAGTATATATTTACAAGATGCTATTAGGGAACATAATTGAAGAGATGGCTTTTTATTCTCCTCTCTCTATTGTACACAATGTCTTGCAGTCAGGATAGATGGAGCATCATTTAAAGACAGCCTTCTTGTATCCACGAGTGTAGTGGGTAAGAGCGATGAACTCTAATCTGGAGAACCGGGTTGGTTTCCCCACTCCTACACATCAAGCCTGCTGGATGACCTTGGGCTAGACACAGTTCTCTCTGACAGCCCCACCTCTTTTTCTTCTATCCAGAGCAACTGGAATTAGTTATGCTTAACCAAGTATAAAGTCCGGATAAATCTTAAACTACCACAAATACTGCACTGACCATTTTACTAAACAGCATAATACAAATGGAGCTTAGCAATGAGGCAGCATTCCATCTTATTGTCAGCTCTCACCTATGAATCTTTACTCAGAAGTAAGTCACAGAAAGTTCAACAGGATTTACTCCCAGGTGGAAAAGCATGCATAGGATCAGAAACTTGAGACCCTCTCTGCACAGCGTCACCTGTCAGATAGAAGATTCTATATCTTGTCAGGTGAAGTTCTCTCTTATTACTTCAGCAGGCGAGAAATAATCAGATTTAAATTCATTATATAAACTTGCATGTTAAAATTGACAAAGTTGATCGCTCCCACACCTAACTTAGTACCAACAATGCCAATGAGGAATGGATCTAGGAATGCTCAGCGCTCCTTTCAAGTGAAAGTGGATTGACTGATACATTGCACAAGATCATCTCCATAAAAACAAGCCCTCTTCTTCCAATCTCACAACATAGGCTTAAGTTACTTAGCCCCAACAGTCATCCCTCAGTGAAGTGGGGGGGGGGGAGTACTGATAGCATGTCAGCTAGTCAAAGTACACATGACTACAATAAAGTCTGACATGACTAAGCAGCTAGCATTCATGGCAGACATATACAAAGAAAAAACAGTGGTGACATCTTACAGACAAATTCAGATTAAAACAGCTACTGTTCTGGAATTATACACAATCAAATGATTTAGATGCACAGGTGTTTTATTCCAGTGATTCTGACAAAAGTGCCCTGAACACAGAACAACACTGAAAATAGCTCCGACAATAAGATCCGCAACCCAAGATCTCAGGTTGTGTTATTTAAGCTCAGTGCTATAAACCAGAGATGATCCTCTCTTATAAATTTACCTTGCTAGCTCAGCTACCATTCACCACAGTGAATCAGGACACGTTTGTATCTCTGCAATACCGAGAGCCACCTTACTTAGGGGCTTACTAATTATTCAGTTACAACTTTCATGGTCTGGGGAAAAAACAATATACAATAGCAAGCCTTGTCTGATGGCAGAGCTGATTTTTGTCTTCAATCACCCATGCACCCACACCCACACAGAAGCAAAAGAAAGTGAGATGCTTCCTAGTTAAAGAGGCCACGGGCATTCAGATAGGCACAGATATGTCTCTACCATCATGACATGCAGAGAGAGGCACCACTACTAAATGTTTTTCTTTTTAAACTCCCTCCATCTCCTGGTCACCATGCGTGCCAAACCCAACCTTGTTAAGCTAGCTGGAGGCGATGGGCCCAGCATCTCACCTAGACCGCCTGCTGGATACCCTAGGTATCCTGCTGGCTCCCTCCCCCCCCCCCCGCCCAATAACACTAACACAACGGTCCAGGGAGACATGGCAGAAATCCCGGTCTTTCCCTCTCCCCCCAACCCTTACCGAGCATGATAGGGCTGAGGCGCCGAGCCATGCCCTTGGACAGGTCGTAAACGTAGAGCTTCACAGAGTACAGCATCGGAGGGGAGTCCATGGCATGAAGAGGAGTGGGGGGATTACTGGAAACCCCTGAGGACGACGGGGAGCCTCCTGATGGAGGAGGGAAAGGAAGAGCCGAGCCGGCTCCTGCAGCACCCCTCCCCCCCCCCGCTCTCCTGCCGTTGCTGCCGCTGCTGCTGCTGCTCTACCCCAACTGACAGAAGGGACGGAGGAGAGGAGGGCAGGGAAAGAGAACGTCCCCTGCACGCATGCGCGGCCCTCACACAGGCGATAGTTCGGCCGCCTGTCACAGCGCCTCTGTGAGGAAGAGGCGCTAAAGCGCTAGAAGGCGGAGCTACGTGGCGAATGCGCTACTCCGGGTGGGCGGAGCAAATGAGGCCGATTTGAGAGAGGTTGGCCGCGGGCTATTGGCTGGAATGTGGAGGGGACGTGGGCGGGGTTGATCTGGTAACCGTGCCGTGAGAGGTCTGGGAGTCAGATCTAGGCTTCCCCGGGAGCTTTCTCCGTAGAGTAAGAAACGCAGCGCTGCCTACCGGTTGTTTGCCACTGTCCTTCTGGGGGTGGAGGTTGGGCCTGACTGACAGGTCGCGCTAAAGTTCTGGCGCTGAAGCGCCCGGGGAAGGAAAAGAAGCGCTTGCAGAAATTCAGGAGGGCGGAAGGCGGCTGGGATTTTGCTCTATAAGGGGTTCGGCTAACGGTAAGGGACGCGACCACGCTGAAGTAGCTGGAGGTGGTGCCCTTGCGAGCATGTAGCCTCCCAAGGCAGAGCGGGCTGGCGCTAGGAAGTTCCTTTTGCTTTCTGGCTGCAGCGACCTGGGCCCGTTTCTGATGTGCGTGCATTTCCTCGGGATTCTCCATGTTGGGTCTAGAAGTTACTGTGTTTCTCAAACGACTCCAGGCACTTGGCAGTGGGAGGCTCAGATGAGTCGGCAGTCGGTCTCTGGACTTGAATGACGCTTTCGAGACTGTTGTCTTAAATAGTCTCCCGCATAGCTCCATTCCAGGAGAGTAGCTGTATGACTCTCTTTACCCCGAAGCAGCTTATAACACGTTTCCCTCCTCCATTTTATCCTCACAGCAACAACCTATGGGGTAGGTTACAGTAAGGGAGAGGGGCTGGCCCAAGGTGAGCTTCCATAACAGAGTGAGGATTTGAACCTGGATCTCCCAGATCCTAGCCCAGCACTAACCACTACACCACGCTGGCTCTGTTAGGCTATGAACCTTTGTGTCCAACAGTCCACTTCATCAGATGCATTTCATTGGGGGTGAAGTATGTAAATATATGTTGCAGTGCCTGGTCCCATTGTGCCAATCCAACCTCATCCAGCAGTGTGCTAAACAACTGCTGAGATCAGCCAAGAGGCCCTTGCCTTCTTATTGATTATGTGCCAAGTGAGGATGGCAAGGGACAGAGGAGTTCTTGATAGCTGGATACACTTCCTCTGAAGACTGAGTCCTGTTAACAGGAAATAAATAATAAATTAATATAATAAACAGGAAAAAATAAATCCTATAGAACTCAGTGGGATTTATTTTCAAGTAAGCATGCATAGGATTGGCCTGTATAGCTCAAATACTGGGAAGGGGGTGGATTTTCACTGTTTTTGGGAACAGTTGATAGGTGTGTTGTTCTTGCTGCTTTCAATTTCTATAAAAGGTCTGAACAAGATCTCAGCATCCTATGTCTCCTTCACAGTGATATGCATAATTTGTGCTCTCGCTTAGAGTTCATTTCACTCTGAAGATTTCCCTATTGATATATAGCAATATCAATAGTGCTCCAGGAGCATAAAAAAGGGTATTTTCCATTGTTACAGCTGAAGCAGATGAGAGCGTGTTCTGCAAGTGGTGTAAGCCTTGCTTGGCTTTAGGTGGCCAGGAACCTGTTATCAATTATTTATATAGGACATTTCTGAATAAGAGAGAGCCTGGTTGGCTGGCAGTGATTCTTAGTGGCAGGCGCGTGACTTTTAGCAATTGTGGAATCACCTGTCTGCAGACAATCAGAAATGATGTTGATGTTGCAAAGACAACAGCTGTTGTGGGAAGTTTGATACAAATATAATCATCTCATTTTATTCACTGATCCTCACACTTTTTCTTTGAGCTTGACGTTGTATAGGGTAGGCCTTATTATCCCATGTGGTGTGGTGAGTTTACAAAATGCTTTTAACGGGGTGGTCAGTGTGCTAACAATGAGAGAGCTACTGGTCTGTATACAGCCACATACTTTCAAAGACTTCAGGGCATTTTTGTCTTCAGAAGCAGGGATGGCAATTTCTGCTGATTTCACTTTGCTCATTGCTGACCTTTACTTTGTCTCTTACATTATTCCTGAGGGTATGCTAACCTCTTAGGAACAAGTTTTTGGGGGGCCTCAGTGGACTGCAGTGAGGAAGCCCCACTCCTTCAAGGACTGCTCTATGACTGGCTTGATACCAGCCATTGTGATTCAAAAGTTAGTTTTGGGTTTCAAAACCCAGACATTTGCATAGTGAGAGAGATACATGAACAATCTTCTTTTTCATTGAAAAGCAGCCATGAATCCTGCTAATTTGAGTGGAGATTGTAAAGAGGGAGGCTGCTTAATTGTGTACTCAAAATTATTCTAATTTTGGACTAACTTGCAAAACAGTATTTACTAACTTCTTCCGTTCTCTGTTGTGAGACGTGGAAGCCATGTCAGACTGGGTATCTTACTACAAACATGAGGAAGGTGAAGAAGAAGATGATCAAGATGGAGAAGTTGAAACCATTGGTAAGAACCAGTCTGGGGGCTTGTGCTGCAAATTTACCACAGGGAAGTGCTGAATTGAAGCTGCAGCTGTCGAGAACGTCTGGGAACAAGTACAGGCATGGATCTGCACATTAAAAACTTGGTGGAATTTGGTAGACTTCGACAAATGGTGTACAATACTAGGGTGTATTCTTTTTTCCCCTTTTTTTTAAACGCTACTGACAAAAATAAGTAAAATATATAGGTAGTGCCAATTTTAGACATGCAGATAGTGTCTGGGAAAACTTCACTGTCACAGGCTGCAGCTTCTTTGTTAGTTACCTTCAGATTTGATCAGTTATTTTTAAAGCATTAACAACAAAAATTTACTTCAGTCATTTACAATTTTGATATGTGTAAAAATTACAAAAACAAATCAGTTAACCTTGTGAAAAAATAAGATTAATTTAAAGTTTAATGGGCTAGCTGTCATGTGAGGTTTCTTATAAATGTGAATGATTCACTGGACAGTTATTTGGCTTTTTTCCTGGAATGCTAGGCTCAGCCTGCAGTTATGATAGTTGGAAAAAATAATTTTAATTTAAGTTTAATTTTTAGAAATGGTTTTGTAGAAATTTCACTGGAGTTCAAAGGCTCGCATACTTGTTTCAGCAGTAGAATTCTGTGCAAAAACACAACGGTATAGCTAAAACCTTGGGACGGAAGAAGTTCTTCTAACAAGCAGGTCTTTTTGTTGGAGGAAGGCTCCTTGGCCGGAATGGAAGGCTAGTGGTAGCATCCACACCATTATCCCTTATTGGCATGCTACTAATATTAACACAGTGTAAGCAACACATTTCAATATCAGAATTGGGCAAAAGCATGATTCATTTACAGTCTCAATCTTGTCTTTTACAGGAGAATATAAATATGCAGGCCGAGACACCTTGGTTTTCTTGGTGGATGCCTCAAGAGCCATGTTTGACACCTATGATGATGATGACTTGGCTCCTTTTGATATGACAATCCAGGTAAGACCACCAGTTAAAAATTAATGTTGGTTATACATCATACAGTTTGAAACATCCCCAAATTTCTTGGAGCTACATTTGTAGAAGTTATTCACCAAAGGCTAATAGAACTGTCAGTGTGTCTACTTATCTCTCTGTTATCTGTGTACTACCCTGGGATGTATAAAGCATTGCAAGGAGGATAAAACTGGTTCTGTTTCAACTTTCTTTCTTGTGGTCGAAATATTTTGCAGACTACAATTTAGATGCTATCAGGGATTAGAAAGGAAACATAAATCTGTGGAGGAATACTGTCTGGAAATTATTCTGTCTTCATCTATAAGTGATTTTTTAAATGCTTGGGAAAGGAGATTGTATACTTCCCATGTGATGCTACAATAAAATATATTAAGCCCTTATTCCTAGGAAATAAAATCACATTATACATTAAGAAATATATATTGTTATGCTTAAATCCTATGGGTATAGGCATCTTCCGAAGTACCATGCAGCCCAATCATCCTTTTTTTAAAACTGTGCTTCCTTACTCAGAAGTAATACCTGTTGCATTCACTAGGGTTTCATCCAACTAAGTGTGGACAGGATAGTTCTGGAAATATCAAAAAGATATCTCTGTAAAAGCAATATAGAGCTTTCTAATGAAACCATCTAGATGCTAGTATATGTAAATTTCCTGTGAAATGTAGTTCAAAACACTGTTGTAACCCTTAAAAATAGAAACTGCAGACAACCAAAGTTCTAATTTTTTTCAGTAGCCCTTTCTATTATTTTTCCAGTTAACTTTTTTTTTTTTTACTAGTGCATTCAGAACGTGTACACAAACAAGATCATCAGTCATGACAGGGACCTTATTGGTGTGGTATTTTATGGCACTGAGCAACACAAGAATTCAGTGGATTTTAAGCATATTTATGTCCTTCAGGATTTGGACAATCCAGGTAAAGAGGGTCTATAAAGCTAATCTGTGGAGAGAGAAGGCCGTAAACATTGATATTCTGTTGACTGATCTGTTGCAATTCAGAATTTCCCTCTACCATGTTTTCCCTCACAATACGCTGCTGATTTTTATTCTTTTAGTGAAACCCAGCAGACTTTTCAGTGTGCTGGCAGTCTTTTTACCTGTGGTGGCTTGCACTTGATTACACTTGAAACAGAACAAGACTAGATAATGCAATACACACTTTGTTGCTCACAGCGCACCTTATAAAATATTTTATAATGGATCAAGTCCTTATCTAACTCACCAGATTACGGTAATTCCACATTATTTTAATGCTGTGTTTGTAGCAGTGTAAGCTTGGCTGCCAGTTCCAAGTTAGAGCTCTTTGATCGGCTGGGTTGATGTAAGCTTTCAACTTCCAGCAGGCTGGCAGAGCTTTGCTCTGCTTTCTTTGCTTTCCTCCAGATTTATGGGCCCTTTAATCATTGCTTTTATACCTTCAAAGTTGCAGTAGCCTCTGATTGGTCATTGCCTAGCGATCTGAATTTGTTTTCTAGAGTAAAGCAACTCTAACAGAGCAATCCTGAGGCGTATCTGCATTTTGGTAGCCAGCCGAGGCATAACTATGTCACCTGCTAGTCCACTCCCGGTAGGGTTTTGTTACATGGCAGCCAGCAGGATAACATACTGTTTTTAAATGGATTTCAGTGGCCACAGTTGCTCCAATATGCCCAGCAACCGCACTGCCGCGTTCCTTGGAGGTACTGTGGAGAGGGTGCTGGGCCACGCAGCTCCTAGCAGTGGCCAAGCTCTTTGCTGTCTGTGTGATGCTCTGCAACATGCCCATGTGCCAGCAGCCACTGCCACCCATCATAGCGGGCCTATCGGAGGGTCCCTGGGTCAGGGGGCAGGACAACGAACTGTCGGAGGAGGCAGTGGCGAGACAGGATGTTAGGGGGCATGTCCAGTGCAGGAGGCGCCCTGCCCCCCAGGCTGCTTTTTGGGGTGCTGCACCCTCTGGCGCCCTTAGAGAGGGATGACCTGGCAGCTGCAGGATGAGCGTGGCCCCATTATCTTTCTGCTGTTGGTTGGGGTTCACCACCACCCTGACACACCACTGTCCCCCCATTCCCATTCCAGATCCCATGTTGCACCTGCAACAATTGGGGAAAGTTGCCATCCGCAGGGTGGGCTGGTTACGGGGACCAACCCCTGACAATGTCCCCCCTACTTGGCACCTGCATGGCCTCGCCACAGGCGCAAGGGCTTGGGGAAGGGGGAAAGAAGCTGTGAGCTGCTGCTGCACTTCCCACTGCAGCTGCAAACCCCCATGCAGTCATATGACACCCTGAGCCAGGCAAAACAGGGGAATGCAGGGGATGGCCGTTGGAACCTGTTAGAAAATTCTTCCTAATATTCAGACTCTTTTGATTTAATTTCAATCCATTGGTTCTGGTCTGACCTTCTGGGGCAACAGAAAACAACTCAGCACCATCCTTTCTATGACAGCCCTTCAAGTACTTGATGATGGTTATCATATCACCAGTCTCACAGCTGTATACCAGCCCTTACTATACGTGTACCGTATCTCTTTAAATACATTAGTGTTAGGACTGGACCCAGCCCTGAAAATTAGTTACATAAAACATCTCTTAATTAGATGAGAGGTTATAGGGTAGAGTGATTAGTGGAACACAACTCACTACATTCTTATCACAGGAACGGACATGTAGTATTTTATTAAAACATTCCACAGAGACCCCTGACTAGCCTTATATTATTGATCTGGAATTTTCCCTGCTTGGCTTCGATTTGTCTTTGGTTGTGTTCTTATTCCACATTTTGCCTGTCTTCCCCCAGATGCCTGACATTTTATTTAGATTGTTTTTCCTGCCTGTGTTGACTCAAAAGTTAAATATCAGAGGACCTGTATTGTATTGTGTACAATGCCTAATATGTGGCTGAAACGTAATAAAATTTGACAATTGCCGCATTTGAAAGAAGAAACCTTCTCTTTGCTGTGTTTCTGGATTCAAATTTTTTCTGTGAGATTCCATACAAGTGGCTCTTCTTATGGAGTTATCTGGGGTAACTTGGTCTGTGTTGCAATTCAGACAGCAGTGAAATAGTTGTGAAGTAGCAGTCTACCATATGCTTTGTGTGCCCTCTCCAGTCCTTTTACAGAATTTGTATTGTGGCACCTTAAACATGTGAAGACTTGAATGGGATCTGGCTACAACTTATGGATCAGGTCTTCCTTTTTTTTGCTAATAGAATCATGTGAATTGGCCCTTAAAAAGGGATAAAAAAGTGGTATTAGACTGAAAGGTTGAGCATATTGAATGATGTGTAAAAGTTAGCTAGCTTGTCTTGGTATAGAAGGGCAGCCATCATCTGCCCTTCTGTTTGGTTGTGATGTAGGTGAACCATAGTCATCCACTTTGGTTTTTGTTGTCATCAGGGGCAAAACGAGTTTTAGAACTAGGCAAATACAAAGGAGAGCAGGGAAGAGCGCTCTTCCACAAGTCATTTGGCCATAGCACTGACTACTCATTGGGTGAAGCACTCTGGGTTTGCTCCAATCTCTTCAGTGATGTCCGCCTCAAGATGAGCCACAAGAGGATCATGCTATTCACCAACGATGATAATCCTCATGGCACCGACAGCGTCAAAGCCAAGTTTGCTAGGACTAAAGCTGCTGATCTCCGAGAGACAGGTCAGTACTTCATATTGAAAATGGTGCTTCCTTTCAACCAGCCAAATAGTGTTTATTCAATTGCAGCTTTAGAAAACTGGCTCAAGATTGACTCCAGTGTAGTTTAATAGGAGTAATCTTAGGGTTTGTCTAGATCACTCAGTTTTGAATATCAGAAAAGTTGTATGAAGATTTGCTGAGAATTGGTGAGTGACTTGTGATATCCATGTTTGTCATGACTAGACAAACTTCTCATGCCATGGAAACATCTGACTGATTAAGACTTATGATGGAGAAAGTGACCCTAAAGCAGGTGACATGTTCTTTCTGAGGTATTGCTAAAAATAATTTGATTGGTTTAATACAAAGGTTATTTTTTTTTACATAGGAAAAGAGCAAATATGGACTGTCTTCAATCTCCTTCTTAGGATCTCTGTCTATTGACTGTTTTAAGCTGTTCTGCAAAATGAAGACCTGTAAAATGTTTGTTTTAATATACTTAGGAAATTGGTTACTTTCCCTTAATTCTCCTTTAACTTCAGGTATTTACCTTGATTTAATGCACCTGAAGAAGCTTGGGGGGTTTGATATCACCTTGTTCTACAGGGATATCATTAATACCGCAGAAGATGAGGACTTAGGAGTCCAGTTTGGTGAATCTGGCAAGTTAGAAGACCTCATGAAGAAAGTACGAGCAAAGGAGACTAGAAAGCGAGCTTTGGCCAGGTGATTATCAAGAAAAACCTAAGTTCTCCTGATCAGCTTCTGAGGGGAGAGGATCAAGAAATCTATAGGCAATCCTCTCAATTGGACAGGTTTATTTGTAAATTATAGCAGGATAAATACTTAAATGGTATGAAATTTTACAATTTTATATTACATATTTTGAGAATCTTTTGATGTGCTTCATTTTTAAAAGTGGAAATTGAAATATAGTATATGGTTTCTATATTTGTTGATTCCTCACAGGCTGAACTTCTACCTGGGCAAAGATATGGCTTTCACCGTTGGCATTTACAATGTAGTCCAGAAAGCTATCAAACAGCCTCCAGTAAAACTTTACAGGGAAACTAATGAGCCAGTGAAAACAAAAACCCGAACCTTTAATCGAGAGACAGGTAGTTTGCTTCTCCCTAGTGACACCAAGAGGGCTCAGGTAATGTATCTTAAGAATTTCTTTAAGATATGACCCAGAGGCAGGCAATGGCAAACCACCTCTGAACATCTCTTGCCTTGAAAACCCTTGAAAACCCTATGAGATTGCCATAAGTCAAATATGACTTGGTGGCAATAAATAAATAAATAAATAAATAAATAAAGTAAAATACATGAGAAAATAGCGCTGGATTCCACAAATGAGCTTTTGGGCTTCACTAATGCTTCTGGCAGAAACATGGCACAAGGCCAGGAATAATCCTCGCTCCTCTCCAGCAGCAGGCTTGGGAGAAGGAGGGCTGGTGCTATTCTGTTTTGCTAAACTTTGGAAACGTTCAAAGTTTCCTGGAATCACAATGCAACCTGCAAAAACTCTAGATCTCCTTTTCAGTTTGGAGCTGGGGAAGTGGGCAAGGATTGTCACTTTATGCAGTGCTTCCAAGATGCTCAGCGCATAGCCTGATGTGATTTGTGGGCCCTTCCAATAGTGTTTTCCCCACTGATAACACAGGCAAGGAGACACCATGGCCAATGGGAGTTTTTTTCAGCATATGAATGAAATGAGTACATTCACATAGGAGTTTAGGAGTTCATTGGGTGCATAGGAGAAGGAAGTGGAGCCCTTCTTTCATTACTGACTTTCTTGGTGGGGAGATGCATGTGTGATTGTACCCTTTAGACTGGTCATATCCTTTTTAAAGCTTCTAAAATGAAACATCTATTGTGCCTAATGATCCTGCAGGCATCATTAAGGCTCAGCTAGCCTTATAATTTTTCACTCGAGACTGTGTATGCCATCTTTCTTTTTGCAGTTACTTATCTTCTCCATCCCCTGACCCCCTTTTTAGACCTACGCCGACCGTCAGATAGTGTTTGAAAAAGAGGAGACAGAAGAAGTAAAGAGATTTGATTCACCAGGCTTATTTCTGATTGGCTTCAAGCCCTTGGTAATGCTGAAACGACATCACCACATCAAGCCTTCCCAGTTCATCTATCCAGAGGAGTCCTTAATCAGTGGTAAATACATGCAGGAAGGATTGTCTCCCTTGTTTTATAACTATGGAATATTTTTCAGGGATTAGAATATGGGGATGTTAAAATGGGGATAATATTCCTAGATGAGATGGGTTTTTCTGAAACCACACCTGTCAGAATTCAGAACAAGGTTTGTGACTAAAGCTTTTTCAAGGGCGCTGGTTGGTGTTTGTCATTAGAACTGGGGGCAGAGGGTGTAACTCTGCATATTCAGCATTTAAAACTGTAGAAAGCTAGTCCTTTTGGACCGCTTGAGAGGAATGTGAGATGGGGTATTGTTTGGCAGTGGTATTGTTTGGCATTAGAGAATATCACTGGTAGCGTTTGCTCTGCTTTGGGACAAGATTCCAGTATTTTTTAAGATCTATGTGCAACCCCTGAGATTGTTCAGTGAGCAGTTTGGAGTGCAGTGCAATCACTTATGACACCTAGCTGTTTTTCATTTACATCAGATTTGCATCAGATCCAGCAGGAGTGGCAGTGAATCTCTCAATGTCTCAATAGGGAGAAGGTGCTGGGTCCAGCCATGCAGTTCTTCCAGCCTCAGCATTTCCATTTACCGAAGAGGGGATGGTGATTTCTAATGATTCCTCCTCCTGCTTTGCCCCCATGCTAGGGTTTTTTTTTGGGGGGGAGGGAAGCTCCTGACCCCCCCCCCAGAACAAAATGGGGAGGGATTGGGCTGTAGCAGGAGGGGAAACTGGGAAAGTCCATAGATGGTCAGGAACACACAAAGGCCATTTATGCAGGGTCAATTTTGATGCTTGATCAAAGCTCTTTTTAAAAATGCGACCTTTAAAATGCCTATTCATGGTCCCGATGCAAAAGGAGAAATTAGAAATGCAAAAGGAGACATTCGCAGTCACTTCCTAATTGACGGTTCAGCGTGAAAAACAAAAAAAATGTGGGGCACTTCAGCCTGGAATGCGCTGCTAATTACCAAGCATAAATGACCTAAGAGTTGGATGAAGGGCTGGTTGGGTCTTGTTTTCAATGATGCTGGATCCATTATTGATACAAATGTCTAAAAAAAAAAGTTTTATACTGCCATGTTAATGTTAATATATTTTAAATATATAAACATATCTACTTAGAGGACTGTTGTAATGATTACTGTGGTAATATATATGAGTTTGAATACTTGAAGGCATTACATAAATGCTAAATACTGCTACTATCTAGAAAGAGAGCATATTTAAAAAATAGAACCTCTTCCTGTCCTTTAAAACACAGCCAACCAACCAGATTCATAGATGCATAACTACTGCTGAAAACTCTTAAATCTGTGGTTATTTCAAAGGTGTGCGTCAGGTACCAAAATCATGTAATGTAACAAGCATGGAATTTTTCTTACAGGAAGCACTACGCTATTTAATGCTTTGCTAATCAAGTGTCTAGAGAAAGAAGTAATGGCTGTCTGCAGATATATCCCCCGTCGCAATACTCCTCCCAGGTTTATAGCCCTGGTCCCTCAAGAAGAAGTGCTGGATGAGCAGAATGTGCAGACAGCTCCCCCAGGTGAGTGACATTGGCTTTTCCACTGAGCAGCCAGCTAGAGGTGCTGCTCTGTCCAATGCTTTTCTGGTGTCTAATTTAGAAGAGTGGAGGTTAATAGCTTTATACAATGTGGGAAAAAAACACATGGATAGATTTTTCTCCATCTCTCATATTAGAACCATTTTTGTATTATATTCAATTTTCAGTGCCTACCATAGACTAAATTGCAGCTGTGACTAATAGATTAATGGCATCCTACCTTTTACATTAATGTAATCAATAATGAGAGCCAGCGTGGTATAGTGGTCAAGGTGTTGGAGTAGGACCTGGGAAACCCAGGTTCAAATCCTCTCTCGCAACCATAGAAGCTTGCTGGGTGACCTTGGGCCAGTCACACACTCTCAGCCCTGACCCTGGCTTATATTAGGATGGGAGAGCTCTAAGGAATAGTAGGGTCGTGACACAGAGGCAGGCAAGGGCAAACTACCTCTGAATGTCTTGCCTTGAAAACCCTATGGGGTTGTCAGAAGTCAGCTGTGACTTGATGGCAAAAAAACAACCAATAATACACTGGATTATTAGTATTTTGAGTACCTTGGTTTTAATAATGATAAAGGTCTGTTTCAGCACAACTGTGTATATTCAGTCTGAGCAACTAGGAAAACTTAACTTTCCTTTAAATTGCTTTTCAGAAGCAAATTTAACTATGTGGAAAAACTTAAGTTTTAAGATAGCTTGGAAGACCTTTCCTCCAGTATTAGTGGGCAGATGCCAGAATAATAAATGCACAGTAGATGCTTAGTCTGGATGTTGATTTTTTAAAAAATATTTGAAAACTATGAATATAACTTCTCCAAGCCCCATGGTGCAGAGTGGTAAGCTGCAGTACTGCAGTCAAAAGCTCTGCTCACTACCTGAGTTCGATCGTGACTGGAGTCAGTTTCAGGTAGCCTGCTCAAGGTTGACTCAGCCTTCTATCCTTCCGAGGTTGGTAAAATGAGTACCCAGCTTGCTGGGGGTAAAGTGTAGATGACTGGGGAAGGCACTGGCAAACCACCCCGTAAACGGCAGGATGTGACATCACCACATGGGTCAGGAATGACCCGGTGCTTGCACCTTTACTTTTAAGCTCATATAGTGGCAATTGGTCCCGTTAACACACTTACAAAACATTTTTGTCAAGTGATGTTTAGTCATTTTTTGTGGTCTGAACTAGTAAAGGCAGAAATTATTTCTGCTGCTGATGTATATAAATGACTCATGGATAAACTAAACCCAACTTGCACAAAATAAGAAATTAATAGAGTTGGTAAGACCATTGACATAGACACAGTAGCACAGCAGTGTTAAAGTTTATTAAAGATTCTACAATAAAAAACTTCCAGTTTAAGAGAAGGTTTCAGACTTATAACGGAACTCATGCTTCAAAAAACAGAAATTATTGGTTAGGGCTGTGGCCTTTTGAAAACAGCGAGTTTGTTTTTAGTATTGAGAGTGTGGGTCATTTTCCATTTGTGTTTTCATGTATCTCATTGGTAATTTTTTTTCTTCCTCTTAGGTTTTCATTTAATTTTCCTACCTTATGCAGATGACAAACGGAAAATTGGCTTTACTGAGAAAGTCCCAGCTAATCAGGAACAGGTGGACAAAATGAAGGAAATTGTCCAGAAGCTTCGATTCAAGTATAGGTGAATAGAAAGCACATGAATAGAAAATGAATGGCATGTACTTGGCTAATAGTTCTTGGGGCTTCCAGAGACACCCACGTTGGACATTTTATTAACTACTGTATAGTATTACTGTAATATGTAGTACTGTTGCAGTTCTCAGCAACTGTTATCTGGGTTAGAACATTAACTTGAAATCTAAATTGACATTAAAAGACTGAAGAGTGCAGTAGCCTATGAATTTCATTTTTAATATAGGCAAAGCATCCCCATATTTCATGTTTAGGTCCTCCTGTTCAAGCATCATTATAATGGTGTCATAAAACCCTTGATTTACTCAGCTAGTCCTAACACCCATTCCAATAGTGACTTATGGCTGGAAATTAAAGTATCCCTATACTTAAAGAACAAATTGTGTTTATAGAAAAAGCAAGAACGAATGGGATAAATTGTATTCTAACTCACTATAGTGAATAGAGGTTGCTTTGAAATGGACAACATTCTGACAGAAAAATCATACAACCTGAGTAATATACACTGAAGAGCCAGAACTTGGTTGCTGCTTTCAAGTGCAACTACTGCTGAAGGTTGCCTTTGTAAGTATTTTGTCATGTTTGAAGTAGCCCTCCAGGTTTTCAGTGAAGAAACACTCTTTAGGGGACCAAATTGAATAATGTAGCTGTCATTGCAAAGACCATCAAAGCCTCTAGCATGCAATGAACAAGGCTAGCACTACTAATTTACAGTTATTTGCCATGCTCACATATAGCTTGCCTGGCCTTTCTGATGCATAGTTAAACTACCCTATTTCAGTTACAATGGTATATTGAAAACTAATCAGTGTCTGAGTAAATAGCACTCTGATATTTTGTAATGTTATTTCTTGAAGGATAGGAGCCATAAAACAACAGTGTGGAGATAAAAATATGGATTATTATGAGCTGCATTTCTTATATTTTATGTAGCTTTGTTAATAGAGCCAGAGCTGAAATCTCAAGCAATTTAGGATGAAGACCAGTATTTTTTTAGTGAAATGCTGTAGATGTTTTTCAAAAACAATCTGAGGATGTTCAGTTAGGAGTGAGCTGCTGCCATCTGCTTTTCTTTGATGTCCTTGGCATTTTCCCCATAGGAGCGATAGCTTTGAGAACCCAGTTCTCCAGCAGCACTATATGAACTTGGAGGCCTTGGCCCTTGATCTGATGGAACCTGAGAAAGCTGAAGATTTGACAGGTAAAAGTAATTCAGGGTAATAAAGATTTCTTTGGCATTCGCTGTTTGTCATGAAAGTTTAGAAACAGAATTATTGGATATTAGGTTTTTTAAAATGATTAAATAATTATTAAAAACTGATGTGTATAAGGGGCAAAAATATATGGTTGGGATTAATTTGAATTTGTCTTTTGAATTGCTGTTAAAGGCTGCCTCAGAACAGTAAAAAGAACATTCACTTGCTTACTTGAAAGTTGAAATTCAATGTAGATTTTCATCCCGAGCAGCTAGTCTGCCCCTCAGATCTTTTTAACAAGTACCTGTCAAAGACCTAGCCACACTAGGATTTCCTCCCAAGAGATTTTAGCAGCAGCCATATCTTCTTTACTGCTGTTCCTCAAGCATTCCAGCATGTAGTTGTTAGTCTAGTTGTCAGCCAAGTAATCTTAATACAGCTTTTTCACATATAGCTCTTTGTGGTCATGATTTGTTAGTGATGGCTGAGGCCCCCAACAACAATTCAGCTCTTGCAATGTCTTCCTTGAACAGTTTTGTTTGCTAAGCAGTGGTTTCCCCCCATATGTCTAAAATACTTTAGTAGTATAGATTTTGCAGTAGAAGCAATTTGTTTTTTTGTTTAAAACTCGTCATGCCATTTCACCTGTCTGTACAAAGCATTTTTGCATAATTTCCTGAATAGAACAGTCACTCCAGTAATTCTTAAAATAACTTAGCAACTCTCTCTTTTTTAATATTCCAGTGCCTAAGACTGAAGCAATAGACCGCAGGCTAGGTAACCTTGTGGAGGAATTCAAACAGCTGGTTTATCCACCTGGTTATGATCCTGAAGGGAAAGCTACAAAGCGCAAACAAGGTGAGATTACAAAGGAGCACAAAAATCTGTAGAATGGGGATGTATACTTGTGTATTAATAAAACTACTAGGTGAGGCAACTGTTTTCTAACTTGTTTGCCTTTTGAGGGAAGTTCGCTGTTAAATACCTACCTATTCTAATCTACTCTGATTTCACACCAGAAATGTGGTTAGATTATCTTGGCCTCGGATTCCATCTGCCTTTTGACTCACAATCAAAACACTTAATGGAACCTAACAAGTTCCTCTATTCATCAGTTAAGACACCATGAATAAATATTGCTTGGAGTACAACACATTTTGTAACTTAGCTATACAGGATAGTTTGCAAAGGAACATTCTTGAATTGACGGATAAACTAAAAATATGGATTGCAATTTTTTTTCTAACAGGAGGGGGCTCAGAACAATTGGAAAAGAAAGCCAAGATAGAAATCTCTGAAGAGGAGCTGAAGAATCATGTTCGAAAAGGCACTTTGGGGAAGCTAACTGTACCACTTCTGAAGGATGTGAGCAAGATTTATGGCCTGAAGGCGGGTGGGAAGAAGCAAGAACTTCTGGATGCAATCACTGAACACTTCAGTAGCCACTAAGAACTGAAGCCTATATAGAAATTCAGCTGTTTAGCATCTTCACCCAGTCTCAAAGTCTGATGTAGAATGCTTTGCGGAAGAATGCGATTAAAAGTTTAGTTGTCAGTTTGTGTTCATGTGGTAGAAAAAAGCCAGTTCTGGCTCTTGTCTTAAAATAAACATTTGTATGCCTTTTTTGGGTGTCTGAATTCAGTTCATTTCTGCTGTGCAATACTGTAAAGCATGAAAAAATTCAAATGTGCATGAGAAGGGGGTGTACCTTTGAATCTTCTATTTAAGTATAATTGGCTTTCTTACATTTAACAGTGTTAATGGCAAGTAAATTTTGTTGTGCCATTCAAACAATAGTACCTCATAACAGAACAGGCACATACAGTTCCTAAAAATGAAGTAATTTGGTTTTTTTTCTCCCTTAAAAAACCCCAGAATGTATTAAAGGAATTAAAACAAGGTTCTCTCCACCCCTTAAATCAGTTTTTTAGGATTTCAACCCTTGAGGTGTAGAACTGATTTGTTACAAGGGCTGGATATGACATAAATGTCATTTGGCCAGACCATGTGTACCAGCCCAGATCTGGGTGTGTGTGTCTGCCTTGGCTGGCACACACATTGCCCTCCCTTGCAGCCCAAGACTTTGGAGGCAGAGGGGAAGGGCAATCTCTGCACTGGGCTAGAGCCCCTGCCTTCTGATTCCTTCAGACATCCATGTGGAGGTCCCAGCCAGCACGTTGTGTGGATCAGAAGGCCCCAGAATCTGGAGCTGGGGGGGGGGGGAAAGCAGGAGTAGTGACTGGATTGGCTCGCAGGCTGACTAAACCGCTCAAAGGGCCAGAACCAGCCCACGGGCCTTATCTTTGGCACCCTTGCTCTAACCTATAGTGTGCTTTCTGCTTGCACCTAAAGTTGTGATTTAAATAGTCCATAGGCTTACTGAAATCCTACTTATACAGGAAAGGAGCATATAACTCAAACCAAGGGGCATTTATTGCCACTATTTTTGGTCAGACTGCAGCACATTACAACTTAAAGTGGTTCTGGAATTAGAGAATGTTAAAAACAGTGTAAACAAAATGGAGTGTCATTCATGAGCCAAACAAATCAGGAAACTTAGAGCAATTGTTCCTTATGGAGCTGGGCACCAAGTTACAAAGCCCCATTTTCATGAAAGCTGGCTGCGGTGCAGAGAGCAGCCAGTAAAGATCATAGGAAAATGTAACAGCGGTTATACAAACTCTTTTCTTGGAACAAGCTGTTGACTTGATTTTGGTCAATATAAGGAACACAAATTCTTCTCCTGAATACATATTTTCCAGGGCTATGGAAATGGGACTAGGAATATTTTTGGGGTGTAAATCTTACTACACCTTTGAGTGCACAAAACCTTTAACAATAACAGCCATGAAATTACTTGTTTTGCAGGTACCCTCTATAGGCCACAATGGCAGCAGCTTACAAACTCTAACAAGGGCAGTTATTTATTAGGAGACTTACAAAGTATACATTAAATTGCAATATTTAAAAAGAACTATGTTAAACCCACGGTCTTTGGCAATACAATAATTTTTCATCCGCTGTTTATTTCTTAAGAGTGTCCTCGCACTAAGTTTTAACCAGACTAGAATTTTGGTCCTGGCCTGAGCTATACTATAGTCTAGATTCCATTTGAGCCTGCATAAAGGCAAGTGATTGGAGAGCCTCAATATACACCCTTCAGTTTTCTCATACTACACACGAGTAATGCACAGGTCTAGCATATGTTTGGTTTCATGGAGCCCAGATCTTCTGCAAAAAATGTTTCTGTAAATCAAGTTTGTTAATTACCAAAAAGTTTAGGTTAACTAAATCCTACTCAGAGAGAGTTGTTCCACCAGAATTACAACCTATTAAAATGACTGAAGATTACCATGTTGAAGACTTAAAGAGCAAATATGACTGAGGCAGGCAGAAGAAAGAGGCAAACCTGGTAAACAACTGAAATCTAACAAATGCAAATACTGTACAAATAAGACAAAAACATTTGATACAAACTAAAGATTAATCATTTTTTTCTTGAGTTATTCTATTTTAGTAAGGGGAGGCCAGATGAATTTAGACCAATAGTCTCTCAATGGCTTGTTGGACAGATTGAATTTGAGGCTTCAGCTGTGAACCTTCTTTGATAGTAATGGAACAGGCAATTACGGGGCGAGAAACACCACATGCCCGGCCCAGGGCCTGCTTGGAGCGCACAAATACATAGGGTACATTCTTGTCCTCACATAGCAGTGGAAGATGCAGGATGATCTCAAGGGGCTCAGCATCTGCAGCCATCACAATGAATTCTGCAATGCCTCTGTTCAAAGTTTTAGTGGCTGTGGAAAAGGAAGAATCAGTACATTAATTACAGCTTCATTTCTTAAAACTTCTAGAATACATTTGCTAATCAAAATTGATAATTTGCTTATCAAGTTAGATCCTATGAAAAAGGTTTCACATACCATCTTGGACTATTACTAATCATGCCATTCTTTAGATCCTGACCCATGTTAGCCAGGTTGGAAAAGCATTATTATAGAATACTGTAGTTATAAATTAAGTGCTGTCAAGTTTCAACTGACTTGGTGACCCCTCATGGGGTTTTCAAGGCAAAAGATGAGCATAAGTGGTATGCCACTGCCTTCTGATAATAGGATAGGCTACAGGAGAAAAATACTAATCTAGAGGATTGGACTTCTGATGAAAAATAAAAAAAATTATGGGGCCCCAGCCTTTCCTTTATCAATAGCTTTCTGCTCTTACACCACTGAAGGCAATATGGGAGGATTTAACATTTTGTAAAATATTATTAGCTTTTGACAAATTACCAAAGTATGACTACATACAAACAGGTACTATTGACTGCAAAATTCTATCAAGCTGGCATGTAGACTGATAAGGGAAGATCACAAGTGGTAACATTCTCTAACCATATTTAAAAAAGCAACAGGGATACTGGTCCTAAATGAAGACAACTGACTCTCAGACCTCTCTGTCTCCAGGCATATTTATTTACAATGTGACCTTGCAGAAATAAAATAGCAGGTGAGAGAAAATATATCTCACCTGGTCCTTTGATTAATGTACCTCAAGTAGTAGCAGCAGCTTCCACTGCCAGGTCAATGTGACAACCAAGGAAAGCAGGGGTATTTAAGAATATATCCATAAAGCTGCAGTTATGCTATCCTTACGAGAATGAAAAGACTTTAAAATGCTACACTAATACTATTCCTCTGCGCAAGGTCAAACAGCTCTCTCACCTTCATTGGCCCCTTTGCGTAACTGTTTGTAGTTGCAGGACTGCTGTACGAGATCCAGCAGTGTCTTGGTTAGCTGGGCATCAGCTAGTGGATAAGCTTTAGGGTTTACTTCTGGCTCAATCTATGGAATGAAGGCAAGAATGAAGACCCATGAGATAAATGTCCTGTTAAAATGTTTGCAGTCCTAGCTACAGGATTGTACCTGAGTCAGTAAAGGGTAGAACTACATGGACTCCTGTGAGCCTTTAATGGGTACTTTCAGGCACTGAACTAAAACTTTAAAAATACCCAGCACAGTAGCGGTCTTCTTAACCATCCCTTGTTATTTTCATTAAAAAAAAAAAAAAACACCTCCAAGCTGCTTTTACTGCCAATAAAGAAAAGCATAGTTTTCCCCACCATGCTGTCTTTTTACTTCAAACTGCAGCCTCTTAAACAGTGTTGGAGAATGTTGAAACCTCTTTTAAAAGGTTCAGCAATCACACACAGGTAGTTCTTCCAGTAACCAGTTATCTCCCCAACCATTTTTTTTCGTAACAACCATCCTGGAAACTTTAAAAATAAATAAAGCAGAAACATAAGTTCCAGCTACACAGCATCACTGACAGCCATTGTTAACATACTTAGTTCTATACCACTGTGGTACTATTACACGAATGAAAACCTGGAATAGAACCCAAAAAATGGAGGAAGGGGAGAGAATTCCGGTTACATTTCCTCCCTTCTGGGGGTGCAGAGTGGGTGAAATAGGAAAAAAAAAAAGCCAGTTTTTTAAAGGATTGCCCCAAACGCATCCACATCTTTAAAGACTACACCTATAGACCTAAACGTTTCCTAGGGGATTAAAAGTACCGAAGTCAACACTAGGAGCCCTGATGGTAGGAACACGTGGGTTGGTGCTTAAATTCACAGCAGGCCAAACAGGTAACCGCGAGGCATGGTTACAGTTTCTCTAGCCAATATTACTCAATAAAACCCACTATCAACTGTAACAGTAAAAGATGGGATTTCGTTAATCACATTAAGGCCACCTGGCATGAGGAAACGTCCATTTTTCATTAGCACTTGCCTAGGAACGCGACGGGCCACTCTGGGGAAGGCCAGAGGAGTAATCGCTGCATATTTCCTCGACCTACAACGCCTCCTCCCCACAAGCTGGCAAAACTCGCTTTATCTTCACTGGCAGTTAAGATTAAGCAGTAGCCAACCCTGATTCAACGTTCCCCAAAAGCCTCTTCCCCACGTGCTCTTCAGCAACCCAAGATTACAATCCCGATAAAGAAACGGCCCTCACCATAGCTGCAGAGCGAAACGAGCGCTCGACCGCCTCCTTCGCCGATCTCGCTTCCAGGCCCGAAAGCTTGACGGAGGAAGAGACTTCAAAACTCTCCGAAACGACTGAAAAACACGCGCCCCCAACCGGAAGTGAGGCCGAGCTAACCCAGGAAATGACCGCGAAGGGTCATTCAATGTAGAGAGACACATCGGAACGCGTTGCAGCCATTGCGACCTCTACCGACGGCGCAAGGAAAGGCAAGTCAGGACCCCGGGGGAAACACTGCAGAGGCCGCGCGCGTTTAGTCCACTGCAGCAAAACCGAGGGGGAGGAGAAAAAAAAAAAGAGGGTCTCGAAACTAGTCAGAGAAAGATGTTTGTGTGGACTGGTTGCACGGAATCTATATACACACTATAATGCATAAAGATTTCAAGCTCCACTGAATTAAATGGGACGTATTATTAGGTAAACCTGCTTAGAATTGCTCCCACACAGAGAAACAATAGTAAACAAAAGGCTATGCAATACAAAAAGGTCCAGTCTGTGACATTATTAATTCAGGTTGTACCGCTATTTCTCCACCCCCCCATCGTACTGCATCAACAACCACGAAACAGGTAGACTTGGTGTAGCTTTCTCCAGTACTGCATTTGCCTGCAAGCAGTAGCTTCGTCTGCCCCATTTCTGCTTGTTTTGTCACCTGTAGTAAACAGGGTTGCCAGGTCCCTCTTTGCCATTGGGGGAGGTTTTTGGGGCGGAGCCTGCGGAGGGCGGGGCTTGGGGAGGGGCTTCAATGCCATAGAGTCCAATGGCCAAAGCGGCCATTTTCTCCAGGGGAACTGATGTCTAACGGCTGGAGATCAGTTGTAATAATAGATCTCCAGCTACTACCTGATGGTTGGCAACCCTAAGAAAACACGATCTTTTCCGAAAGTGTGGCCTTAGGTCCATGTGAATGTCCTTTGAAGGCGAAATAAAAAACTTCTACGATGCATTTCTATTAATACATATTTATATTAATATAAACATTAATATATTTACATTAATATAAATATTCTATTAATATTTTACCCTTAAATAAATCCCACTGTATTCGACCTGGCTTACTCCGAATTAACTGAAACCCTAAACAGAGTTGAACCTTTCTAAACCCATTGATTCCAGCGGATTTAGAAGGGTCTAACAGTTTAGGATTGCAATGAGTGTTCGTAGGATTCCTGCCTTATAGAGCAGAATGGATGTGCTGACGGTCGCGGTGCGCAGCGTGCCTTGTTCGAGCATACGAACGAATACAAGAAGCAAGCGGTCAGCAAAACAACCCTCCCTCCCTTCCACTGTTTTGCTCTCTACCATACAGATCCACGCGGCCGCTCCCTCCGGAATCCCGCGTGCCAAGAGCCACCAATCGAGAGCGGCCGTCCTCTGGCGCCACGCAATGCGCCTGCGCAAATCTTTCCCGCCGGGTCCCTCTTGTCGCGGGCTGCGGCTGGGCTGTGAGAGGGTTGGCAGGGAGGCGGCGGAGGAGCGCTTGGACGGAGATGGCCGTGGAGCCTCTCGCCTGCCCGCCCTCTCACGCGCTGCATGATTCGCACTGGCTCCTGGAGTCCCTGCCGTCGCCACTTTGCTTGGCGTGCGCCATTGAGACGCTGCGAGAGGATGGTGCCTCGGTGGGTGCTCCCTGGCGCTCCCGTTGGGCCTCTCAGAGGCGTCCAGTAGCACTAGGGTGGCCAACCTCCAGGTAGTAGCTGGAGATCTCCTGCTGTTACTGCTGATCTCCAGCCGATAGAGATCAGTTCCCCTGGAGAAAGTGGCCGCTTTGGCCATTGGACTCTATGGCATTGATAGCCCCTCTCCAAACCCCGCCCTCCTCAGGCTCCGCCCCCAAAACCTCCCGCCGGAGGTGAACAGGGACCTGGCAACCCTAAGTAGCACCCAACCCTTGCTTGTTCCGTTCAGCTCTCCGCCCCCCGTTCCTCCTTGCTAAGGCTGCAGTGGCTCTAATAATACTTGCCTGGGAGTAAGACTAGAAGTGTGACCAAAAGTGACTCGCATTCTCAGAATTTCCCCTATTCATTAGGTTGGGTGGTAAATGGGGGGAAGGGGAATTTGTTTTCAGTACCACCTACCATTCCTTAACATAATAAAATACTCATTAAGGTTGCCCAATGCATGTAAGGATGTATTTTCTTTTTTAAAAAACTGTTAATTTTTAAATATTACAAAACATACAAACATATAAACATTCTTACATTATAATGGAACTTACTCTGTAACTTCTACTATATTATACCTTCTTTGAATATTATAATTACATATTCAGAGGTGTATTTCTTACCTAAATTTTTCTTCCATTATTAACATATCATTAAGGGAGAGGTTTGGGGAACCTTTTTTCCGCCAAGGGCCGTTTGGATATTTATAACATCATTCGTGGGCCATACAAAATTATCAGCTTAAAAATTAGCCTGCTATATTTGATCAAACATTTAGCCAAGATGCACGACCGGAGATGGCTCCGAGTGTCTGCCACATAGAGTGACTCGCTTTTGAGCTCTGCTGTCCCCAGCTGGACCCAAGAGATTCAGGCAGTGCAGTATCCTAAGCTAGAGATCTGCCAGGACCCACGAAGGGCCAGACCAAATGATTTCGAGGGCCTTATACTGCCCCCGGGCCTAACGTTCCCCACCCTTGCTTTAGGACAGTGGTTCCCAACCTTTTTTTGACCAGGGACCACTAGAACTTTTTTGTTCAATGCAGGGACCCCAAGGTTCAAAATAAAAATTCTGAAAATTTGAAAATAAACTTTAATCATAACTGTTAGTTAAACATTTAACTTAGAATAATATTTGAATATATATTTTTATAATAGAGAACTTTTAATTGAAAATATTAATTTATTATGGGTTTATAACTTTGTTTCACGGACCTTAATTTAGTTCTCGCGGACCCCTGGGGGTCCATGGACCCCTGGTTGGGAACCAGTGCTTTAGGAGAAGCTGAGACTTGGCATTTCTCTTTAGAGAGACAAATTAACAACTGTAGTTCTGGGCTGACTGAAGGGTGGTTGTTGCTCTGTATACTGGTGAGCTCTAAGAAGAGGGGAGTATGGTTGGGGCAATTGGAGGGTGTGGGTTTAGAACTTTTTCAACTTTTTGAACAGCTTTGAACTTCCCTTTTGCTTAGTACGTGCCACTTATTCCAGTACCTTTGCTGCTATTGGATCAGAAGAATATTGAAAGGCAGGAGAAAGACTATACTGTCTGCATGGTTGTATCTGCATAAGTAAAAGAGTTAGCGAGAGGGAAAGTGGCATGGGATAGTCCAATCTGGTCAGCTCTCGGAAGCCAAGCAGGGTCGGTACTTGGAAGGGAGACCTCCAAGGAAGTCTTCAGAGGAAGGCAATGGACAACCACCTTAATTTGCCTTGAAAGCCCCTTGCTGGGGTTGCCGTGAGTCAACTGAGTTGACAGCACTTTGCACACACAAAAGAGTTGGCGTCTTTTTGAAAAACAAAAGTTGAAAATTGAGGGAGGCGTCTGGAATATCCTGGAGGGGACTTCTCCCTGGCTTGTTTATTACCATCAAGTCACAGCTGATTTATGGCGACCACATTGGGTTTTCAAGGCAAGAGATGTTCAGAGGTGGTTTGCCATTGCTTGCCTTCACATCATGACCCTGGTATTCCTTGGAGGGAAGTCCGCACTTTTAATTGTTGTGTTTGAAAACAGTGGACAATAGAGGTGATTAGTCCTTGAATTTTGTCAACATTTATCAGCGTTTACAGCTGTGTTTAATGGCAGCTACAGATAGTTTGGTGGTGGTTGTCATAATGCATAATGAATAAGCCCTTCCCCATCTGTGGTTCTCTTTTTTTATTTAGATTCAGCAAAAAGGGAACTTTGTGGTCCACCAAAATCAATTGTCAAAAACAATGATTGCACATAACGGTACTGATGGCACCACCAGACACTTTATTGTTGGACTTAATTTAATTAGGAAGTGATACATTCACTCGGTGGTAAAGATTGGTGTTCCCTCCCATTGGTAATGGTAGGGGATGAGGAAAAGCTAGCAGGAAAATAAAAATAAGGATGAGAGAGAAAATTGTGTTCTTCTCATACTGTCATGCTAGAGTTATCATGTTATGTTCATTCAGCTTCAGAGCTTTATAGAGAGGTCTGTGCAGTAACTTGCTGCAGTTGGGAGCATTGACATCTTTTATTTTTAAAATGTATATACTGTATATCTTGCAGTCTTTCTCAGAAGTAAACTAATGGTGACTTAAACAACTACAAATACTGGTTTGCATCAGAACGTAAGTACTTCTGCACTTGTTTTTCAAAACAACTGACAAAACCTTCTGATCTTCAGCTGGTACGCAAGAATCACGTGCTCTCCTGCCTCCATGATGTTCTGACTCGGCATGCAGCACTGGTCATCTCATTGCTTGCTCAAGATGAAAGAGTATGTGTCCATTTCATAGCAACTTTGTTTGGTAAGAATCCACTTGCCTAATATAACAGGTTTCAGGCTATATTGACTATTCATTATTTTTAAAATATGAAAGCTGGAATTCTTTATGAATAGCTCCTTCTCCCTTTGTGGTCTGATTTACTTTACTACAGGAGTCCACAACGATTTAAATCACTAGTCAGTAAGACTAGATTTAAATCATTGTTTTCTCCCCTCACACTTAGCTCCCTGTGCAGATCTATTCCACTCCAAACAATCTTCTATTCATTTAACTTCTTGAAACTTAGCACTTAAGGGATAAGGGGATGATTCTGTATACATAAATTTGCAAAGGAACAATGGGATTAAGGTCATTTTCTTGACTCTGTATGCTGATGTTATAACATTTGGCTGAGAAGAAACAGATTCTACAGATACAAATTCACAGTTTTAAGAATTGCAAAACCAAGCATCTGTGATAGTATCTTCTAGATAGAAAAAATGCCTAAAATAATCCTACAGAAACCTCTGAAAGAGCATGACATTGTGAATGGAGTAACGGAATTCATTTACCAAAAATTTAAACATTGCATGCTAAATAATTTAAAACTAATCCTTATTTCATGATGAATAACCTTTTGACTATAATGTATCTTAAATAGAAAACTATATTTAGATAGATGTTTCCTCAAAATGCATTTTAAGTAAAAATCTGATTTAAATAAAAAATTTGATTTGAAAATATATTTTTAAAAACCATTGATTTTTATCCACCCTGCCCTGTGGGCACCTTTGGAATTTTGAGAGGGGTGTGTGAGTGCCATCCCAGAATGGCTGCCAAGGAGGCAAACCCAAAGCAGCTGCAGCAGGAGAAGAAATAAAGCAATGCTGGAAGTTTTCGGACTATCTTAAAATCTTCTAGGACCCAATACTAATTGCAGACACATAATACTTATGTATGGGTTTGTCTTGTAGGAATCTTGAGAAGTATGGAAGACAATCACATACTGGATTTATCTATTGAAGGTAAGAAAGAAACGTTGAGCTTGAGTAAGTGTTGGGAAAGAAAATATTTTATTTCTGATTAAATTTCCTTTGAAGTACCTCCAAAGTGTTACGTACCCCCCCCCCCCAAAAAAATATGTACAAAGGTTCCAGTGTGACTCAATGTGAAACAAAGGTTTTTTCTCATTAAGAGTGACTCTTTCCAAGTTTTCAGGTTGCAAGACCTGAGCAAGGACTGTCAATGATAGGGCATTTTGGAGGTCACTATTTCATAGGGTTGCCATAAGTCGGAAGTGACTTGACAGCACATAACACACACATTTCCAAGCTGACAACAAGTTCTAAAGAAGGCTTTATCCACAATCCTAATTCACGGTCTACTGAAGTTGTGAATTTTTTAATTTACCTGAGCAGCTTTAACTTATTTCTAGACAAGATTTTGCAGCCCCTAAAGTAGGCATAACAATATCTCCGTAAGACTGGGACGTTTACCTCAGCAATGGACTCAGTTCATTACCTTGATCAAGTCAGTGGAATTTGATTTCCCACTTAAACAGAAACAGCAGTGACTTATATTCTGGAGTTGTTGCACTGAAGATTGATGACGACTATAAAGCATGCTGCACTCTTAAATAAATAAGCCTCTCCCTGAAAGTGACAATGCAGGCTTTTCCCCTGACTGTGTGCTTCATCTTGCAGCCATGGCTTTGGGTCTGAGCAGGGATTATTTTTAAAGCCTCTTGTGTGTGTGTGTGTTTTTAAGGTTCTCATAAAGCACTACATTTTTAAATTTTATTGAATGTTGTCTTGGGATGGCATTCATTGTTGATCTAGCAGCGTACTCTGTCCAGGTACTGAAATATTCAAACATAACCTTAGAGATCAATTAAAGCTAAAATGTGAAGCTCTCCATACTGTTAAGCAAATTATGAACTAGAAAGTATCATGTCCCAAAGGAATGGCTCAGGCGGTTTCCACACTGGGACAGGCTTGTGTGGTTTCCTTGGTGCTGTCGCTGCCGATATAGCACAGCAATGACAGGGCTTTCACATGGCAGGTTTCCTTTCAGTTTCACTGCCACGGCCCCTTGGATGTCGCCATTCCCCTCTCCCCCAGGTCACTGGAGCCTTCTCAGTTAAATAATATCAACAATAAATTATCATAATAACATATAATATTATAACAATGCATGTACCATGCTCTTTGAAATAAGAGGATCTCCAGCCCCTTTCATTGCAGATACACACCTTATGCTATGGGGGGGGGGGGGAGAAAGTAACCACTATGTGGACAAGTTCAGGGGAAAAGGCTGCCGTGTGGATGGGAAAATCTGAACTTCTCCACCTGCACAGCAGTCCTCCAGGCTTTACTGTGGTCTTTCCCAAAACTTTGCAGCAAAGCAGGTTTGAGAAAGATCAGAGGAAATCTGGGGGAACCATGGAAGTGCACAAATGTACTATGATGCTGTGGGGAAGCAGAATAAACCCTCTTTCCAGCATCGCTGAGCCCAGGGCAAATAACCCAAGTGGAAATGGCATAAATTAGAATAAAATCCCCCACATAACATTCTGCATGATTACAGTGCTTACAGAGGCGGTGAGATAGCAATAAGCACTGTCCTCTGCACTGTCCACCCAAGTATTTCCCTATTTCTTTAGCATTGAGAGCTTTGGGGACTGGCAGGAGACATAAGGAGGCTGAAGCACCGTGCAGGTCTTTGCTAACAGGTATTAGAAAAGAACACCAGAGCTGCATTAACATTTCTGTAATGCAGGTCATTAATTCATAGGGTTGCCATAAGTTGACAGCACTTAAGAACAAACACACAATATTCTTCATTCATCCATACATGGAAATGGTATTGGTCGTTCAGGCTGATAAATTTCCATTCAAGTGGTAAACAAAATCTTAGTGGTTTCTTACCAGGGAAGTTATTTGTGAGATTCACAAGAGCCATCTGCACATTTCTTAACAGAGCCAAGCAGTATACAGGAAATGCAGTTTTCCGTGTACTTACTTTTCAATGGAACAGATGGAATGGGGTCATCAGTCATTAACTGTGAGCCAAGAATAATCTCAGTTGGTTTTGAAGAACTGAAAGAGGTATCATAAAAACACCGGAAGGGTTAGTTTATGGTTTCTGGATTATAATGTTTTATATATCTGCACAACACCGTATAGAAGAGAGCCTATAGGAGGTGATGAATCATCCAATTATCTCTAGGAGAAAAGCATTTTTTTTTCTGATCTAAAGGCTGGAAGGTTATTTTGTGAGAAATGTGCTGATGGCAGAATGTATTGCTGTGCTTGTGTCTTAACCAAAAAGAGATTATTTCCCTCCTTGCTTGGTTTCCTTTTCTTATATGACATACGTTCAAGACATCACTCATCATTATAAAGCTCATTTAAATTATATGGAACATGTTTATTATGGAGTCCTTGAATTACAGGAGAAAAATAGGAAGGTAGAGGATAATGAGGTTACTTCTCTTCCCCCCACCAATTCCTCCCTACAGGTAATGTGTAAATTAAGCACTGAAAGGACCATAGGGAGGCAGAGAGGAATGCTTTGTATAATGATTTTAGCTATAGTCATGGTGACACCGAAGCATGTGGGAAAATGTGTAGTGATTAAACTTTTTTCTTGTGTTCAGTTTTGGTAATGCTTGTAGTGAAGCTGAAATTGGAGGGGTACCTGCGCTATCTATTGAAAGAGTGTCAGCAAGAGGTTAGTTTAAACTATTTCCCTGTTCTTTCAAAGTATTCTCATTTAAAACTTAGGAACGAGGAAAGTAATACAGAATCCCAACAAAGAGACATCTGTATCAGATCCCCACTCCTGTTGAGTTTGTGGGCACTTTTAAAGTTCTGAGAATGGGGAGTGGGAAACACCACAAAATGGTTGCCGGGGGTGGGTGGGAATTGCACAATGGCTGACAAGGGGTGCTGAGGCACTCTTACAAAATGCTTGGAGGTTGCAAGCCGGGCATCTTTCTCTGATGCAGGATGCTGTTTCTGAATGGGTGCTCCCTGCAGATACAAAAGTGATGTCTCCTGGGTTCTTCTGAAGCATCTCCTATTCCAATGATGTGGAAAGCTAAGAACATAAGAAAGGCCATGCTGGATCAGACCAAGGTCCATCAAGTCCAGCAGTCTGTTCACACAGTGGCCAACCAGCTAGGATGGCTCTTTGCTTTAAAGAAGAAATGCTTTGTCAACAACCTGCAATGCATGAAGAGTCAAGTTCTGACTTTGCCCATGTAGGGGCTTGTATGGAAAAGTGTATTGTGTAGTATGCTGGTGCAGATATCATAGCAAGACTTGCTATGATATCTGCAGCACCATATTACCCAATACACGCTAGCCCAATGGAATGTTTGACCTTTTTCCTCTAGCAGTGCGCCCATATACCACATTGCTTAGCTTTTAAAGCAGTTTAGAATGAGGGTGCTGGGAGCTTTTACAGGGGGAAAAAACCATTTTAAAAATCTCCTTAGACTCATGGGACTAGTTTGATGGTTCCTTACATACTGACCATAGAAATTGCACCAGGACTGTGTCAGGAAGATTACCTGTAAACTTGCCCTTACCACGTAGATTTAGGAGCACAGTAGTAGAGCAAATACCAGGAAATATATTCCAGTAATTTAGAGTGAGGTTGTTTCTAGACAGAGGTTTTTGTCCACCTTGGCTTCCAAACTGGAGTGCTTTTTGGCTTGGAGCTTTGACACAGTGTAGTGCTATAATAGTTCTGTTTCCAGGTTTTCCCCATCCTCAGTATGTAGATTCCTAAGTCTGCTTTACTTCATGCTTTTGAGAAAGAATGGAGCCCAAATGCGGTAGCTTGCCATCTGGAAGTAGTGGTGCATGCTTTCCTGCGTTGAAAAGATCCCACCCACATTGACTCTGTTATTCCTGCCATCAGCTCTCAAAACTCTGTTGGCATAAGGGCTGCCAACCTCCAGGTGGGGAGTGGAGATTTCGTAGGATTTAAATTGCTCTCCAGATGACAGAGGACAGTTCCCCATGGCTGCTTTGGAGGGTGGACTTTATGGCATGCCATGCTGAGATCCCTCCCCTCCCTAAACCATGCCCTTTCCAGGCTTTGCCCCCAAATTTCCAAAAAATTCTCAACCTGGGGTTGGTAACGCTAGTTGGCATGGTAGGAAAAATGCAGGGAAATGGGGCCCACAAAGAGCTGACAAAAGTGTGCTGAAAACTCCATGAATGACAGTCACCAGTGCATGCCGCTGTGTTCACAGCAGCAATGAAAGTAACGCGGGAAATCCTTGCTGTGTAGAAGCAGCAAAAGAGAAAAGCCTACTTTGATTATCTTTTCACAAGGCTAGGCTGCTGAACTGCGTGTGTGTTCCTAATTTTAATTTATTGAAGGATTGTTTTTTCACTTCTCTTCCTCCCTCGTAGTTATGCAAAGTGGCCACGACAAGAGGCAGCTTACCCATTTTAATACTTCTAGGAAAGTTGGCAGATGCTGTTCCAATTTTTGCTGATGAGCTGGTAATTGAACACAGTAAGTATTACAAGGTATACATAACTATATAACGAAAATACTAAAACATCCTATCAAGATGAAAGGGAACTTGTTTTTCCTGCTGTCCTACAAGGTCCTTGTAGTTGATTCAGGGCTAATTCACATGTTACAATGTCCACATGTTAGTCATGTGGCCTGTCAACAGATTGTTGTCTAGAGTTCTGTGCTGGGAATTAAATTTCTGTGTGCACAGGGGCCTGATTTGGATCAAGAATATGGCATATGGGGAGAAGGTACTTCAGCCTCCCCCCCCCCATTGTTTTCCCAACCTGAAATGGAAACCACTGTTTGCCCCACTGAGGAAGCTTATATATACACTATACCTACCACTGTATGTTTCCTAGTGGGATAAATCGCGGCTCTCCAGGGCCACTTCGGGTCAGGCAGGTGGTGGTAGGGGAGGCCAAATCACTCTCACACCACACACTGTGGTTCCAATCTGAATCAGGTCCCTGTGTGCTTAAAAATTAAATTCCTAGCATTGGAACCCAGGAACATGACTGATCAAAAGTTCTTGTAGGAGCCATGCGCGTGGCATGTGGACTCTGTAATGTGAATCAGCTTTCAGTTTCCTTGTTTTGCATCTCATTAATCCTGGTTGTTCACCACCAAGCCAACTGACCTTTCTTTTCACACTGTCGCGGTTCGGGCCGTTAAGTGCCTACACTCTTAGAAAGGACCCCTTCCTGAGAAGGGATATGTTATCTTATTCAGCGAGACACCACTAGTTCTAGTTCCTAGAAACTTGTTATTGTTCCTAGGACATCTCTTGAACACGCCAATAAATTTATAATAATGGACAAGAGTAGAAGTATATAAAAAACACATTTATTTACATTATATAATATATGCTTTTTAGTTGCAAAGCCTTAAAATATCATATAAGGATAGACATCATTAGTCTTAAACATGTTTATGTAGCAAGTAATCATTCACATTCTCTATGCCTCCATAAAGATGGAGTATCTTAGTCAGAATATACTCATAAAGTATCCTTTATGGAGTATCTTAGTCAGAATATACTCATAAAGTATCCTTAGTGCAATGCACCTTCATTAAGAATATAAGGTTACAGAAATCCTGTCAAAATATGGTTAATTCTTTGGAGAAAGATTTGGTTAGAAGTATCCTAACTTAAATCATTCAAAACATAACATTTCTGTACAGAAGACACACTATACCTTGCTGTGTCATCTGTGTCATCTGGAGTCCTTTAAGAGTCTAAGCTCTGTGAGAACATATGAAGTTATCCCAGAGTATCTGTATTTGCTAAGTCTTGAATCCTTTAAAGACTTCTATTAATATTCTTAACTGATCATCATTAAGATCAGGCATTGTGTATGTACATGCTATGCATGCTCTTTCTAGTTTTAGACAGCAATGCTGAATATATAAATACTATGTGTTAGCTTAAAGCTGTGCCAATCTGACAGTGCCAATCTGTGTATGTGCATTGTGCATATCTAACAGAGTACAGAGAGTCTCCTTTCCCTTCTCTGGTCTCTTGCTCTGAGGAGGTTCAGAAGTCCCTCTGTTAAGTAGAGGACGTTCTGACACAATCTCAGAGGTCTAGCTATTAGCCCTGTATTCAGGATGCTTCTTAGCATTGGTAAGCCAAATAGGCTTAGTTTGTAAGAATCCATAAATACAATGGACTCTCAGTGTTCCAGTACATGGAAAAATCACTGCACTTAGATTCCTATTCAAAGAATAGGAATTCTAAGGGTCTCTATTCTCTTCTAGGAATAGAGCAGTCTCACAAGAAGACTGTAAGTAAGATATGTTGAAATATCCAGATCTTGATACTTCAAGATATCTCTGAAAACTACTGTCCACGCAAGGACAGAGTTTCAATGTTTTACATCTCAAGCCTTTTGAGATGGAGAAGTGTCATTCCAGACAGCTGCAGTCTGTCAGTCATAACACTCTAAAAGTGCTAGCTGTTCTGCAGCTGTATTTATGCTGTTTCTAGACCCATTAAGAGTGTTCCTTTATCCCCTCTTCCTTATCCTTCAAAAGGGTACCTTTATTCTCTCTTATCAGATACCAGGAGCTTAGTGGCATCTGCTCCTGTCCTCTGATATCTTATTGTCCAAATATGGACATCCTTCCCTTTCATTCCTCTGTGCCTAAAGTATAAATACTCATTTCTGAGTTACATGATCACGTTACATATTTAATTTCTATACCATCCTCTTCGTTAGGACTATACGCATTAAATGAGACTACTTAGAAATCTGTAGCACAACGTTTAACTATATAACTCATGAAACACAATTATAGCTGACATTGTCACTTGCAAAGTGTCATTTGTTTACATTTGGCTGCATAGCCTTCAGAAGGCAAGAAAGCATATTACTCTTATCTTTGAGAGAACTTTAATGCCTCAATAGCACAGTTTCAGCTATTGAGACCTTGAAAAGGCCTTTGAGATTCTGACATCTGGCAGCTGAGTCAGAAAGGTGACTTTACGCTGCCCCTTCAAGGGAAGGTGCTCAGCTCTGCCCCTTCAAGGACAAAGCCAGAGTAACTTTAGTAGTTAGCTTTGATAGAGCTAACCTTGAGCTAGCCTGTCAGCATGACACAGACATTCATTATACATTACACAATCCTCTATAGTGGCTCAGTTTGCATGATGTGTTTAAGCTCTATATGGAATTAATTCTGCACATGTTCACAAAATACCATGATCATGTCAGAGACTGCTACAACACTTTTAAATCTGAGTGCAAATAAGTGTTTAGGCTCTGAACAGAAGTTGCTTGCAACATTGTGCAGTTTAATAACAAGCCCTGGGTGATCAGTTCAATGAATTCAGAATGTCGCTGTTGGGTCCTGCTCGGGGTTCGTCCAGACTGCAGGTCCAGCTAGTGCTGCAGCCTTCAACAGGCTAGGAAGTGGTCTGCCCTCCATTCCGCCAAGACAATCACCCTTGGACTCTGGGAAGGTTTGCCACAGCTGGTTATATTCGGTGTGCACACCAGGCCACCCCAGGGTAGTTACAGTACTCCCTTGTCTTGGATGCCTAGGCTCCCTCCCCTTCCCCGCACCAACTGTATTGCCTCAGTCACTACTGAGTACTCTTTGCACATCCTCTGCCGCTTCCCCCAGCTCCTCAATGTGGCCATCCTTAAATCCTCCCCCAGGGTTGGTCTTCCACCTGGGTTGCTTGGGATGGGCCCTGGCCCATACCACCCATAACCTCTTCAGCCTAGGGGAACACCCTCCCCTGACTCACAGCTTCAGACCCCAATATCCAGCCTTGACCCAGCCAGTGGCCTTCCGGCTATACCTGAGCTACAGGTTTACTGACTCCAGCTGGGCCCTCTTTGTGGTCTCTTAAAGGTGCCTCGCCCTACCCTGCTGCTCTGGTGCTACACAGAAGATTATTTAGATTTGGATGTATGAGGGAGAAAGCCCATGCTGAAGTCAATAAGATTAGCAAATATTTGTGTAAAATGTGGGCATATGCAGTCTGTTAAACTGGATCTAGAGATGAAAGTTCAAGATCTGAACAAGTGTCCAAAAAAGAAATAAGACAAGCAGACATTGTATTGCAGACAATCAGGACCAAAGGAAAACAGCCCATTATGTGTGTGTGTGAGTGGTGTAAGGAGGGAGGGAGGGGTAGCAGATGGATTTGCTAAAAAATGCAGGAAGAGAGACACATAAATGGAATAAGATAGGAAAAAGGAAATTTAGGTCAGGATTGAGTTTCATGTGGATTTACTAAAAACTGCAGGAAGAGAGACACATAAATGGAATAAGGAAAAGGAAATTTAGGTTAGGATTGGCATATGAGTTAAGAAAGTAAGCTGAGAGTGGGTAGGTGTATTGAGTTTTATGTGGGTGTTTACGTGAGGACAGGAATGATCCAGGAACAAAGACTAAGGGCAGCATGTGAGGTAGTCAAGGTCTATGAAGGAGGGACATCCTCTGGGGTACACAGAATGCCTTATAGCAACAGATTATTGCGCTCACCACTAATCTGTCCCTGCTGAACTCAGCCAAGGCCACAGAACCAAGGCTCAAAACTAACCATAAAGAAACAATTATTTCTGTCCACTGGAGCTTTTAAATAGGAGGCCAATGGCATAAAGTTTGGAACTGCTTAACTATTAAAGGCTGCTGAAGACCCTTATTCAATACTTTCATAAAAGTCAACCTATATTAGCAGACAATAAACCTGACAGATATAACCAAAATGTGTCACAGATAGGAAGAACATGAAGGCACATTTTTACATTCCAATAGTGAAAGACATATTGTAATGGAAGGCAAATCCTAAGTTTACATGGCATTTTAAAAAGTAGAAAGTCAAAAACAGATAAAATGACAAAAAAACATTCTTTGTTCCTGAATCATGGCCTAAGCCGTACAGTTTCTTTAGCTTGGAGAGCTAGAGGTTTAGCCATGTGAACTGCTTTCCTAGAGCACATGTAGCTCATCCATTGTGACTAACAGTTCTAACATAATTCCAAGCCACCAGACTACCAAACCTTCAGTATCACAATAGTAAACTATATATGTTCAGGTGTACTGAAATCTTACAATTTGGATTGGTTGATAAGAGATTGTTAAACAATCAATCACAGTGTAGACTCTAAACAAAACACCCATAAATGAGAGCAGCATCCTGTTGATATACCAAGCTCATGGGCACTTCATACCTATCAAGAAAAAGAAAGAGGGACATTTAAATAATTAGCAAAACTCTTAATAAGGAAAGGCATCAAGTTTGAGGCTGAGAGTGTCAGACCTTAAAATAGGAAATACAGAAATTTTAATCAGTAAACAGGTTTTTGACAAATGAGAAAGGTTTTTGGGGCCTAGCTTCAAAGTGATGGTATGAAACTTAGAATATCAACTGAAGAAAGCAATGCAAAATAGAGCAACGTTTAGCATACCTGAAGTTCATTGTTTCCAACTTCAGGGAACAATGGATAATTTTTTGTGCAGTCATCTGATCAGGGGATGACTTGGACATAAAGAGAATGGTGACCATCTTTGCTGTTTTGGAGTGGTGGGTAGCCGACTATGGGCTGGTGGAGGACAATCATTAGGACCGCAAGGATACCATGTCAGTGGGAAGGAGGCAAGTAAGCTCAAAATACATGCTTTTGGATACACTTGAAAAAGCAAAATAAAACAAAAAGGTAATTGGGTTTGTTCATAGCAAAATCTCAAAACAAAACATTTAAGATCAACCAAAATAACACAACACACAGTACAAGCTTTCTCCAGAACTCTTAATCAGGCTGGATATTTTGTTTTAAAAGGTGGGAGAGGAGAAATCTCTTATTTGTCCTTCTGTGTTGTGACTGATCCTAGACTGAATGGTGTTAAACTTGTGGTGTACGTTTTTATGTGATTTTGGATTTTCATCTTTGTTTTAATTGTCTGGTTTTTAAAATTTTAATGTGATTATAAAGCACTTGAGGTGGGGCACTTCTGCCCAGAAGCAGGATAACAAAATTTTAATAAATAATAAAATGTGAATGCAAAGCAGTCCTTTTATGCCTATACAAGTTTATTTATTGAATAACAATAGTTATTCAGTATGTAGAATCAATAAGAGTCCAGGGATATAGATGATTTTGTGTAATAACCACATATCACTTGAACCACAGTGGGGGTACAGGGACTGTCCCTTGTGCCTTTCTTGAATGGTGTCTCTGCAGGCTTGGCCATATTATATTCTCAGACAGTTATCAATATTCTTTTTACTCTTGCCTTTTCTATTCTCCCTACAGGTAACATGTTAGAGCATCTGGCTACAGGTTTGATGTATCCCAATGAGAGAATAAAGGCTGCTGTATGTTACCTTTATGGCAAATTGTACTCTGTCCCTAATGCTGCAGAAAGACTGTGTGCACATTTCACAGAGAGGCTGTGTGGCCTCTTTCTGACTACTCTGAAGAACGCCCAGACCAAGGAGCTGCAACTTAATTGCATGGGTAATATGCCTACTCAGAATAATACAAAGGGAAGGACTTTGGGTATTTTTACAAGCAAAGAAGTCTGTTATTTTGGAAAATGCCTCTTGTGAGTTTTTGTAAATGTGGTATAAAAACTGAAAAAACACCATTAAAAAAAAGCAATGTGTATTATAAATTGCACTCAGATATAGCAATAAGCTACAGTTTATATACCATGGTTTGATCACACTCTGGTGTGAGGCCTTAATGTGGGCTGTCTACGAACTGTGGTTGGTTGATGGTTCCTAAATTTGGATTCTAAACCATGGTTTATACCTGGATTGTTAACTGTAGTTTGCTGTGATGTATGAATGCAGAAATCCCAGGGCGTATGGTAGCACAGCCTCCTGTGCTTTGTTCCTGATAAGGAAGCACAAGTTAAGAGCAAATCTTGCCACTTCAGCTGGATTCAGCCATGAGTGCTGCTTGCTTCGTATACTCCCTCCCTGCTTCCTTTTAGTGATGACTAAATAGTTGTCCACCAGTTCTAGGTAATTTTAGCGGTCAAACTGACTGCAGAGCCAGAAAAATTTATGTTGAGAAGTTTCTATGCATTTTGTTGCTCCTCCTGAAAATCCCAAACAGTTTATTTTTTAAAATTATTATTTTCCAAAGACTAGTAGCAATTAGACATTCAGACAGCTACCAAAGATTCATATAGACATTTTAGAATGCAATGATACAGAACTTAAATGTTTCATAATCCGTATTTGTTATAGTTCCTCACTTTCTCTTTCTTTGTTGCAGGTTTGTTAAATCAGCTGCTGAAATATGACCATTTTGTTTCAGTTACTATGAGTAATTCAGGGAAAGGAGCAGATTCTGCAAGTCCAGAGTTGTTTGAGGGAGAGAGTCCATTACCTTTAATGCTCAAGAAGGTAATTGCTACAAGAAGTTACCTGTTTTCATGACATGTGCTGGATAAAAGCCAGTTGTCATATGAGTTTATATTTTGAGTTATCTTGCTGAATACTAAACTTACCTCATTTCATATTTTAAAAAATTGTCCTAAAAAAATTAATAAATACCTTGTGCCCAGTGAGAAATTAAAAAGCCTCTTTAAAAACTGGGAATGCTTTTTATTAGTTGCAGATAGTACCATATACTTTCTGTAATGGTCATTCTGATCCCTGTGTATGCAGATGTGGTTTGGTTTTTATAAGCATTTGTTCATTTGTTAATTTAAAGTTATTTTCACTGCACAGTCTTGAAATAATAATCAACATATTGAAAAAGTAACAAGCCACTGAGTACAGATGGCATACACCCAAGTTTTCTTAAGGAACTCCGATGTGAAGTTGTTGATATCTTATTATGCAATATCATAAAAATTGGTCTCCCTACCAGAGGACTGAAAAGTAACAAACATACCACTGTTTTTTAAAAAATGGGATTGGGAATTTACAGAAATGTTAGCCTAATATCTGATCCAGATAAATTGGTGGAAGCCATTATTACAGATAGAATTATTAAACATACAGAGAATCAAGCCTTACTGAGGAAGAATCAGCATAATGTTTTATGTATAATGCTGGCTTATTCAGTTACTTGTTAGCTGCTCTGGGCTCAGTCATGGCCGGGAGGAGAGTGGGTTATAAATCTAATATAATAATAATAACAATAATAACTTCTGCAAAGGGAAATAGTGGGGAGAGAACATTGGGGTGTTGTATCTGTATGAGGACTGGTGCTGTATGATCTGGAATTGAAGATGAGCAGTAAAGTTGCAAAAATTGCAGATGACACTAAGGCTGTATCCGCACCAGGGTGCCAGAGTGCCCCCTTGCTGTGGCAGCAGCAGTGAGTGGCTTGGGAATGGGGCAGGAGTGGCATCCACATGCCCATCCCCACAAGTTCAGGGATTTGCACTTTAAAAAAAGTCAGCAAATGGGAAATATGATTGATGTTGAAATAGAGTGGTGAACGTGGAAAAAGAGAACTCTTCTCTCTTTCTCCCACAATACCAGAACTTGGGGGCACCCGATAAATTTATGGGTTGATTCAGCATAGGAAAAAGTTGATTCAAGATAGAAAACGAGAACGTCTTCACACTATGCGTAATTACTTTATGGAATTCATTGCCACAAACTGTGCAGAAGAACAGTAGCTTAGATTGGATTAAAGGGGGGGGGGAATAGATGAATTAATGGAGAATAGGCCCGTTAGTGGCTATTAACCATGATGATTCAATGGGAACTCTGTGTTTGGAGGCAATATATCTCTGAATGTCAGTAGCTGCAGGGCAGAAGTAGGGGAGGTTGAGGTTCTATATTCCCGCTGTGTCTCTTCCAGGATACCTGGTCAGTCACTGAGAAACCAGATGCCGGGCTGTTGGTCTTATTCAGCACGTTTCTTGATGCATTTTTAAAACATTCAGTTATAAGCTGTTTGATGAAGAGATGTTTTTATTTTTATTTTAAATTTTAGTTCTCATTTGTTCAGTAAACACATTTTCCTAGTGAAACTGTCTGTAGTAATTTAGTCTTGATGACAATTTAGTCCCATTTCTGATATTCCTCACAGCTGCTGTTATCAAGAGATGAACTGTTACAGGTAGCAAGTGCACAGTGTATTGCTGCTGTGTTGGTGCATTCTCCAGCAAAATATGCCCCTGCCTTTATCCATGCAGATATTCCAGGTAACACAAAAAAAATAACCAGGCTGTTTTTAAAATTGTTTGCCACTCTGCAGGATGTCTTGGTGAAATATGATTGAAAAGCCATATTTGTAATAACTGCAACAGTTATTCTGTTGCATCAGTAATGCTTTAAGAATGAGTGTTGCAGCACTTTCAAAAAATAAGACTTGCTAGTCTTGAAGGTGCCATGATAAGCACCTGTTCACATGAGCGCAATTCTAGTATAATTATTATGTCTTACTTAAATCCTATGCAGTTATATTTACTTTAGTGAATTGTTTTGGTTACTTAGGATATATTTTCTTAGTTCCCCCCACCGCCCAGATTCAATTTCACTTCTTCCTACCATCATACATGCTTTCAATGTTTCCCTTCTTGTAAGCACATCCCTTCTAGTCATACCTTAGATTTGGGAGGTAGAACCTCCATATTAGAAGTAGGATTGAGCCACAACTTTTTTCCCATTTAGAAAATGGCCATTGACAAGTGATGTGCAGCATCCCACTTGTTTTTGAGTTGGAAGAGCTTTGAGAAAGTCTTATTTAGATTTGTTTCCATTTCTGCAACACCAGTTCCTGGCTCCCATTAACTCTTCTTAAACAATGTATGTTTTATTATGCAACAAGAGCAGCAAGCTCTTCTCTTGGAATTTACAAAGCTTTTCTGGGCATCCTTCCAAAGTTCAGTAGTTCCAAGGTATGTTGCAGAATTTTAAATTAACCATTAACCCCTTTGTGGGTTTTTTCTTCCACTGAGAGCCATTTTGTTGTATTCAGCTACTGCCAGGATGAATGTATTGTTATTCTTGCTTACAGAGTTCCTGTTTGAGTGTCTCTTCTGTACAAGTGAAATTCTCATCTGGTCAATTTATTGCTGCTTGCTCCTTCTGACTGAGGAACATCTTTTCTTTTCCAAGTGCCACACTGTCTATGGTAAATTACCACCACCTGTAGCCTAACAGACTTGCTGTTGTGATATAATTTGATTTTCATGCATTTTGCATGTTGGAATATTAGGGCTCTCAAAAAGACATTAGTACCCCCCACATTGCAGCCACTTGGGCCAACATCAAATATGCATTGTGAGTCACTGGAGGTTTGTGATGCATTTGTAAATCCATCAGTTGATTCAGGCTCCTAATATAAGTGCATTTAACACTCTTTCTGTTTTTCACTTGTGCAAACTAACAGCAGAAGAGTGGCTGAAGAGTACTTTTAGTGAGACACATGAATTTGGAGTAAATATTTTTTCCTCTGAATACTTGTCTGTTGATTGAAAACTATGCCCTAATAACCACTGGTTTGTTTAAAAAGTCAGCACTTCATTGGCACTACATTTTCCCCCCTTTTTGCTGTCAAGTCACGGTTGACTTATGGTGATCCAGTAGGGTTTTCAAGACAAGAAATATTCAGATGTGGTTTGCCATTGCCTGACTCTGCATAGTGATCATGGATTCTTGGTGGTCACATTCAAATTACTGAAATTAGGGATAGGCTAAACATCCCACTTTACCTCTTCTTATTTGTAGAAATAACTTTGCTAATTCTTAGTAGTGGAGTTTGCAAGGGAATTATGTGAGTGGGACTAGTATCACAGGTGTATAGCCCATAAATTTCTCAACTTTTCCCAGCTGTCTCTTTCCTACCAGCTATTTACTAGCCATCTGTCTCTCATTCTCTGGATTTTGCTATGTTTGAAAAAAGTAACAACCTTCATTCCAGGTATCGAACCTGTTTTAAAGAGCCTGAAAGAAATCTTGCACCTTAATAATGTGGAATTGCATAAACAGGGACTTTTGCTTCTCACTGAAATCCTGAAACGGTAAGGGGTTTCAGCTTACCTGGTTATTTCCATTTCTACAAGTTGAAATATTTTAGAGAAGTTAATAAATTTTAATAGTGTGTCTGTTAGAAAGCTTTCAAGTGGAAGAGTTGTCCAGGTAATTCTTACAATTTGCTGTGACAGTCTCTGTGTCTTATGTTTTGTCTTAGCAAAGGATGTGCAGATTAATTTATTGCTTTTTGACTTCAGAACTGTTGAGCAAATGTAGTAGTTGGACTATTTGGTTTGCTTTAATCACATATTGCAACAGATGCAAATCACAAGGTGTGAAGCAAGAGTACTGACTATCATTTAAGGATGTGCGAGAAATGTTAGTTTCTTTTGTTTGTATCATTTAAAATTTGTTTCTTCTGGGTTCTTTCTATTCTTGTTTTGTTTTGTCTTGTATTTTTGTAAGATAAACCCGTTTCCTTTCAGGAACATGGCTGTTTGCCCTTTTCCCCCCCAAGTCATGAAAGTGGGGGTGATTTGGGTGGAATCAAGTTGTACAAGTAGGGTAAATGTTATCATGTCAGTTGTTGGGAGTGGTGAAGTGCACATTTTCATAAGCAGTGTGCCACACCTTTTATTCCCCCTTTTATTTATCTTATTTATTTTAATTAATTACACTGTAGTAAAAGGTTGCCCCAAATATAGATGGTCCAAAGTTATTGCCATTCATCTTGTGCTCAAAAAGAAACATACAGCATATTATTTGATTGTATCGCTGTAAGGATACTGTGGGGAGGGCCTTATAAAGGACTGAGGTTAGATCAGGACAAAATAGTCAAAATAAGTGCTAGGCTAGCCCCATGATTAAAATATTAGCTTTGGTTGCATATAGTGAAATCGATGGCTTTCCTTGTCAGAGTAGCATCTGTGTTTCTGGCTTGAGACGTGGCCACATGCCCAGATAGTCTCTAGGCTCTTCCAACTGTTTTTGGAACAGAATAAGTTTACTTGCTTACTTTAAAACCTGCAGTTAAGAAGCCATAGAAATAAACTCTGTGTGTGTACTTGGAAAACAATGGACATTTTGGGAAATATTTCTATTTTCATCTCAGATCTATATATTACAGTTTTACAAACATAATGTATATGTGTAGCTTAGTTACTACTTGGGCAGAACAATCCTGAAGTGGGGGCGGGGAGGTGGAAAGTCTTTGGAGCTGGTGTTAGAGCTGCTTGTGCTGGTTAAATTGTCACTAATCTGAGAGTTCTTCATGTCTACAGGTCACAGAGATTGGAACTACCTAACTGTCTTTCATAGTTATTACATAACTATTAGAAAACATTCTGAGTTGTGAAGGTCCATTAATATTTTAAAAGTATACCTTAAAAACTGTTCATATTATTCTAAAATTGAAAATATTTATATGGGGTAAAAAATAAAAATAAAATGGAGTAGGGAAGACCCATTGCTTTCTTTTAGGTTTCCTGATTTTCTTCCAAGTCTCCATATCTCTCTGCCACAGTGTTATACATGAACTGAAAAGCCAGAGAGATAACCCCCAGATCTTTTGCCAGGAAGCAGGTTGGCTGCTTCACACATTTGTACAGTGACACACTCACTTGTTACCATGTATAAGAGGCAAGAAATTGTGGCACTTATCACTGCATGTAACTTAAACATGTGCATAAACAGAGTTTTAGGGGCATGTTTTTGCATACATGTGTAACATATTCATGGCCCTGTATCTCTCAGGTTCTGAACCACACAATGCAATACTTTAAAGGGCTTGTAGAATATCCCTAACAGTGTCAACATGTGAGATTGGCAGGCAAATATTTTGTAGTGAACGTCTCATGATGTCCATACAGAACACATTTCCGTTTGTTATTGAGAAACCATCTGCTATCCTTAATGTAACTTGAAGCTATCAGCCCACGCTCCACTTTTCAGTGCTCTGTTATTTCACAAAGTTACTGGTAAAAGTTTTAATCTCTGATACTGATGTGCTAATATTCAAAGCAATATAAAAAACCATATAACAAAAATCTGGAAACCTTTCTAAAGGAAACCACACTTTATTCATTTCAGGCAGCCAGTAGAAATACATTTATTTACAAATACAGCTGTTTTAAAAGATGTCATTAGTGTTCTTGTAGAAGCTGTAAACTGCCCTGTTTTGGAAGTAGCCACTGAAGCTGTGAAGGCGGTAGCTGCCCTTCTGAGGTAAGTGAGAAACGATACTGATTCGTCCTTCTAGCCCTTGTAGTACTGCTGGTGCTTCACAGACACCCTTACAGGATAAACATTCTGGCTGAGCAGAATATGGCGCTTCCTTCACTTGGCAGTTGGTGCCTTGGTGATGTTTTAGGGCCAAAGGTGATGGCATGTGTCAGTTCCACGTAGTAAACATGGAATTGCTCCTGTCACATAGATGGATAAGCAGGATGTTTGTGTGTGTGACTGGATGAAAGGCATTTGGAGAAAGGGGCTGTGTGGTGAGGCAAGAAGCAGATAAGAGAAGAGGTCATCCCTCATCCATGTGCCCCTTTTTTGCTGTTCGATCCCCACGCACACTTTTCTTGTCATTGGGGTAGTTCCATGTTACACGCAACTGCCACTATCCTGTTTAGAATGGCCTTTACATACACAGTTGTGTTTTTCCTGGCGTCTGTTAAGAAGTGACTCCAGCAAAGTTTGTTTCCAAATTAATTTCTGGACGTTTCCTTGCTCCTCTCACCACAGAAAGGACCATGTGAGCTTTCCTCCAATGCAATATGGAGAACTGCAAAAGCTTGTGGAAAGTGTACTGAAGCAATGTAGTGACCTCCCATTGCTCCCACCTAATAGGGGGCTCATGGTTAGTAAATTTCTCATTTGATTGTGATTGGAGGATTATGGTGAGTCATACATAGGTGATACATACAAAATTCTTTTTTCATGGGTGTTGGGGACTAGCAATGTGTTTATGCCTCTTCTGTGAAGGTCCCCATTTTGGCAAACCTGTTGCTCTATTTCATGCACTTCCAGCATTGTTCAGATGTGATTAGTAATAACTTTCCCCCTATATTTCCTTATTGATATGTCCTCAAAGGGATATAGTTCTTTGCAAAGTCAGTTGCAAAGTAGAGGTTATGTGTGTTTGTGTTTATAAGTTGGATATGATTGCTTCCAAGTTACTTGAAACATTGTCCAGGGTCAACCAGCGACAACCATGATAAAATTAAGGGGGAAGTAATTTGAAAAAGCCTCTGAAGGAAAGAAATGAAAACCTATGTCCCGGGCCGCCACCAACCAATTGCAGTGCCCTGGGCTTGGCACGGCCACCCTAATTCACCAGAGCAGCTGGAACGTCGGCCGCTAAGAACACCCCACCACCAGCAGCAGCCCTGGGGCCCGAGGTGCTACTATAAAGGCTGGAGACAGTAGAGGCCGAGGATGATTGTTCCCGGCTGCCAAAGATTTGAGTTGAAAGGGGACGCTGGCAGCCATGGAGAGGGAAGAGAGCTCAGTTTCCCCCTCCAACTGGTCTGAGGCTGAGGAGGCTCCACCTGGCCCCCCCAGCAGGGCTAATCCAGGTGGGGGAACCCTCATCGCTGCCCTCCATCACAACCTATAATATCAACCACAGTATAAGAATGGACAGCTCCCTTCCCCAGCAATGTACTGCATTTCTAGCAACCAAGACACAGTTAACATAGACACACTTTTCAGCTTTACAGTCCACCTTGAGATCATAAGAATCCTACGTTATGTTTTCTTAGGTGTAAGTTCCATGCTGTTACCCAAATTAGATAGTTTCCACTTTTATTGGGGGGAACTAGCGTTGGAAACTGAGCTTTTAGCAAGAGGGGGTAACTCGGGGATCTTTTAACCTTTAAATACCGGAATAAGTCCTGTGGAAAGACTCCTAATAAAGAGGCGATTGCTCAAATAAAATATAGTTTTTATTACAGAAGAATAATCTCAAGCACCACTGTAAATACATTCACAATTCATACAAGAGCTGAGAAAAAATAAGGGTGGAGGGGTGGTAGGGATAGATTTAGGGAGTGGGTGATATTTACCAGTCTAGGAGAGTGATGTCAGGTGAAAGCAGAGCTGTAGAGGGAAAAATGGCTGTGGAGGTAAAGTAGGCAGTGACCCTACATGCAAGTAGGGGGTGTACGGTCAGCAAAAGGCACGCACACACAGACACAATGAATAGCCCAGGACTCATATTTATACCTCAAATGTGTCCTGAGGTGGTATGAGGTAATTGGCAGGTAAGCCAGGGACAAAGAAATGATTGCTTTTCTGGGATCCAGACAAAAGGGAAGAAGAGGCTTGTTGAGTCGTCAGGATGCACAAGAATACCTCAGTGACTCTCCTGGATATTGATTGATTGCTGTGATAGTTGCAGGTAGGAATCTTTGAGATTTCAGGGTGCAACAGGATGCTTGGATCATTCTCTTGAATACTGAGTGATTCCCAGGATGGGTGTAGATAGTGCAACTAGTGGTCTGCTCAGAGCACTGAATCAGCTCAGGATGAGACAATGGAGATGAAGTCAGGAACCTTCTGGACCATGGGAAAATGCACAGCTGCCAACCGCCCTCCTGCCTATGTCATGCACACAAGTTAGGCTCTGAATTTCTCAGAGGCATCCGTTTTATGTGGAGCAGTGTCTTGCTCTTATGCCAGTTTCGGGCCCCTGTGCCTGTGATGGCACCCCATTGATGGTGCTACTGCTCGCAACTGTTCACTGGGACTTATTTCCTAGGGCTTCAGCCTTTACACAGCATCACACAAGTGCTCAAGATGGAGTATACCTGCTGCAATGTTACTGCAGTTTCACAAAGTGTAATTTTATGTGGATGCTGCAGTGACATTAGACTGGCATTTCAGACACTTGTGCTGTTCTGTCCTACTACAATTAAAAAGTTATCTCTATATGGAAATTTCAGTTCATAATGACATTCTTACTGGAAGAAGTTAATATTTTGAGAGCAGCTTTATTCTCTACTTCTGTTTTATAGGGCAGTGCAGTTACTAGTTGTGTTAGATTTACGTACAGTAAGATGTAATCCAAAGAGTTAACGAAAATTTATATTGTCATGGATTTTCACTGTCTAGAAAGGCGGGTTTTCATTTCCATCCCCCAGTTTCAAGACTGGAAACTGTCCTGGCACTGCTGAAGAGCTGTTGCTGGTGACTTATACTCTCGGCATTAAATAAGGAGAAATGGATGGGCCAATGTATGTTGCTTCAGGTGACTGCATGGATTTAAAAACTAATCTTTTGTAAACTGAATGATTACGGTCATGGTCCTGATTGCTTGAAACAGGGCGTTCTTAACCAAGTCATTTTCTCTTTTCTCATCATTAAGGGTCATGCAGCAGCCAGACATCAGAACAGAGCAGTTTCGCGGCAGGGACAATTCATACAGAGTGCCATAGAAAGCTTCAGAAACGCTTGCAGGTGAGGAGATATTTTGTTAAGCTTTGTTGCTCATTGAAAGACTGATACAGAAGCTGTATACAGTGCATTCATGGCCTATGTAAGTAAAATATGATGTAATATAGCTTTTGTCTACATTTTTTTTTTACTAGGTTAGCTGTGGAGTGTCAAAATGATCCTGTGGCTCAGGAGAACCCTTTCACTGCTCCCAACTCAGAGAAGAAGGATACACTGAAAAGCTTTTCTGAGTTTCTGTTGAGGATGTCTGACTCCCTTTGCATCCCCATAGTCATGGTAGGATTACTTGTGTCCAACTCTTAGCATAAAGGTGGTCACAGATACAAGAAAGCAAGGAAAATTAACTTGGGCCTTTTATGCATGGGTTGTTTCCATCACGATCACTCCTCGACTGCTTCTGGTGGCATCTAGAAAACGCGGGGAGAAAGCTAAGTGATTTCTGAAGATCAGAAAAGATGTGCATAATGAAAATGAAGCCCCGAAGTAGTTGGTGGGGTGTGTGTGATTGCCACTGAAAAAACCCATACATAAAAAGCCATGATGAGGGGTTGGCTCCTGTCAGGTTTTCTGTTGGTGGGGGGAAAAGGTGACATTGTCTCTGACCAGCTGAACTTGCTGTGCTGGGGATTATGGGACCTTCATGGACAAAAGCAACATGGGACCAGGGGCTGTAGTATGTAGAGGAATTGGGTGAGACTGAAGGGAAAAGCTGGCTGGATCCAACCATAATTTGTAGGTCTTGGTTATGGAAAGTTTAATTCATTCTTCTTCTTGCTGCCAAACCCCACACATTAGTTAGCATTTGTGGAACAATGAGGAACAGCTAAAGGTTATATTTAAGCCATTGCTGGAATGTATTGTGCATCTGGATTTTTCTTCCCTTTTTCTTTGAAACAACACAGTCACATAAATTGCTCTTTTTGTCTTGGGGTTCTAAGTTCATCAGATAGATGCATTAAAAGGTTCTTCATACCTCCTCTGAGTGGCATATTTCTTTCTGTAACAGGAAAGCCTCTGTTTCTTCTTCCAGAATTATTCTGAAAGGATAGTCCGCCCGGGTCTCATGGAAGTCTTCATCTCAACACTTAACATCCTGTTCAGTGTTGTGCCAGACATCGGTAAAAGATTCGCCATTAAACTGGGTAAGGAGGATTGGAAATTGTTTTCTGTACTTTTTTGGTCAGCAGCAGAATCTGCTGCTGTTGGATGTTAATGAGACAGGAAGCCTAATAAGAATCCTAAGCAAAATTGAGCATCTATTAGAGTAGATATGCTTTCTGTTAGAGTAGATATGCTTTCAAATGTCACATCATCCATTTACAAGCCATGGGTTCTTTACCTAGTGACGTTTAGACACACTAGGAAGTGTGAGGCAGGAAATGTTGCTTCTGTCTTTGTACCAGTCACTTTTTTCAAAGCCTAGAAATGGTATTTACCATAGACCTTGAAAATTGTTAATTGTGTTTCAGATACTCTCAAGCTGCATTATTAAACATCTTAATTAAAACATTTTGTGTAAGCATAGTTTTCCTTCTTTCTAGCATCTTCCTCTTTCATACGACTGAATTTGGAGCTGAAGGCCAAATACTGCACTGGGCAGAGGTATTAAATAATACTTAAATTATCTTATTCTCACCCTCTTCAAATATTTCTTTTTAATTCTCATATGCTAACCTCTACTCAGATGACTTGAGATGTTTATGATTTTAATAAAACACTGGGGATCCAAAAAAAATATAAGGAGATACAATTATCGCCTTAATCTTGGCAGCCTCAGCTAACAGCATACTATATTACTAGATTAATTACGATACCATGGCCAAGATTGTTCTGCCAAGTTCTCATTTTTGCATATTTTTTCTTCTTCAAGTAACCCTGCCTTGAATCAAGCTTGTTCCAGCTTTCTCCATAACATCTGCCTCAGTCTTCACTCATCCTCTAAGAAGATGGCAAATACTTTGCAAGAGGGCAAGTTTGATAGAATGATATTTTATGGGATTTCCTAAGACTTGTAGTATATAGCTATGTGCTTGGGAGTTCAAGAGATGACAGGAAGTATGGGGAAAATCTGAAAAACTAGTGTGCTGTGATAACAGAATGTTTTAATGACTTGTTTTTAAAATGGAGGCTCTTGTACCTTTCTTCTGAGAGGGTCCATTCTTCAGCCTTCTCTTTTTATGGACTAAGATAGAATAGCAGAACAATGGCAGGAAATCATGGATGTTTTGCCAATATTTTGGGGGGCAGGGGGAATAAGTAATCATTTAAAATTACCAGTCAGACACTTTCTTTTTTATGTTGTTGTGTTCTTTCTTTTTTGCTAATTTTTTCATTGGCTTCTCTTTTAGAGCAAGAAATCTCAGAACTCCTGCAGAGGAATCTGCCCCATTTAAACTTTGGGGTGGCAGAGAGTCTCACACTGTTATCTGAGACCCCAGATTCCTATTGTTTATATGACACTCTTCGGAGTCACCAATATAGCCTCCTGCTTCTCTTCTACTTTGCTTTTAGTCAAGAAGATAGGTAAGTGAAGTGTTATGAGCAGAAAAAGCATAGCATTACACCAGGGAAGGTGTAGGTAAGTAGGAGCACTTGTATACTGTCTTCCTAGCTTGCTAATAGTAGCCCTGGCTGAGCTGACAACATTTGTCTCAGAGTGCATGTTACATGCCTTGAGCCTTATAGTGTTGGAGGATTTTAACATCCACACTGAGGTCTCCTTGACCAGTTTAGCTCAGGTTATCATGGTTGGCTACCATACCTGCCATTGAACTGTCCCCAGTTGTATTGGACCCTACACATTGAAAGGGTAATACGTTGGATCTTTCCTGCATCAGGAAGATTTCTGGTGACCTGGTTAAGGGGGTTGATGTTATAACATATGCCATAGTCAGATCATTCCTTGTTGAAGGTGAAGTTTATGATGCCTACCCCTCTCTGCAAGGGTGGGGGACCAATTAGGATGATACAGTTCCAGTTCTGTGAACTTCATTTGTTCCCTATTTGCTTTTAGCCCTGTTCAAAGAGCTGGTTGTTACATTTAAAGCCCTATATGGCCTGGGGCCCTAATACTTATCAAACTGAATCTCGTAAGAACATAAGAAAGGCCATGCTGGATCAGACCAAGGTTCATAAAGTCCATCAATCTGATCACACAGTGGCCAACCATGTGCCTCTGGGAAGCCCACAAACAAGACAACTGCAGCAGCATTATCCTGCCTGTGCTCCAAAGCACCTAATATAATAGGCACACTGATCCTGGAGAGAATAGGTATGCATCATGGCTAGTATCCATTTTGACTAGTAGCCATGAATAGCCCTCTCCTCCATGAACATGTCCACTCCCCTCTTAAAGCCTTCCAAGTTGGCAGCCATCATCACATCCTGGGGCAGGGAGTTCTACAATTTAACTATGTGTTGTGTGAAGAAATACTTCCTTTTATCTGTTTTGAATCTCTCATCCTCCACTTTTAGCAGATGACCCCGCATTCTAGTATTATGAGAGAGGGAGAAAAGCTTCTTCCTGTCCACTCTCTCCATACCATGCATACTTTTATAGACTTCTATCACGTCTTCCCTTAACTGCCTTCTTTCCAAACTAAACAGCCCTAAGTATTTTAACCGCTCCTCATAGGGCAGTTGCTCTTGCCCCCTGATCATTTTGGTTGCTCTTTTCTGTACCTTCTCAAGCTCTGCAATACCCCTTTTTAGGTGTGGTGACCAGAACTGTGCATAGTAATCTCCCAGTATACTCCCATGCACCAGCTGTGCTCTTGTGGTGCCGTCTCTCAGGGCTGTCTGTTTGGCAACAGTCAGCTCACAGGCTTTTTCTGTGTCAAGACCAGCCCTATGGAGTGACTTACCAGAATGGTGCAGAGGACGCTTTCACTTTTTGCATTCATGAAGACATGTAAAATGGTTTTATTTCAAATTGCATTTTGTGGAGGGTGAGTTGTTCTGCAGATCTGACTGTGCTGTTTATGATACTTTTGTTTTACTGATGGATTGTTTTATTGTGTGTTATACATTTGCAATTTGTTAGCTGCCTTGGGTCTAAAGATATAAGGTGGGATATAAAGTTAAACACTCTTGTTCTTAGATTTGTTCCAGAAGCAGAACTATTCTCCGCTATAAGAAGTTTCCTTCTGGCACTCCAGCATCAAGGAGGCTGTCCACCCCCATATGTCTTCAGAGCTGTTTTGTATCTTCTAGGAATATGTCATGACAAGACTAAACCTCTAGACTTGGTAAACACTGTTAATCACTGCTTCCTAGAGCAGCTTTTAAAATATGATCAATTGCTTTCTGAAAGCTTGTTATTAGTTGGCCTTTTCAGACAATTAATGCTTTTCCTGTAGTGCTGATAGCTTAGATTTAGTAGCAGTCACATGTTATTTCATCCCTGTTTAGAGGGTAACTTTGCTATGAGGGAATAGCCATCCTGCCATTTGCTTTGTTTGTACATGGGGCTCGATGAATAGTTTCAGTTCAGGTTTACACAAACTATTCATAAAGCATCCATTACATTTGTGAAATTGCGTAGCACTTGCAATGGAAACACTAAGTGGGAAAGAACTGCATTTCCACGACACAAAAATGTTGGTGTTTGAGCAATGGGAAATGCAATAATCCTAAAATAAATGTACTGCCTTGAGAGAACATTTGGGTCCTAACAACAAAGAAGTAACAACTGCACAATTTATCTGGAAAGGTCTGCTGTTGGCTATGAGATGATAGAACTGGGGAGAGATTAAAACACTACTTATTTAGATTTGGTCTTGGGCTTTTTTGCATAAAGCATTTTTTTCTCTTTAGTTTGAATGAAGCGTTGTGCATGTGGTGAAGTTTTTTTTAACGCTTATGAGAATGTTGTTACCTGTTCCTGAGGCAATTGACTTAATGCACTTTTATAGTATCTTCTTCTTGCAAAGCTGAATAGAACCTTTAAATGATTGCCATTTACCGGTATCATATTCTGATCCTATTGTTGTGGTGTCTATAAACTTGCCCCTGGAGATACTGCTTTCATGACTGACTGTACTGTTAATGCTGCTGCTTCTGACTTTCCTCCAAATCCAGGCTTCGCTTTCTGCCATAAGGAGGGTCCTAGATGTTACATCAGATTTTGCCCTGGTGTATGTCCATCATCCTCGGCTGCTTAATTTTTTTTTGTTCTGCCCTGAGCTGATGGGAAGATTTGGTCACCGCATCTTCCAGCTCTGGTTTTCCTGTGAAGACTATAGCCAGACTGAATTTCAAGATGCTGTCGCAAGAGTCAACGCTGGCTTTTCTGATTCCTCAAACTACTTTAACAGTTTCCTTTGCATGCTGAAGGATAACCCCAGTGCTTTACTTGTCTTGCTAGTATGTGATTATTTTTCATGAATACAAGATCACCCTGTGTTTTTTGGTTCAGAAAATCCCTCAAATATGTATGTTCAAATGCAGTTCTGAACAAAGTTTTGTTTTCTGGGCTGAAGTCCTAGAAAACAGTTCTTGTTATCATTCTCAGGATTAAGAAATATTGTGTGGCCTTTAACAGAAATTAGTAAGGGGTCACCATAAGTTGGCTGCGACTTGACTGACCTTTACACACAAACGCAGTAAGGTGGTAATTATAAAATTAATTTCTACAAGGCCAACCAGATGATAATGGCAATATACATGGAGAAGATAAAAGTATATTTGTTTTTAAAAAGCCAAATATATTATTGAAATGGCCAATAGACCAGATTTTGTTTCTACTACAAGATGATTTTTTTCAATTACCCAGTGGTAAGAGCCTCATGGAAATTATTATTTACCAGGGAGCTTGCATTCCTTGCCACCTTATGTTCAGAATCTTCAATATCTCATGATTTAAATATGAGATTTATAGGAAATAATAGTGTTATAGACACCAGACTAGTATTGATTTATAGCTGAACAAAGTATTTAGTCTGAGTACAGGACAATCCTAAGCATGTATACTCAGAATTAAATCCCATTTAGTTTAATGGCACTTAGTTTCTAGTAAATTGGCTTAGTATTGCAACCTGTCAGTGCAATCCTAAGCAGAGCAATGCACTTCTAAGCCTGTTAACATCTGTTTAAGATTGCCCTATTCCCTGTTGTTTGAAAAGTACATCTTTGTCATACAACAGGTTTGCTTCTTATATGAATTAAAATATTTATATTTGACTAATGGCCTGTTTGTTTGGATAACAATTGTATTTGAATACCAAATTTGTGAATTTAGGTCACAGTTTTAGTATTCCCCCCCTTAGTTTAAGTATGTGCATGATACCTTTGTTGATATTTTTGTTGTATGTTTATAGATTCACTAAGAATTATGAAATCTGGTTTCCAGTTTGGTGTCCAGATCATTCTTAATGCCATGACAGTGAACAGCAGCAACATTGGATTAAATGGCTGCTGATCTGCTTTCCCTCTCAGGATTTAGTTTGCCAGGGCACCAAGGAAGTGGCTCACAAAGTCTTGGTGACACTAGAGACCTTCCTGAAAAGAAATGAGGATGTTTGTGTCTGTGATCTTCTTCGAAGCCAGTTTCTACAGATTCTACAGAAGCTTCTGGTAGAAAACAGTTGTAGCGTTTTACAAGGTGAATAGGAAACCTGCTTTTAAATGAAAAAGGCAGTTGGATAGCAGTACTCCAAAATGGTCTGACCTTGAAACGTTGCGGCTGCCTTTGAAAATGGTCCAGAAACTTCAGCTGGTCCAAAATGGGGCAGCTGGGCCATTGGCAGGGGTGGGTTACAGGCCTCTTACACCCATGTGCTGAAAGATCTGCACTGGTTACTCATTGGTTTCTGGGCACAATTCAAAGTGCTGGTTCTTATTTTTAACACCCTAAATGGCTTGGGGCCAGGGTACCCAGAAGTGAGGCTGGTGGTGACTAGATACAGGATTTTCTGTGGTGACTCCTCGCTTCTGGAACAGCCTCCCCCTCGAGGCTTGTCGGGCACCTACTTTACTTGAGAGCCAGCGTGGTATAATGGTTAAGAGTGGTGGTTTGGAGCGGTGGACTCTAATCTGGAGAACCGGGTTTGATTCCCCACTCCTTCACATGAGCAGTGGACGCTAATCTGGTGAACCAGGTTGGTCATCCTCCGCATGAAGCCAGCTTGGTGACCTTGGGCTAGTCACAGCTCTCTTAGAGCTCTCTCAGCCCCACCTACCTCACAGGGTGTCTGTTGTGGGGAGGGGAAGGGAAGGTGATTGTAAGCCAGTTTGATTCTTCCTTAAGTGGTAGAGAAAGTCGGCATATAAAAACCAACTCTACTTTTTTCTTCTTCTTCTTTCTTCTTTTAGGTGCCCAGCTGAAACACACTTTTTATCCAGGCTTTCAGTTATGGGGTTTATCTTACCAGCTTTTTAATGGTCTGCTTCTGTTTTATGAATACCTTTTATGCTGTTTATGTCCAGTGGCTTGCTTTTAATATTGTGACATGGTTTTAATTGTATGCTGCCTTGAGCGGGACACTGAAGAAGTGGCATAGAAATGAAGAAATAATGTTTGCCCGCTAGAACTCCTGGCTCATGTCTCTTCCTGCTCTTGTGTGTATGAACAAGATTTGGGGACTGGGGCTCATTTTTCCAAGTAGCAGTGTGAAGACTATGTCTGCCTTTAGTCTGCATTCTCCCTCCTTTATGGGGGATGGGATAGCATGAGGATGGGATAGCATGTTACTAGAATAATGGCAGCCAAGGTCACTGAACAGCTTTCTTTCATGTTCCATTTTAGAAAATCAGACTCTGCCACTTTTGTTGAACCTTCTGTTCCTGGTGCAGCTGAGATATGTGGCGGAGAGAGAGCTGGACAGCACAGACTTCAGATTGCTTCATCTGGGTGAGTCTTTGAGTTCTTCACCTGCTGTTATTGTGTGGTCTGGGTCTTTGGTTTGGAGATAAGAGAGCTACAGTGCCAATCATAAACGCTTTTAAGTCTGTTGAAGTCTATGATGTGAGAGAGGTTTCTGGTTCAGGGGCCAAAGGGAAGCCTGGACTGGAAGGGCTTCCAGAGGAGACAAGGAGGAAAGTCTAACTACAACATACAGCTGTGACAATATTCATTATGAGATTTGGGTTCTCTTTTGAAGCAGATGGTCTTTGTACAGTGTCTGAGACAGAGATAATTTCTGCACAGGTTATTTGTGCTAGGTTCGATGCTGTTGGGAAGTGGGTTCCCCCCCCCCCCCCCACACACACAGCATCATGCAGCCCATTTGTGGTGCGTTCATGCACCTTCCATGGCTTCCCCAGCTTTTCCTTGATCTTTCACAAGCCTGCTTTTCTGCAGAGTTTTCAGAAAGATTACAACAAAGTGGCTGCTGTGTGCGTGAAAATTTGGATTTTTCTGGTCCTGTCTACTTGACAGCCATTTTCTCCACAGCAATCATTTCCTCCTCCTCGCCACTGGGTGGCATTTGGTGTGTCTTTAAATTGGCAATTGAATAATATTATTGTAGTGATATAAGGTTATAAAATATATGTAACAAGTTCTCTGAATTCTCAGCTTTAATTTAAAAAAGTAACTCTCCAGCACCTTTCATTGTGAAGATATAAGTGGGAAAGTATATCTGCAACAAAGGTGGCTAGAGACTTCCTTGAAATAAAGCACATGAATAAGCCCTGGTAGCATGGGCAGCAGGAGGGGGGAATGGCTGCTGCTGGGGGAACAGAGCAGGAACCTATGGGGAAACCTGCCATGGGGAAGTCCTGTGGATGCTGCACTGCATTGCCAGCTGCAGCAGCAGTGGGGGGGGGGGGATATACTTGCCTGTCCCTGTGTGGGAAACAACAGGGTTTGATTGGTGGTCTGACCTGGTTTAACTGGATGACTGGTTTGTTCACAAGGACTTGGCATATTAAAGTGTGAAAGGGTGAAAATTACATTGAGTATCTTTGTCATTCAGTCAGCAGTTTGTTTGGGAAATGTAGCCCAACAGACCTTGAGCTTCTGCAGCCATCCTTGAACTTCTTGTACTGGAACCTTCAGCAGACAACACCTTCTAGTCAGCAAAGAGGTAAAAAAATAAAAAAACCCCATTAAAATTGGGTTCTGTTGTTTGCTTTGGGTGTAACTTGGTATAACTTTGACAAGAATTCTCCCCACACAACAACTGCAGAAGTTTTATATTTTTCTGCATGGTTTCCTTTACATGTACTAAGTTTTGTCTTGGTAGTGTGTGCAAAAGCAGGATAACACTACATAATCTAACTAGAGATCATAATTTCGCTATAAGTAGAAAGCATCTGTTTGTATGAGAATCATACAATACAAGCGGGGAACCCACAAGGGCTTGTAAAGGGCATCTCATTTTCTGCTTCTCCACTATTTACCCTTTCTCTTCCCTGAAAGCCTCCATAACCTCTCCCCCTCTCCTGCTTCCTTCCCTCCTTCTCACCCACTAGCCAAACCTACCTTTATCTGATCCCCTGTGTTGTGGGTTAGCCTGCTGAGACTTCCTTAGATGAAGAGGAAATAGAGGCAGAAGGCAGGGTGAGAAGAGAGGAGCAGCAGCAGACAGAAGTGTGAGAAGCGAGGAGCAGCCACAGGCAGAGGAGGCCTTACCGTGTCAGCAGCCTTCCAGCTCAAGGAGTCCAGCCTGAGGCCCAGCTGCAGTCAGCGTCACCAGAGGGCTCACCAAAGCTGCTAGAGCAGAGGTGCAGAAGGCTCCGAATGGAAATACAAGACAGAGTGCCAGACTACAAGCCCAGCGAAGACCACTAACTGACAGCAGTCAATGAGATGGGCCCGTTGTAGGAGGAACTTGTCGCACCCACTCTGTATCTGCTGTGTGCTCTTGCTGTTTTCTGGACTTCAGTTACCCTGACCTCAGAACTGAACCTGATTCTGGACTTGGATTGCCCCCTCTTGTACTGACACCTTGGACAAAACGGTGCTCGACCTTGGACTGATTTACTGACTGTTTCCTGACTCCAGCCCTTGTATCTGCCTGCAGCAGGACACCCTTTCTTCAGCTTTCCCTCCTTCCCTCTCCCTGGCAGCGTCTCCCCAGGAAATCTATGGCTGAGTTGCACAATTCTGGCCACAGGGTCAGCCCAGTTATGTGGTGGGGAATCTTCAAGCATTTGCAAAGAGCATTTCACTTCCCTGTATTCCCCTCCCCACACAATTTCCTCTTTCCTTCCTCCTGGCAGCCCCCATATACTCACCTTTCCCTGCTTCTGTAATATTTATTATTTATTTCATTTATACCCTATGTTTCTCTACAATGGGAAACCAAAGCAGCATACATCATTCTCCTCTCCTCCATTCGGAAACTACAATGTGCAGTTTGGTACAGGTGGATACCCATATTATACCATCTACTCCAGAACTCAGTTTACAAACAGATTGCAATCACCTACCTCACCCCCAGATTTATACATTTACTCTTCACCTTTCTCCCCATTAGGCACCCAAAGCAGCTTATACTGTTCTCCTCTCCACCATTTTATGCTAACAACACTGTGAGATAGGTTAGACTTAGAATTTGTAACTAGCCCAAGGTCACCCAGTGAGCTTCCACTGCAGAGTGGTGATTTGAACCTGCATCTCCCAGATCCTAGTTTGAAACTTGTACACCACAATGACATTTTATGAAGTGGCTGCTGTTGAACAGAAGCAAGCAGCCAGTCATGGGTGAGTGTGGCACAGAGGCAGCAGTGGAGGCCAGAGGAGCCCCCACCTACTGAACTATTGTGGTTGCCTAGAAACCCAGTCAACAGTCACTGAAAGGCCATTTGTTTCTTAAAGCTGCAGGTGCTGCTTCTATTATTTTGGGGTGTTTTAACCTTCCAATGTGTGTATGTGTGTGTGTTTTTAAGATTTCACATTTTTCTGTAAATCGGGCCCTTTGGATTTAAGTGGCCACAAATTTGGCCATGTTGAGGATTAGATATATTGATAATAAATATGTCCTGCAAAGGTTAAAAAGACATATTGGATGGTCCAAGAATCTAAGGACTGAATATATGCTTGGTTTCAGAGGAGAGAAAAAGATACGTCCATTGATTACAATTGTTGTTTTTTATTGGTGTTGCTGATAGGCCTCCTGCTCTACTAGCAACATTGTGATATAGCCTATTCTTCAAACCTCTTTTTCTTTGCAGTGGTGGCTATGTTGCTTTCCAATATGCCGTTGCTAGAGCTACTTGAGAGAATTCTCCAGCTCACATGGATGCTGCCTTCCTCCTCTGAACTAGCTTTCTCATTGTCCAATGAAACACTTCTGTGCTCTGCTTGGCTGCTGACTGCTGCTCTCTTGACTCAGCAACATATTTACAAAACAGAGGTTAGAAATGTTGTTGATTTGTACACAAGCTGTCAAGGAGAGGAGTTAACTAGTAACATGAAAACAATTTATTCTTATAGATACCATTCACAATGTATTTTTAAAGGGGGGCAGGATAATCTCAAATCTGTTATTCTTATGACTGATATATTGTTCATCCAGAAGTTTTTGTCCCAAATCACTCCCAGGTATTTCCCCCCCCCCAGGTATAATATGGTTTGCCTCAATTGAATATACTACCCACATAGTTTATGAAATAAGCTGTGTGGGTAGTATATGTAAATAAGGCAAACCATATTATACCTGGCTTTGGAAACAGCTGATTCAAGATCACTTGGTGAATTAAAACTTTCATTGTATGAACTGGAATAATCACAGATCTCTCATTGTTCTTTGATGTTTTTGTCAGTGTTGCTGGAATGGATAAATGAATGTGTCTAATGAATGTGAGCTTATGCCATGCCATTCCCTAATCCTCTGAAGGGAAGCATCAGCTTAGAGGCGTAAACTGTCCTATTCAAATGAGGATGACTCAAAAGCATGTTGTGTAGCTCGTGGTGTATATTCACTCATTTTGACCTCATATGCCCTTTGCTGTAAATGAATAACCTAGGGAACAAATTGGATGAGCTTCAGGTCTGTCTGTTGCCAGGTTTTGGAGGACTATGGACACAGTGGCCTTTTGTCCTACAGACCTGTCTGCTTCTTTCCCTTTCCTCCATCCCAATCACTCTCTGTGATTCCTTTCTGAAAGGTTCATCATGTAATCTGTCTGGAGGTGGATCAAGTGTTCCGTGCAATTGCTTTCAGGAAGAAGAAGCCCACATTGTTCTTTGGTAGGCAACATCTTTGTCAGAATCATTCAACATTGGGAAAACTGGAAGGGGACGTGTGGGATGGGGAGATTTCTTCCATGCTAATACATGATTTTATATCCAGTCAGCATCCTCCAGTTTCTAAGAGCCTTCCTTAGGCAGAACCTCTCTTCTTCCCTTGTGAAGTTTGTTACACATCACATGGACAAACATGGGAGGGAGCTGCCATTGTCAAAAGAGGATGCCACTTTGTATCCGTTGGCTATGCGGCACATCCTATCCTTGGTCATCAGTCTACAGAACCTGTTGGTTCAGGTATAAATCTTCTAATATAAATAAACTTTTACTAAAAACAGCAATGCTGTTCTATTTCAAATGCCAGTCCAAAGAGAAATCTTTCCACTCTCTTCTTCTGGGCCTGAATTATTAAATGCTGAGAAGTAATTCGATTATTCTATTATTTTCAGTGCAGATTGAGTATAAGTTCTAGAATGTTTGTCAAGTCTGCCTTAAGTCCCTCAATAGCTATAGCTCCACTCCCCTAGTAAGAGGTTATTAAGCCACCTTAAGGTATCTGAACAACATTTTGCACTCTGTTGACAGGGTGCAGGAGAGGGACATGTAGTTACTTCACCACATGTTATAGCAAGAAGCAAGTACATGATAAAGACCCATTTCTACTGTGAAGCAGTCTTTCATAGGATTTCTCTGACAGTAACTGTGTCCACTCTCTTCTTTATATTCAGGGACTTTTTGTAATTTTGCTGGTTGTATATTGAATAAAAATAGTCTTCTTTATATTCACAGAAGGACTTGTTGGTGTCACAAACTGTTATTGGCTGCCTGGAAATCTTGTTGGAATACCTGCATGGGAAGAACCAGGGCATTGGTACGGCCTTTGTCACCCTTATTTGGGTTTACTTCATTTTGCTCTGTAGTAACTAGGAGGTGGACCTGCTAGTAAAACTCTTAAGACTCTTTCTATACTCTCCTTTCTATAACTCTTCCTATACTCCCCCTTTCCAGGGTGTTTTCTGCCTTACATCAGGGTCATCTACATAATGAAAAAGGAAAATAGAAGACTTCAGTTCTAAGAACCTCATTGCCTGGTGGTTCCTGAGGTGCTGCAGTCTAGACTGTCAGGGAGATGTGCCTCCTCCTAGATGCAGGCAGGGTCATGAACTTTTCTAAGACTCTGCTAGGAGGGGTTGGATTCAGTGTGACTTGTTTGATTAGTTCTGTCACAGATGAATTAAGACATTAACAATGGGTTGGGTTTTGTATTACCAATATTATTCAGTAAGTGAGGGAGCTAAAGGGCACAAAGGCAGAGGAGCACAAATACCGCAAAACAAAATATAATGATGGTAGGCCTTTGCTCTGATGCAGAGGGTATAGGAATAGGGATGTTTTAGACATCCAGTGCATGGCAGGGACCCTCCTGAGACAGGAAATATATCAGCTAGTATTGAGAGGGTGGAAAAGAATGCCAAACTACAGGGATATTAGTGGGAAAGTATATAAGTTAGAAGATAATATTTCAGATGAATGACTACTAGCAGCCTATAGATGTGTGTCACAGTTCCTCAAAAATATAAAATCCCAGGTGTGGGGGAAGGGCAAGAATTAGGGGAAACTTAGTTTGGGTTGATCATATGACAAATAGTTTTCCAGTCATAAAATCCATTTATACCTTTTCTTTCTCTTCAATGAGGACCCAAAGTGGCTTACATTGTTTTCCACTTCTCCATTTTATCACAACAACCCTGTGGGTTGTTAGGCTGAGAATGGCCCAAGATCATCCAGCTAGCTTCCATGATAGAATGAGGATTTGAACTTGGTCTTCCAGATCTAGCCTAATACTATAACCACTACACTACACTGGCTCACTAAAATGCCAATTACATTAAAGACGTGTAGCTGCTCTGTGACATTAATATAGTACAATATGAAGTTGATCAAGTTTATTTTCAATGAGAAAAAAAGCAAAATAGGAATCACTGAACAATTTTGGTTCTACATTTGACTGTGATCCAGCTTCATAAATGACTAATGTAACAGCTCTATGTTCTCTGAATGTATGTTTTCTTTCCTCCCTTGATGCAATTGTGAATAAATTAAACTGCTTAAATTCTAATGTGGCCAGAAGTAAGTACTTTCTGATTTAGATAGACAGTAAATTTTATCTCCATAACTACTGCTTCCGTTTAAGAAACCTGATTTGTAAAAATTTTCTTGATGACATAAAAGAAATGTTAAGTTTATTTGCATAAATGCAGTCAGTTGGAATCTCTTCAACTAGATGGTTTCTGAAAAAACTATCTGTGACTGGTTCCTCCAATTCTAGCAAGTCATATCGCTTCACAACCATGGAATAAATTTCTGCTGGTCACACTTCTGGATGGTGGTGAGAATTCCTTTCTTCATCCTGAAATTCTCAGACTTGTTACTTTGGTGAGTACAGGGGATATCAGCTGTTACCTTGCAAATGTAAACTATGTTCTTGTAGTATATAGTTTGCCTGCATTTATTCATAGAACCTACATCAAGGATGACCAACACATGGTCCCCATGAAATGCTTTTTTATATGACTTAAAATTGTTCTGATGTTTAGTCTGTTGCTGTTTTAGATTTATTATATGTGTATTAATCTTTTAGACTTCTGCCACGTTGTGACATTTTAATGTCTAAAAGGTGGGGTACATGTATTCTAAATACAATATTTATTTTAAAGTATCTGGTCTGCATGACCCAATGAAAATTATGTATTACTGCAAAAGGGCCATGAGCAAAACTTTAGTATGAATTAAGGGTGCCAATATTTCCATACATGTACTTCTGTTAATACATCACTAAATCCAAATATTAATATTTTTCCTCAACAATCTTCAGAAGAATTGGTATATTCTCTTCTTCTTTCCCAGTGGCTTCTAGACTTAAGGAGCACTTTTGTGTGTGGTGAAATAGTCTCCCTTTCTTTCCTGAAAACACACATGCATTAGTGCTGGAAGTTTAATTCTAACATAAGCTTTTACAGAATAATTAAACTTAAAGAGTCAGTTGGCCCTCTGTCCCTATCTCCATCCCTTGCCCCAAATGGGGTAAGTATATCCAAAATAAATACATAGCACTTTCTAACATTCTTGAATATTGCTGAAGCATCTGTTGCAATAAAGTTTGTGGCAGTTTCTGGTTCTGTGTTATCTGCAGATACGTCTATGTTGGAATTCACATATAACTTAACTGAATGCCTTTGTTTTTGTTTAAGTGTGTGCAGTATCAGAGCACTGATCTTATTTCTCAAAGTGAAATTAGCCATGTACTTGAAGAAGCTGCAAATACCAAATTGCCAGAACTTCCTGATACTACAGTCAGTGCCCTTCACGCCTTTCTTCTCCAGGTGAGTACTTTGGCAAATGTGATTGAGTAATAATGAGCAATTGCTGACTGTGAGGTCATGAGAAAGATTGTTCTTCCAGCTTCTGCCTTTTCTTGTTAGTACAAATAAATGAGATGGAGAGGTGGGTGGTTGTGAATCCAGAAGCAAAATGTCTATGGCTATCACCAGGTCAAGAAGTAACCTTATGCTGTTCTGATTGCAGTAGAACTACATGCGCACATAGATACTGGTCTCCTTTCAGTTCCTCTCAGTACAGATCCCTTGAGGGGAACTAGACCAGGATTAGCACCTGCTATGCAGAAATGAGATATTTTGACATTAGAAAGCTGGGCAAAAGATACCATCTTTATTGAAGGACTCATCCTGTATGATTTATGTGCGTGTGGTTTAATGCTACAGTGTTATGCCAGCAGCATGGAAAACTGCCATCTGGACAGGCTTTTTATTGCTGTTGGACATGCCCTTTATTGCTATTGGAGGAGGTGAAGGAATGAACTTGTTAACTATTTCCGTAATACCTTTCACTTCAATGCCAGCTTCATAATGGGAAATGTCAGCTGGATTCATCCCAAAGAGCATCTATCCAAACCTTGCTGGAAAGCCTTCCCTCAACAAGCAAGACTCAACAGACCCATCAAAGCATGGTGTATCCTTTGGCAAGAATGTCTGAATATCAGGTGTAGGCAGTTACGTGGTTGGGAGGGAAGTTCAGGCTAGGTTTGTTAGTCATTACCTAGTTTATGAGGAGGAGTCTATTAGCTTTTTTCATTCTGTCATTTTGTGATTTTGGTCTTTTTTACCATTTGAGCTCCAGACACAGTAGGATGCAAGGAAAATATTAGATAAAAAGGAATACAGTATAGTAGCCAGAGATGTACTCTTGATGTTGGGTATGCTGTAGTACTGTGCTGTGGATGTTTTCATAGGATGGTCAAAGACAGGTATTGATTTTCATTTCTTGCTTGCTTATTTTTTCTCTTTGTGGGTAGAGGACCTTTGCGGTGGGAGATTGCTGCAAGAAGCACCCCTGCCAAGCTTCACCAATGATAGTTTGTTGTTCAGTCCAGCTGTATTTTCCAAAATGTGAGGATAAGCAGCGGAAAAGAGAATGTTGCATACAGTTCTGTCATTTACAGTAATTACTTATGTACTAAAAAGGAAAAGTGGTGAAAAGGATGAGAGATTCAAAACTGATAAAAGGAAGTATTTCTTCACACAATGCATAGTTAAATTGTGGAACTCCCTGCCCCAGGATGTGGTGATGGCTGCCAACTTGGAAGGCTTTAAGAGGGCAGTGGACATGTTCATGGAAAAGAGAACTATTCATGGCTACTAGTAAAAATGGATACTAGTCATGATGCATACCTATTCTCTCCAGGATCAGAGGAGCATGCATATTATATTAGGTGCTTTGGAAAACACAGGCAGGATAATGCTGCTGCAGTCATCTTGTTTGTTGGCTTCCTAGAGGCACCTTGTTGGCCACTGTGTGAACAGACTGCTGGACTTGATGGGCCTTGGTCTGATCCAGCATGGCTTTTCTTATGTTCTTAAGTACAGAACCAAAGTATATAGTGCTACTATTAATGTAAGAGCAGACACCATTTAAAATAAGTAACTGTGAATACTTTTCGTTTAGCTATTTCACAGCGAGAGTGTCTTAACATTTTATGGTTAACTCCCTTTTTTGGCTAAAGAAGAAACATTACTAACCAGACAGGTAACACCATGCTTAACCTGAAGCCTTTAGCTATATGTGTTTCTGAAAAGGAATGAAACACGTGGCTTGCATCAAGGGACAAATTTGTAACTAAAGGCTTCTAAACATAATTCTGTGTGTGTGTAGAGTATATATTCTCAGCAGTATATCTTTACAGGTCTTACTTTCTTTGGTTTTTCACTCATACGTTTGAATTCAGATGTCTTGGAGGAGTGGCATTGTCTCTCTCTCATATTAGAGACTGAGATAAGGAAACAAATAGTATTGCACAGAAACACAACGGATGGATAAAGCAACTTGCCTCTGTAACTTTTTTTCAGCCAGCAGACTTAAAGAAATAGTGCCAGAGATGATAAATTGCTCCAGAAATAACAACTGATTTAGTAAGCTGTTCAGTATACAACTCCATAATAAAACTTTTTTAAAAAATCATTTTTTTTCTTGGAACTTAAATAGTTTTTTCATTTCAGGCTTATTTTCATAACTAATAAATTCATTAAGCACTTGAAGTAAGTAAATAGTCTATTTTGTTTTCTGAATTGACTCCATATTCAGATGGGAAGGGTCAGTTATGTTAAATGTGAAACCATATGTGTTATGCAGCGCATCAGTCACAAGAGGAAGACTGGTGGATCAAGAAATTTCATACATCTTGCCAAATTTGTGGTTAGCACTCTAGTTTCTAGGCTTATTTTGGCTTTCAGCAGTAGCAACAATGGTGATGCTTTCAACCATTTTCATAAAAGAACTAAGCATTCCCTAAGAAATTTCCATCTAAGGGAAGAAAAACCTGTCTACAATGTATGGATCTTATAGCCATCCCTAGGGATTGTCATATGGCATGGTGCTGATGTTGGTGGGACACTTTAAAAAGATGCACACATTAGCATGATGGTGAGATAAAGGCTATTCCAGTGGTAGAGAACTGCAGGGAAAAGACTACAAGCAGGGAATACAAAGGTTAGTTTTAGATTTAACTGGAAGATAGGTATTTGGAGAGGATAGGTACAGAGGGAGTGAGATTATGGACACAATTAAAAATAAGTTAAAGAAGTCAAAAGCAGTTGGGAAGAAAAAGGAACCCATGAACTGAGTGCTATAAAGGAGTGATATCATATGTATGGCAAAGAGAAAATACAAGATGGGGGCAGATAATAAGAATTTGAGGGATTAAGACTAGAAGTAAAACAACCAAATTACAGTCCTTACAGGAAAATAATAAGAAAGAAAATAGAGAATTGTAGCTATATTGACCAACTGGGAGTAGCAAGACTTGGCCAGAATGGACACATGGAAAACAGGGAAGTGAAGAATTGAAGAGGATTCTAAGAATCTAAGACTGAGGAGAACAAACAACATTATCAAGAAAAAGGGAAAGTGATGTAAGAGAAGCAGAGAAGGAAGAATTAACAAAAACTCAGTTCTGGCAGAGTTAGGTTATAGAAAATGGGCTTTCATCTGCTGAGAGATGATAATATAATAATGCTGTAGGGCTCATGGTCTCTAGTAATTAGAACCCCATCATGCCAGGGAGAGAGAAAAACAACAGATGGGATTCCTTGTTCAAAGCATCTACACTATGAGGTTGCATTTAGAAATGTATTTACTTGCCAGAATAGTTGCCCTTGGATACTTTTTATATGGCTGTCAACCAATTAATTAATGCACTTCATTAGTAGTCATGCCTTAATCGGCTAATTAAATTAATTGCATTTAGATACATTTGCCTTTTTTGAGATACTGAAAGAAGGGTGACAGCATTTATAATGTCATAAATGAAATACCACTAATTCTCGGGGTGGGTGGGGTGGAATGTACCTTTAACATTTTCATTCTGATGAGGGTGAACAAAGCACTAGTTGGGGATGTCATTGTTTTGGAAGGGATTTATTTGATTGAAACTAATGGGGTGAATGTTCAGGTAATGAGCTGAGGGTTTATCTTGGACCCTGGCCTATTTTTTGAAAAGCAGGTAAAAGTGGCTGCTGCCTTTTTTCATCTGTATTTTCATCTGTATTTGGTGCGTAGGCTCTTGTCCCTTCTACATTGATCTGACCTTGCTATGATAGTTCAGGCTTATGGAAATTCCAGGATTGGCTACTGAAATGTGCTGTGCCCAGGGCTGCCCTTGAAAACAAATCAGAAATGTCCATTCATAGAAAACAGCTTCCCATTTTAAGCCCAGGTACAGCTTGTTTTATGCCAATTTCACTGATTGCTTGCTTCCTCTTGATCTTTACTTAAGGTGCTGATTCTAACCTTTAAAGCCTTTCAGGGGACCCTGAAGAAACTTCTCCCTCCAGTAAGGGCCACTCTTCAACCTTAATTCCAAACAGTGGCTCTTTTGGTGGTCTTATCGACACACCTGGTCAGAATTATGGCAGGGAGGACATGGGCATTTTACATTCTTAAGCAAGAATGAGAGGCTATTTTCTAACTTTTCAGACATGGTACAAGACTTCTTAAAATCCTGCTAGACATTTGATGAATGAATTTGTTGGCTTTTAAAATTTGTTCTGAGGTTTTTTCAATTGGGTATTTATTACATTTATTATCTCTGTCTGTCTATCTCCTTGCTGTGTAATAACATACCAAATTTTTCTGGTGTAGTGGTTAAGAGTGGTAGACTAATCTAGAGAACTAGGTTTGATTCCCCACTCCTCCACAAGCGGTGGACTCTAATCAGGTGAACCGAGTTGGTTTTCTCACTCCTCCACTTGAAGCCTGCTGGGTGACCTTGGGCTAGTCACAGTTCTCTCAGAACTCTGAGCCTCACCTACCTCACAAGGTGTCTGTTTTGGGGAGAGGAAGGGAAGGCAATTGTAAGCCGTTTGAGTCCCCTTAAAGGAAGAGAAAATCAGGATATAAAAACCACTCTTCATATTCAAAGCCGGTGTGATAATTGTGGATGGGATAGTGTGAATTTCCACATCTCCTCATCTGACACCATTTTCTTTCTGTATTGCCTCGTGCATTTCTCTTGTCACGTTTGCCAGTTTTAAAAAAATATAGTATGTATATTGCTATAATCTCAATTGTGCTATATCTACTACAGATTTTTTTTTAAAGAAAAGCATTAAAAACACTTGGTGGCTGGGTGGGAGGGGAAAATGGGAGGTAAGGGAGATGCCACAGACATTACTGTGCAGTGGCAATGAGCAACATGCATGTGGAAAGACTGGGTTTGCTGTAAGTTACAAGAGTAAATCACAATCTAGTTTACCATTGTGTGCTCTGTGTTACATATATTATGTGTCCCCCTGCCAGTTTTTAAGTCATTCGTAAAAAAATCAGCTAAACAGAACGTGACAGTTATATTGTCATGCAGTGCTAAATTGTGTGCTTTGTTTGCTTTAACTCCTGATTTGATGACAAAACAATCCACTGAAGATGTCTATTACCACCAAGCCTTTGTAGTATTTCACATATAATGCTGGATCTGGACCTGTTTTAACTAAATCCTATTAGTGACTCACTAGATGGCAAGTCGCTGTCCCAATAATCTGGGATCAGGGTATCTGCTGCATTGTGGCCTCCTCCTCTAAGAATAGATTGCCAATTCCAGGTTGCAAAACTGAAGATTTGGAGGTGAGGATTTGGAGAGGGAAGGGGCCTTAGCAGGGTATAATGCCATAGAGTCTACCCTCCAAAAGCATCCATTTTCTCAAGGAGAATTTATCTCTGTAGTCTGGAGACCACTTCTAATTCCAGGAGATCTCCAGGCAAAACCAGGCCTCTTTTGCTGTTATGCTCCGTTTACTGAACTTGAGGAAGATGGTCAGGCATCTTCTCTGTGGGTTTTTAAGCACTAAGCATAAGGTTTTTCTTTGTTTGCATTCCTTTCCCGTTCTTGCCTATGGTTTCCAACGTCCAGGTGGGGCCTGGTGATCTTGAATTACAACTGTACTCAACATCAATTCCCCTGGGGAAATCTGCTGTTTTGCATGGTGCACCCGATGGCATTACACCGCGCTAAGGTCCTTCCCTTCCGCAAACCCCGCCCTCCCTAGGCTCCACCCCCAAATCACCAGGAATTCCCAACCTAGTTGGCAACCATGGATCCTGTAGTATTGCTGTCGGCCTGAGTGTAAACTGCCAGTTTATATTATATTGCTGTCGTGTTTCTAAAAATGGATTTTATTGTATTGATTGATAAGCAGCCTTAAGACACCAGACTCAGACGGGCTATAGCATTAAGATAACGTTTTGTCCTCTTCCCTCTACCACCCCCGTCTGCTACAAACTAAGAAAAATAGTTATGTTTCAAGGCTGCGTGAATAATGATTATAAAGCATTTGGGCAGCCCGACCCTATGCAGGCTTATTTGGAGGTGAGCGCTGGTGAATTCAATAAGGTAAGTGCATTTAAAAAAATAAAAATAAATAATTCCAACCCTAACTAATGTGCTGTGCGAAGTCTCGGCGCTTCCCTCGTAGTGACCCGTTTCTGATTTAGAGGTTCCATAAGAAAAAAAAAGGAGCTGCAAACTACAAAGCAGGGAGTGCTGGGAAGCCCCTCGAGGAAGTGACACGTCAGTGCGGTGCATGCTGGTTTGCTAACAGCTCAGGCCAGCCAGCCAGCCAGGGAAAGCGACCGGGAAAAGGAAGAGGCGCTAAAGCATGACAGCCGCGCCGGAGTGAACGACTGCGCCGGCGGCTGGAGGCTCTTGATGCCCTCTCGGCAGGTGAGGCTTCTTTGCAGGAATCTAGCGAGGCCGGTCGCGGGGCGGCGCGCCCTTTCCCTTTCTGCTCCCGCGCGTTCCTCCTCGGCGCGCGCGGATTGCCGAGCCGGAGGCTTGCGTCTAGAGCGCTGGAAGTGCAAGGGGAGCGGCGAAAACGGCTACGTGTACAGTCTGCAAAGGACACAAAAAGCCGTGGAAAGCCAGAGCCGCCGCGAGAGGGGCCAGGCTCACGGCTCGATGGGTGGCGGGTTCATTGTCGCGCGAGAAGCGAGGCTTGCAACTTCGTGGTCTCTGTGGGAAAAGGGCAAGAGTCCAGGAGCACCTTAAAGACTCACAAAAATATTTTCTGGTAGGGTGTGAGCTTTCGTGAGCTTTGCTCACGAAAGCTCACATCCTACCAGAAAATATTTTTGTGAGTCTTTAAGGTGCTCCTGGACTCTTGCCCTTTTCTACTACTGCAGACAGACTAACACGGCGACCCACTGGGAATTATCTTCTGTGGGAAAGGTCGAGAGTGAGGCCCTCAATATAGGGCTTGCCCTCACAAAAAGCATGTGAGATCTCCCCCTCTCCCCTAACAACTGAAGGCCCAAAAGGAGTCGTACCATGGTGATAACATTTCAAACCCACAGATGCAGTTTTAGCAACTGGATGTCACTACATGTGGAGGTGTCGGGGGCACGGTTCTGTCATGCTGGCTCATTGATTTTGTGTGTGTGTGTGTGTGTGTGTTTTATAAACTTCCTCTTAAGAGCACTGAACTCCTCCTGTTTTATTTTGAGTGGGTTAGTCTGGGGCAGAGAATGACTGGCCCGAGGGCATCCACTGAGCGTTGTAGCTTTGGTTGGACGCTCTAACCCTACACTACACTGGCTCTCTCGTGCCGTGTGCACCTATTTGTTTCTGTAGAAAACCCAAAGTGTAATCCTAGGAAGATAAATGTATAATGGGCAAGGAGTTTTGGTTCAATAATGATGGTATTCAGTGCTCTTAAGGAGCGTGGTATATTCTGTTCCAGTCTCAAGACAGACCAAGAGTGTTGTCATTTTCAGAATGTCATCTCTGCTGGAGAATAGACTCACATTCTTATTGATTGCCCTACAGTGATATATTCCTTTTTCCTTGGAAACTTACCAAATATATCTTTTGAAACACTGCAAGGATGTGTTTATTTGTGTTGGCTTATATTGATTTGAACTGAGGCTAAGCCATTCAAGGCTGTGCAATTTTTTTATCTGTCATATTTCTAATATGCCTACAGAGCAATTGCATCTTCAGCCTTCGGAATTATGAGCTGTGCCAATACACAATAGCCTAGCTGATGCTACAGGAGCTTGCTGTTGAATTCTGCAGAAAAGTAGAATTCATAAGCATTCTTGCAATTGCTGTTTAATGTTTGAGAGTCATGCTTGTAAAAGAAAGGCCTAGATAATCTTGCAGTCTGCTCTAATAAATGTTCTCAGACATCTTCATATTTTTCCCAGTGTGGAAAGCAGACTGCTCTTGTGAATGATGTTACTACTTCTGTAATCGCGTTTTCAGTCTTTTTTATACAGTTGAGATGTCTTGCTCTTGCATATGCTCTCCCCACAAACTCCCCAGGTACATGATATCTCATCTTCAGGGAGTACTTATTGCATGTGCCCCAAAGAAACACTGGGGTTAATTTTTCCTTCTCTGCTTTTCTTACATTCCTCGCTTTTGTGTTGAAAAACAGACTGCAAGATAAGGCCATTCAGTGATGCTTTCTCTGATTTTTCATCACCTACACTCTGACAGGTTTATGTCCTACTTGTGTGGTTCTTGCTGCTTTGGAATTGTTACAACAGCAGAATGCAAATGGTAATCAAACAGTTGAGCTTTTTAGAATGCCACTTGGGTAATATCAATATGTTGGATGTTCACCCTCTCAGCTCTAGGAGAGGGTTTCAGGATTGTTTAAATGAAAAACTTTGCTCTTCTAGAGGGGATTGGATCAGGGAGCTGTTTTTCAATCTAAATTTATTTCCCAACTCCTCTAAAGCTACTACCTTTTGCTAGTAGCTGTTAAGATGCTGGTTCCTCCTTTGATCTGGGAATAAGGGATAGCTGGGTGGCTGGAGAGCCCCCCCCAAGTTGGTTGTTTCTACCTTTCTCATTCGAGATATACATTTAAGCAGGAGGCCTTGCACCAGAAGCACAAACTGAATGGCGAGAGCACAAGGCTCTTGGCCTGGGATGCTGAGCTGGGCCCAGGTGCTATATGCAATGAGTGGAAAGACAGTCCTTCCAAATGGAGAAAGAGAGCGACACCAGTTACTTACCCAGAAACCAGGAGCTGTACCAACAGATAACAATTTCTGTTGGACACCTCTATCCCCAGTACATCATGACTATGATCTGGACTGATATATGGCTTCTCTGTGGATACTAGAATCTCGATTGTGGGTTGATGGGGAAATTTATTAGTAGCAGTTGGGAGTAATCTTTACCTTGAGCAGGATGTTTGAGGAATGTACCTGATAGATTGTGCTATGGAGCTCATTGGAAAACCTATGAAGTGGTAGTGATGGTGGCAAGGCAATGTTGCTAATCTGCTAGTATAGCATTATCTAGTTCACAACCATCCTAATTGTTCAAGGTAGCTTAGCAACTTCTGATGCTAAATTCTGAGCCTGTATTGACTCAAGAAGAGACAAGTAGCTGTGATACCTTTGCCAAGTTTTTTGCTGATAAAATATCAAGAATACGCTCTGACCTGGATGTCAATTGTAACATGGGCACCTTCCCTTGGCCACTGAAAGAGGCTGTTATCTGTTCACTACTTTAAAAACCATCCCTACAGAAAGATGATGTGGCCAATTATTGCCTGGTCTCTAACCTGCCATTTCTTGACAAAGCGATTTAGAGAGCAGTAGTGGACCAATTCCAGGTCTCCTTGGATAACTCATCTGCTCTAAACCCTTTTCAGTCTGGCTTCAGGTCAAGCTATGGGATAGAGATAGCTTTGCCAGCTTTACTTGATGGCCTTTGTCTAAGTGTAGGCAAAGGCCATGCTTCTGTGTTGCTCTTGTTGGACTTACCTGCAGCCTTTGATAAGTAGATCATACCGTCTTGTTGAGGTGCTTGGCAGAAGTAGATATGGGGATGCGCGAGGAACAGGTTCACATCATCCCTCACAGATCATAATCAAAGGGTTGTGGTCATGGCCTTGGACCCTCATATCTATGAGACTGCCTCTACCTGTACGCTGTGCCACAACAGCTTCGCTCATCAGAGCAGGGGCTTCTGCAGGTGCTGACCTGCAAATGAGCAAAATCAACATCTGCCCGTACAGATGTGCCTTCGTTGTGGCCCCCTCCTTGTTCCACCTTGTGGAACGGCCTGCCCGAGGAAGTCAGGAAGGTTCCCACTCTCGTGGAAAATCAGAGCAGCCTGGTTAGCGTGCCAGGAAGCTAGTACTGCTTTTGGTTCTCAAATTGTCCTATGGATTTTTGACCTTTATCTGTACAAAATAAAGGATAAAGGCACTGGTCTTTCATTTTGCTGTCCTTAATTGTTAATGCTACCTGCTCCAATAAAACTTCCCCCAAATCTCATAATCCCAAATACATCAATGGTGAGGGGAAAAGTTTTTAAGAGGATTGTTAAAATTGGTTAAGTTAAAAGCAAATACATTACAAAACCCAATACAGTTTAAACTATCTACCAGTCTTTTTTGAGGACAAAGATTAAATGTAATAATATACATTTAAATAAATTGCTGCTCACAGTCATACATTGACCTATATCTTGCAAAGGATATACAAATATGTTTAAACACTCTGATTATTCTACTGATTGCACATATTTGTACTAGCTTTTGACAAAATGTACAAAATCAAGATACTATAAATCCCTGTATCCCAAGTAGGGTAGTAAATAGTATTCATTTACTTACATTATTTAAAGTCTAACGTTCTCACTGGCAAAAGTTTATATAAGGACTATGAAAAAGTTTCTTATACTAGATAGGGTTAAAATGGTTGGTAAAGGCAAAGCACAGTGTCATTTCTGACCCATGAGGTGATGTCACATCATGATGTTTACTAGCTACATTATGGCTTACAGGGTGGTTTGCCGTTGCCTTCCTCAGTCATCTACAGTTTACCCCCAGCAAGCTGGATACTCATTTTACTGACCTTGGAAGGATGGAAGGCTGAGTCAACCTTGAGCCGGCTACCTGAAACCAACTTCTGTCAGGATTGAACTCAGGTCATGAGCAGAGCTTTGACTACAGTACTGCAGTTTACCACTCTGTGCTACAGTGGGATAAGTGTAGCAAGACTTTTGGTTGCCCCAGAGCTTAACTTTTCAAACAAACTTAGGCTTGCTACTATTTTCCTCTATATTTGTTTGGGATTTGTCCTTGAGACCATCACAGAAACTATTCTTGTAACTGTTCTGGACGAAGTCCAGCTGCATTCAGCCCTGGATCTGTTTGTATGTGGTGAACATTTTGCTGTTGCTTTAGGCCAATGCTTTTTCTAGTTCCCATTACATTTTTCTGGGCTTTTGGTATATATGTAATACAACCAATTACTTCAGTTTATCAATTATATAATTGTCTTTTATTTATGATTCTTGCCGAAGAAGGAGTCAAAGTGAGGGAGGAGCATGCCTTTTCAAGAGAAATGAGTATGCCTGCCTGCTCCTGAACCTTTTACATTTTAGAATTACTGGATCAGCATTCTTTCCTTCACTACTCATGAAGCTGCTGCCCCACCCTAGCAAGTATAACTACTTCCTCTCTGGCATAATTTCAGTTTTGTATCATCTACTTTTTGTTGTTGTTGTTGCTAGCTAGAATCTCTGGGGACTGTGTTAAATTTGCAAAGCAATATTATGTAGTTGGGATGGGCCGTGGCTCAGTGGTAGAGCATCTTCTTGGCATGCAGAAAGTTCCCAGGTTCAATCCCCAGCATCTCCAGTTAAAGGGACTAGGCAAGCAGGTGATGTGAAAGACCTCTGCCTAAGACCCTGGAGAGCTGCAGCCAGTCAGTAGACAATACTGACCTTGATGGACCAAGGGTCTGATTCAGTATAAGGCAGCTTCATGGATCTCTAAAACTGATTAATGTTAAGTGATCTTGCATATATATAAATGTTTATGCTAGAATTTTGCCACTGGAGTTCTGCTTTGTTTTGCATACACACATTTTCTTATGAACATAAGTATTTTGCAAGATAAGACCAAAGTCCACTTAGTCTAGGATTCTTTCCAAGAATCCCAGTTAATTCACTGGAAATTGGCCACTGGATAACTGTTTCTAGGACATATATGATCTACGAAAGATTGTGGTCTACTCCTCCCCCCCCCAAAAGTAGAAGGAATAAGAACTCTTGAACATCGTCATTATAATTCAACAAATTTAATCCTCCCTGAACAAGAAAAATTAGGAACCAACTCCTATAATGTGAAGAGCATGCAAGATAAGACTGCCTTCCAAATAATCTTTGCAGTCCTTAAAACTGATTTCCTGCATTTTTATATGTATTGTATCTTTTGCTCATTTTCAGCTGCTCCTTCTTGCTTTCTTTTTGCTAAAGAACTTTAGAGAACTCATTATTTCCTCGTTATTTATTTTATTACATTTCTACCCCGCTGTCCCCAACCTAAATGTTCTTTTATATGCAGCATAATCAGTGCTTAACATTCACTTCACAGTCAGGACTACAGGCTCCCAGTGGACCAACAGATCTTCTCTCACTAGCCAGCTCCATCTGTTTTGCAATTTGCTTTGTACCCCAGCAGTAGAGAGGATGTCTCCTCTACTGCAGCATGGAGGACTGAGGAAAGTACTTCCTACTAACCAATGTATTTTTTTCTTCTGATTATCAGTTGTAATCTCTGCATGAGGCACCAGGCCTCCACAGAACTGGGGGAAACATTAAAATTCCTAGGTGGCAACATCAAGTTTTTTAGGAATTTTGGCAACTAGCAGTTCATAATAGCATCCACCCATGGTTACTTGCTGGATTCCATATTACATGCTTGCTTGCTTAAACAACAACAATAAAAAAGGGCACAGGGAGGGCCTGAGTTCCAGGACAATGATGTTTTGTAGCTCATTGGTTAGATCTGTGTTTACTGAAGATAGAAGATACCATCTTAGTTGAAGACTGAATCATAAAGTTGGACTTCAAGACCTTATCTATCCACAGATGGATAATCACTTTTTGAAATCTAAACACAGTCTGCCATAAACAAAGTGCACGCTACAGAAAGATGAAGACAAAGCAAAATGCTGAGAAGGGAATGACCAGATGAAAGTTTATAAAATTAAGAACAGTACGGAGAGAGTGAATAGAGAGGATTTTTTTTCTCATCCTTTTATAATAGGAGAACTCGCATTCATCTTGTAGTGGCTTATTTGAACACACAGTGGAGATACTTAAGAATGTCTGACTTACCTTGCTGGATCATACCAAGAGCCATGTAACCCAGTGTTCAGTTTCTGACAGTAGGAAGCCAGATGCCTCTGTATGGTCATAGGCAGAGGGCATGCAGGTTCCCATCATCTAGTATTCGGCGAAATGATGCCTGTGAACAGTATAGTCCATTTAGATAGTATAGATCTCTCTTTTTCTGTCCAGCAGCAATTTCTGCCAATCATATTGTTTCCTTCTCTGACAAAACTCACTAGTTTCCTCCTGGGCAGATTTCTTTGCCTCAATGGAGACCTTGTTTTCTCAGTTGATGACCACCTGAACTAGGAACAAAATGTCAGTGGATTCTTTTTGCATTAATTGTTGTATTTTTATTGCAGTCACTTGAGAAGAATTTGTGAAATGAGTGTGCTTTGTTTCAGTGAACAAATCTCAGATGTACAGGGATGGATACAAGTGTCAGAAGACGTAGCTTAGAGTTCTTACCAAGGGAGTCTTTTCCTTTCTTTCCCCAAATCCTTAAGATGAAATGGAGCATACATTACATTCACTGGATAGCCACAGACCCATTACAGTTTACTTGTATTCCACTTTGTAGAGAGAGAGCTGTTTTCGTCAGCTTTGCAAGAGGAATTAAGAGACTTCAACCTTCTTTTCCAGCTCTTGCTAGGTGGATTACATATACTACTTGTTCTTGTTACAAGAAGCTAGATCCTTTGGAGATCCATCCATGTACCTTTCACCAGAGCATAAGGATCTGTAGCAACTCTGCGGAGAGGTGTCTTGACGGCAAATCTTTGCAAGACAGCAGTATGGTTGTTTCTATTGATGCTTGGGTAGAATCATGCCTTGAAGGAAGCTGGGATGCAATGTTGCAAAATATTTTTGCTTGAATGGGCCACTGCTGCAGGTAAGCATCCTATAGTCTCCCATATGTGAGATTGCACAGAGGTCATGATGAAAAAGGTGTATTGCACTTATCTATAATTGCTATAGTTCTGAAGGTTTGCATTCCTTGTTATGAGGTTGGAATGGAACTGAGTAGAAGAGAAGTTGACCCTGTCCTTTGGCAGAGATGCTTGGCGCCCAATTCTAGAGCATGCTCCAAGCTCTAGAATTTTTTTACAGTTCAGCCTGTGTATAGGCACAGATCCCATATATGGAAGCCACTCGAGGAACAGCAGTTCTAAATAAGCACAACTCTGTTTTGTTGTATTAGGCCTCTCTTGGTCTTGGTACTCTGGAATCCATTTTAGTACATTGGCCGCACTGTCAGTCATATGTTTTAGTTTCATGCACAACCATTTTTATGGCAATGTAGAACTGTAGGTAAACCTCTTAGCTACCATAACTGGAAAATGGGCTGTGTGGTTGATATGACTGGGAGGGGGGAGATTAAGGTCTAATAACAGACATGAACACATGTAAAAATATGTTTTAGGGTATGACTTGGAGCCCAGGACACATAAGTAGGTGTTTTCTTGAATTGTGAAAATGATCAGCATATTTCACGTTCCTGCCCTCTCTCTATTCTAGGACTTCAACGATGGATTGTTTTCAAGCTTGCACTTTTCTCTTTACGCTGATATTATCTAGAGGTATCATAGCTGAGAAGCAAAACCCAGATTCAGGATTAGAAATCTGTATCCTTTTCCTGTTGTCTGAGTCTTGACTTTTGAAGGTAGGATATAAGTATGAATGTGTGTGTGTGTAATTCAGTGGGATGCCTATTTATGATCAGTGGAGGTGGAATTGAGAAGAGACAAGGTTACATTTTGAAAATATAGATTTATATTTATGCACACATATATTGTCTGTGCACAATGTTTTTTTCTGTAATGAGTACATGAATAAATTATACAAGATTATAAATGTAGAAACATGTACATATAGGTTTGCGTGTCTTGAGAAACCTGTTTTATTCCCTTCTGGGAATCCATAATATTACAGTTAAATTTTTCATATTCCTGGGCAGCTGGAAAAACACTCTGCAGTCATTCAGAAATGCCCCTGTGGAAAGGGGCAAGTATGTTTTTCAGGCCTCTAGGCATCTTCCTAATTTGAAAGTTGCTGAATCATACTAGTCTCTGAAACTACTGCAAGCTGCAGCATTGCAGGTACTGCTTTAGATTGTCTAGAAGGGATTGTAGCAGACTTCCTTTCTCTGAACATTACCTCATTTCTTTCTTCAGTCTGTGGCTAGCTGCTAAAGGAACAGCTATAAGCTTTTCTCCATTCTTTTGGTAATGGAAATAGACATTAAAATACCAACAAGTTAAAGAAACCCAAGGAGCAAAATCTGATGACACCAAGCATAATCAGCCCCCAAAATTAAGACTTGATTCTGTACTGCAGTCTTCATGTAAATACTTGAACACATTTGCGCTTGTGACAGCAGATAGTTCTTGATTCATACACTGAACTTCCATCCAAAAGTTCATGTTTTCCATGGATTCTTTCGAAAGTTCATTTTTTCCATGGATTCTACCAACAACCTTTGAAAAGTCCCAAATAAGGCATTATCTGTTCTTCCAGGCCTTTCTATCTAAAGGACATGTCAGCGGATGAAAGTGGTTGCTGTTAAGGAGATGACATTAAGAGCCTGCTTTTCCACAGTAAGCTACATTCTTTAAGATCACTACTCTGTTCCTGAGACATCTCTCTTCATGGCTCCATAATATCAGATAAATTCCTCTTGTTCTATCTTACTTTGATTTCCATCTTGGGTCCGTACTAAGGCTGTCCCACAAGTCACCTTCATTGTGTTGAAGGAGTTGGAAACAGCCTCTGCAAAATGAGGTCTCCGTGGCAGTGTTGTAATGTGTAGTACTTCTTGTAATTTTCTCAACTGATCTATAATGGAACATACAAAAAATGGAAAAATAAGCCTACAACCAACACACAACCCAAAGAGAACCAGAAAAGGTTGAGGGGAAAAAGATTAATGTACAAATTAAATCTGTTGATCAGAATTAAACCACTGGAAGACCACATTTATTTATTTATTGGAAGACCAAATTTATTTTGACTACTGTCTTTGTCAATAGTCACTTTAACAAAATTCTCTAAATGCAGCTATTCCTGTACAAAATATATGCATATTAACACTGTATTAACAATACATACAAAATTGAAGTATCAGAAATACAAGTAAATTGTTAATGTTTTTTGGTTCTTGTAGGTTATCCGGGCTATGTGATCGTGGTCTGGTATACCAAGACCACGGTCACACAGCCCGGATAACCTACAAGAACCAATGAACTCTGACTGGAAAGCCTTCGGCAATATTTTGTTAACGTTTTGTTGGACAACTCCCAGTCAGTCATCTATCATAGGTTTTTTTCCTGAAAAACTGTAGTGTGAGCCACTAGGTATTCGTAGATTAAAGTATCTTCAACATAAACTAGTTTGTAATTCTCATGTAATAGTTTATGAATTAGATTCTTGGTAAAAAGAACCACATAAGACCTTCTAGCCTCAAGCCGTTGGTCTGTCCTTGTGAAACGTGATGCAGTGGTTAAAAGAACCCCTTGCTAAAGTTACTTTTGGGAAATGCCTCTTTTTGGAGGTACACCGGATCAAAGGAAAACAACGTGAGAGGATTGCATTGGTTGATGGGTTGGAGTTGGAGTGGGGCAGGATTTTGGATGTTCCATGGCTGTACCCTTAACCAGGTTGCAGATAAGAAGCTGTTTGAAGTGAAGCGCAAAGACCAGATGAATGCGCTAAAGAACCTCATTGAACTCAACGATGTCAACCAGCAGTACAAGATCATAGACATCATGCTCAAGGGCCTATTCAAAGTAAGCCTTAACACAACTGAGCAGGATGTTTACTGTTGGAAGTTTACTGGCTAGACCCCCCCCCCCCCAAAAAAAAGCTGTGAAGTTAATAGGAATACTCAGCAGCTATCTGGACTGGAGCAGCTGGTGGGACAGGGATTCCAGAAAGCTGATAGCTGGCAAATTTTAGCACCTGATACTTTCTCCACACAACCCTCTTGCATCTGGGTTAATGGTGGGAGGAGTAGGGAAATGGTGCCCCTTGAGAGTCTGCCAGTTAGCAATTCCCTAGTGTGGAGTATATGTTCTGGAGATTGGTGTGGACCTTACAATACCGTAGGGACTCAGCTTAAAATTCACCCCAAGTGCTGTCTTACCAATGCAGTCTGTGCATAATAGTATGTAGGAGGCTACTTACATTGTCTCTTTCATAAAGGAGCGCCATTCCCTAAAGGTTTGCCAGGGCGTGGATCTGAATTTTTTCTCCCCTCCCAAAAAAAGCAACATGGTGTGTTTTTTGTTTGGGCTGAAGTTGGGTGGCTGGATTTAAGCAAGTAAAGAAACTATTGAACTGGCATTTGACAAGTGACTCAGGTTTGTGAATACCATGCCATACCATGCTAGCATAGCTGGAACTTTGGGCTGTGTTACAAGGGCCTTTGCATCATATGAAGGTGGTAATCAAGGCTGCTTTCATTTGCAGGTTTTCTTTGGCCCCTATCTGCTTGGTCAACAAGCTCAGCTTCCTACTGTGTTATTTAACAGTGTCAATTGCTGAGCATCTACTTGCAAAAAAGCAGAAGAGGAGTGTTGGGGGGCGGGGCTGAAAAAAGGGGCTTTTGTTGGCATCGGAGGTGAGGGGAAGGGGGGTCCTTTTGGCAGGAGCAGGAATAAGCTGGAATTGCTTTCTATTGCGCTATGCAGGTACTCGAAGACTCACGGGCAATACTTATTGCAGCAGATGTCCCGCCAGATGGGCCATTCCCACAGGATGAGAAGCTGAAGGATGGTGGGAGTTTTTTTCTTCTTCTAAAGCCTAGTTTCCCATTCCATCATTCTGTATCCCTTGAAGCCTGCGGTTGTGAGCAGCTATTGCATTACAGCTGCCTTGCCTTTTTGGCTATTTTTCCTCAGCCACCCCTGTCACTTCTGTTCTTGTGTGTCATCATTCCTGATATTTGTAAAGGTCTCGGGATGGGAACGGAGCCAAGTGAGGCTGCACAGCATATGGTGCATGAAGTGGAACAGAATCTGGCTGTTCCTCCTGTGCATACAATGGAAAGTTAATGCTTTTGGACTAGGCTGGTATTGTTGAGCAGGGAGGGTGTGGGTTGCTTTAGTCTGGTACCCTGGTGTTTTAGATCCTGCTAAAAATCCCCCTGATGCATGCCGCTGGAATGCCAACACTTCACGCTACATGCATGAAGATATAAACCTCAGAAGAAAACGAGCAGATTGTGGGCTGAAGGGCAAAGACTGAAAGGCTCTTTTAATGGGCAGCAAAAATAAGCATCAGCTAAGGAAGTTCCTATTCTGCAGTATTCTTTGAAAAATTAACAAGCCCCCAAATAGTGGCTCTAATAAAGTGTGCCCCCCCAAATCCCTTAAGAGACTTAAAAAAAATGCCATAGGAAAAGGAATGAGAATTTGTGTCTTTTAGGGCAGAGAGATGTGGAGTTAAGGGAACATGAGGAGTGGCAATCGTTGCATTTACTGTGGTGGTAATGGCTTTTGCTAAAAAGGAGCCCCATGGCGCAGAGTGGTAAGCTGCAGTACTGCAGTCGAAGCTCGGCTCATGACCTGAGTTCGATCCTGACAGAAGTCGGTTTCAGGTAGCCGGCTCAAGGTTGACTCAGCCTTCCATCCTTCCGAGGTCAGTAAAATGAGTACCCAGCTAGCTGGGGGTAAAGGGAAGATGACTGGGGAAGGCGCTGGCAAACCACCCCGTAAACAAAGTGCCTAGGAAACGTCGGGATGTGACATCACCCCATGGGTCAGGAATGACCGAGTGCTTGCACAGGGGACCTTTACCTTTTTTAATGGCTTTTGCTATCCATCATCCATTTAAAAAAAAGCAAGTTTCTGGCCTGTAAAGAAACAAATATTCTACTTATTTTTGTGCAAGACGTTGGTCTTCATATTTTGATGTCACAAAAGATTTTTTTTAGAGGAACTCCTTGTTTTTAATATTTATTGAAGCTGTTGTTGCTATTAACTAGAGGGTGGAAAGTAGTATCTAGTCTCTCCTCCCCCTCCCCACCCCATATCTCAAGTTATTTTTGTCATCCAGGTCTGTGGTGAATGGACAGAAAGAGGTCTTCAAATACCACTTCTGGGTCAGAGACAAATATTGACTGTAGCTCCTTACAGTCAATTTCTGCTCAAATACAAGAAGAATTTTTAATTTTAAAAACTATTGCTGTGCCTATGTTCTTTTAAACAAACAGATGGGAAAAAAGTGTGTGTTTGAAACACACTCTGCTGGTTTCCAGCCCAACTTGTTTTTCCTGTAACTTATACTCACAGGTTTGGGATGTGAGCATATGGACGAGTTACACTAAGACTGGTCTTTTCAAATGTTATCTACACAAGATTGCACTCTCTTACTTGGGATTGTTTAACCTGGAGTAGTTCAAATCTGCACGCTCACAGAACCTTTCCACATGGTGTCAACTTCCTGTGGAAGTCCTTGTGTTGCTGTGGCTGCCAATGCAGAGCCAGTGACATAGGGGCTTCCAGACAGAGGGTTTCCCCATATTTTCCCTGATCTAGCTTCCGTGGTCTTCTCCCACCCCCCAATGCCACAGCGGGTTTTTTTAAGGTAGTTTTTTTTAAGGTAATTGATATGCCGATATAATGGTATATCAGTATTTCAATTACCTGTTGTTGTTTTTTAAAAAAAACTTTCAAGAAAAGTCCCTGGGATGGTGTGAGCAGGGGTGGGGGAATGGCTGCTGTGAGAACCAGGGAAGAGAAAATGACTGCAGTGCGGAAAGGTCCCAGAAAACCTGGTATTTCTTGCCCATATAACAGACAGCCTGGTTTTGCTGCCATCTTTTTCAAAACATTGCACAAAACAGGTTTAGGAAAGATTGCAGATAAGCTGAGGAAAACTGAAGTGGTGCATGAAAGCACCACGAGGCTGTGGGAAAATACCTTCCTAGTAGCATCCAAGTTAAAGAGTGGGGAAGTGACCACAGTTGCTAATATAGGTTAAAATCCCTACTGCTTCCCCTATACGTGCAAAGAATAGGAAAACATGTAATCAATTCTGGAGAGAAAAAAGATTATTTAAAGTATTTTTTTGGTGCTGTCAAGACACAGTTAACTTATGGTGACCCTGTGGGGGTTTTAAGGCAAGAGACGTTCGTGGTTTGCCATTGCCTGCCTCCACGTCACTACTCTGGTGTTCCCTGGAGGTTGCCCATCCAAATACTAACCAGGGCTGACCCTTCTTACCTTCTGAGATCTGGTGAGATCAGGCTAGCCTGGGGCTATCCAGGTCAGAGGATTTTAAGTATGCAAAGAGGTAAATGATCACTGAAATTTTGGGTTCCAGGAGACAAGGAACTGATCTGATGTCTACCAGTGAGAAAACCAGTAAGAGTGTGTCCTGACTTTTCCCCCCATTCACTCTTTCTTTAGCATATTCCCATGTGGTAGAGAACACTGCTTTTTTTGGTGATGTAGTCCTGCGCTTTCCCAAGATAGTACACCATTACTTTGACCGCAACTCCAACTGGAACAACCTGATCCGATGGGGAATTGGCTTTTGCAACCAGACAGGTGTATTTGATCAAGGTCCCCACTCACAAGTATTAGGACTGGTAAGGCAGTGTGGTTGCTTGGCTTCTTTTGTCTCTCATTTCTTCTGTTTATTAGGGTGGGGTGGCAAGCAGGAGCTACAAGAAGTGAGCACAGATCCTGGCTTGCAGAAATTGGGCAAAGGAATATGAGTGGAGGAGAATAAAGACTCAAAGGGCTACTTCCAAGATTCTGGAATTCCTACATGGAAAAAACACTTTCATGTAGGAATTAACATGAAACCTGCATATCAATGTGCAACTTGTGCCCAGATGTGTGTTTCACTGTGTCTATACACAGTGGGGAGCTGTGGTCACAACTTCTTTATATGTGTGCTGAATGCATAAGCAGTGTCTCAAATGGAGGAGAGGAGAAGAGAATGCATAAGCAGTGAAATACTTGCAGGTGTGATTGACATACATGACTGACCCATACAAGGGTCACATGTTAATGAGTACAGGGAAATTTTCTTGTAAGAATTCAATTATGTATGAGGCCGCCTTAATGGCATCTCTGCACATTTGTGTATATGCTTTTATTATTTAAGTTTTTTATTTTCAAAATAACATAGAAGACACCAGTTCACCATACAATCAATACGCACTATTCACTACAAACATACATTAACGAGACTAGACAATAAACTCCTACTCTAACATGTAACTAACAATTGTATGCCCCGATATGCTGATCATACAAATACCTGAAGCTTGTGGGTGTAGCCTGTTCTATCCCTGATAATCTGTTCAGCTGGTGAGTAAATCAGAGAGTAGTGTGAGTGCAGCCTCCCTCCCCCTCCCACCACGGGATCATGCAAAACCTTGGTTTGGAGGGAAATTTTGGGGTTTCGTACTGGAGCACCAAATCAGGACTGCAAGCAACTAAAAGGATTAAGGGGCTGGAAAGAAGATTACCATAGATGGGAATGAAATTGATCATTATTATTTTGGTTTACTTTCCTCTGCAGATGGCTCAGGAACTGGGAATTAGTGAGAAATCTCCAGACTACCGGAATCCCTTTAAAACAGACCATTCCGAAGTAAGACCACATTTCTTTTTTTTTTTCTAATTACCTAGTTTTGGGAAAGAAATGTTGCTTGAGAATGTCAGAGAAATGACAGCTCTGCTTGGTGCAGATAAGTAGTAATGCCTATTCAGCAGACAATCGCTTCCAAAGGATTGGATCCAGTGCAGCACTTCCATGAGTTCAAGGGCTTCCACCTGCAAAGCATGACGTATCCCAGTTTCCTCCTTCTGCAGCAGCCTCCCAAAATATTGTTCCTGGGGGAGAGGGGACATTTCAGGCTACTGCGGGAGGGAGGAGCCAGGAAAGTCATGCTCCAGAGGCAGAAGCCTTTGTGCTTTTGAAAACACTGTACTAGATCCAACCCAACATAACCCTGGGCAACCAGCTAAAATGCATGCTCCCTTCCATGTTCATCTGGCATGGGTATGTTGCCTCCAAAGAGGAACTTGCAAAAGAAAGTTTTGTGACTACAGTCTGTGCAAGTTTCCCTTCAGTCGTGACGCGCCATCGTTGCCGCCGAATACAAGAAGTTGCTGCGTGCTCCCCTTAGCTTCACAGGATCATCTCATCTGAAACAGCTGTCAGTGGGCCAGTTCAATTTATCTTCTTACTGGATGGGTGCTGCAGGCTGTGTTTTTGGCAAAGACAGCAATACATATGCCACTTTCAGTCTCTGCCAGGTGGTTGCAGGAAATTAGCTTGATAGCATTCAGCCACTTAGCATTTGTGCTGTTAGGGTACATTTGAGATAAGGGATTGTAATTTATCATCCTCTTACAGAGAAGTGGCTGAGGTATTTGGCCAAGGTTATTCAGGTGGTCTGTGACATAATAAAAAGTTGATGGCAGAATCCTAGGTAATATTCTATTTCACACACACTGTCGAGTGGCTCTTTTTCACCTAGAGATGATGTTTTTCCCTTAGGTCCCTCAGTATTGTTCCTAGATTGAAAATAGTAGAGTGGTCACTGGGGAGAGATGCATTGAACTATTCTACATTTGCATTACATCAAGTTCTTGTTTCCTTTGGTATGTAGGCAAAAATATTTAGGCAAAAATAATCAAATCTTACAGGTACAGGACAGGGGACACCCAGCTTGGCAATGTGTGTGTTAAGTGCCATCAAATCTCTTCCAACTCATGGCAACCCTAAGAATCAATGTCCTCCGAAACGTCCTATCATTAATAGCCTTGCTCAGTCTTGCTGACTGAGGGTTGTGGCTTCAGTTATAAAGTCAATCGATTTCATGTTGGCTATTCCTCTTTTCCAGCTGCCTTCAACTTTTCTTAGCAATGTTGTCTTTTCCGGTGACTCTTGTCTTCTCATAATGTGACCAAAGTACAATAGCTTCAGTTTAGTCGTTTTAGCTTGATTTGATCTAGAATTCACTGATTTGTCTTTTTGGCAGTCCGTGGTATCCAGAAAACATGTGGCATTTCTCATTCCATATATGGTAACAGTGTTCGTTGTAAGATTTTGAGCATCAGTTTACTCACGTGAGAAATTAATGCGATGGTCCGATAGTTGCTTCAGTCTTTGGCGTCTTCCTTTTTGGGAATTGGAATGTAAATTGACCATTTCCATTATGTGGGCCATTTTTTGTTTTCTATATTTGTTGGCATATTCTTATTAAGATTTTTATGGCATATTCTTATTAAGATTTTTATGGGCTCTGTTTCAATGGCTTGGAATAGCTCTATTAAAATCCCATCTACTCCTGGTGATTTGTTTCTCCTAATTGCTCTCAGTGCAGCTTTCACTTCACTTTCTAAAACTGTAGGTTCTTAAAAAAATTCTTCTTGGAAGGAATCTATTGTCTTTTCATCTGTTCTGTATAGTTCTTCAGTGTATTGTTCCCATCGTTTCTTTATTTTGTCCTGTTCAGTTAATGTATTTCAATGCTTATCTTTTAGCATGCCTAAATGTGCTTAAAATTTCCATTTGATTTCTTTGATCTTGTGGAGCAGATTTCTTGTTCTTCCTTTTTTGTTGTTCTCTTCTCTTTACACTGGTTATTATAATAGTTCTCTTTGTCTTTATGTGTGAGTTACTGGAACACTGCGTTTAGATTTTTGATTCTGTTTCTATCACGTTTTACTTTTGCTTCTCATCTATAGGAAGTTTAAGAGTTTCATCAGTCATCTATTGAGGCTTTTCATTTGTTTTGGCTACAGGAATAGTCTTTGCACATTCTTCCTTGATACTATCTCTGGTTTCAACCCATAGTTCTTTGGGTTGACATTCACTTGAACTTAGTAATGTGAATTTATTCTTTACATGTTCTTTAAAATCTTCATGAATGTTGTTTTGATTGTATTTTGTCACTATGAATGTTTTGGTGTTTTTCTTTAGTTTTATTATAATTTTCAGTAGTAATAATTCATGGTCTGTACCACAATCAGCTCCTGGTTTTGTTTTAGCAGAGAGAATACAGCTTCTCCATCTTCTGCTTTCAGTTATGTAATCTATTTGATTTCTATATTGGCCATCCGGTGATGTCTCAGCTGTGACCATTCTGCCTTGAGTGACTCTCCTAGGAGTTTAGTCTCTTGACAGAGTCTAGGCCTCTTATGGTATTGCTCTCAGCTTCGCTGACACACACAAACCCCCTCACCACATTAAGGTGTGCGTCCAAGAGCTTGGCAATAGCGTCCAAGAGCTTGGCAAAAAAGATTTTAGAATTGCAATTGGTCACAAATTGAACATGAGTCAGCAGTTGTGATGTAGTTACACAAAAGGCCAATGCAGTTTTAGTATGCATTAATAGAAGCAAGGCATGCAACTTACGCAAAGTCATAGATCCATTCAACTCCATGCTAGTGAGCCCTCACGTGGAGTACTGTGCCCAGTTCTGGATACCAAACATTAAAAAAGATGTAGACAAATGGGAATGGGTTCAGAGGAGGGCAACAGAGATGGCCGTGGTTCTGTAAAAAAGGCCCCTGAGAAAAGGCTGAAGGAACTGGGTATGTTTAGTTAGGAGGAGACATGGTGATTCTCTTCAAAATACTAGAAAGGTTGTCACATTGAAGCGGGCAAAGACTTTGTTCTCTGCTGTTCCAGAGTTAATGGGATTAATTTTAAAGAAGGTAGATTTTGGTCAAGCATTAGGAGAGATTTTCTAATATACAAGCAGTTAGACAATGTAGCCAATTAACTAGAGGAGGACTTCAAGCAAAGACTTGACAAAGACATGTCTGCTGGGAATGCTTTAGCTTTGGAGTCCTGAATTCAGTGGGGGGGTTCGGTTAGACGGCCCCTTCCAACTCGATGTGCGCTGGCGGTGGACCAGCAAGTTTCTCCCGTGCCGGCGTAGGTACCACCTCATTCCATGATAAGGTGGCACCTACGCCGGTGCGGGGTCACACTGGCTTCTAATGGGCTCCAAGACTGTGTGGCATAAAGATAAGGCTGGGAACTGCTAATCCTCTTCTAGCCTTGTACAAAATAAGAACAAAGAAAGAAAAAAGACCCCCCCCCCCGCCCAAAATATTTTGGTGGGTTGTAAGCAGCATGACTATTTTCCCTTCTCCTAATCCATTAGGTGGGGAAAAGATATCATTAACACTGGCTTTTCTGGGGCAAAGAATATAGTGTGAGATTGTGTAGAAAGGCCTTCAGTCTGGATCTTGGCAAGGCTCCCTGTTTGTAAGTGAGTTTCTATTCCTGTATTGAACTGAAAGAGCCCATGATGAAAGCAAGAGATATTTTCCCATGCAGGTGTAGTGTTGGATTTGTGCTTCCTGAAGGTCACAAAAATTATGGCGCTATAAACGTGTGAACAGTCCTGGTGACTGTAACTTTGTACAAAGCTTGAGGGAAAAAATGCTCGCCATGCCCATCTGACCAGGTTGAGTTCATTATTTTCGTTCTCAGTTTTTCCCCAGTGCAGACACATTCCAGAAGGCTCTCCGTGAGGAAGAGAAGCGGAGAAAAAAAGAGGAGAAACGGAAGGAGATCCGCAAGGGGCCGCGTATCTCACGCTCACAGTCAGAACTATAATGCTGCTTGCCTGTCTTTGTCGCAGTGACCCGTCCTGGCAGGAACCAGAGCAGCCGGAAAAGGAACCTCCCAGCCCCTTTGTGACCTCAGGAAAATGCCAGGAAAGTTGATTTGGTTTGTCAGGTTTTGGAGGTTTCTTCTTTTAACAGCTGTTTTGGCAACTACTGAATTCAGCCCTGAGACATGCCCAGATGGAGATGGTGGTCTTTGAGCACATACTTTCTTGGTGGAAAAACTTTTCCTAGTAACTGGAATGTATAGGTTTGTCAGAGACCATTCTCAGTGTCTCTGTGTATCTTTGTTCCCTGTGGCTTTACTGGTCTGTAATGCTATGAGTCGAAAGCGACTTGACGGCACTTAACACACACACACACACACAATGCTAAGAATGCTTTGGGGAGGGGTGTGGGGGCAAGGAATGTTTTTAATGGTACGTGCCATTTCTACAGTTCATAACACAGAATGTTGTGTATGACTGTGCAGTCAGGTGGGCAATGTGAATTGTGCAGCTACACCAGATGTTTCTCTGGGTAGCAAAATTACCTGAGGAAGTTCAGAATTCTGTTAAAAATGCACAGTCCTTGGGAATTCTTACTTACTGGTACTTATTAAACTCTCGTCCTTTTGAATGTAAGAAATGTAACAGAGAAACATCTGTTTCAGAGAAAAGAGGAGCTGTTCTTTCTTCCTGGTTCTATGTAATCACTTTCTTGTCAAAACCTTCCTTGGCTAATAGTCATAAGACTATTAAACCATAAACCTGGAAAGGAAAAAAATGTTAATTTATCTAGAGAAAATGGGCGTCCTGCTCTTGTTCAAGGGAACAAAGCACTGAAATTAAGTGCTTTTAGCCTGTTGGGGTCTGTATGAGCTGGTTCAGTTGGTATTGGGTCTCAGCACAGCTGCTAGTTCTCACAACTTTGTAATAAACCGAATTCTCATTAATACACAATTAAAAATCATTGTCGAGACTACAGAGATAATGATTTCATTTCCCTTTCTTATGGCAAAGGGAAGCTTGTTGTCTCTGTATGTGAGACACAAAGCAAACCAGAGAGGATTGGCTATTTTAAATTACTAGATTTCTTCAGTTGCTGTTGTTCCGTGGTTAAAGAATGGACACTGTGCTCTCTCTTGACTGCTTGCTTGTTGCTTTCTACTAGATTCCCTTTCCTCTGTTTTTGGTAGTTTTGGTAAGATGGTGTTGGCCATTGTTTTGAGATGTCTACATTAATAAATACCAACGTTCTAACACTGGGGGGAAAAACAGAAAGCCTGATATTGTGACTTTGGCCCTTTTCAGCTCTCCTTCTCTTTCTCCAGTGGTAAGAACCTTGCCACAATGGCATCTTTATCACATGATCAGTGAAGAATTTGGAGGACATCTCTTTACTAGTGTACTGCCTTACTGCTCCACAGGAACAAGCTGCCTTTTCCCCCCTTAATCTGTTTGAGCATTCTGTGGAGGCTTGTACCTGAAGCCAAGATTGTTTCAGGTTCCAGTTTTATTGTTGGTTTTATAGTACAGGTCAGTTGGCCTTGACAGGGTTCATGGTTAATGTTCTCTTTCCAAACCACATTTTAGTCACTGATGAACCAATTTATGGCTTCACGTCCAGGCACAAAGTAGGCATTCAGCACAGAACCACTAAATGAGATTTGGCACAAAAAGTAGCTTTTGTTCAGGACTGGGATTGATTCACACCAGCAGCTCTTGCTCTCACTGTCTCTGAATAGCTTGATGGAGTATTGTACTTCATTTAGTTATGATGTCCTTGATGTTATGAGAAGCACTAGAACTTGGCATGCTAATTGCATCAATTAAGAATGGTTTGGGGGGATTTTTTACCCAATCCTTGACTAAATTGTACTGTTCTGCAATGTAGCTTGTTCTTGCCCATGGAGGATTACTTTTTGTGGGAGAGGAGGGTATATTTCCAGGGGACATTGTGGTTTGATTTGCTGCCTCCAGGCTGGTTCACAATGCCAGGAAAGGGGAAGACCTCTATTTTCTAACCAGAGAGCCAGTTGTGCTTGATTTGTTCTCAGAAATGTACTTAAAGTGGAATTGGACTTTGTTTTTCTTGAATAAAACTGACATTTGAAAGAAGCTACATCTCTGTCACTTAATCATGAGCCGTTTGGGTGCTTTCTTGTGGGTGGTTCCACACTTTTTCACAATCAGGTCATTGTTCTGGCAGTAGCAGCATGTAGAACAACAGAGGTAGGTCCACATGTTGGTGTATACTGTGCTTCTGAAATAATTTACTTTCTGGATTTTTCAGTTCACAAAGGCAGTTCTATTCTGTCTGGATCATGAATCTGCTTCCCAGTTTACTGACAGTAAACATAAGAAGAGCCCTGCTGGATCAGACCAGTGGCCATCTAGTCCAGTATTGGTGAAAGTGGCACCTGAGAATTTTAGCACACTCCCGATATTGCTTCCAATCCCTGTTGAACGTTGCAGTGCCCTCTCTTTTTAAATCCATTGGAAGTGTAATGCTTACTTGGATAGTTGATTGGTAAGTAGCGGTGAAAGCCGACAAGAAAACCCTGTGAGATACATAGTGCCAGGTAAGCTTTCCTCATGGGATTTAACATTCCTGAAAAGCAGGTAATCCCCTTTTTATCATTATAGGCCCGTGTTGGCAAACCTATGGCACGCGTGCCGCAGCTGGCATGCTGGGCCCTCTGTGGGCACGCGTGGACCCGTTGCGTCTGCCTAGAGCTATGCCGTGTTGCCATGGTGAGGGCACTTAGGGCGGTGCTCCTTCTTCCCAAGCCCATGCTCCCCAAGCCTATGCTGGCGCCCTCCCTCTCTCTCAGCTGAGCTGCGGCTGAGCTGTCAGGGGCCCCGCCCGTCTTCAGTTTGGACCGGGAGGCTGTGGCCGAGCACCTTGCCACGCCCCCCCTCTCATTGGGGCCCCCGCCCGTCTTCAGTTTGTCTGGGGCCCCGCCCGTCTAAAAAAGCATTTAGAAAATTATACAACATTTGCAGACAATCCTACAAGCCATGAGGAAATCTACAAGGAATTTTCTAGAATTGTAGCAGCTGCAAAGGTGAGTTTTAGTAACAGATTTTTACAGTTCCGTAAGATGGAGACAACCTTGCCAGCCCCCACCCCTCAGCTGAGCTGCAGGGCAGCTCAGCTGTTTGTCCAGGGCCCGGCCGTCTTCAGTTTGTCTGGGGCCCCGCCCATCTAAAAAAGCATTTAGAAAATTCTACAACATTTGCAGACAATCCTACAAGCCATCAGGAAATCTACAAGGAATTTTCTAGCATTGTAGCAGCTGCAAAGGTGAATTTCAGTAACAGATTTTCACAGTTCCCTAAGATAGAGACAACCCTGTGTTTTCTTACTTCTCCAGATAAAGCCAAATTTGAAAAACTTGATCTTTCCTGCCTACGCTGGTTAGATTTAGAAAATCTGGAAATGGAGCTAATAGAATATCAAGAAAGCTCTATCTGGAAAAATAAATTCTATGACCTGCGTGAAACACTTGAGAAGATAGAAAGGATGCCAAAGGACAGCACAGTTAGTTCTGAAAATGAAATCCTTAAAGTGTGGAATTCTCGCCAAATAATTTTAAATCAATGAAGCACTTGGGATTGCTTTCCTTACTTTGTTTGGATCATCTTATGCTTGTGAGCAGCTGTTTTCAGCTTTGAATTATATCAAATCTGACACCAGAAACAGGCTAACTGATGACCTGAGTGCTGCATGTGTTGCTCTCAAACTTACAAAGTATGAGCCAAGGGTAGACAAATTATCAGCATGCACACAACAGCAAAAATCACATTAATTGTTCAAAAAATTTGACGATGTCCTCAAAGATGTCACAAAAATGGTGAATTACATCACGGCTTGTGCTCTGAATTGTCGAGTTTCAAGCACTTCTTGAGGAGGTTCAGGCACAGTATAATTGTTTACTTATGTACAATAATGTCCAGTGGCTGAGCAGAGGACAAGTCCTGGAGAGATGCATGCCAAATGCAAACTTTTACCTTTCAATAAAAAGTTGTTTGTATCATTGAAAGCTCTGTTATTGTGTTTTTCTTTTAACACAAAATATGTGAATGTATGAGTTGTTTTTTCTAAGCTAAAACCTCAGTATTCAGGTTAAATTGCCGTATTGGCACTTGGCGTTAAATAAGTGGATTTTGGGTTGCAGTTTGGGCACTCGGTCTCTAAAAGGTTCGCCATCACTGTTATAGGCAGTGTTAGGAGCTATTTTCACAGCCATAGTTAACCTCAGAAAACAGTTGATGCATGTTTTAGACACTCTGAAAACCTGTGTCTGCCTCTCTTACTCCCCCCACCTTCCCAGCCAGAAAGACAATATACAAATGAAAAATAAAGTCCTAATGATAAAATTAACATGTGATGCCGCTTCTAGTGAGATATTAAAACTGAATCTTTAGAATCTTACTTTCTTCCCAGCCAGGAAAACAAAGTGCTAACGATTAAGTTAACATGTGATGCCTCTTCTAGCGAGATATTAAAACTGAATTTCTAGTATAATGAGATTACGGGAAAGTTATGTTTCGTATAAAACACCTGTTGCTTAAACTGCTCCATTTAAAGAGGCAGAAAAGTGACTAGTGAGTCTGGTTGTATAACAATGTGAAGGTGGATGGAAGATCTTAAAGAAATGAGAGTCATCTAGCAGAAAGTCTATTTTTACGATGAGAAGGGATTTTAATGGGACAGCTCAGCCCTCCCCCCAGCGGCATTGGCAGTAGGCTAGATAGGTTGTGGTTAAAAAAAAAAGAACTGGCCAAATCAGCACATAGGGTTGAGATAAGCATCATGAGACAGTTAAGGCTGTGCAGCCAAGTGCAACATGGGTGGAAGAAATCTTGGGTGCTAATCTGTCCTGTGTGAGCAACTCTTCTATGGATGTCTGGAAGCTTTTCTTGGGAGTAATTGTATGTCCTCCACTTATTGTGTGGAATGCTGCATACAGTTGTTTTAAATACAGCTGTCATAAAATGACCTGATTGTAACCTTGACTAGTGCTTAGTTTACATCAGGTTGCTCATTGTAACTCCGGAATCACAAAATTGCTGGTTTTCACATTATGGAATTCAATTCTTAGTTGTGCAGTGCCTGATTTACAACTGTGGGGCACATGGAGAAGGGCCTTTAGCTTTACCCGCCTATCAAGACTGACCCTTCCTTGGTGCAGTAACACAACCAAGCTTTACCTGGGTTTGGTCTTAGTAACTCCCTGAGCAAAACACACCATAGAGAAAAAAGCTTTATTGAAGAAATCCAAGAAAACAAGGCAAATAGTTCAGTGGCCGTGAAACGCACAAAAATAACAAAACCGACTGGCTATCTTATTTACTGGAGTCCTAACACAGCACAGTTGGTGCTTATGTTCAAAGCGTTCCAGAGCATAATACAAATATCTTGGCAGCAAGGATGGGTGGGGAGGAAAGGGTGAAGGGTTTTCTCTTTACTATACTTATAGAAAAAAATTGGCCATAACCGCTTGACCTCAACCAATCACTGGGCAGTATCCATGGTACTTTCTAGGGTGAGAGCGAGCCCCCCCTCCAGCTTCACCGCTGAAAGGTGTGAGCTAATTAACAGGCCTTGACGAGAAAAGACCAGTGTGTGTGTGCGCGGGTGCATGTGTCTGGCTAACACCTACAGAAAATTAGAGGGCAGCGAATTTAGCTGGAGCTGACTGGAAAATTCCTTCAAGATGGTTTTTCTCTTGACACCCCCCTTTCCCAGAAATAGTCACTCAGATTTTCCCTGCTCTGCCTTTCAGGGCTGGAAAATGGTGGGGGTAAGGGGGCTCCTGAAGCTTTTTCCACGCACACAGGGCCGGTGCCAGTTATTTTTGCACCCTAGGCAAGGCTAACTACTTGTGCCCCTCCCATAGCGAACCAATTTTCAAAAACAGATAGTCTTGTAGAAAAAAATAAAAGCCTGATGCATTCCTGCAAAACGTTTTATCAGATGTTTTAATTAATTCTATTCCATAGCACTGTTGTGGTACTTATCTTAAAATAAAATAAAAAATATAAATTGTCAGTTGCATTTTCTCAAGAAACCAATCTGTTTCAAACTGTGCCCCTCAGGCTAGTTCTGCGCCCCTCTGAGGCCTGCCCCCTAGGCGACCGCCTAGTTCGCCTAATAGCACCAGCCCTGCATGCATGCCACAGCCGGAATCTGAGTCTGCTTACCCCCAAGTGGGAACTGAGAAGAACACGGGGTGGGCCCCCGTTGTCCCTCCCCCAACCTGTACACCCCGTAATATGTAAATCGTCCACACGTGCACGCGTGACTGAAACCTTGCAGAGCTTTGGCTATCTTATTGTCGCGTGTTAATGAGAGACGGGGAGAGCGTTTTAAAAATGGGGCGGAGTACGACACCGTTTTCTTTCCGTTTTTTTCCTCTTGGAATTGGCTTTCAAATGATGGCCCGGACCAGAATTCCCAGCCCCACTCACCGCATTCCGCTTTCACTGAGGCCGGAAAGAATCCGGCGCGCCTTTCGCTTCAAGTCTCTTCTTGGCTGCTGAATAATTCACGTTATCTCCGCCTCCTTTTGAATATTCAAATGTAGGAACGGAACCAGGGCGGGAGGGGATTGCCCGGCGTGCTCACGACAGCTGCTGATCGCTGACGCACCATCACACCATGAGCCGCTCTGCCCGCCGATTGGCCGGCGGGGACCTGGTCTCATTGACAACAGGGCGAGAGGAGCGCGCCGCTGTGGTGTCTCTCAGGTGGGTGGGAGGGGGCGACGGAGGCGAAAGCAAGATGGCGTCGCCTGGGGCCGCGGGCGCGGGGAGCCTCGGCTGACTGGAGCCTCGGCGCCGCCCGGCTGCGGAAGGGTTAAGGCGTTGGGTGTCGCCGCGGCCGCTCCCTCTGACCCACGGGCTGAGTCGCTGGCTGGCCGTGGCGGAGCCGGCCGCGCCTCGCCGGGCATGGAGACCGGCGAGCTGAGCAGCATGGAGACCATGGAGACCCTCACGGAGCTTGGCGACGAGCTCACCCTGGGCGACATCGACGGTGAGTGAGCGCGCCCCCTGGGCCGCCCTGCCTCGCGTGGCGCTGGCTGCGGGGCTCTCTTCCCCTTTCCGCTCCGGCCTTTCTCCCCAAAGGGAAATCGCAACCCTGGACGTGGGAAGAGGCATTTGTGAAATGCGTAGGATTGTTTCCCTCCCTTAAACGACGCTGTGGTCTTTCCTATTTGGGCCAGGCTTAGACGTTTCCCAGGGGGCCAAATTCTCCTCCCACCCCCTTTGCAAATTGAAGGAACATGGAAGTCGGTGATGTGATCCGCTTATTTCGATTAAAGAGTAGATGTTACTGACCCGCGTTGTAATCTTCATTGTGTCTGATAACAGGTGTACTTTGCTGTTGGTGTGGATGCACAAGTGTGGGTGGGCTGCTGGGAAGGATGGTATAAAAGAGGAGTGTGTGTTACGCTGCACAAGTTTCCCCTCCAAATGTCAGACTTGCAGAAAGTGGGATAACTTACGGTAGTTTGTTCTTTCTTTTCGAAGTTCATCATTTGGAGAGCAACTTTGTGCAGTGTGTGACATGTTCTTTTGGGCGTAGTAGCCACAGAGTTGAGGCGTGTCTAAGGTATGATGCATATGTAACATGAGATCTGGGGCTTGTCCCCTGGTTTTACCTGGGTACAGTTGCTGGCTGATGCTCATAATTTTGGGGGCCGTGCCTCGATTTTGTTAACGCCATCTAGCACTCTGTTCGTAAACACATCGCTTTGGAAATAAGCCTGACTGAACTAAGCTTTACTGCGGTCTTATTTATTGATTTTGACTCACAGCCCCGTTTATAAAAGGCTCAGACCAGGGAACAAACTTTAAAGTGTTCAGTAGCTAGCTTTATATTAAATGGAATTTTTTTAAATAATACAGCAGATGAGAAACAAACATAGTTTATCTATAAATAATAATGGTCAAAAAACAACCTTCAGCTTTTCTGCCTTAATATGATTTTATGCCATAAATTTGGCTGTTAGGGAAGTATTCTACAGCTTCTGTCGAGCAGTCTTCCACAAAAAAAGAGAGACAAGCTGCAGATTTCCAAAGTAAGGTTCTCACCAAAAACATTAATAAATACACTTTTGGGAATTATAAGTAGTGTTGCCTGTTCAGTAGCATCAAAGGTTGCAGAAAAGTCTGGTTATCCCATCAGAAGGCGGCCAATACAATCCTGGCACTATATTCAGCTTGAAAATCATACATAATAGGAACCTTAAAAGTTGATTATTGTTTTCTACATAAGACCAACTGGCTATCAACTCAACTCCTGTCTCCTGAAAGTGATTGGGGTGGTACTGGCTGGAGAATTAGCATTGATACTGGTTTTTTGAGGTGCAGTTGAGTGATGGTAGATTGCCAATTGTTGAGTGCCCTGCCCTCTGACCATTGTACTGCAGCCAGCAAAGTATTCTGTAATAATAATAAATTGTATTTGCGGCTAGTATGCCAGGTAAAACAGAAACTGACCATACAGAGTAGGATCCTTTTCTTACTTCATTCAAGATGGCTCTGAAGTTGGACATTTTATGCGTATGAGCAAGAGAATACACATGCTGTTTATGTAACACACTTCTGGGAGGATATGGGCAAAAATTCTAGTTATTTTGATCCCAGTATTTCATGAGGAACCACTGTTAAACAGGCATTTAAAATCTAATTGTGTGTGTAAAGTGCTGTCAAGTAGCAGCTGATTTATGACTATTCCGTAGGATTTTCAAGGCAAGGACCTAACAGGTGTTTTGCCATTACTTTTCTTTGCATAAGTAATCTGGAATTCCTTGGTGGTCTCCCATTCAAATGCTAACCAGGGCCAACCCTGCTTACCTTCCGATGAGATTAAGCTTGCCTGGGCCATCCAAGTCAGGGCTTAATCTAACTAGTCCTAAATATTTCCCTAGAATGTGAAGGACTGTTTATAAAAACAGATTATAGATTTGTAGATTTATCTAAAGGACTACTATGTGATGAGATCTCACACCCTAGTGTGGTACTGGTCCTGTCAACTGTGGGCTAGCAAGAACAGGATAGAGCACACTGTATGGAGGGCTTGAAAGCTTTGTAATGGTGCTCCTGATTCCTGGAATGAGAGCGATATTGAGAACAGTTATACCGATAGCCTGTCTTGGATAATGTTCCTTTTCTCATTTTAATGTCTAAAGTGTTTCCATCCACATTCTGGATTGATGCATACTAAAGGCGGCTGTCAAAGTTACAGAAATTAGAGCAAATTTCTTCCCACTTCACTCTTAAAAATAGTAGAGTCCTTTTTCCCTGTCTGTTTTTACAGGAATCAGAATATTTACTCTTTCATCAAATCCTTGGAAAGGTTACTTTATACTTACGGTGAAGAAATCTTGCCCAACACTTTAAATTTCCTTTTGCTCAATCGTATGTTGTGTTTCCGTGTTGTAAACACTTGAGTCAAGATTTTGCATTTTCAACACTTTCTTTGTATTTACTGGGTCTTTGCTTCATTTTTTATTCTGGTCATTAAAATCAATAGTGCTTTAAATTCTGTTGGGGAAAAATGATAATTGATCTTTGTTACTGTTAAGGCTGCACATTTTTCTGTACAAGCTGCTGAGATGAAAAGGGATTTTATTCTATGTCAAACATTTACACTCTACCACTCCATCATCAAAGATCTCTCAGGTAGCTAACGGTGGAGAAAATGAGGATCAAAATAATTTTTTAGATTTACCTGTAAATCTTGAAGAATGACAAATTTATTCTTGTTAATTAAATATGTATTTTGCATTGTGTAACATAATGGTTTTGGCTATACAATAAAACTGAATTGCCTGAAGAAGCAGAAGCCCCTGTTTTTCTGGTGCAATTATGTATCCTTTATATTGATTCTGCCAGCCCACGATTTTTCATGCATTTTTGCATCCTGGTGTATTGTCCAGCCTTTTGGTTAAGATCATCTTCTCAAGCCCTGCTATCTGTTTTCCCTGCCTGCATAGTTAAGGTGGGTGGCAACCAGAGACGGGGCTTTATCAGTGGTGGTGCCTCTGCCTTGCCATTGTAATCCCCACCTGGTGCCTCCCTTACTTTCTTTTAGGCACCAGTCCAAAACATTTCTTTTTACCCAGGCTTTTGGTTAAGGGGTTTCTTTTTAGTTGTTTTATGGTCTGCTCCTAGCCTTGGTTCTCGTAGGTTATCCGGGCTGTGTAACGGTGGTCTTGGTATTTTCTTTCCTGACGTTTCGCCAGCAGCTGTGGCCGGCATCTTCAGAGGAGTAACACTGAAGGACAGTGTCTCTCAGTGTCAAGTGTGTAGGAAGAGTAATATATAGTCAGAAAGGGGTTGGGTTTGAGCTGAATCATGGTCCTGCAAAAAGTAACAAAGGTAATGTGCTAACCATTGTCCTTTAAGTATCAAGATAATGTGCTAATGAGGGTGTGGTATGTTAATATGGAACCATTGTATCCTGAAGTGATCTGCTAATGTGTGAAATCCAAAGCTAATCTGCATGGCTATTGTGGACTGTAGTACTTATCTTGATACTTACAGGACAATGGTTAGCACATTACCTTTGTTACTTTTTGCAGGACAATGATTCAGCTCAAACCCAACCCCTTTCTGACTATATATTACTCTTCCTACACACTTGACACTGAGAGACACTGTCCTTCAGTGTTACTACTCTGAAGATGCTGGCCACAGCTGCTGGCGAAACGTCAGGAAAGAAAATACCAAGACCATGGTTACACAGCCCGGATAACCTACGAGAACCAATGAACTCTGACCGTGAAAGCCTTCGACAATATTTTGCTCCTAGCCTGTTTGTTAATATAATTTGAGACTGCTCTGTTTGTGTGCTTTTATGCCCTGGCTCTTTTAATTGGCTTGTGTTTACTGATTTGTTATTATTTATATGACTTTTTATTGTATTAAGTGTTTTATCGTCCTGATTGTTTTTGTTTTATTTTGTGAGCTGCCTTGAAGTCGGTCTGAGAGGTGGCATTCAAATTTCCTAAATCAATAAATCAAATAGTAGGAGTCCACCCCTGTAATTAGGTGAATTTTGTTCAGATGCCAACTGTTGTCAGCTCCATACTTTGCATGGCAAACATGATCGCTCCATGTGCAACAGTGTGACTTCAAACAAAATCATATATGTATGTCCTGGAATTCTGATTGTTCCAAGGTTCTCAGATGTATGTTAATAGTTGTTTAAAGATTCGCACATAATGCATGCCCGCACACACAATGTAAAAGAGACATGAAACCATATTGTACATAAGAAGGAAACATATTTCCTGTGTAAAATGTGGAGCTGACATTGCTCCTGTCACTGCTAGTGGCAGGTCTCTCCTCTCTTCAGTGCTGCTTGTTGCAGACAACACTGCACAATAATTGTCACCTGGTGACTGTATATACAAGCCTCCTTCATCCCCAATGGTATGCTCTTACTTATCATTTTGGGGTTAGTCTGTGGGTAGTATACTACAAGTGTGGAAAAGCATAAGGCAAGGACCAGGAAGAACAAGCCATAGTCATAGCCGTGGAGGAGTCTTCTCCACCTCCGTGGCTGCCTTACCTTGCCATTTTGGAAGCTGTCCCTCAAAAGGCAGCTCAGTAGGGGCTTATGATCCTGCAGAAGAAGCTATATAACCCAGCAGAGGGTCCCAAAGTCCAGGTTGAAGACAGCTGCTGTATATTATTGAGATATATATGGTGGTGTAATGTTGTTGTGACTATTTTAATTGTTCAGAGATCTCAGATGACTTTATTTATAAGCTCTATTAAAAGCAAATGGACTCAGTTTTTACACTCTTCAGACATTCCAAACAAAGTTACCCAGGATGCCTTATTCCACCCATTCTCCCAAGGGAATATGACTTTTTTCATCATTCAATTGTCACCTACATGCAGGGTTACAACATCAAAGGATAATATAATAAGGCATTTTGATGTAGTTCTCCTAGGATTTAGGAAATAGGTTTTTCGGAGGGAGGTGGATCATCAGCCTTTTTGCTGTTCTTGTTCTGTATATCTGTTTCATATTTAATGCTCTGTTTTATTTCTGCGTGTAAATATTTGTAGTTATTCTCACTAGGGATTTGTTTCTTAATCTTGAATAGTCTTTCCCAAGGTTCATAGCACCTGGGAGACTTTAAATTTGATACTGACGTGGGTTTTTTTTAAACTTTTAATTCACTTTTTTTTTTAAACTCTTAAGAGGCATTTGGCTGCCAATCAAGTTAGAATCCTTATACACATTTAAAAAAATAAGATGGCATCAGATTTCTTTTTATATAGAAGACACTGTATCCAGGATATGCATTGATGGTTGATCTTCTCACTGTTTACACTTTAGTCTATTGATTTCTATGAAGTAACATAATCGGAGAATCCTTGGTTTTCAGATTTTAATTTTGCTTCCAGTAAATGGCAGTTAAAAAGTTCTCATACTATACAGTTTGATTATTGCAGAATAGTCCTGTCAAGTGAATGGATCATTAGACTGATATTGGTGAATCTCAGATTCTGTGGAATCAGTTGGAAATTTTTCCAGGGTTAGAGAGAAGCAGAAATTTGGGCGTAATAATAGTGAACCAATTGATTGAAGTAACTAACTCAGCTGAGTTTCCTATCTAGTGGAAGGAGGATATTTTGTTCTTGCGACTGTTATTCTTTCGAATGTCAGTGTCCCTACTGTGCTAGACACTGTACAGTAGGGCTGTTGAAAAAAAAATTCGGTATAGTTCGGCTTCGGCAAAATTCGGCCCGTTTTTATTCGGGCCGTGCCGAAGTCCGAACTCCCCCGCCTCGGATCCCCGGAAATTCGGGGGGATCGGGAGTTCGGGGGAAAATTTGGCCCCCCATGCGCCTTCAGGGAAGCCCCCTGAAGGCACGCGGGAGGCCCTTTAAACAAGCCCCTCTGCGCTGTCTGTGCAGGCAGCGCAAAGGGTTTCCAGACCCCCTCCAGCAAAGGGTTTCCAGACCCCCCCCCAGCCCTGCCGGGACTCCCGGCAGGGCTGGCGGGGGGCTGGCAAGACCCTCTGCGCTGAAGCTCCCTGGAGGCGCGTGGGGGGTCTTCAAACAGATCTGCGCCTCCCGACTGGGAGGCGCAGATCTATTTAAAGCCCCCCCCAGCCCTGCCGGGACTCCCGGCAGGGCTGGCGGGGGGCTGGCAAGACCCTCTGTGCTGACTGCGCAGGCAGCGCAGAGGGTTTCCAGACCCCCCCAGTTCAGATCTATTTAAAGGGCCCGCCGCGCACCTCCAGGGAAGGGGAACAGATCTGCGCCTTCCAGCTTGAAGGCGCAGATCTGTTTAAAGGGGCTGAATTCGCCGAATTTATTCGGGAACACCCCGAACTCGGCGAATTCGGCTCCCCGGTTTCCCCCCTTTTGAGTTTGGTTCATCCGAACCGAAAAACCTCCGAATTGCAGGAAATTCGGCTGTTTTTCAGCCCTACTGTACATAATGATGCAGTACTTGCTCAGATGGTTTACATTTCTGATTTCTTTCTTTCTCATTGCTTTTAGCTCTTATGTGTGAACTGTGGAACTGGTTATAGTTGGTAGCTGTGCAACAAGATGCTGAGGCAAGGTCCTCCTGCAGAATGCAGAAGCAAGTCCTATTAAGCCCAATAGGAATTACAGCCTCTGTCCTCACTACAAAACATGTGTGGAAAAATACATAACATTTCAGGGTTATTTAAGACCACTTCCATCAGTCTACATGTATATCTGTTTTTTATCAAGCTGAATATTGACATGTATAATAGTGTTTGAAACATGTGTTTTCTTTTTAATGTGTTATTGTAGAGATGCTGCAGTTTGTCAGCAACCAGGTTGGAGATTTCCCGGATCTGTTTTCCGAACAGTTGTGTGGCACCCTCCAGAACAACAGTGCATGTAATGGGAATGGAGTGGCAGATCTCTCATCACAGAGGACCTTCAGCCAGGGACAGCTTCAGTCTTTCCTGCCGAATGCAGCGTCTCCCCAGCTTCAGGCTGTGCAGATGAAGGTGTCCCAGTCGACTGTTGCAACGCCTGCCCCACAGCGGGCTGCACCCCCTCTTCAGCCTCGTCCTCAGGTTCAGCCTCGGCTTCAGCAACAGACTGTGATGATTACTCCAACTTTCAGCTCTGCTCCTCAGACACGGTTCATCCAGCAGCCTGTAATTTATCAAAATGCAGCCACAAGTTTCCAAGGTAGGCTCAAGGGTCTCAAAATAGTGGGCACTGTATTGTAGGAACCTTTTGAAGTCAGGTATATAAAATAAGAAGAGCTAAATATTGTTGGATAAACAGCAGTATTTAGAGACATTATTCCTATTTTCATGTGGCTTTTAATAGGGCCTGAATTTTAGCAAATGTGATCATATAAATTTGAATTTGTTACGCAGATTCAAGAACTTTGGCATTTGCAAAGGGAAGAAGTGAGATACCACAGGCAAGATCAGGAAGATGAGTTTCAACTATGTGTCCAGAAGGGGTTTCTGTTAATCTGTTGCTAGGAAAAAAAGAGGAGTGACTTGGTTCACCATTAAAAGACTAATAAAATTTTATTCTGGTATAAGCTTTTGTGGACTAGAGTCTACTTCTTCAGTTGAAGTATGTAGGTTCTTACTGTGATGTAATTGTCTGTAGGAGGTATGGAAAAAACATAGGTAGAACTATCAAAGTCTTGCTGCTTGTGTGTGCCAGTCAACCAAATTTCAGGCACTTTCCAGCAGTAGCCTCTGAGCAGGTTCTACTGTATGTTTACCAGTGCATAGGGAGGGTCATATGTGAGGAGGCATTCCCTGAAGATGTTTGTGGAAAAGGCTAAGTACCTTTCTCTCAGGAAAGTCTTGTTTGGAGTATGGGAGGTCCCTGCCAGCTATCTGGACTGGCTGCATGACTAAACTGTGGAAACGGTAAATGCTGTAGTAGTGGTCCCAGCCCCTAAATGAGAGTAATTTGGATGAGTTCTTTTTCCTTTCATATATTTTTCCTTTTGTATATATCCATGGCTATAAATCAGGACCTTGTGCAATTGCTGTTTGCCTTTCAGAACGGTAGAAGATCCATTCACAGATTTCCAGTGTCTTATCCAGTTTAACTCTATTTGGAATTGGGCTTTAAACCACCCCCTGTCGCCATGCTAATGGTGACATCATAAAGAGCTTCTTCAAGAGAGAGAATGATTCTCTCATTTACAATTGGTTTATGATTTTTCAGAGATTTCTTTGCCAGGTGTTATGCCACTAACGAAAGAGGCATGTGGGGGGAAATTCCAATGCAGCTTATGAATATGTGTCCAGTAGACAATTGAGAGTGAATGAATCATCAGCAATTATGGCTTACTGTATGAATGAGAGCCATAGCTGTTGTTCCATGTGATCCTGTGTAGGCTATTTCTCAGATTGTTCTTGTTTTCCTTTTAGTGCTGCAGCCTCAAGTACAAAGCTTGGTGACTTCCTCTCAAGTTCAGCCAGTCACCATCCAGCAGCAGGTGCAAACGGTGCAAGCCCAGAGGGTCCTCACACAGGCTGCCAATGGAACCATCCAGACACTAACCCCAGCCACAGTCCAGACGGTAGCTGCCCCTCAAGTCCAGCAGGTTCCAGTAAGTAGTTTTGTGTTGTGGCATCTGAAATTTCTGAGATATATATATTTACATCTCCCTTTGTTCCAAGTCTGGAAATGAACTCATAGCTGGAGATAGCCTGGCTCCAGGGGGTAGTCCCAGGTCTCTAAAGTTGGTAATTCATAGGCCAAATTCTGGGGTTATTCAGCTATGGGGAAATGAACAGCATTCACTCATATCAGAAGAGGGTTAGTGGAGAAATTTGAGAAATGCCTAGTTTTTTCAAATGACTAGATTGATAGTTGTTCAGCTATGTTAGAGTTACATTTTGGAATGTATTGACTATCATGCCCTGACCTGGATGGGCCAGGCTAGCCTGATCTTGTCAGCTCTCGGAAGCTGAGCAGGGTTGGCCCTGGTTACTACTTGGATGGGAGACCACCGAGGAAGTCCAGAGTTGCTACATACAGGCAGGCAATGCCAAACCACTTCTGAAGTCTCTTGCCTTGGAAACCCCATGAGGGGTTGCCATAAATGGGCTGTGGCTTGATGGCACTTTCTACCACCATTGACTAACATCAGTTTAGAAATGGAGGGGGAAAGTATTAGAGACACAGCATTTCTGAAAGCTTTTAGAAGGTGGTAACGATACCCTTTAAAATGATCTCCTCAACCAGAGGGGCTAGAACTTTCTCTTTCTTTTAGAAAAAGGGAAGTGATCCAATTGATGCACTGGTGGATGCCACATAAGAAGCCAGGCTCTGTTACTAACAGCATGTCTGTGGCCCTGCAATAGCTAGTATACTTAAGATCTAGCTGCAAAACCAAGCAGGTTGGTTCACAGATAAGTTCATACTTCCATCACGTGTTCAGCAAGGAGGAGCATGGGGCACAGACATTACAGTAGCAGATATAGGCTTTTATTGCATAGTGGAACTTCATGCAGTCAGAACACATCTGTTAAGAAAGAGCTTTCCACTTGCCAAAGCAGGATGCAACATTACAGTGTTCACTTTCTTTGCTCCACTAGACTTCCACTGTGTTCACTTTCCAGGTCCTTGTCCAGCCACAGATCATCAAAACAGACTCACTGGTTTTAACAACATTGAAAGCTGATGGCAGTCCTGTAATGACTGCTGTTCAGAATCCAGCCATCACAACATTGACTACCCCTATTCAGACAACAGCCCTGCAGGTATCATGGCACTCTTTGTATTAATCTCTTTGTATTAATCTCTGGATTATTTCTCTTAATTTAGGGTTGATTTACACTTGTTTATACGGCATACTTTAAAAGTGAATGCAAGAATTGCAGTACATTTGTCTGTTTTGGCAAGGAGATCATAATATGGCATAAATGGCTATCAAATTCAGGGATAATTTTTTACAGACATGAATCTGTCGACAGGTGCATATATATTGCGTAACTCGTTAATTTTCTTCACTATGACTCACTAGAATTAACATGTACCTTTAAAGTGAGAAGAGAGAAGCTATGCAGTTTGCACATTTATAAAGAAGTAGGTCCCATGACTTCAACAGATTGTGTGCCTGGGGCTGAAAACTTGCTTTGTTTCCATCAAGGCTAACTAGGCAACTTTCACTGTCTTGGCAGTCTGGAGAGCCACAGCCCTAACGTATAGAACTCTGTATCTTTCTTAAACCCATTCCAAGATAGGGATGTGACCTTGTAATATCTTCTTTCATCTCTGTGGATCAAAATGTACTAAAAATCTAAAGGTGAGAAATTAAAAAAAAAACTTCTGAGAAATGTGTATTTTGTACAGCTTGAATACCAATGGAGTCAGGTAGATCTGAGGGTAGGTAACTTTTTGGCCCAAGTTCCAAAATAACTCGCACTGTCTAGTTGTGATGATGTTGGCGTGCTGGGAAATGAAAGGGGTGTGTGTAAGGAAGGGAGTGGGTTGTACTTAACCACACCGCAGCAGGAACAAGCTGAGCCTGAATGATGCTGCCAGCATCTTAGTCTAATCTCAGTCCCCCGGATGGAAAACAATGCTTGATGCCGAGAAAATAGTCTGACTTGCTGCTGTTCGGCACGTGTGCTGGGAGTTGCCTGAAGCAGCACAAAAGTGAGCAGATGTGTTTGTAAATGGCCTCTGCAAGTGACAGTGAATGAATAATAATCTCTGGAGAAGTCCATCATGTTTCGTAGTAGAAGCTGATCCTTTCATTAAAGAAATGGTTCATTACATTGGAAGGATAGTTTGTATGGAAATTATTAAATTTTTAGTTTAATACAGTAGAAAGAAGTACATTTGATGCTGCAGAAACACTTGGGTTGTTCTCATATCTGTTCCCTTCTCCAGCTCCTATAAATATTTGTTTCAAAGATTTATTTGAATCAGGAAAGTCTTGCTCTCTTGTTCCTTTTTAACCTGAAAAAGCAAACATTACACTTGAACATATCGGGCTTAATCCTGGAACCAAAAGCCTCTGTCAGTCCTCCTTAATACCAATTGGTAGGAGCAGGAGCAATGCAAATGTCAGCTATTTTTAGGGTATTATTACTCCAGGGATATATCTAGTAATTATGGGCTGTTGCTTTGCTCCGTAAAATCCTTAGGAGTATATGAAGTTTACTTTTAATTAATTGGAACATTGCTTTCATCTAGCTCAGCATTGTATACTCTGACTGGCCGTGGTTCTCTAAGGCCAAGAATATTGCTTAGCTTTGCAGCATGATATCCTTTAACAGCAGATGCCAAGGATTGATTCTGGGACCTTATGGGTGCAAAGCATGTGCTCTCCTTCTAAATTATGGATACTTACATTACTAAGAGTACTTCTACAATAAATCCTTTTATTTGAGGATGTAAAGCATCCTTTTAATTTTTTTCTTTTTCTATTCTCTTGCAGTATTTTATCTTTTTATTATAGGTATGTATAAAAACAGTACAAAGAAAGAATACAGAGAAACGAAAAATTAAAAAACCATAACTTAATAGCAGTTACAGTTGCATCCATTACATCAGAAGAGAAGGCTAAAATATAACAAGTAGTAATATTATAAACAATACACAATAGAACAGCACTGGTAGTTATAAGCAGTATATGATATGATAATAATAGTGGTTAAACAATAATCTTTTAATTTCTTGATTGGCTTGGATTCTTTTGAGGTTACTCTGCTTTTCGCGATAACCTTGTTCTCTACATTGATCATTGCTGTTGTGTTTTTAGACCTTAGTTGGTAGCAATGGGACCATCTTGACCACAATGCCCATGATGATGGGAGGGCAAGAGAAGATGCCCATCAAGCAGGTGCCTGGTGGTGCCAAGCAACCAGAACCACCAAAGGAAGGAGAGAGACGAACAACCCATAACATTATTGAGAAGCGATATCGATCATCCATAAATGACAAGATTATTGAACTGAAGGATCTAGTGATGGGAACAGATGCCAAGGTAAGAGTTGCCTAATGATGAAACAGCAGGAAGACAGCTGTAGTTCCATGTCCACTCTTTCAGTTGGCAACTTCATTGCTTGGCAAATAATCCCAGCTCATCGGCTATTGCTAGGGAAATACAGAGTTTTGGTGTCTTGCATGCCAGACATGTTTGAAATTAAATTTGGGGGGCATTTTTCTTGTAATTGAGAGAGTTTTTGCCATCTTGCTATATTTGTTGGTGGTTTTCTTTCTTACATGCGTGTAAATTCTTTGCAGATGCACAAATCTGGGGTGCTGAGAAAGGCCATCGACTACATTAAATACCTACAACAAGTCAACCACAAGCTGCGACAGGAGAACATGGTCCTGAAACTGGCTAACCAGAAAAACAGTAAGTGTTTGGGACAGGTGTTGACCAGATAAGTTCTTTATGTGTTTTTTGGTCTCTTCCTGCTCTTTTATCTAATTTATTAACTCGTATTCTGTTGGCAAATGTAGATCTGATCAGGGGAGAGCATAAAGGTGGAAAGGTAAGTAGCTCTGTGACTACAAATAATTAATCATGGCCATCTGTGGTCTTTACAGAGCTGTTGAAGGGCTTTGACCTAAGCAGTCTGGTGGATAATGATGTGGACCTGAAGATGGATGACTTCAACCAAAATGCTCTTCTGATGTCCCCTCCGGCTTCTGATTCAGGGTCACAAGCAGGATTTTCTCCTTATTCAATTGATTCAGAACCAGGAAGCCCATTGCTGGATGATGCAAAGGTAGATAATATTCCTGAAACAGCCTGCAGTGAAAAGTGGATATAGAGGTTGCCAAGTCACTTGAGGTTAGAAGCTCGAGTGGTGGAGTGAATGCTATCTGAGATGGACACCTGTTTGTGTATCTGGCATTAAAATGCTATAGTAGTCTGAGGTTCTAGAAAGTGTAGGAGCCAGAAGTCAAAGAGAAAATCAGATCATGATACTGCCACAACCTGCAGACCAGGGTCTTATTCTGCTAAGTCTTGTAACAAAATCTATTAAAAAAACTTGTCCCATAGCCATTTTAATTTTAAAAGGCAGAAGGGTGAGCTTACTTGATCGTCTCTTTGCTGCCCCCATTTCTCTTGTACAACAAGAGAACAAGGAATCATTATGTGTGCAGTTTAGAGTTGGGCAGCCCATTCGGCAGTTAGGCAGTGGCTGAGGGTGGGGGGGCTGTTTGGCAGCAGCTGGGAGTGGAACAGCCATGCCACCTCCACAGAGGCTTCCCTGCCACCAAAAATAAAATAAAAGGAATTTGAAATATAAAAGAAGGAAAATGCCCCCATTGAAAACAGTGAGTTACGACCCCAAAAAAGTTGTAGCTGCGCCGCTGTGGGAAGGGTGAAAGGGGTTAGGCAGCTCCGCCCCCGGGAATGCCTCCCAGGATACCTGAGCAAGGACTTGTGCCACTAGGACCGTGCCAGAAGTTCCTGCGCCCCAGCCACAGCATGGCATCCTGGTGTGGATGCCACCCATGATGGCGTAAGTACCCCTTATCATGGATTAAATGTGCACTTACACTGGCATGGGGTCACACCAGCTCCTAAGGAGCTTTGCCCCCTCTTCAGGATTGCAGCCTTAATGCAGCTTTAGCAGTACCACTCGCTCACAAGCTGTGGGCAATATAGTTAAATCGTGACATTATAAATGCAGTCATGTAATGGAATAGAAATAAAACCACCAGTTGCTTATGTTGAGAAATTTAACAATACCATTCTGTAGTGTGTTACCTCCCTTTTACCACTGAGGATGCATTTGTAAAATGAAACTACAGAGGCACTACAAGAATTTTTTACCCTGTTTTGAGTTCACTATTTAAAACCATTGCGGGTCAGGGAATAATTTATTTAGGCAGTTTCTTCCCTGCTTCTCTACTACAATTATACTCAAAGTAGCTTACAAATAAAAGTTTTGGAAACTAGTACAAAAACTAAAAACTAAAAAATAGCACAAAAATAAACAGTGAAAAATGAGTAGCAGTAGTAAAACAGCAATCAACCATAAAACCAGTAATCAACAGTAAAAATCAGAAAGAGCAAGGGGACAAACTGCACATGAGATCATTTCCAATCAACTACAAAATGTCGTCTTGAGTAAAACAATTTTAACAGATCTCCAAAAGTAAGGCGGGTGGGTGGGTAAGATGCTTCTCCTAGGGCAGGGAATTCCAGAGTCTGGGGCCTGTAGCCAACCAGTCACATCTCAGTTAATGTGGGCATGCAGAGCAGTATAATTAGGCAGGCTTGTATTACCTTCGGCATCGTTACAGCACACTTAAGAACTCTCTTTATCAAATGTTCCTTCCTCCTTATCCCTCACCCTAATGATTTAGGTTAAAGATGAACCAGACTCTCCACCTGTTGCCCTTGGTATGGTTGACCGTTCACGGATGCTACTTTGTGCTCTCACATTCCTCTGCCTGTCCTTCAATCCTCTGACATCTCTCCTAGAAGGCCAAAGGACAGCCGACTCTGACAGTCCTGTACATCACGGCTCTGGGAGGAGCATGTTAACAATAGGTTCAGGTACTGTCCAGAAGTATGTTGGTGTACTTGCCTGGATCTCCATTCATTTCAGGGTTGCTTGCTTGGAGTGTTGGGTGTCCTTTAAGAATTAAACACAACTGTGGAAAATGACTTTCAAGTACCAATGAAAGCAACATTGGGGTGGTGGGCATAACAGTATATTTTGCAGTGGGTTGCTGAGAAGGCCCTTTTTATTCTGAGTGCCCCAGTGATTTAGTCTTTGTCATGGACTTCTGTTAAGGCTTTTAATCTGTTGTGAGCTTTATTATAGTGTTCTTTTTAAAAATATCAATTTCTTTTAATTCTTCTATAATTCAGAGGAGCTAAAAATGGAGTTCCTACAAGAATAACTTGGCTATACAGTGAGTTAATTTTCGTGGATTTTCAGCGATCTGAGCAAAAAACTATTCATCTGAGGACAGCCATCATAGAGTTATATTGCACATGGGCAACATCTTTATCGTAATTCTCACTTAATAGTGTGCAAACTTGTCGTTGCCTAGCCTTGTATGTTTGTTGGCTTCTAAACAAGGATGCCTTGTATGTTTATTTCCTTTCCTGAGGATGTAGGAAAAAAATACTCAAATTTCAAGCTCATAGAGCAGACAAGACGAGAAATCCACGATGATTATTTAACAGTGATGGCCCCTTTTGGGCTCCTAGCTTAAAAGAGAGATGACTTGAGGGGGAGGGTTGCAAGTGGCCATCCGCTTGTTCGCTCTACTTGCGGTGATTCTGGGGTCATCTCCCCCTCCCATCCATCCTCTTTAGGCATGAAGTGTCATTTGTCTAGTTTGTTCTCTGATTTGCACTTCTCTTGGCACCCCCGCCTTCTCCCCTGGGCATTAGGTTCTGGCGGCTGGTTTGGCTGGATGATGCCTACTCTGATTCTGTGGTTTGTGAATGGTGTTATTGTGCTAAGCGTATTCATAAAACTGCTAGTGCACGGAGAGCCAGTGACCCGGCTGCACTCCCGTTCCTCTGTGACCTTTTGGAGACATCGGAAACAAGCAGACTTAGACTTGGCCAAGGTAAGGCAGTTCTGTAATTCAGGTGGCAACATCTTGATTTCTCCACAGTTAATCTTCTGGAATGGCATTAGACACAGCCAAACAAGTATGTGCTAGAGGTCCAGTACCCCAGATTGCCGGGTAGGCTTCTGGAGCTGCCATGCAGTGATACCATACCTAGTTACGTTACTGTTGGAATAATTATTTAGTAATGGATCCTGGAAATCAGGTTAGCTGCATCAGTGAAGAAGTTAAAAGAATCAGTTCCTCTTAAGTATAGTTCATCTGCGTGGCTTCTATGCAGTCCCACATTGGGACTGCGCAGGCGCAGGCCAGCCACGGCTAAGATTTGTTAGCTTCTAGCAAAATCTAAGAGAGTGCTCCCCCTCCTCTTGGGGCATGCAATCTTCCTGCCCCTCGGCCACATGACCCAAGGGGGAGGGAGCACTCTTCCCTCAGTTCTCTTTCTGCCGCCACGGAGAGAGAACGTGTTAGCTTTGTCTCTAGCCATGGAGTCCAAGAAAGCTCCACTTTTCAAGAAACATACCTCTTGTGGTACCAAGATGGCGAAGACTGATCCTCACCTTGAATGCCTCCTTTGTTTGGGGGAAGGCCATATTCCTGCAACTTGTAAAAGTTGCTCCAAATTCACCAACAAGGCCCTGAGGGTTCGGTCGACTAGCCTGCTCTCTCATCTTTATAAGGAGTCTCTTCGTCCATGAGGTCAATCTGGATAATTCACAGTGGGTAGCCGTGTTAGTCTGTCTGCAGTAGTAGAAAAGAGCAAGAGTCCAGTAGCACCTTAAAGACTAACAAAAATATTTTCTGGCAGGGTATGAGCTTTCTGAAGAAGTGAGCTGTGGCTCACGAAAGCTCATACCCTGCCAGAAAATATTTTTGTTAGTCTTTAAGGTGCTACTGGACTCTTGCTCTTTTCTACGAGGTCAATCTGCTGAGCCTGGTCCTTCGACCGATAAGCCGCAATCCGAAGCGGGTCCCCCAACAAAAAAATCCAAGCGGGGTGGCCCTTCTAAGAAGCCCTCGTCGGTCGTTGTTCGTCCGGCAAAGTTTATTGCTCCGGGTTCGCAAGATGGCCGCGGCTCTTCGCGCCATGCGTCCCGCTCCAGATCGCTTCTGCGCTGATCACCTTCGTGTTCGTTGAAGTCTCTTCGATGCCGATCACCCTCGGCTTCTCGATTCCGATCTCAAACCAAAGCGTCTCATCCGTCGGCGTCGCTTGCCTCCGAAGTAGCTGCGCAGCAGCCTATTATTGTCGAGGATTCGCCTCATCATTCCCTGGCTACCCCCTCGGTTCCATGTCCGAGCAGGGCCCAGGAAGACTCGGCTGAGTTCAAACAGCACCTCCTTCATCTCTACAAAGATGTGCCTCCGGTGCTTACAAAGTCCCCATGGCCTGATGATAAAGGGCCTCGGGCAGAACCTGCAGAGCTCCAGGTCGGTGCCGCTGAACCACCCCATCCTGTGAGCGCTCAACAAGACTCCCAGCAGTCTGTCAAAAAGAACCAAGTGGAGTCTCCGAAAGGTTCGTCCCACCTTGAACCTGGCCAACAGCCTCGGCGTCGATCGACTTCTCGACGCCACTCTCAAACTCCGGCTTCGTCCAGATCCAGTCGGTGTATCGGTCGACTTCGCTCTGTCACTGCCCTACCCATCGAAGCCGATCCTCTTCTCTACGTCGATCCGATCGTTGGCGTCGATCCGCTTCCCGCAGACACTGGTCATCGTCTCGTTGGAACCAGAGCCGATCCCGTCGTCGGAGCCGATCCCGTCGTCGGAGCCGTTCGTCTCGTCGGAGCCTATCCTAACTTCAGCGCCGATCTATCTCTCACCGCTTCCAATCTCATTGGTCTTCATCCAGACAGTCTTCTTCTGGTCACAGCCGTTCATCCCGCTCACGTGCTCCAGCCGTTCAACAACACCATTCATCATCTAACCAGTCAATCACCGGACATAGCCGTTCACTTCGTTCACATGGTCCAGATGTTCAACCTCGCTGTTCATCATCCAAACAGCCATCCACCGGACATAGCCATTCACTTCATTCACGCAGTCCAGCCATTCAGAGGAACCACTCCTCTAGGAGCCAGTCTCCTTCTTGCTGGTGTCGAGATGTTTCTTGACGCCGATATCCTACTCCTGTCTACTCAGGCTCTTCGGTCGACCGTCGCCGCCGCCCCCGTTCACGTCATCCTCATGATCATTCCAAAGATTCCGTCCGTCCAAGGCAAGCGTCGCTTCGCAAGCCTCCTCTTTCCAGGTCTCCTTCTATGTCAAGGGTCACTGATCCATCTGAGTATGACGCCTTCTTCTCTCCTGATGAGGATGAGGAATCCCGAGCTTCAGTTCCCTCACCCGAGGACACTGTCGGGGACTCTAAACCAGTTTCTCCTATGGGGGGACGTTCGCTTATATGCGGAACAATTAATCCGCATGGTGAAAGCTCTTAAAATTGATTTTAAACCGGAGGATTCTGGTCCTATTGATGATATAATGGATATTCTCCATAACCCTGATGTAGGCCCTCCCTATGATAAAAAGCATTCTCAAGGTGGTCCGTACCAACTGGGCAAAGCCTGCCTCAGTCCCCTCTTCCATCGAAAGGGTAGAGAATCTATATAAGATTCGCAGAGAAGGTGGAGAATTCCTCTACCAGCATCCCCCTCCTAATTCCGTTATAGTGGAAGCTTTGCCTGGTAAATATAGGTCAGGAGCACATTCCTCTCCACAGGATAGAGAGGGTCGCAAACTAGATATCCTTGCTAGAAAAAATTATACCTCTAGCGCTGTAGGCCTCCACATTTCCAACTTCCTTGTGGTCATGGCCAGATATCAGTACTCCCTTTGGGATCATGTATCCCCTCAGATTTCCATCCTTCCTGATGACCAGCGCCCTTCGGCGGTAGCTATTCAGTCCGAGAGTATGTCTTTAGCAAGGCAGCAGCTCACGGCAGCACGCCATGTGGCGGACTCGTCCAGTAAAGCCATTGCTTCCGCCATAGTCATCCGCAGACACACTTGGTTGCGTCAATCTGCACTCCCCTATGATACTAGGGCACGTATCGAAGACTTTCCGTTTGAAGGGATGTCCCTATTTAGCGACCAAACAGATACCTTCCTGGATCGCTTAAAAAAGAATAGGACAAATGCAAAGTCTCTAGGGATTGCCCTCAGGCGCCTGATTTCAAGCGGCATTTTTTTGGCCGACAAACCAACCAGCCTTCCCGCCCATACCGTTTTCAAGGGTCTTTCACACAACCTTCATTCCACCCTTCCTTTCCTCGCCCTCAGAACGAAAGAAGTTCCAAAACAAACCTAGGGTCCCGCAAGGCCCCAGAGGGTCTCCGGGCCGTTTCAACAAACCGAAACAGACATGACTAGACGTGTCCGTTGTTTTTCGTGATCGCCTGTCTGATTTCTTCCATGCTTGGTTTGCAATTACCAAAGATGTATGGGTTCTGAAAATAATAAATGTCGGTTTCTTCATAGAGTTTCTTACGTTACCTCCACATAGGCCCTTGGCCCACTCTCTGTCACTGGCCCCTGACCAATTGTACAAGAGGTTGACAGCCTCCTCTCTAAGGGGGCTATTTCAGAGGTTCCATCTGCCGACCAGAACCGCGGGTTTTACTCACGCTTTTTTCTTTTGGATAAAAGGGGGGGAAGCGCCCTATCCTGGATCTCCAGGACCTTAATGCCTTTATTAAGACCAGAAAATTTCGTATACTCTCGCTCCCAGAAGTGCTTCTCCTCCTGGACAGGCACATGTGGTTCGTGGTGCTAGATCTCCGCGATGCTTACTTCCACATCGCGATTCACACAGTGTCACCAATACCTGAGATTTGAATGTAACGGAAAATGTTACCAATACAATGTGTTACCCTTTGGGTTATCTACGGCCCCTAGGACCTTTACAAAGTGCCTTGTGGTTGTGGTAGCTCACCTTGCCCTGAAGGGTTGTGTAATATTTCCCTACCTCGACGATTGGTTAATTGTGGGTCCTTCTCAATCACAGTTGGCCATGCAAGTGGATTTAGTCCTTGCAGTCCTTAATAATCTGGGTCTTTTAGTTAATTTTTCCAAGTCCAAACTTGTCCCTGCACAGGTACAGACCTTCATTGGAGCGCGTTTGGATTCCGAACAAGCCAGGGCCTTCCTCTTGGTTCAAAGAGGTCGCGCCATCCAAAAACTGGTGGCCAAGTTCTCTAAGAAACGCTTTCAGACAGCCTACCATATACAGCAGTTGTTAGGCCTCGTGGCCTCCACCACGGCTGTGGTGGAGTTTGCACGACTTTGTATGCGCCCGCTCCAAAACTGGTTCTTTCGGGCATTCAGGCTCAATGTCGACTCCCAGTACAAACACCTATCCATCCCCAGATATGTCATTGCTTCCCTGCAGTGGTGGGCGTATGACATCAACATCCTCTCAGGCGTCCCCTTTCATTGTCTTTCCCCTGAGAGGTACCTGTTCACAGATGCTTCCCTTTCTGAACGGGGTGCTCATTGTGGTAACCTTACGCCACGGAGTACATGGTCACATTTAGAATCCCGGTTGCACATACATTTATTAGAGCTTCGTGCCATCCATCTCGCTCTGTCTTCATTTGCAGGGCACCTGGATGGACATCACATTCAGATCGCTACGGACAGCTCCACCGCCCAGTATTATATAAACAAACAGGGCGGCACAGGGTCCGTTTCGCTCTCCAAAGAGGCCAGTGACATTTGGGAATGGGCCATAGCTCATCATGCTACTCTCGTGGCAATTCACATCGCAGGCAAGAGCAACACGTTAGCAGACGCTCTGAGTCACCTTCCCAATCAAACGCACAAGCTCACCTTAAGCGACGACTGTCTCCACCAAATATTCCGATAGTGGTGTTACCCGCAAGTAGACCTTTTTGCAACACACCTCAAGTCTGTGTGTCGCAGGTTTTATTCGAGGGCAGGAGCCAGCCTGGGCTCATTGGGGGATGCCTTTCAGACAATTTGGAACGGGGCTCTCTTTTATCTCTTTCCCCCATTCCCTCTACTTCTCAAGGTCCTAGCCAAGTTGAACCACAACAAGACAGATGCCATCATTGTCGCTCTCTTTTGGCCCAGGAGGTCGTGGTTCGCAGTGCTCATGTCACTTACGCAAGGGAACTACATCCTTCTCCTGAAGGATCCCTCCCACTCCCCCCCAGACCTACAACTCGCTGCCTGGAGGGTGCGGCTCCAGGGCAGTGGCCTGACAGGATAGCTCTTATCGCACTCCTTAAAGTCCACCACGAGACGATGTTATGATGCAAAATGGAGACATTTTTCTGATTGGGCTAAAGTCAAAGATGTTCTGCCAATTACTTGCCCACTGTCCGTTGTGTTTGATTATTTGCTAATCCTGAAAGATGATGGTTTATCTAATTCATCCATTAAAGTTTATTTAGCCGCAATTTTGGCTTTTCACCCAGATATAGACTCCTTTTCAGTCTTTTCTCATCCCCTTTCCAAAAAGTTTTTGAGAGGTCTCACTAATTTGTATCCTCCCGTCACTCCGCCCGTTCCTCGGTGGAGTCTTTCCTTAGTACTTTCTCAACTCATGAGACCTCCCTTTGAGCCATTGGCCACCTGTGAAATGGCTCTGCTATAGTTTTAGGCGGCCTTTTTGGTCGCAATTACCTTGGCAAGGAGGGTGATTTATCAGCACTCTCACACTCCCCTCCTTATACTAAGTTCCACTCGGATAGGGTGATACTGAAGCCAAAGATCTCTTTTTTACCCAAGGTAGTATCAGCCTTCCACCTTACCCAGGACATTGTCCTCCCGGATTTTTCCCCTCACCCATCCTCAAATGCTGATAGGACGTTACACTCCCTCAATGTCCGAAGAGCCCTCCTTTTATAAATTAAGAGGTCTCAGAACTTTCGTAAGGACGATAACCTTTTTGTTTGCTTCGGGGGACACCGTAAAGGTCGTTGTGCTCCCCAGACTCTCTCGAGGTGGATCACGTCTACCATCAAATTGGCTTACGATCTTGCTCCCCAAGAATGCCCTCCTATGATTAAAGCACACACTACCAGAGCGTATGCGGCTTCTATCGCCTTTTCTTCAAAGGTAGATCTCAAGGACATATGTAAGGCTGCCACCTGGTCCACGCCCTCCATGTTTATGAAACACTACGCTGTGGATGTAGACTCTGCGAGAGATGCAGCCATGGGACATGCCGTACTGCAGTCTTTATTTACTGTCCCACACCCACCATCCTGGTAAGCAAGCTCGCTACTCTCCCAATGTGGGACTGCATAGAAGCCACGCAGATGAAAAACAGAGTTTCACTTACTTGTAACTGTTGTTCATCTGGTGGATCTTCTATGCAGGCACACATCCCTCCCTCCTTCCCCACTGTGGGACCTCTCCGCTAGACCAGTGGTTGGTTCCGTGGCAGCAGATTGGAGAACTGGAGGGAAGAGTGCTCCCTCCCCCTTGGGTCATGTGGCCGAGGGATAGGAAGATTGCATGCCCCAAGGGGAGGGGGAGCACTCTCTTAGATTTTGCTAGAAGCTGACAAATCTTATCCGTGGCTGGCCTGCGCCTGCGCAGTCCCAATGTGTGCCTGCATAGAAGATCCACCAGAACAACAGTTACAGGTAAGTGAAACTCTGTTTTTCTCTGGTCACCCTCCCTCCCTCTAGAAAGCCCTAAAAATCTTCTTGAATTGATTTCATGTATAATATGAATGCTCAACATGCTTTTATGAAACATTCTTTCTTGGATCTCCTTTTTCTCAGACACCCCCCTTTTTTTTTGCTAATGTGTAACTTGATTGGAACCTGTCATTTGGTGTTGGCCTCTACCCCAGATCTTTAAAACAAAATTAATGTGTAATGTACTTGGAATAATGTTGGATTCTGCAACGGAAATGAATTTTTCATTGTGCAGAGATTTTCTTAAGTTGATGAAAAGGGTATCCCAATTGAACCTTCAACTTTTCTGTTCTCCCCCCCCTTCTCTAGGGAGACTTTGCTGCAGCTGCATCAAATCTGCAGATATGCCTGTCTGCCCTGGGTCGAGCACTGCCTGCCTCCCGTTTGGACCTGGCCTGTGGCCTGTCTTGGAACGTGATCCGCTACAGCCTCCAAAAGCTGGGATTGGTGCGGTGGCTGCTGAAAAGGACATCACGGCAGAGGCGAACAACGGAGGCTCCTGTGGGTTTTGAGGATGAAGCCAAAACGAGTGCTCGTGACGCAGCTCTAGCGTATCACAAGCTCCATCAGCTCCATATCACAGGTGAGGGAGGATGGTAGAAGGAGACTTGGGAAGGGGAGCTGCTTTGTGGGGCTTTTGGTATTAAGTGACCTCAGATTGCCTGTTTACTTTGTGTTCAGTTGATACCTTAAAATAATGAAACTTGCAGAATGCTCTTCTGTCTAGTTTGATGATATGTGTGGTGAAGTGGAGCTTAATTTCCCACCAGGTCTGGATGAGAGTGCCTTATAATACAGGGAAGCTTCTTGCCACAATAAGTTCAGAAACTGGTTTGTGGCTCTAAATCCAGGTTCTGCATAGCAAGGCTCTGTGATGCCTTACTGTGCATGAATCGCACAGCAAGAGCCTGGGCAAATAATACAAATAGCGATATTAAGGAGATGACTCTTTTTTCCTTCCTTGTTCTTCTGACACAGGTAAGCTTCCATCCAGCTCAGCCTACTCAGGATTGCACATGGCACTGTGTGCTGTTAATCTGGCTGAATGTGCTGAGGAGAAGATTCCACCAAGCACACTGGCAGAGATTCACCTGACTGCTGCGGTTGGCCTGAAGACCCGCTGTGGTGGCAAGCTGGGCTTCTTGGCGGTGAGTTGATCTCTTAGCGCATTCTAGCAGAATTGGTTAGAAGAAATACTATGGTGCATTTAACCTGAGCTTTTGGTACAGCGTGTAAATAGAAGTGCCCCATAATATGGCGAGTAACTTTACCTGTGATGACTGTTGGCTCTGAATTACACTCTTAAATGACTTTCCACAGCAGCATTTTTTATCATGGCCATTGCTTTCTTCCCAGAGTTATTTCCTAAGTCAGGCTCAGAGCTTGTGCAGTTCTGAGCGCAGTGCCATCCCTGACTCCCTCCGCTGGCTGTGTCATCCATTGGGACAAAAGTTTTTTGTGGAGCGGAGCTGGACAGTGAAAGCAGCTGCCAAGGAGAGTCTGTATTGTGCACAGAGGAATTCAGGTGAGAGCCAGAAAGGGTTTGTGGGTGCATCATTCTTGACCTTCTCTTTAAAGATCTTTCATATATATTATGCAGCCCTGCTACATGTGTGCACATTCTCTGGGGTCAACTTTGAAAACTGTTGAAAGTAAGACCTAGCATAATGTCGTACTAGTTAAGTTTTGATGACATTGCAAAAGGCCATTTGCCTTATCTTTTACATCCTTCAAGTTAGTTCTCTGTCTTCTCTGTTTTAAAAAATACAACAAGTTTCTTATTGGTTCTTGTAGGTTATCCGGGCTGTGTGACCGTCGTCTTGGTAATTTCTTTCCTGACGTTTCGCCAGCAGCTGTGGCAGGCATCTTCAGAGGAGTAACACTGAAGGACAGTGTCTTTGCCACAGCTGTTACTCCACTGAAGATGTCTGCCACAGCTGCTGGCGAAACGTCAGGAAAGAAAATACCAAGACCACGGTCACACAGCCCGGATAACCTACAAGAACCAATGAACTCTGACCGTGAAAGCCTTCGACAATATTTTGAACGTTTCTTATTATTTTTGAGGGATATCCCATGTTGTCAAACTGAAGAAGTCATTTGAAACTTCCTGATGTGAGTTTCTTGAGAACTTGTCTCAGGCCTGTGGTCTTGCCTTTAGATCTGCTCCCTTCTACTGTTCTCTCTGCTTTATTTTGGGGGGTTGTAAACAAAAAAAGGAAAAAGAAAAGCAAGCTGATTGTTCTGTCATCTGCAGCTGACCCCATTGCACAGGTGCACCAAGCATTCTGCGAGAACCTGCTGGAGAGAGCTGTTGAATCCCTTGTGAAGCCTCCTGTCCCCAAAGGGGCTGCAGGCCAAGATGATGAAGAACCCTGGTAAGCATCTGTCCTGTCCTCTTGGCACTCTTCTCAGGGGAGAGCTGGAGGAAAGATCGCAGTATAAGTACTGCTTCTTCAGTGAGAAGCAGCGTGTTGTGGAACATCTCTGCACTTGATGCCAGCAGTGGCATGGCAGAGGCGCTGTGGTCATACCCATCTGCAGTACTGCCTTGATATGTGCCAGTAGTACAAAACAAAACAGCACGATGGCATCAACAACTAAGTATCTCAGAATAAACATCCAGGTTGGGAACTTGCCCAGAAGTGCAGGAACAAGAACTCCAGAATAAATGAGGAATAAAACATCCGTAGTTCTCGCTCCTGCACTTCTGGGCAAGTTTCCAACCCTGGATTCTTCCTCTTCTGAGCGAGCTACAACAGCATCTACAAGCTCAGATTTGGGCAGGTTTCAGCTGCTCTAGCTTTTTTTCAGCGTGTTGTGATACATACTCATGAACTTTGGAGCTCAGAGTATTTAGAGCAGGGGTTTCAAACATACGGCCCGTGGGCCGGATCCGGCCCCGGAGGGCTTTTCTCCGGCTCCCCAGAGCCAAGGCAGCCAGCCCCCACTCCCCCCACCCTTTCCTGGGTTCCTGGGGCCGCTCCTGCCCCGCCAGCGCAGCCTTGCCTGTCCCTTCCTCCCTTCCTTTCTCCCTTGCTCTCCCTCTCCTCCTCTCTCTCTTCCTCTTTCTAGGCTTTCCCAGCCCGGGAGCCCAGCAGGATCCTTTCCTCTCCCCGCCCCCTTCGTCTTTCCCTCTCCCTCAGTCTCGCTGGGCTTTCTTTGCCCGGGAGCCCAGCAGGATCTTCCCCCCCCACTCTTCCTCGTTCCCTCTCTCTCTCTCTGGCCATTTAGGCAGGGGAGGTTTTGCCTTGGATTTGCCACTCTCGAGATGCACATTTTCACCATCCAGATTCTCAGAACTCAAAAATAAGCCCCCATGCAGAGTTTTGAGAATTCAGGGGGAGAAAATGTGCATCTCGAGAGCAATAAATCCAAGGCAAAACCTCCCCTGCCTAAATGGCCATTGACTCCAGATCATTCCCATGTGAAACCGGAGCAGGGCAAGAGCGGCCCACCCTGCCCACTTTGCAGCCGAGGCTCCACTCTTGTTCCCCCGCTCCCCGTTGTATATAACTCGCGTGTATTTGTCACCCGACGAGAGAGAAGACAATCTTTGCTCGCAGAGCTCCGGGGGCGAAGAAGGCTTTCTTCTGGACCCCCAGCTCCAACCCTGACATCTGCAAAGGCTCCTTTGGAAGCCAAAGCCTTAGAAAAGACCAATCCCCAGGCGAGCAGAAGGAAATGGTGCAGATTTTGGGGAAAGGCGGGAGGAAAAAAACCTGAGCTGGAAGTTCGGGGGAGACTTAAAATGAATGCATTGGAGATTTTGCCTAGGGTTTGCTGCTCTCTATATGCACATTTTCCCCATCCAAATTCTCGGAGCTCTGCACGGGGGCTCATTTTTGAGTTTTGAGAATTTAGGTGGGGAAAATGGTTATCTCGAGAGCTGCAAATCCAAGGCAAAACCTCCCGTGTATAAATGGCCCCTCTCTCGCTGGTCTTTCTCGGGCCAGAGCAGCCTGGGAGCCCAGCAGGATCCCCCCCTTCCTTGTTTCCTCTCCCTCTCTGGGCTTTCCCGGGTCACAGCAGCCTGGGAGCCCAGCAGGGTCCTTCCCCTCCGCTCTCTTCCTCGTTCCTTCTCTCTGGCCATTTATGCATGGGACAGTTTTGCCTTGGATTTGCCGCTCTCAAGATGCACATTTTCACCATCCAGATTCTTAGAACTCAAAAATAATCCCCTATGCAGAGTTTTGAGAATTCAAGTGGGAAAATGTGCATCTCGAGAGTGGCAAATCCAAGGCAAAACCTCCCATGCCTAAATGGCCCCTCTCTCGCTGGCCTTTCTCGGGCCAGAGCAGCCTGGGAGCCCAGCAGGATCCTCCCTCGCCCCTCTTCCCTGTTTCCTCTCTCTCTCTCTCTCTCTCTCTCTCTCTGGGCTTTCCCGGGCCAGAGCAGCCCGGGAGCCCAGCAGGATCCCCCCTTTCTGGGCTTCCTGGGCCACTTCGCTCTGCGAGCCCAGTCAGCTGCCTTTCCCTGTCGTCTTTCTCCCTTTCTCTCCCTCTGGCTCTCCCTCCCTCCTCCTCTTCCTTCCTCTCCTGATTCACTCTCTGTCTCTCTTTCTCCCTCTTTATTTCTCTTTCGCTTCTCTCTTTCTCCCTGTCTTTCTGGACTGGGAGAGGGCTGCTGGCTCACCAGTTAAGGCTGCCAGTCCTCCTCTCGTCCAGATCTGGGCCAGTTTGCTACAGGCTCGCCAGCCAAGGCAGCCCTCCCCCCAGTCCAGACCTGGGCTGTCGAACCCTCTGCAGACTTGCCAGCCAAGCCACCCTGCCACCCCCCCCCCATTTAATTTTTTTTAAAAAAATTAATGCGGGGACTAGATACAAAGTTTACAAAAGACTGAATTAAGTCAATTAATGACATTATTTTTTACTTAAAATACAAGCATACTTAACACAATAAGACTGTTAAGTAAAAGAAAATACTGTAAGAATGTTATTGTTGTAATCTTGTTTTTTAAGTAAAAAACAATAACATTAATTGACTTTGCCTGTGTCTTTTATAAAGTTTGTATCTCCAGTATCTGGCATTACATTTTATGGCATTTATTTATTTATTTACACATGGTCCGGCCTCACCAAGTGACATTTATGTCATATCCGGCCCTCCTAATAAATTAGTTCGACACCCCTGATTTAGAGTGTAGACTGTCTTCTTTTTATGTTATTAAATTCTGTAATTTGAGTGTATGAGTAATAATATGTTTATTGATTCTGAGATACTTAGTTGTTGATGGCATCGTGCTGTTTTGTTTTGTACTATTGGGAGTTTCAGCATAGGTGTTCTATTTTGGTATATTTTGGATATGTGCCAGAGCAGTTTCCCCATGCTGTTACCTAAATTATTTTTATTGCACTGTTACCTCTGAAGGCTGGGCTCAGGGCGGCTTAGATAGTCTCCCCTTTTTGTTGGGGGAATTAGCTGGGAAGACTATATTTTGCAAGAGGTAGGGGGTAACCAGGACCATTAACCCTTTGTATACAGAGATCAAATCCCAGTGGAAAACTCTGAATAGATTTGTTTTAACAATTAATTGGTTTTTATTGTAAAAATAACCTTTTAAAAGCACACACGCACAGCAAAACACACACAAAACCCGATACACACAGGAACTAGGAAAATAAAGGTATGAGGGCATGGACACGAGGATTGGAGGCTCCCAGGAAGGAATTATATTTACCTGATCAGAGGAGCGAGGTCCAAAATGGCAGCTGCAGGAAGGGAAAAAGAAGAGGACTCACAAACAAGCAAGTGGCGGGTGCGCGCAGGGTTGAACACACAAATTACCACTGTGAGAGGGCAGGTATTTATACCCAAGAAAGGAGTTGGAGGTTTGGTCTCACTGCGCCTGGCAATGTCTGGAAAATGACAGACTTGATTGTTCTAGATTGGATTAGGAGCAGTAGAGAGAATAGCCAGGAGATGAGGCACATCAGAAACAATGTATAGGTCTTTCAGATCTTAGTATCTGAGCACTGGGCTATAGAATTGGAGATGAAGGCGAGCTTTGGAAAGGTTCTAGCAGGGTGAGTCAGAGAGCTTGGCTAGCAACTTGATAAGATTATTCATTTCCATCCTGTTTCTCTGAATGGAGTTATGTACCTGAGGAGATTTAGCAAAGTGTGTCTCATCTGCTGCAGGAGAGCTAAAGAAATGCTGAAGAGCATTCTCAAGGGGAAGCCTGGGAAACAAATCTGGATTTAGCCCGGTCGGCTTCTGTAGCATGGCACAACCAAGATGGGTGTCAGGAGACCCCTGCTTGTCTCTGACTATATAGCAGTGTTCCACCCTTGCACACTAGCTCCAGTACTGAAAACCTTGCTAGGTGTACTAGGGTAGCCTAGGGCTATTAGCATACCACAGCAATGCAATTTAAAATTGACTAGCAGGTACATTTTAAAGTACTAATAGCTTGAATCCATTACCAGGACCTTTGTGAGTAGCAAGGTCCATCAGTTAATTATTTCTCTTTGACGGAAAAGGGGGATAGAGAAATATTAGTGTGATGCCGGATTGGTGATGGTTCCATGTTAAAGGACTATTCATCCACCAGAACTTGAATGTTACTTGTCATGGCTGTTCTGAAAGCAAAGAGGGCTTGCTGAAATCTTTAGGTATGTCACCTGTATTAAATCGATATGCTGTGGAGTGTGTGGCATTGGCTTTACTAGCAGATGCTTGTCTTCTGATTGTGCTTGCAGTGAATTTGCTAATGCTTTGGAATACCTAAAGTTACTTGGCTCCTTCATGGACTCTTTGGGAAGTGGTACACCGCCTTTCACAGGAAATTCTGTATTGAGGTCTGCCCTGGGTAAGTGTCTTGTAACATGTGCCTTGCCCCCTTTATTTCATCCTGGAGATTAAATAGTCCCTGTGGGGTTATGGCGTTGCAGCTTATATTAAATTTGCTTTTTGTTGAAATTCAATGTAACAAAATTAAACTAGATCATTAAAATGTAATTGAAAGTATGATCACCATTTTATGAAGCCATTGTTTATCAAATGTTCACTGAACAAGATTTAATTAAATGTAAAATTTCCTCCTTCCAGTGCTCAGTATTTATAAAACACAAAATTTCCCCATGATCTTGCTTCTTAGGGTTTACAATATGGCAGGTATTAAAACTTCAGGAGGAATTTAAGGTGCAAGGAATGTGTTGTGGTGTCTGTCTTTTTAATATTGCTGTAGCATTTGTTAGTTGCCATCAAAAGCATAGCAGTTCTTGCCTGAAAGAGCTCCCAGGTTTAAGAGCTCTAATCGAAGTGCAAAAGAAAAGTGGAATGAGCAGGACAGGTATGATATCCAGTGACAGGCCTCCTCCTGGGTGTATTGCAGAGTGTGTGTGTTTGTCTTTCAGGACAAAGAGTGTCTTGTCACATTTCAGTGTTGGCCATGTTATTAGTCCTACCTCATGCGTGATTAGATCTGAGAAACCGTCAGGTGGGGCACCTTTGGGGGAATTAGACCCTTTGGCTAATAGTATATCAATATATTTTAATTTCTCTCTGGAGACAGAGGGGTATTCTTCACGGACATTTGCTGCTGTTTCGATGCTGATTTGCATCGGAGTCAAATTTTGGTTATTCACTGCAGATCCGTGATTTCCCCCCCTTAGCCAAATAAGCCGGGTTAAAAGCGAGGCAATCCAAACCACTTTTAAAACGATCTTTCCTGTGAACACGTGTTTTCTTGCGCGGATGCCCATGAAAAAATGTTTGCTTCGCTCCCCAGGACGTCTCCTTTCTCCTCCCCCAAGAACGGTGATTGGCTGGGGGAGTTTTGCGCTCGGACAAGAATACCGCCCCTTTGGCTGCCTGCCTGCCTGCCTAGAATCCTGGCACGTCTCTCCCTCTGTCCCCGCACGCCTTCCCCGCCCCTCGCCCGGGATGGGTCTTGGAGCTGGGCCCACACCTCCAAGCCCAGGGGGACGTTGGACGGATGGCTCCAGGGGGAGACTGGCAGGGCCACGCCATGTGCTCCTCGCGCGCTGGGGGTGGTGGTGGTGGCAGCTAAGTCTAGGGAAGTGGGGGGGATCTTCAAGAGAAGGGGCTGTTGGCCCTTCTGCCCCAAAGGGGAGGGGGGATTTTTGAGAAATCGGATGGGGAAAATGTGCATCCTGAGAGCGGAAAACCCAAGTCAAAACTCCCTCCCATCACTTTTCTGAAGAGGGGTGGCCAGCCTCCTCTTATCTCCCTCCTCTCTCTCGATGCACTGTGGCCGGATCATGGCCAGCGTGCAATCCAGGGGCCTTCTTTCCTCTCCCCCCCCCTCGCCATGCACACTGGCTGGATCGGGGCTGGCAAGCAAGCTAGGAGCCCTCCTGTCTTTCACGATGCAATGTGGCCGGATCATGGCCAGCGCGCAATCCATGGGCCTTTCCTCCCCCCCCCTCGCCATGCACACTGGCTGGATCGGGGCTGGCATGCAAGCTAGGAGCCCTCCTGTCTCTCACGATGCAATGTGGCCGGATCATGGCCAGCGCGCAATCCAGGGGCTTTCTTTCCTCTCCCCCCCCTCGCCATGCACACTGGCTGGATCGGGGCTGGCATGCAAGCTAGGAGCCCTCCTGTCTCTCACGATGCAATGTGGCCGGATCATGGCCAGCGCGCAATCCAGGGGCCTTTCCTCTCCCCCCCTCGCCATGCACACTGGCTGGATCGGGGCTGGCATGCAAGCTTGGAGCCCTCCTGTCTCTCACGATGCAATGTGGCCGGATCATGGCCAGCGCGCAATCCAGGGGCCTTTCCTCCCCCCCCCCACTCGCCATGCACACTGGCTGGATCGGGGCTGGCATGCAAGCTAGGAGCCCTCCTGTCTCTCACGATGCAATGTGGCCGGATCATGGCCAGTGCGCAATCCAGGGGCCTTCTTTCCTCTCCCCCCCCCTCGCCATGCACACTGGCTGGATCGGGGCTGGCATGCAAGCTAGGAGCCCTCCTGTCTCTCACGATGCAATGTGGCCGGATCATGGCCAGCGCGCAATCCAGGGGCCTTTCCTCTCCCCCCCTCGCCATGCACACTGGCTGGATCGGGGCTGGCACGCAAGCTAGGAGCCCTCCTGTCTTTCACGATGCAATGTGGCTGGATCATGGCCAGCGCGCAATCCAGGGGCCTTCTTTCCTCTCCCCCCACCCCCCATTCCCACTTTCAGCTAAACACTTCTCTGGGCACATGGATTCCCTGCCCCCCCCCAATCCTGTCTATCATTAAAGGGCAATGGGTTCCACACCTATAGAAAATAGAAGGAAGCTTTGAGGAAAGCGCTGCCTCCCCCCCCCCCCAATTTGGAATCTGACTGTTCCCAAAGCAGAACAGAGCGAGGGTGGAAGAAAAATGGAGGAGACCAGAGGGACTGGTGCTTGTTTTTTGCGCTGGGGCTGGTGAACCGCACGAGGTAGTCTGCTGGGCGGAGTTGGGGCGGAGCTGGGGGCAGGCATAAACAATGAGCCTGTTGGAAGGGGAGGGCTCCTGCAAAAGGGACAGACCAAACCGTTGTCAAATACAGCGTGCTTTGTTCCCATGAAAAACCAAAACTACAGATAATTGATAGGGATAAATCGCGGCCATGAAAAAAACATTTAAATCGTGTTTTTTTTTTAGTCCGTGGCAAAACAGAAGCAAAATCTACCGTGAAGAATGCCCCAGAGTGTTAATGGATACTGTCTTCTGAATGAAATCTTAGAGGATGCTCTAACCACTTGTAACATATTGCGTTGTTTTTTCCCCGTTTCTGCATGTGTTTTGCTCCCTCTAGTGGCTGCTTGGGCCCTGGTTAGTATTTGGATGGGAGACTACCAAGGAAGTCCAGAGTTGCTATACAGAGGAAGGCACTGGCAAACCACCTCTGTTAATCTCTTGCCTTGAAAACCCCATAAGGGGTTGCCATAAGTCGGCTGCTACTTGACAGCACTTTACACACACTGGCTGCTTGGATATTTCATCACTGTATCACCAGTTTGTTTCCGAGTACTTAGTGCACGGAAATCGACCAGAGCTACAGTGATGAAATATTGAAGTGACCACTGGAGGGAGCAAAACACATGTGAAAAGTGACCCCCCCCATGCAGTGTGTGCACACAAGTGACAACAATAAGATGAGCAGAAAAGCCCTAGGTCTTAAAGCATGTGCTGTGAGAGGTAGTAATTGAACCAAGAGTTTGATGTGTCTTGTAAATTCTGATTGGGGTCTCAGTTCACAAGCCTGAGCCGCTGAGTAGCCTACCTTATTTAGTGCTGTTGTCTATCCCATCTCCACTACTGAAACAGGATAAAAGAGAGTTGCTGGTGAAGATTCTTGTTTCCTGCTAGCCAGCCTGCCTGCCTGTGCTTCAATAGATGCCTTCCTTTGTTGTCCTGCTCTAGAGGATGAAATTCTCTAATGTGCTCCAAGATAACCTCATCAAAGAATAGGGGTTGAGTCAGAGTGGCCTCCAGCCCAGCACACCCTGCTATCTTACATGCAGGCTCTGAGCAATTCTTTGGTTTCCTTCCTCTGTACAATTGCTTCTTCATCCTGTTGACCAGATCCTACATCTCTTCCTTATCACAATTTGGAAGCCTTGTGAGAGATGAGCCGGACCCAGCAGTATTATTGTATGGTTATTTTAGTTTGCTAGCCCTCTTGCCTTTGCTTGCTCTTCCAAATCAATCTATTGACTTTCCAAAGACTCAAGTCTGTGCAGGAATGGATGCCCAGTGACCAGACGCTGCCCTGCACATCACTGCTTTTTGTAAGGCCCTTCTTGCCAGTAAGCTTTCTTGCTATTCCTGCTTCTGGAAACTGCTGAATAAAGCAGAATAGTTGAAAATTGCTGCATTAACAAGCACATACATTATCATTCCCTCCTGAGATTTTGGCTTAACTTGGCATATTGTCTGTGTCTGATGGGCTAACTACACATTACATTAAACTGTGTAACTGAGCCTCCGATACTGTTTGCTTCAATTTTCATTTTTAAGAAAAGTGTTTGGAGAGGGGAAGAGAAGTAAGTGTGTATTTAGACTTTTCCCCACTGATCATTTCCAAATGCCCATCTCTTGGGGTATCAAATCCATGTGGAGCTTTACAAGGTGGTGGGTAGGTTGCTGAGTGGGGCCATTTAGGGTAAAGAAAGAACCAGTCACTCCCTTTTCACCTCTACTTTCATCTAAATTCCCTCCCCTGAAGCAGCTTTTCATTTAAAGTGTATGGTATTGGAACTTAAGGTCACCTGAAACAAATAGCTGGTCCCTAAGACTGCCTTGTTTTTGTCTTTGTATTCCTAGGGCCTGATGTGGTCTGCAGGTGGTGGTCATTGGCTATCACTATGACAGTCAGCTGGCTCAGGGGTGATGATGCCGCTGTGAGATCACAGTTCACCAACGTGGAGCGCATTCCTAAATGTCTGGAGATGACTGAGTATGTGGACTTCATTCTTTGTATTTACAGCTTTGCATTTCTAGTTCTGAATGGCAAAAGACACACAAAAACAGAGTTCTTTGAGCCTAGCATGTATTTGTAACACATCATAAACATGTGGGGTAGCTTCATTCGATGCCACTTCCTTTCGTGGCTCCAAATGCACTCCTGTCACATGTTTGCAGACAAAGCAGGAGTTTTTCAGTGTTGTATGACTGTAAAGCACCTGATAACACTCCTTGGGGTGATGGATGCAGAGGCATTGTGCTTATTAAATGCTTGCTAATCCATGTTATGAGTGCTTGAGAGATAGTTGTCCTTATCTCTGTCATTTTGCATTAATGACTGGTGATTTTAGAACCCATGTGGTTTAGTGGATAAGAGTGGCAGACTCTAATCTGGAGAACCAGGTTCGATTCCCCACTCCTCCACATGAATCCTGCTGGGTGACCCTGGCCAGTCACAGTTCTCTCAGAACTCTCTCAGCCCACGCAGAGGCAAGCCATGGCAAACCACCTCTGAACGTCTCTTGCCTTGAAAACCCTACATGGTTGCCATAAGTCAGCTGTGACTTGACAGCAAAATCACACACACACACACAAGTGTTGGTAATTTATGATAGTGCTAAAAACAGCAGCTCAGCACTGCTTCACATGCTATGTTTTAAAAGTAGGCAGAAAACAAAGATGAACAGTACCATTCCATTACTGCAATATCAAGTATGAGGTGACTTGGCGGCTGGGAGTTTTGGAGTTGCAGTGACTTCCTGTTTGCTCCTGCAGACCTTTCTCTTTCCATCCTTCGGTTTATACCAAATTGATGCCTTACCCCTGGTTTAGGAGGCATAGTGAAGTTGTTGGAAAGAGGGCTGGAGATGAAGTCACTGATGTGGGTTCTTTTTGGGGTATTTTTAAGTCTTTGTAGGTGAGAGTCCTGATATAATAAAGAAGTGTTGTCTCTTTTTAAAAGCATTGTTGTTCACAGCCCCAGTGCTTAAAGACACTGATTCATCGAAGACGGAGGTCCTGTGGCTGGGTTGAGAAGGGTCGGATATGGAACCTGCTCCCAGCTCTTCATGGGGTGCAACTAACACCTGTACCTACCATGAAGAGTCTATTAGAGTTTTTTGAAAGCATCAATAAGCATGTGGACAGAAATGAACCTGTGGATATTGTGTATTTGGATTTCCAAAAAGCTTTTGACAAAGTCCCCCATCAAAGACTGCTAAGCAAACTTCATAGTCATGAGATAAGAGGACAAGTCCTCTTATGGATTGAGAGCTGGCTGAAAAATAGGAAGCAGAGAGTAGGAATCAATGATCAGTTCTCACAATGGCGGGATGTGAGCAGTGGGGTGCCTCAGGGATCTGTGTTGGGACCTGTGCTTTTCAACCTGCTCATCAATGACCTGGAGTTGGGGTTAAACAGTGAAGTAGCCAAGTTTGCAGATGACACCAAATTATTTAGGGTGGTTAAACCAAAATCGGACTGTGAAGAGCTCCAGAAGGATCTCTGCATACTGGAAGAATGGGCATTAAAATGGCAAATGAGATTCAATGTGAGTAAGTGTAAAGTGATGCACATTGGGGCAAAAAATCCCAGCTTCACATATACACTGATGGGATCTGTGCTGGCAGCGACAGACCAAGAAAGGGATCTTGGGGTGGTAGTAGATAGCTCAATGAAGATGTCAACCCAGTGTGCGGCTGCTGTAAAAAAGGCAAATTCCATGCCGGCTGCTGTAAAAAAGGCAAATTCCATGCTGGCTATAATTAGACGAGGAATAGAGAATAAAATTGCTGATATCATACTGCCCTTGTACAAATCTATGGTGAGACCACACTTGGAATACTGTGTATAGTTCTGGTCACCACACCTAAAAAAGGATATTACAGAGCTTGAGAAGGTGCAGAAAAGAGCAACCAAAATGATTAGGGGACTAGAGCAACTGTCCTATGGAGAGCGGTTAAGACGCTTAGGGCTGTTTAGCTTGGAAAGAAGGCGGCTGAGGGGAGACATGATAGAGGTCTATAAAATTATGCATGGTTTGGAGAGAGTGGACAGGGAGAAGTTTTTCTCCCTCTCCCATAATACTAGAACACGGGGTCATCTGCTAAAGCTGGAGGGTGAGAGATTCAAAACAGATAAAAGGAAGTATTTTTTCACACAACACATAGTTAAATTGTGGAACTCCCTGCCCCAGGATGTGGTGATGGCTTCCAGCTTGCAGGGCTTTAAGAGGGGAGTGGACATATTCATGGAGGAGAGGGGTATTCATGGCTGTTAGTTAGAATGGATACTAGTCATGCTGCATACCTATTCTCTCTAGTATCAGAGGAGCATGCCTATTATTTTGGGTGCGGTGGAACACAGGCAGGATGGTGCTGCTGCACTCGTCTTGTTAGTGGCTTCCTAGAGGCACCTGGTTGGCCACTGTGTGAACAGACTGCTGGACTTGATGGGACTTGGTCTGATCCAGCAGGGCCTTTCTTATGTTCTTATGGGTGTGACACTGGATACCTCCTTATCAATGGAGGCCCATGTCATGAATGTAGCCGAAATGGTGTTCTTCTATCTTCGCCAGGCTAAACAGCTAGTGCCCTACCTGTCCCGCCCTGACCTAGCTACTGTGATCCATGCAATGGTAACTTTTAGGCTAGACTACTGCAACATGCTCTACATAGGGCTACACTTAAGACTGCTCTGGAAACTCCAGTTTGTGTAGAACATGGCAGTGAGGGTCCTTACAGGGACCCCTCGGAGAGCACATATCCAACAGGTGCTTTGCCAGCTGTACTGGCTCCAAGTTTGAATACCAGATCAGGTTTAAGGGTTTGGTTAAAGCCCTGAACGGTCTGGGACCATCATACCCTGGGGTACAGCCTCTCCTGGTATACCCCTCAAAGAGCTTTATGCTCATGAAATACCAACTTATTAGTGGTCCCCGGCCCGAGAAATATCCGTCTATCCTCGACCTAGTGGGATCATCTGTTAAATGAGGCCAGGGCACTGCGGGCCCTATCACAATTCCGCAGGGCCTGTAAGACAGAGTTGTTCTACCAGGCCTACAGTTGAGGGCAGTTACGGTTCTATCATGAGCTGGCCTCCCTGTACCACTTCTACACCGTCTGTTACCGATTAACACTCACTTCCTACCTGAAGATTCCAACACTACTGATATGGGAGGCGTTTGGAGTAGTTTAGATTTAAATTGCTGACATTTGTATTGTTAGAGTATATTGGATTTTAAATATTTGGTACAAACAAAATAAAAAAGATCATCTTCCTTATGCCTCTCTCCCCCTTTCCTCCTAGGAGTGCCCTTGTGAAAGCTGTCTTCCATGTGTGCAAAGCCATGAATGCTTCCTTGTCAAGTAAGGCAGATGGGCAGCAGAGCTCCTTTGGTCACTGTGAAAGAGCCAGCACTCATCTTTGGAACAGCCTTAACATGAGCAGTGGAGTCTCAAGCACAGGTCTCAACAATGTAAGAGCCATTTGCTGTCTAGCATTTATGTCTTTCTCTGTTCTTACTTTATTCAACATCAGTAGGCAGATATTTAGTCATCCTGCTGAGTGGGCACAAGGCCTCTCAAGTTTCCTTTGGGCATGAAGCAGCAGCAACTATCCTTATTTCCCAACATTGACAGTTGGAGAAGGGCAAGATTTCTTCTCTTGCTCCCCTTGCATGCAGCTGAAATTGCAATGTTCCCTTTCCTAAAGCGGTGCTTGAGAAATGCATTCTTTTCTATTTTTGCATTGGCTTTGCTCATCCTTCTTATTCTTGCTCTTCCTTTCCCTGTTCTCTTGATAATGCCTCCCAAGTGAGTTGTTCCAACACAAGATGCCGTGTCTGGTTTACTGTGGGTGAGAACAATGTTATATCCCTGCATGGTAACCCTTCATGCCAAAGCGTGGGCTTTCCAAGTGCTCTCAATATGAAATACGGAGTTAATGTTTCTTGTTCAGCATTGCTGGGTGGTGGCTGTAGTGCATTGTAGTTGCATTGCATGTTCTGGTGGTACTCGTGCAATGTTTCTGCAGTGCAATACAGAGGCTCACCGCGCCTCTGCAGCACAGATGGGATCTCATGGACTTGCCTATATTTAAACGATAGTCTGGAATTTAGTGGTATAGTAGTAAGAACCGTTAATTAAAGTAAAAATTGGAAGGACTTAGAAGGCCGCTTAGTCCAGTTATCTTCCCAAAGGCAGGATTTACTCATCCACCAGCCCCTCATGGATTAACTTGCAAAATCCAGACAGCTGTCGTGGTGCGGGCGAGGAGCGAGGGCTGTAAGTTGTAAGCGTAGTCTGGAGAACAGTCCAAGGTCATTCACAGTGAAGGCAGAGTCCGAGATAGCAATACAGGCAAGGGAAGTCCAAGGCGTTAGTCAGAGCCAGTCCAGTCAGGATACCAGGAATCCAAAGGATAGCAGGGAAACAAGGCCGGTACACAAAGAGGTTGGTGACAAGTTGCTTGCACAACAGCCAAGCCTAACTGATGGCTTAAATCCCTTCCCCTGCTGCTGTAGCAGAGCTAGCTGATGCTGATGAGGCTGAGTTCACAGGTGGTGCTTCAGCCCTGCTCTTCCTCATCACTGCTACTGGGGAGGTTCCTCTGTAAAGCCTTCAGTCTAGCACTCTGCCGTCTCTGCTGCATTGCCAGACAAACCTGTTTTCTTCTCTGCTCCAGTGGCCTTGGCGAGGCCTCTGGAGACACTGCATGTTGCAAGGTGTCAGGTCCAACTGGAGTCCTTGAGCTGGCAGGCTGCAGGCATGGTGAGTCATCTCCTGACTTTGGCTGATCCTCTACTCTGGCAGGCTGTAGGCCCTGTGGTTGTTCCTGTGGGACTTCTGCCTGAGGATGTCCCTCTGTTCTGGCTTCTATTTCCTCTTCGTCAGAGGAGGTCTCTGCAGGCTGACTCATGACACCAACAGTGTGTCGCAGGCAGAGAGCAGATAGTTTATGATCACTCATAGAAGTAAGGCAAACCATGTATGGCAGCAGAAAAGCAAAGAAGTCCACTACGGCTCCTAGCCAGTTTGCTTATTAGTTGTGGTTTGAAATGAGCCAAGTGAGTTGATTACATTTCTTTTGTAAAACACATACTTTTCTGCCACCAGAGGGCACATCAAGTTCATATTCTGTGGCTGTTGATCTCTTATGGGGTCTTTTTATTCTGAGAATGCATGCTCATGATCACAGTTATGTATTCATTGGCGATCTCACCACCCAAGCAGCATTCTTGAAATCACTTGAACACATTAAACTGCTGCTGTTTTATACTCTGTCAAAAAGGCTAAACAATATTAAAAGCAAAGTGTGACTGTATCTCCCACCTTGCCTGTTTAATGGGGTTTATTGATGTTATCTCGTCATTCTTCAATTCCAAGTTAATATAAAGTCTCAAAATTATTTTATTTGAGTGAAATGTTCATATGTTCTTAAAGGATAAGTCTAAATTCACACAAATCACATGGTAATTATTTTTTACCTGGAAAGTTATGCAGTGCTTAATTTATGAGGTAATATTAATGTGATAAATCTTCTGGAATTAATTTCAGGGATACATGGGAAAGAATCTTCAAGGTTACAATCTCTGACTCAGCCTGGAAATTAATTCTTTTTAGAGGACCTGCTTTATCTCCTTGTATGAATATTTACTAAAATCACTAAGACTTTTTTTGGGAAGTCTTACTTAATAACCAGTAGATAAAACTGTATATCTTCTGATCCACTAGTAGCTCTGATTGGGTATCTTAAAGAACATGTTAACAATGACCATTATGAACTTGTGTGGAGTATGCTTACTGCAGGTAAAAATTTTATGGTGACTAAATGGTGCTTATAAAAAGACACTTTAACTTAAATTATGGCTTATTAAGATATGGGATGTGGCAGAAATAACAAAACTGAGTATGTTCAGCTAAGACGTGGGAAATCAACACCGATGTCTTTAGTATTCTTGGAAAACTTTGGAGTGGGCCTGTTACAATGGCCTATACCTGTGATGGCGAACCTTTTAGAGACTGAGTGCCCAAACTGCAACCCAAAACCCACTTATTTAACGCCAAGTGCCAATACTGCAATTTAACCTGAATACTGAGGTTTTAGCTTAGAAAAAACAACTCATACATTCACATATTTTGCATTAAAAGAAAAACACAATAACAGAGCTTTCAATGATACAAACAACTTTTTATTGAAAGGTAAACGTTTGCATTTGGTATGCATCTCTCCAGGACTGTCCTCTGCTCAGCCACCGGACATTATTGTACATAAGTAAACAATTATACTGTGCCTGAACCTCCTCAAGCAGTGCTTGAAACTGTTGACAATTCAGAGCACGAGCCATATGTTTGAGAGCAACACATGCAGCACTCAGGTCAGCCTGTTTCTGGTGTCAGATTTGATATAATTCAAAGCTGAAAACAGCTGCTCACAAGCATAAGATGATCCAAACAAAGTAAGGAAAGCAATCCCAAGGGCTTCATTGACTTAAAATTATTTGGCAGAGAATTCCACACTTTAAGGATTTCATTTTCAGAGCTAACTGTGCTGTCCTTTGGCATCCCTTCTATCTTCTCAAGTGTTTCACGCAGGCCATAGAATTTATTTTTTCAGATAGAGCTTTCTTGAAATTCTATTAGCTCCATTTCCAGATTTTCTAAATCTAACCAGTGTAGGCAGGAAAGATCAAGTTCTTCAAATTTGGCTTTATCTGGCGAAGTAAGAAAACACAGGGTTGTCTCCATCTTATGGAACTGTAAAAATGTGTTACTAAAATTCACCTTTGCAGCTGCTACAATGCTAGAAAATTCCTTGTAGATTTCCTGATGGCTTGTAGGATTGTCTGCAAATGTAGAATTTTCTAAATGCTTTTTTAGACGGGTGGGGCCCCAGACAAACTGAAGACGGGCGGCCCCCCGGCAAACAGCTGAGCTGCCCCGCAGCTCAGCTGAGGGGGGAGGTGGGGCAAGGTGCTCGGCCACAGCCTCCTGGTCCAAACTGAAGACGGGCGGGGCCCGACAAACAGCTGAGCTGCAACCGCAGCTCAGCTGAGGGAGGGAGGGGCTTGCCCCTGGTGCAAGGAGAGGGAGGGCGCCAGTGCAGGCTTGGGGAGCATGGGCTTGGGGAGAAGGAGCACCGTCCTCAGCGCCCTCACCACGGCAACATGGCACAGCCCTAGGCAGACGCCACGGGTCCGTGCGTGCCCACAGAGAGGGCTTGGTGTGCCAGCTGCGGCACGCGTGCCATAGGTTTGCCAACACGGGCCTATACTGACAGGCTGGTAGATATGTAAGGTTTCCTGATGTCCCTTTGGGTTTTTCAGTCAACAGCGTTGGTACTTTTGTCACAGAACAGCTGTGGTCAACTTGTGCAATGCAGAGATGGCCCAGTTAGTGGACATGATTGTTCTGGAGCACAGTTTCCCCTTGCATGGAGCTCAGAACACCCCATAATTTATTCAGGGACTTGGGAAAATGAAACAAGTTCCATCTTCTTAGGCTGGTTTTTATGATCTGCTTCTAGCCTGAGGATGGTTTTTATGCTTACTTTTAATTACTCTTTTGTAGTAGTGGCTTTTATGCTTAAGCTTTTATGGTTTGATTATACTGTTGAGCCATATCGAACAGGTCTCTGGAGAGGCAGCATATACATTTTCTAAATAAATATTTAAATCTATGTATTGTTTAATATTATTTGGGATGTTTGACTTCTCATGTTAGTAAAAATGGAAAAAGATGATTAAACTTGTTTAATTTATTAGCTGTAAATGCTTATGGTGATGAATGTTGTCAGGTCTGTGTCCTATCAGTGGTGGGGTCAGTGTGAGCACTCGGCACCTGTACTCAGGATATTTGCTAAGTCCCTCTACATTCTGAACACAATTCAGGATTTTGACCTAGAAAGGAACCTGTCTGCATACCTGATTGCTTCCCCCTCCCATATGTTGTCTTGAACTTGTATTCAGCTAACCACCAGTGCAACACCAGTGCAATATTTTGCCAGCTTTCCCCTTCCTTCAGCAATCCCTTTCCCCCCTTGGAAAGATAAGTTAGATCCAGGACTAAATTGACAATTTCCCTTCCCACTGCAGTCCTCCCTCATGTCATTACTCAGGGTCCCTTATCCCTTAGGAACAGCATTTTGTTGAGATCACTGGGGCTGTATTGGTGGGGGGGAGGCAGGAAAGTTCCATTCTGCCATTGGACAATTCCGTCTGGAGTTGTGGCACCTGTGTGAACAAATGACCCTGCAAGTCAGGAAACTGCAGTGAAGAGAGAAAATCAGATAAAATCACCCCTTCTTCCTTATATACGCAAACCGAGCTGTTTGGACAGAAGAGGGAGAAGGGAGACGATTTCACTCAGTTCCTCGTCCTCTTTAGTGCAGTATCCTGATCCATATGCTCTCGGTTGATACAATCCATCGTCTCTTCTGAGAATTCCTTCTTGATTTTGCCATCTAATTGCCATCCTTAGACAAATATCTAAGTGTTCTGTCAAATCTCTGCCTACTGAGAGAGAAGCACATGTGATCACAAAACTCTGAACCTGCTAATTTTCAATAGCCTTAAAAGACTTTATAAAAAGGTGAATGTTTAACTCAGCGCTTGCAGGTAACTCAGAGAAGCATCAGACAACTGCATGCTGCTGTACTGTCGTTGGTGGCAACAGAATATTTCATTACCCTTGTCAGGTTTGCCAACACCTTCTTGGGGAATACCTGGAGATTTTGGGGATGGCGCCTAGGAAGGGCAGGGTTTGGGGAGGGGAGGTACCTCGGGGGACATAGTGCCATAGAGTCCACCCTCAAAAGCAGCTATTTTCTCCAGGGGAACTGATCTCTGTCATCTGGAGGTCAGTTGTAATCCTGGAAAATCTCCACCCCCCCACTTGGAGGTTGGCAACCCTACCCTTATCACTGAATGGGGATTATCTCCTTGTAGATGATCCAGCTGCTGGCCTGTGACCTTCTGCTGTCTCTTCGCACCACTCTGTGGCAGAAACAGATGAACACCAGCCAGGCTGTGGGAGAGACCTACCATGCTTCTGCTTCTGAGCTTACTGGATTCCAGCGTGATCTTGGCAGCCTACGAAAACTGGCCCATAGTTTTAGACCTGCTTATCGAAAGGTAAGGCTCATGCTTCTTGTACCGAGTGTGTCTGAGGAAGGAAATAATAGTGGCTGCAGTTTCTCAAGGAAGTAGAAACTGTAGCTGTCCCTTGAGTTTGTCATTCCATTTTAGGTTGAAGGAACAAATGTTTTAAGGATTCTTTTGCACATAATCTAGCAGTGTGTTTGTAATAGCTGTTTACTGTTGGCTTACTACTGTTGGCTGCAAGCCTAAGGCGTGTACCCAGATCCACAGCAGTACAAAGGTGTGCTGTGAAAGATTGCTGAAATGTTAAGGCCACGAGTTGCCTTATGCCCTTCCTTTCCTTCCAGGTGTTCCTCCATGAGGCCACTGTGCGCTTGATGGCAGGGGCCAGCCCCACACGCACTCATCAACTGCTGGAGCATAGTCTCAGGCGTCGGACCCCCCAGAGCAGCAAGCAAGGTCAGTAAGCTCTTTCCTTCTTGTCCAGCCATGGAAACGGCATTTTAAAAGCCAAGGCCAGCTGTATTGCTTTGTGGGCTTAGCTCTCTATGAGAGCTGGCCCTCTAAACTGCATGATGGCGGGGTGGGGGCGGGGGGAAGAGAAGCTGCTGATAAGAACCACATTCCTGGAGAGAGATGTGATCCGAAGCATAGTAGAAATGGTTTTGCTGTACAACGGTTGTTAGCTTTCTTAATTTACCTTGGCAGAGCTGCTATGATCTAGAAGGCCTGAGAATTTCAGCTTTGCAGTAAAAATCTTGCTGAGTTTTGTGAACCTTGAACTAGAACACTTACAGCGCAATCCTGAGGCCTGCTGGTTGCACTGTGGTCGGCTGCCGGTGTAACTGTGGCAGCGCTAGTCTGCTCCCCAGAGGGTTTCATTAGTGAGAGTCCAGCAGGAAAAAGAGTGTATTGCTAGTTTTTTTGAAGCCATAACTGCGCCATAGGGTCCCATCCGGGTGTTGTGTTGGGCCGCAACGGGAAGAGTAGGCAGAACCAATCGGGCTGGCAGGAGGGGCCCCCTAGCTTTGTGCACATCACAGCCAAGGGGCAGGAAGGGGCAGGGCCAGGGATCAAGGCTCTGTGTCTGTGACATGCCCACCTACCCCCTTAAAGGGACTGGGCCCTGCTATCAGTCCCTGGCAGCTGACGGAGTTGGCATGGGCCCCAGCAATCTCCCTGCCACAGAGACCCCAGGCAGGCCTTTGGTTAAAGCGATTTAAAGGCTGCCATCACCTTGAAAGGTGCATGAGGACACGACAAAAAAAGTCTGTCCAGTGACAGGTGTCCTCCGCTCACTAGTGGGTGCCTCCCAGCAACCCAGCCACCCTAGCCAGGAGAGGGGGCCACTGGGGTGTGCTCAGATATAGGGGCACGCAGTACTGCTTTCGGATCCCCCTATAGCCTCCTCAAAGGGGCAGAAGTGATTTGGGACTGAAATGACCATCATTCCACTCTGGGTGCTGTCATTTCACTCCAAGAGACCATCATTTGAAATCCATTCTGCATTCATTGTAACTTTTGTGTGCTGTAATGTATTGTAGTGGAACTCATGCAAGCCATTTGGCATTTCTGGCTGCCAGTGTGGCCAATGGGCATTCCAGCTTCTCCCATTGTTCCCAATGGGTAATCCTGTAAGTTGATTCAGTGCGTCCCCTCTCAATGCACTCCTGGCTGTCCCCAGTGTCCCTTGCAACATCAGCAGCCCCTCCAGGTGCTGCCACAGAAGCAACCAACCCCTCCATGCCCCAGAGAAAGCATCCTTCCTTCGTAGCAGGACTCTAGCTGCTCCTGCTCAGTTGCCCTCTCCAGGGCCGCAGCAAGGGCTCCAACTCCCCTGCTATAGCATCCAGGACCTGACTCAGATGCCTGCCTCCCCTACCAGTGCCCTCCCCACCCCCCTCCAAAGACATTGCGTCTGCCCACTGCATTGGCTTTCCCCACCCCAGCCACTGATTCCAGGACCCTCCGTGATCCTCTGCCCCCTCAGTGATGCTTTCTCAGGTATCTCTCCCCCCCCTTCCTGGAGCAGACACACAGTTACTAACTTCATTCATTTACTATGTTCATTGCCCACCTTTCTCCCCCCCCCCAAGGGGACCAAAGTGGCTCACGTTGGGCATTTGTGCAAAGTGCTCACCCCATAGTGCTAAGCGCCCTTTCTGTGCTTTTCCTGTCACCAAAGTGCCTCGCTGCTCGCTCCAAGTCTGAACGGCAGGGAGCTCTGAGACAGAGACCCATGCCATACATCCCACCTACCAAGTTGGGATTGGACGTCCTGGCCAATGTTTTTGTAATGTTGCACCTCTGACAGTGGGTGTTCTCAGGCTCAAAGGGTTCAGAGAGCCAGCTAACTCTGGCCATGCTCCCAGAACCACCCACAGCCACATTGGCACAGGGGTCTATGGCTTGGTTGTGCCGACAGGCAGCCGATTCAGGGTTACAGCAGAGTGGTGCTGGGGGCCTGCACTGGCGTAGATGGCCCTTACACCAGTGCATCTCAGAGATATGCCATTGTAAAAGTTAGTCGGCTCCCTGAGCACTTTTATTTATTTATTTATTTCTATCCCACCCTCATTCCTGGCAAGCTGGGCTCAGAGCGGGTCACAACATGATCATAAAACATTAGTTAAAACATACTTTAAAACTCATACTTTAAAACTTTGGCGGGGGAGTCCCCCTTAGGATTGCGCTGTTTGCGATGGGTAGTATATCAAGTAAATGGGAAGACTTCTCTCTCACAGACTGAGAATTAAAAATATGCTACTGTCCAGACTTAAAGCTTGTTTTAAGTTATCAGTTACTTCAAAAGGTAAAAATATCAGAAGTCTCTCACTCTTGGTTTTATTTCGATGATCCAGGGATAGATCCTGGCTTAAAAATGTGTTAAAAGTAATAAGTAGTCATGGTGCAAAGATACTCATCACCTGACATTTGAGGTTGCTGATTTTACAGAAAAGAAGGCTCAGCATGTTGAGGGTTGGCCTCGCCCACCTGCGGAAGTGTCACCGTTGTTATGTCAGGACAAGGCTGCTAAGTCTGGGATGCCGGCCAGGTCTCAGCTTGGGGCATCCCCGCCTGTAGAATAAATTATTGCCTCGAGCTTGAGTAGTAGGTGTGTTGGTTGTTTCTCTGGCACTCAGCGGCATCGCGTCGGGCAGCAGTTTGCAGAGTTTGCATTTCGTTAAACTCCCGTGGAACATCGCTTACCTCCGTGCATCTGTTTGGATATTATCAGTGTCGGGCCTTTGTTCTAACATCACTTCTTTTTCACACCTAGGTGAATTGGATGCGCTTCCCGGTCAGAGAGAGCGAGCGACGGCCATCCTCTTGGCCTGTCGCCACCTGCCCCTCTCATTTCTGTCATCCCCAGGCCAGCGAGCTGTTCTGCTGGCGGAGGCAGCCCGCACTCTGGAGAAGGTTGGGGACAAGCGCTCCTGCAATGACTGTCAGCAGATGATTGTGAAGCTGAGTGGGGGAACAGCCATTGCTGCCTCTTAACCCGGGCAGAAAGAGGGGCACATGGCAGCTTCCCATGGAACTGGATTCCTGCCCCTTTATACCCTCCTCCCTTCGTTTTTGAACACTGTTCTAGGTTAGGACCATGGAAATTTCATTATGCTAGACGCGGTAGGATCTTGGAGTAAACGACCTTTTCGCGGCTAGTGAAGTCCTTCCAGGTGCAGTGGGATGGCTACATTGGAGAGTGGTTTTTCTCACTGACAAAAGAGCCTACAGCACTTTAGAATAGAGAAGCATCCCTTTCCCATTTAAGGAGGGGCCGGGTTCAGGAAGCTTGACTTTCTTCCTTTTTGACAGAACAATTTGTGACCAGAACATATTTGGGAGCATGTGCTGCGGAGGCTGCAAAGAGGTGTCCTAAACCCTTTGCCAGCATCTGAAGTGGCTCTTGATCTGCGGGTTAAATCCTATGTGCTTAGGCAGGCCCAGAGAGGCTCTAGCTAGGGTAAGCTTTCCTGGTTCTTCCTGGGTTATTTTTTAAAAAAAATCAAAGCCTTTCTATAGATTCTTTGTTTCTCGGAGGGCATTGGGTGGTTATGCTAACTCTCCCGGAGAAGCTTATCACAGGTTTTATGCAATTTGGGGGTTTTATAGCAATGTTTTGTGGCTTTACAAGCTTAATAGGGACAACAGTAGGTTTTTTAATCTCTTCTATCTCCTTCCTCCTACCCCTCACTTTGTGTGTCTCTCTGTCTCCTGTTGATCTGCAGAGCTGTCACTAGGCTAGGGACTGAGCCTTCTTTCTGTGTGCTGCCTCATGATTAACGGAAAAGAGAAGGCAAAATATGAACTAAATAAAAATATACTGGGAGTTTTCTCACATACTAATTTCAGTGGCATTTACTTCCATGTAAGTGTGTGTAGGACACAGCCATTGGAGACAGACTTGGAGCGTGCCTTTCTTTGCTCCCTTAAGTGAGCATAGCTCTGTTCTGCCATTTTCCAGAATGCTTGGCGGGGGGGTGGGGGAGCCATGAGAGTTAAGCAAATTTAAAGATGGTTTTATATGTATAGCATTGCCCTGGGAAAAAGTAGAATGGTTATAGCGATGCCTCTTGTTGAGAGAACAGTTTTTAAGAAAATAGATTGTGCATTGCATGGAGTCTGAGTTCCACAAACCGTTTTTGCCTTCCCCCGGCTAATTACACTTTCTGTATCCTTCCTGTGTGTCTGTTTTTCTTTCCAAATCAATAGTAATTCCTCTTTTTTGAGAACAAAAGTCTAAAACTTGGGAACACTTTTTTTTCTCTGGGAATGCCCATGGATGTGTATATTGCGTTGGACCTTGGTTTTGTTCTGTTTATTGCTGCCCGCCCCTTGCAAATCCTGCTGGACACTGCTGGGGAAATAGGACTCACAATTAAATTCCCCCCTGCAAGCCTCCAGCAAATAACTTTAGTTCAAATAAATGTCTGGCATCCTAAAATGCACAGAAAGCTGGCGCGTGTGTGGATGGGATTTTTGTATGTTGCAGCAGTTACAGAATTGCTGGAGTGCTGTCCAAAATCACGCCAATAAGAAATGCATATCATAGGATATCAAATTTTAAAATTCCATTCATAGAGTGACCCTGAATCTAATACTGTAATAAAACGTTAACTTCCATTGTATTGGGAAGTCAGTGATAGATTGGCTTTTCTCAATAGTCCTGAATATTTTGGAATAAAGAAGATGCGTATTTACTTGAATGAACGTTCTTTTTACCCATGTGTGGGTGTATGTGTAAAACCTTCCATTTATATCTTCTGCCTTGTTCTGTCCTCAGAAGCTCAAAGTAACATCACAGTTATCCCTTGGATAATTGGATGTTACTTTGTTAACACTGGCTGACAAGTGGGGTTTGTCTCCTTGACTTTCATTGCATTATGATGTAGGTAATCTTGGAGGCTTCCTCTGTAAACTATGCTATCTGCCATAGCAAAAGCTGTGCCTTGCTACATGCAGTGCAGTTCAGCATAGCACACACTTGCTAGGCTGAAATCCTGTCCTCCTGTGTAGCAGACCAGAGTGCCATCTTGTTATCTAAGGGCACTTCCCAATAGCAGCTTTCCCCAGTAATGGTTGCACCAAATGAGAAGGGTAACAGCAACTACCTCAATGAAAAGTTACCTCCTAGCACAGAGAGATTTGGCTGGCTCTGTGCCTCCAAAGCAGATCCCTCTGATCTGTTTACAGTAGCCGCAGTCAGGGATTGGCATAGACCTTGTGTAGATTGTGGGTGCCTGCCATTCTGATCTCCGACACTTGAAAGCTTCTCCATCTTGGAAGGTCTTAAAGCAAGCGGTTAAACCTGTATTATTAGCTTCCTAAATTTCCAGGTAAGGTAAATGCATCTCTGACTGCATCTCCCACTGATCTTGTGGAACTCTGTCGTCATCTCACAGTTCCATAGATTTAAAGCCAAGCAAGCTGTTTATGCTGACGAGCAGGAGCGAATGCTGCAGCCAAGGGTTGGGCATTGCAGTCAAGGGCAAAGTTAAACGCGAGAAAAATCTCTTGAGGGCAGGATTGAGCTTGTGGAATGACACAGACAACCTTTGCATATATGGGACTTCCACAGGGTAATTCTGCCAGGGCTGACTTTCCGCATATTTTTGGCATTTCTGTCTCTTCACCCCCTGCCACTGGCTATGTAAGTTGCATCCCTCACATGCCTTTTTTTACATGTTTATTTATGGGTCTGTTGTCTCTCAGTCTACCCCTATATTGTTTTTATGTATATAGTGTAATTTTTATATATATATATATATATATGATGTGAAAAAGTATCTATTTATCCCAATAAAATTAGGCATATGGATACTTTGCTTGTAAGATGATTTAGCTGGTGACAGTGTATGTTCCAGTTGTGCATCCTGTCCTAGGGATGATTGTGTGACTGTTGGCTAATAAAGACAAATAGTACTCAAGGTCTGGTATTCTCATTAACGAAACTTCCTTCAGATTTGCGTTTTGACTGAAATGATGAATATCTAAACTGACCCCATACAATATGTGCATTCTAGATGTTATGGTGCTAAAGCAAAATGTGAGTTGCATGGTATTCGGATGCAATAGTAAGCAGTTTCGGTTTTATTCTGGGGTCATCATTCGTGTTTGGGCATCAGACCAGAGGTGTAGTCTAGCATCCCTTTTGCCCCAGTGGCCAACCAGATGGCTCTTAGAAGCCAACAAGCAGGGGTCACTCAAAGCCTTCCACTCTTGTCCTGCAGCAGCTCTCGTTCAGAGAGATGCTACATTTGAACGTGGGTTCCATTTAGTCAACATGGCCAGTAGCCATTGTTGGACTCTTATCCATGAATGTGTCTAATTCCCTTTCAAAGCCATCCCAGTTTGTGGCAAACCTATCATTTTGTAGCAGTTAATTTCTCAAGATAATTGCATTGTATGAAGAAGTACTTATTATGTCTGTCCTTAATTTTTTATCAGTTCCCTCTTACTTGCCAGTCTTCTAAATTAAGAAGCTTTTCTTTTATGGGAAAATGTCTCCTTGGTTTTTTTATCTAAAGTGCATCATCGTGTCTTCAGGGCAGTTGGTTGGGTTGGTAATAGAGTATTCCAAATATTGTGAGTTTTTGAATCTAGTATTTTCCCATGAGCTTTGTGCCTGTAAGAGCTAGGCTTCAGAAGCTTCTAGAGCTAGGTGTGGAGATCTCCTCCCGCCTGCAGGGTTATTGTTGGGACTGAGCACGCACAGAGAGGAAGAGCTGCATCTTCCTGCTCTACTCTTTAGTTCACTGCAGCGTCAACTGGGAGCCTTCTCCATGAGATTTTCTTTCTCACAGCTAGTTGTTCTCCACTGTCAACCATGCTTGAAGATAACCTAGCCACACCGTGAGAAGGATTTTAAAAAATTCCTTATATAGTTTTTCCCTCAGTGGTGGTGCTCAGGTGTCTGTGGCTCAAAAAACCGCTCTCATGCACTGTCTATTGGGGGAGGGGGAATCCTCTTCTGTATAGTTCAGGTATTTCTATATATATTTCCTCTTAGGGATAGAGCAGAAAATCGTTTCAAGCACTGTCAGTGGTAGGGGGGGCATAAAATCCTCACAGTGTAGTTAGGTTATTTCTGTACATTGTTTTCCCTTCAGTGACTGTGCTTTTAGCACTATGGTACAGCAGTTATTTCTGAACATGGTTGACAAAAAAGAAAAGCCTGTCACGGGGGAGCAGCATGCGGGCATTTGATTCCTGGGCCGTTCACTGGAAGGTCACTAAGAAGGTGCGCTGGCATTGTGCTGTTTGTAGGCTTTCCTCTGGAATGAGCCCTTCTTGCCTTGAAAGACATAGCGGACTCAGCTGCATCTGTGCAGTCTGCTCCTTGCTTCCTCTGCCCAGTCTGACAATCGAGGCTCAGCTTGGAGGACAGCCCTTGAGGACTCCCACCTCTTCTGGGGGCCTAAGAAGAAGTGTTACCCTTAAGTAGGCAGACTCCACTTCAGTTGGGGGAATTAGCTGGAGACAGAGAGCGAGAGGGGGTAGCTGGGTTTGATAACCTATGTGTACCAGAGTAGTCCTGGGGGAAAACTCTCAAATGAGCAGGCAGTTGTATAATTAAAATATGGTTTTATTAAAGAATAAAAATAGTAAAGCAAGCAATATAATTTTAAGCAATGAACATACGCATACAAAGTATATGAGAGCTGACTAAGGCCTTTTCGGCACAGGTGGTTTCCATTGGATATGCTGCTCTCTCGATGCACGGTATTTGCAGTCGAATTCTCAGATCACTCTGCACAGGGGCTCCCCTCCCCCCCAATAAATTCCCAGAGTAGTTGTGATTACTCAGAGTAAATTTCTGCATGCGCCAGTGAAAATGCGGAGCATCTGAACCAAGGGGGAGTGGTCACCGATGTAATCGTCGTTATGTGGCTTGCCACCTCATGCATGCTCTCCAGCAATAAATTGATCTTGCGATAGATCGCAGGTGGCAAAAGGGCACTTGTGGGTGAGACCCCCCCTTCTGTAAATACTGCTTTGTAATTGGGTGTTGTGTTTTTTTTTTAATATGTCACCAGCCCCATGGTAGGATTCTTTCATTTTAACAGCCAAGTAGCCCCCTGCCTGGCTAAAAGGATGTTAAATTGGGACTGGAGAAATAAGCAGCCGTGTAGGTAGTTGGTTATTATTTCAGCATTATATCGTCAGTCCTGCACTTGCAAATAAACAAACAAAAAAGATGGCTTCAAGGGAGGGGTTGGATGTGGGGGGAAAGACAATTGGGGGAGAGAAACCTGAACTGGCAAGTATGCATAGGACCAGCTTTTGATTTGGGATTGAGGCAGACTTTAAACTCTGAATAAAACAGCATCCAGAAAATGTGGGGAAAACGAGAGGGGGAGAAAAACGTGCATAATGAAAACAGCCCCAAAGTAGTTGGGGGTGACGGAGATGGAAACACCCTGTGCATTAAAGGCCTAAGAGAAAAGAGAGGAAGTTGGATAGGGTTTCAGGGATGGGTGATAGTTACCAGTCTTGAGGGGACATCTAGGGAAAGCAGCGCTTGTGAGAAAAGCGACCAGTGTTTCCAAGAGCAAAAGGAAGAACCCACACACAAGTGGGGTTGCACGCACAGATCCAAGATACACAAACACTGAATGGCCAAAGGGCCAATATTTATACCTCAAAAAGGGTCCTGAGGCGGAATGAGGTAAGCTGACAAGAAAGACAAAGAATTGATTGCTTTTCCAGGGACCAACAAAAAAGACAAGAGAGGCTTGATGGGTCTTCAGGACCCAAGAGATTGCCGGGGGTATTCTCTTGAATACTGATTGATTCCTGGGATGGGTGCAGATAGGGTAAGTAATGGTCTGCTCGGAGCGCTGATTAAATCACCTTAGGGCAAGACAATGGGGATTAGTTAGCCTCATTGTCCAGCCTGGCACACCTTAGAGCCAGGGGCAAAGTTCAACTGCCAACCGCCTTCCTGCCCAGGCTCGACACACAGGAAATCACAGGTAAGTCCAAATTTCACTATTTCCCCTACTCACAAATGACCAAGTTACAGTCATTATTTCATGCTTGTTTCTCTCTCTTCCCCCCCCCCCCCCGAATGCTGAGACCCCAAGTAGAGTATGGGGAAATCAAAAAGAGCTTTACTAAGGGGAATAGTTTGCACACGAAAGTATTCAGGCCAATGTCAGGCATACAGTAGCAGATGGTTGGTAGTAGAATGCCCATTTTAAGATGCCAAGAGCCTGGCCTTTTGTGGGTGCCACCCTACTAATGGGCAAGATCAACAACTGCCCCTCGTACATGTGCATTGTGTGTTGTGGCCTCTGCCTTGTGGAATGGCCTGACTGAGGTCAGGAAGGTTCCCAGGCCGCTTGTGTTTCTGCAAAGTATGTTAAGCAGAATTGTTCTGAAGGACATCTGTATAAAGGGGTAATGTCTATAACAACATTTGTGTAAAGGGTAATAAATCTAAAATATACTAAAGGCACTTTAACAAAAGGAAGCGGGACTGAACTATACCACTGTGTATTGTGTGTTTATCTTTTTTGCTTTATGTATGATCCTCCTCGAGAGTCAGTAGTGTAGTGGTTAAGCTGTCGGACTTGGACAAACCCCCACTCATGCCATGGAAGCTTGCTAGGTGACTTTGGGCCAGTCACACACTCTCAGCCCTGACCCTGGCTACTATTTGGATGGGAGACCTCCAAGGAATACCATGGCTGGGACATGGAGTCAGTCAATGGCAAACCACCTCCAGAAGTAAACTGTGACTGGATGGATGGATGGATGGATGGATGGAGAGAGAGAGAGAGAGAGAGAGATCTATATCTATATATCTATCTCACTGCTTTGTCCTTATACTTATGTAATGCCATTTTATGCATTGTCTAATACTTCATGCCTTGTTCCAGGTAGCTGTAATCCTGTACTGGTTGCATTGGTTGACACTGAGGTGGAATATAAATAAAGTAAATAAAAATAAATATACAGACTGTTTGCATTTTATTTTTCTAGTGGCCAGCAGAGGGCGGCAGCAGCTGAGCAAAGTTTTAAGTTGAAAAAACAAAACCCCTCTCAAAACTGGAGCTTTTTGCGGAGGTTATTTTTGGTTTTCATAGCACCCAAACTGGAATCATGAACATGTACCCTAAAAGCCCTCAGTCAGGGCTTACATGGGAGGTGGGAATCTAAGGTAGCATCTCTCTGCCTGTGCCAATAGCTCTTGCTGCAATACTTCATTTTCATTATTCTTTGAATAGTGTAAATAAAATATACACACTTACATAGCATGGAAAACTTGCTCCTAATCAGCCCTCCCTTCTCCAAAGCAAAAGGAAAGCTTTAAACTATCCAGCTGAGAGCATACAGCATCCAAAGATGGCAAAATCAAAAATTGGCCTTCCTTTCCTTTTTGAAGACATTTTCTCTTGGGATTAGTGTGTTAAGTATATGAACATGAGACATAACACATTTTAAAACAAGACAACAACAATAACAGCAGGGAACTGGGAGAGTCCAGAAAGAGGGACAAACTGGGTTTGGGGGGGGGGCTGGTTAATATAAAAGACACCAGGAGAAGGTTTAGTGAGGAACTTTTACTTTGAAGAAATTAAGAAAGAATTTTGATCAGTGTTAAGATGTGCTTTAGACTGCACTAGCCATTGGTTTATGTTTAGCTACACATTGCAGGAAAACCCACTGGTGCAGTCCCAGAGGGTTCCCCCACATCTGCCCCAATCTGCACAATATAGTAGGGTTTTAGCCCATTGATTTGAATCCTGTGATAAACACGGATGGAAACTGAAGGGGGGAAAGGTACTGCTACTCATTTGCATGGGCCAATTCATTGAGCAATAAGCAAACGGTAGAATTATCTCTGCTTACAGTTCACACACACACACACACACACACACCCCACACACAAAATCTCAGGACAAAACTGGTGTTGCTGGAACTGTGTGACCTGTAATCTTCCTTCCCCCAGATGGCTACATATCCATGAAGAAGAAGAGTTGGTTTTTATATGCCGACTTTCTCTACCACTTAAGGGAGACTCAAACCGGCTTACAATCACCTTCCCTTCCCCTCCCCACAGCAGACACCCTGTGAGGTAGGTGGGACTGAGAGAGTGTGACTAGCCCAAGGTCATCCAGCTGGCTACATGTGGAGGAGTAGGGAAACAAATCCAGTTCACCAGATTAGCCTCTGCCGCTCATGTAGAGGAGAGGGGAATCAAACCCGGTTCTCCAGATCAGAGTCCACCCTGATAGTGGAAGGAAGCTCTTCTCTGCCTTTCAGGGACTGAAATTTCTTCACGTTGGCCTGTCACTCCACCCTTCTTCTCTCTTCTCCTCCCACACACTACTTCCCAGAAGCAAAATAAGGTTGGCAGAGATTTTTTGTTTGGAGGGCCTGTTCCTGTTTTGCTATTAAAGATTAATACTCCTGTGGGATTCTCAGCTTAAGATGCTCAAATGAGGCCATTCTGCTCTGGGCATCAGCGCAAGTTCTTTGTTTCTCTTCTGATGGTGCCAGTGTTTTTGTGAAGGCAAGATCCTTTTGCTGCTTCTCGCTTTCAGAAAACAGCAACTGTGGCAGCAGTTCTGCGTGAGCAGATGCAATTGGAAACTTACTTAGCCTTTAAGCCAACTTTTGTCACTGGCAGGCTATCAGTTGCAGGGTGGGGGTGGGGGGATTGTGCCCGTGAAGCCAATGGATCTGACATACCCAGCTCCAGATTACCCTCTGCTGTAAGAGTCCTGTGGGATCCTGCCTGATTCCAAGTGTGATAAGTCATTCTTTTCTTGAGAGAGATTATTTTTACTTCACCAACCTATCGCTTCTATAATGGCCCAGGAAACCGTTGTCTCCCAATTATGTCAACGGGGAGCTTTTATGCTGCTGATAGGACAGGCGCTATGATCAGGCCTAAATTAAAACCATATATAACATAGCCATGATCAAGCGCTCCTATCTTTTTTTTAAAGAAAGGTTAGAATTTATTGGAGGAGGGGGCTGAATCAGATCAGGGTCACAACATTGGAGGGGGGGAGGTTTAACCCTTCAACTGCTGTTTCTAGATTTAAATTATCCCCTCTCCCCCCCCCCCCAAGTTAGTATTTGCCTCATGAGGGAAAGCATATAGGAACATGACCACCAGACAGGAGGAGGACTGTGTGTTTCTAGAAGTGTGTGTACCTGCTTTCGACCTTCCATACAAATTCAGTAAGAAAAGTATGAAATGCTTGCAGCCTTCTGCTCTTAGTGTGGTGAGTGGTTAAGAGTGTCAGACTAGTTTCTGGGAGACCTGGGTTCAAGTGCCCACTCATGCCACTGAAGCTTGCTGGGTGACCTTGGGCCCATCGCACTCTCTCAGCCTAACCTACCTCACAGGGTGGTTGGGAGGATAAAACGGAGAAGAGGAGAACAGTGTAAGCTGCTTTGGGTTCCCCACTGAGGAGAAAAGCAGGGTACAAATGAATTACCGGTAAGTGAATAAATAAAGCGCACCTTAGGAGAAATGGCTCCCAGGTTTCTGGACCACTTAAACCATGGAAGTGTGGAACTGTCTGCAGGGATCTTGTGCCTGAAGTCAAAGCGGAACTTCGACGCCTCTTGTGGGAGCCCGGCGGATGCTGCTGGGAGTACAAGATGGGGTACTGCAGTGTGGCATAAAGGAAGCAAGATAATTTCCTCCACGGCCATAAAACAAGGTTCCCCTTTAAGAAGGCTACAGAAAGTCATCTAAGTTTTTCCTCTTTTTGTTTCAGTCCTGACCAAGTCTATCTGACGGGCTGGGAAAATTCATGTTAATATTAACTCGTGACAGCAGTTTAATTCCCACGGGTGGAGAGCTTTGAATCTGCAGGTGACCAAGCCTTTTGGCTCCCCCCCCCACCTTCACTGCTATTTGTCCAGTGATCTGCGAAGAGGCTGTTGCCAGGACTGTTTAAAAGGAACCAGGATGCCTTCTGTCTGTACCTGCTCCATTTATCACAAGCCAAAACAGACCATATCTACCTGTCAGAGAATTTGATTAATCTTCTGGTCTGGCAAGATAGTGGGAATACTCACCTCTGAGCATGCCTAGTCTTGTCCAAATGAGGTGATGTGCCAGGTAGCAAATATTTTGGTTCCCCAATGCCTTGCTGCTGAAGACTGTTGACTTCTGCTTTGAGACATTCTCCTTCTCCCTTTATGTGTCTGAACAGTCCATTGCAGAAGTGCATGCATCAGGAACACAAGACGAAAAGGGGTAGTAGTGGAATTAAACAATGTGACCAGCAGGGCTTTACTTTAGGGGCTATATTTTTTATAGGAAGCATTCAGATGTGCAACTGAACACGTAAGAGCAGCTACGGTGTCATGGTTAAGAAGATGGCCTGTGGGTGGGGAAATCCTGTGGTTTAAAAGGCATTAAAGCCAGAAACTCTGTAGATGTTCTTGGGCAAGTCCCTGTTCTCTCAGTCTCTGCCTTCTTACATATGGGATTACTACATTATGTAGGAGCCCCGTGGCGCAGAGTGGTAAGCTACAGTACTTCAGTCCAAGCTCTGCTCACAACCTTAGTTCGATCCCAACAGAAGTTGGTTTCAGGTAGCCGGCTCAAGGTTGACTCACGAGGTCGGTAAAATGAGTACCCAGCTTGCTGGGGGTAAAGGGAAGATGCCTGGGGAAGGCACTGGCAAACCACCCTGTAAACAAAGTCTGCCTAGGAAACATCGGGATGTGACGTCACCCCATGGGTCAGGAATGACCCGGTGCTTGCACAGGGGACCTTTACCTTTATGAGGATTGCTGCCTATATATGTGGTAATTGAAACTTCCAGGCCAAAATGTGAAGAAATTCTGCAAAGTATAAAATATAGGATTGCCAACCTCCAGGTGGTTGCTGGAGATCTCCTGCTATTACAACTGATTTCCAGGGGACAGAAATCAGTTCCCCGGGAGGAAATGGCTGCTTTGGCAATTGGGCTCTATGGCATTGAAGTCCCTCCCCTCTCTAAACCCCGCCATCCTCAGACTTCACCCCCAAAATCTCCAGATATTTCCCAACCCAGAACTGGCAACACTAATAAAATGGTTTTGGCTACCTCAAATAAACGCGAACCATTTCTGCTATAGCAAAAGCAAGGGGAGGAGGCCGAGTGACCGCCGTACTCTAATACACATGATGGCAGTATGGGGCACTTCTATTATTTGGCTAAGGACAAAAATGAACAAACCAAAATTACTTCAGTCTTAGTAGCCTCAACACTCTGGTTCTTTGAGAAGGTGATCGTCATGCCCTTTTCCTGTCAGTCCCTTGACCTGTTTCACCTACTTCTAATTCCGCCTTCCGATCCTATCCAGGCCAATTGTCTTCTGTGCTATCCAAGAAGCAAGCGACAGATGGCACGTTCATATAATCATAGAGTTGGAAGGGACCAACAGGGTCATCTAGTCCAACCCCCTAAATACTGCAGGAACTTCACAACTATCTCCCCCCCAGACACCCCAGTGACCCATACTCCATGCCCAGAAGATGTCCAAGATGCCCTCCCTCTCATGATCTGCCTAAGGTCATAGAATCAGCATTGTTAACAGATGGCCATCTAGCCTCTGCTTAAAAACCTCCAGGGAAGGAGCGCTTACCATCTCCCGAGGAAGCCTGTTCCACTGAGGAACTGCTCTGTTAGAAAATTCTTCCTAATGTCTAAACAGAAACACTTTTGATTTAATTTAAACCCGTTGGTTCTGGTCCAACCTTCTGGGGCAACAGAAACCAGCTCGGCACCATCCTCTATGTGACAGCCCTTTAAGTACTTGAAGATAGTTATCATATCCCCTCTCAGTCTTCTCCTCTTCAGGCTAAACATACTCAGCTCCTTCAACCTTTCCTCATAGGACTTGGTCTCCAGACCCCTCAGCATCTTTGATGCCCTCCTCTGGACACATTCCAACTTGCCTACAGCCTTTTAAAATTGCGGTGCCCAAAACTGAACACAATACTCTAGGTGAGGTCTAACCAGAGCAGAGTAAAGCGATACCATCACTTCGCGTGATCTGGACACTATACTTCTGTCGATACAGCCCAAGATCGCATTTGCCTTTTTAGCTGCCACATCACGCTGCTGGCTCATGTTCAGTGTTTGGTCTACTAAGACCCCAAGATCCTTTTCGCACAGTAGCACAGAGATTGTGTAAGCAGGGCTATGCCTCCCCAGACCTTAACCTGGCCCTCTTTTCAGTGCCAGAGTTTAGCCCCAGAATATTGAAATTAACCTGATAAACCAAGACCATCTGTGAGTATATGCAGAGTGCTTTTTCATTACCCATAGAGACTATTGTCCAACATCTTGGATTAGAGAAGCTGTGGCTGAGTGGTAGAGCATCTGTTTTGCATGTAGAAGGTCCCAGGTTCAATCCACATAGGGTTGCCAACCTCCAGGTACTAGCTGGAGATCTCCTGCTATTACAACTGATCTCCAGGCGACAGAGATCAGTTCACCTGGAGAAAATGGCCGCCTTGGCAATTGGACTCTATGGCATTGAAGTTCCTCCCTTCCCCAAACCCTGCCCTTCTCAGGCTCCGCCCCAAAAACCTCCCACTGGTGGCAAAGAGGTACCTGGCAACCCTAAATCCACAGCATCTCTAGTTTAAAGGATCTACTAGTCTATGATGTGAAAGATTCTGGGGAGTCACTTCCAGGCAGTCAGTACTACTGACCTTGACAGACGTAGCATAAGGCAGCTTCATGTGGAATACAGGAGAGGTGATGGCCGCTAAATAGAGATTTCAAGCAGGGCTCTTGTGCTTTGACAGTTGTGTAGCTATTTTTTTCCAAGCAGGTTTTTACCTGGGCATTTCTTTTCTTAAAAACAAGACTCAACTCCCCTAAAAAGGAGTGCCTGAGGAGATGTCTTGGTCAGACCCTTCTTCCCTCAGGGCAGTTTTCAGATATCAACCTAGGGGCAAAATTCCAGAGTAACACTGTTTGGACTGGAGCTCCCTTACATGTAGCCAGGACGGCTGTTTTTGTGGGCAGAAGGATGGGGCAGAAAACAGAGCGAGCGGCCTGTGCTATTGACAATCTTTGAAGAGGAGACTGTGGAAAGGTGATGATGTTAGACTGCACAAAGTAGCTGGTGTATCTTATAACCCTACCTTTATTCCTCCAGTATACTTTGTCAGTCAGTGAAAACAAAAAGGCCTCTTAACGGATCCCGTCAGACTTTTTGCTTAATCTGTGAAAAATATTCCTGTGGCTTTTCAACTTTTACAAGGCCTTATTTTAATCTGAAAATATCAGATCCTGGAGAGAACAATACCACGTTTGCAGCTGCTGTCTCAAATACCACATTGCCATCCTTCCCTGAATTCCTGCTGAGAGCCATTAATCCTCCAAGCCAGATGCCTGTGTGGTAACCTCTATCATCTGTACAGAATTACATCTTCTGTAAGGAATTTATTAACCTCAGGCTGGCCCAAAGGGTTGCTGATCCTAGTATCAAATCCAGCTAGCATTTGGTGTGGATGTTGGTACTTCTCCATCATGTTCACATGGCTTAGAATCACCATCGCCCAATGGTGTATGTTAATTCCCAGTGAACATGCATGTCTATACATGTATGTACACTATTAAAACACAGGACCCAGACAGACAGACACACTTTTATAGAACTGGATCACTGTGTGTTACACCAGTGGTTAGCACAACTGTGGTATAAACCAAGCCCTTGTAAAAAGGGATGGGCAAATGACAGGAAAAGACTGGTAGAGTGCCTTCACTCTTCAGCAGGGAAGGTGAACACATTTAAAAGAGAGATGGCAGAAGAAGGAATTCCCATGCAGTTGTATACATGTGTTATCCCTAACAACAGCTGGCTGTAAGGAAAACAGTTGGATCCTATGCCTTCAAGTTCTGGAGCCAGTGACCAGTCCCATGTTGTACATGTTTATAGATTCCCCACTATAGCTACATTTTTTAAAAAGGGGGGATTCCTCTCCATAGTGGATGGTGATATATGAGAGCAGAGCTACAATGCCTAGTTCCTTTAGGACAAAGCACCAGAAGGAAGACTCTGTGACAGACTGACAGTGAGCTTCCCACAAAGAGCCTATTTTCCTCAAAGTAGTAATCTTTTGCTGACTTGCCCTGACCCACACACACACACACACCTTTGATTCTAGGCCAATTCTGTATTAAATTGACTTTTCAACTTGTAGCTCAAGTTTTTACAAGAAGCTTCCATGGAATAGGTAACAAATGAGATGTACAAATCCCGTTTATATTCTCTTCCCCCTCCCCCCTCCCAATTAAAGGCAGTGCTCCAGTGTCTTCATGCCAGGCATTCGGCACAAGCCTTCTCACACTTGGGGGGAAGTATCCCTGTGAACAACGCTCAAACATTTTCTCAATGCTCAGTGACCAGTGGAAGACAAACATGGCAGTGGCACAGAAGATTTATATGCAAGAAGAGACAATAACAAAGGGGCTTTAAACCAGAAAGTCTGCAGGAGAAGGACAAGAATAAAACGAAGAATGAAGGAAACTGTGTTAAAGTTTTCTTCCAGCCCTTGACAGTTCCCTGTTGTACACTGTGTTTCTACTTTCAGTGTGATGTTATCCCCCCCTCCATTTTTTTTAACCTTTACTTAAGCACAGTCAAGAAGGAATGTAATACTGGGCAAATGTGCAAACACAATGTAGTGGTTGGTTGATTATTGCAAGAGTTTGTCTTGTCATGTGTTGCGACACTGGTGGTCTTTCTTCCTGGGATGGCAGGGCAGGGCAGAAGCATATTTATTTCCCCCTTTATCGCAACAGTGGGGGTCCCTTAGGTTTTCTGTTGACACTGACCATTTCGGTGTGCATGTGTGATGTAATGAAGAGGTGGACAAGAAACTACGGTCGTGCATCAAATCACAGGGCAACATGCATGCCGGTTTTACCATGCATGCTGACCAAGTTTTGTCAGGACACAGAAAACAGAGGGCCGCACCAAATGGAAAAGTTCTGGCAGGAGCCATGGATGGCTCAGTGGTAACGCTGGCCACTCTTTTCTTTACACTTTCCCTTGCTCCCTCACAAAACCTAGCGGTGCCAGTGGGGAATTACTCTGATATGTCAACAACAGGTGTTCTAGTTTGGCAAGAATGTCCCCACCTCCCAGGCTGCTAGATTATTTCAAAGTAACGGGGGAAATGCAAGAACAAAAAGCAGCTCTGTTCTAGACAGTGACCTCAGTCTTGCTGTTGGTGGTAAAGGGTCGTTGTTGCTGGCCATAGTGGGTAGGTGTCTGGTTGAACGCTTCAGGCAGCTTCTCAACACTGAACTGACGCTTGGTGGTGTAGGCCTGTCTCCGATGGTCGGGATGGCTGTGCTCCCAGCCACCTTTGAAGGCTGGGCTGCCCGCTAGAGTGTGAGCATTGGTTTTCATCACTTTGGCCTTCTGCCCTGGTGTTGCCAAGCCGATCATGGCACAGCCGTCTTGGAGAGGTGGGATGTCTTTCTGATGTAGCGTCAACGGAGGGAAGGACAGAGTGCCTGCCGGTGGCATGTCCACCATGGGAAAGTGCTTGTAGAATTCTTCAGGAGCACTTTCTAGAAGGGAATATGTGAAACAGGGCAGAAAATGATGTCACAATAAGCTTTGCCTCTTTTGGTCCCTTCTACACTTGTTCCATTAGTACTGCTTGGCATTACTCTTCTGTAACCTGCTAGAAGCTGAACTATAACAGTGGTTTGACACCAGCCTCAGTTATAACATCATATTCCTGTAACAATCCTGTCATGCCTGTCCCTATAGCAAAGGCTAGAACTGCACCCTTAGTTATATCCTAAGAACATTTATTCAGTAATTAGTCCCATTGTTTCAGTGGGGCTGACTCCTTAGAAAGTAGGGTTAGGCTGCAATTCTGTGTTGCAGGCTTAACCTGTTAGTTTCTTTTCTATGCTCGATTTTGCTGTTGCAAACCAACAGGAATGAATGAAAGAATGATCGCCACCTTTTTGCTAAACTCCAGCCACTTAATAGTAAATAGGGGAAGGATGTGCCCAGATGGTTAAGCCACGCAGCTCCTTCCCGTCTATGTCCAGGGCAAAGTGTCGATACCAGAGGAAGGGGCTACTTTAACCATTCTTCTTGTGAGTATAACAAGAGGGCTAAAGATTATGAATGGGTAGTTGGTTCATCCTGTGCACATAAGCAGCAGAAAGCTAAGAGGATCAGATGAGGGCAACATCCAATTTAAATGCAAAAATACATAGACTGTAAAAATAAAACATGCTGGTTATTCACACCCGGGGGGGGGGGGGGGGATGCAGAATTAGCTGCTACCACATTGAGCAAATTTCACACTCATTTTAACTGCTGCTACTACATATAATGAAACTCAAGCGGTAATTGTTTCCACCCTACCTGCTAACAGGGCACCTAATTTTCTCTGTTATGTCAAAGATGCCCAATGAAGGATGATTCCCAAAGTTGCTTATATAACAGAGAACAGAGAAAAGGATGAGGAAGGACTTCTGTTGTGCCCTGCCTTCATTTTTGCCAGGGCACAACTTAGGATGTTTTGAGCCTTTGTATGTGGAGATGGATGTGGGCAGACTTCGATGTGGGTGAGACACTGAATGCAAACACCTCAGGGACAATGAACAGGGCAACAGGGCCAACAGCAGCTTCCCCACCCTTCCTCTCCTGTGTATATAATTGTACATCCTTCTTTACACAACAAGTGATTAAAATGTGGAATTCGCTGTCAGAGGATGTGGTGATGGCCACAGGCATAGCTTTCAAAGGGAATTAAGCAGATTCATGGAGGACAGGTCTATCAGTGACTACTGCCACGGTGACTAAAGGGAACCTCCACATTCAGAGTTAGGGTTGCCAACCTCCAGGTACTAGCTGGAGATCTCCTGCTATTATAACTGATCTCCAGCCGATAGAGGTCAGATCACCTGGAGAAAATGGCCACTTTGGCAATTGGACTCTATGGCATTGAAGTCCCTCCCCTCCCCCAACCCTGCCCTCCTCAGGCTGTGCCCCAAAAACCTCCCACTGGTGGCGAAGAGGGACCTGGCAACCCTACTCAGAGCCAATAATACCGGTGCAAAGAGGCAACAGCTGGGGAAGGCCTCAGCCCCTACGCACTGTTACTGGTTGGCCACTATGTGAGACAGGATACTGGACTACATGGACCGTTGGTCTTATCCAGCAAGGCTCTTCCTGTCATGTTCTTTTGCTGATCTGCACAGGGCTGGGAGTATAACTGTAATGAAAATACTGTCTCATGATTAGCATAAAGCCTTCACAGGTAGTAAAAAGATAAAAGCAGCCCTTAGAGTGGCTTCAGTGATGCACCCCTCCTGATGACTATAAGCCAGATATGTGGGCCTCCTTCTTTCCACAACTGCCACAGGCAGCTACTTCTGTGCCATGTAGGCAATCCATGATTTAATTCTTTTAAATTCAAAAATATAATTCTCTTTGAAACAGCTGTGGAAAAATCCACTCAAGTAGTATGTTGAAGGGTGATTAATATGTGTTAAAGGGCAACTTATCCATGCAAAAGTTATTTTTATAAACAGTTCTGTATTCGACACCCCCGTGGGAAGAGGTGAACTATGGTGCCCTCCATTTGTGCCTCATTCCTTCCCAAACTGCTGCATTTTTTAGGCCCTTCTGGCTGATTTCCCCCCCTTTCCTTATAATCAGGGCTGTCCCATTTCCTTCCCACCTCATCCCTACCCCTGTGGGATTAGTGAAATCATAATGCCTACTACTCAACAGAGTGGGATGTTAACAACAATGGGATGATGTCACCCAGTGTGCCAGAATGGGGTCTGTGGGTGCGAATGGGGAGGGAAGCAGAGAATAGCAAGGCAAGCGAGCCTTTGGAGCAATCCAGCAGCACAGCCCACTCACTAAGGGTGACATGCAGTCCAGTTGCACCTACCTACAGCCTTGAGAGTCGCGTATTTGGCATAGTCAGGTGCCTTCTGTGGCATAGTGCTGGCCATTTGCAACCAGTTGTTGTGTGAATGCGGCAGTCCAATCTGTGGGGCAGTGGCGGGGTTAACCACAGCATTGTTCAGATGATTCTTGTCTGAAAGTGTAAAGAGGTGGCAGGAGATGACTTAAGAAGGCATAGAAATAAGGGGGATTTTAAACCTGCAACCAACCCAAAAAGCAAAGCTCCCCCCCAAAAAAGGACAAGGAAACAAAATATGCTTAAAAGAGAAACAAACTTACTATTTAGAAACCAATAAAATCCAGCCCAAATAAAATATGCACAAAATATACCAATGTAATGATAACATCTGGAACACTTCTATAGTTAGTCATGGGACAAGAGACCAAACATGTCCAGACATCACTGTCTCACCAATATACAAAACATTCAAGATGTGATTTTCTCCATGGAAGATCCCAGATGAAAACAGTGATGTTGAAATACATTTTATCTCTTGTCCTATGATTGACAACATGAATGTTTTGTTTGTTATGATTATGATTCCATTCTAGAAAAAGACTCAAATGCCATCAGCCACACTCCTTAGGCTCTCTGCAGTGGTTACTCCATCCTCGAGGAGCCTGTGCCATCCCAATGTGTGTCTGCACCGAAGACTCTCGATGAGTAACAGTTACAGGTAAGCACAACCCTGTTTTCTGACTATAGCCTGGAGCAACCAATCACTCTGTCAAAGAAGCTGGGTCCCACTGCAATAGAAATGAATAGTCCACTTTTTCTGAGAAGGATATTTATAAGTTTACAGGCATTCTGTTATTTATAGTAAGTATGATAAGTATAAAAATTTATGGTAAGTATTAAAATCGCACTAGAATTGTTGGGAATAAATTTTATTGCTATGGCTTTAGTGGATAATACCTAGGAGGTAGGGTCAGCATCATAGACGGTTGGTGGGCAGGGGCAATGGAGGATTAAAAGAAATACCAAGCATCCAAGAAGAAGAAGCTGGTTTTTAATGCTCCACTTTTCTCTACTGCAAGGAGTCTGAAAGTGGCTCACAATCACCTCCCTCTACCAACAGGCACCTTGTGAGGTAGGTGGGGCTGAGAGAGTTCTGAGAGAACTGTGACTGGCCCAAGGTCACCCAGCAAGCTTCATGTGTAGGAGTGGGGAATCAAACCCACTTCTCCAGATTAGAGACCACTGCTCTTAACCACTGCACCATGCTGGCTCCAAGGTTGCTACTTGCATGCCAGAAGTCACAGATGGATAATCTGTGGCAGGAGATGGCACATCACACATGCAGGTGGGCACGGAGACTGGGGGAGAACAAATTCTTTGTAATTGTTATGGAAACCCTGCATCCCACTTTAGACTACTTCTGCGTTCCACTGCTGGCAACTTTCCCATGGGTTTAGAGAATACACGATGGTTGGATCCAATTTAAGACAGTAGCAAAAACATTCCTTTAGTAGGCTGACCATATTTCCTTGAGACAAAAACGGGACATTGGGATGGCAAAAACAGGACAGGGGTTATGTAATATTATCGTAACCCGAATGGAGCACTTTTTCTATGAGAATTTACCCAGCCATGCCTGCATGTAGCATAAGAAATGTCAGAACTGAACGAAACAAACAATGGAAGTGTAATGAGGTGCAAAACGGGACAAAAATGACATTTTAATTAAAAAGACGGGACAGCTGGGAAATATGATAAAAACAGGACTGTTCTGTTCAAAACGATACGTATGGTCAGCCTACCCTTTAGGGCCAGTTCCTGAAAGTGTCCTTGCATCTGCTCTCCAGGAGGTGGCAAACTGAACGTCATGCTTGTGCAATTGACTGTTGTGTTCAGTAAGCAAAGAAAGAAGGACTGGAGGCATTGCTGGCTGGGAAAGGCAAACCCTTGAGCCGCAATGTTCTTAGTGCTGCTTGATGGCTTGGATCATTGTGGTGTCCCTCTCAACACAGAGAACAAAGAGGATTGGGGTGTGTATGTGTGGGCTACAGTGTAGTTTTGGTGTGCGTTCAGTCGAATCTCCATCAGCCTTTTGCCTCTTCCTCTCTTCCCTCTTGTCTTTTCTTGCAAATCCTTGTCCAGCCTATTCCCAGTATTTCCACCCTCACCAACTACCACTCCTTTCATATATGTGATGAAGTGTAAGCTCTTACCTACAAAGATCATGCCCGCAATAAGCAATAAAATAAAAATTAGAATTTCAAAATTCAGCAAAAGACAGTGAAATACGACAATCTAATTGTTCATCTAAAGTGCTTGAACTGGTCATCATGGCCCAACTGGCAGATAACAGTGGTTGATGGAAGGGGAGTCATTAACATCTAACAACTCCCCTGCCCATCAGACTACCACACAGCAGGCCAAACTAACCGAGTCCCTACATGGGAAGGATGTGGAAGAATTTAAGAATACATGGTCAAAGGCCGTTGCATATTGGGATAAACTGGTAAAAAGGAATTTTACTAATTTAGTGAACGAGTTATAGATGCAATTTTAGAAATATGAAATTATGGTTAAACTGTACAACTTTAAACTGTGTTAAGACACTTCTCCGGAAGTCTATTAGTCCGGTGGTGGGACACTGTTTTGGGTGGGTGGTGGGATACAGGGGTACTTTGAATATTATTATTTTAATGTATAAGGAAGTGTTTAAATTTTATATGTACCTGTTTGTATTTTTTGTTTTATTGTTTTGTTTCTGGAAGCTTAAAGAAAAACAGGGCACTCTAGTTTGGAAATCAAGGTGGAGAAAAAACACGGTGTGGAGGCTAGGGTTGCCAACCTCCAGGTACTAGCTGGAGATCTCCTGCTATTACAACTGATCTCCAGCCAATAGAGATCAGTTCACCTGGAGAAAATGGCCACTTTGGCAATTGGACTCTATGGCATTGAAGTCCCTCCCCTCCCCAAACCCTGCCCTCCTCAGGCTCCGTCCTAAAAATCTCCAGGTATTTCCCAACCCAGAATTGGCAACCCTAGTGGAAGGACTGATATTACCCATATGCTAGTTTCACAGGAACCTGCTGAGGCAGTGGAAGTCTTAAACTGGTAATTGAGGATAGTGATGGACAGTAGCAAAAAAAAAAAAAACATCAAAAAAAAGCCCAATGTAGACAAGACAGAGATTATAATGGTGGGTGACTCTTGCTTTCTGGAAATGACTAAAAATATTTCTATTTTATAACAGGCTTTTGGGAAGGGAGGCTGATTGCTAGTTTTCAAGGATCTTTGCCTGTTTGTCAAAACGCTTTATCTAGTCTGACTTTAATTGTAAAATTTGTGATGCTGTTTTAGATCTATTGCTGTTATCTTTGTTTATTTTTTGTTTGTTTGTAATCTGTCCTGAGCATCTATGTGACCACGTGGTGGGATAAACAGATTTCAGCAGTCTGTCCACATTAGGGTTGCCAACCTCCAGGTAATCCACAAGAAAAGAAGGCTCAGTGCTGTAAGGATAATTGGAGCAACCCAAAACAGCACTATAACACTATAAAGCAAATAAGTGAATTTTATAAAGTGCAAAGTGAATAAATATATACAGCATATACAAAGGGAGTACAACCAGATACAAAATTTACAATAACAATCCAATAAATATGACTTATCAAGAGGATGCCAAGGATCCTGATTCAACAGGTAAGTTCAAGTAATCAACCAATTAAGGTATCATTTGATATTAGAATTTTTTGAATCATTCAAATTCTTTTTAGGTTGCAGTTATTGGAACAAAGCCACAGGAAAAAGATGTCAGACGTGTTGTCTAGATCGGGACCACGTTTCGCATATGGCTTCTTCGGTGACCTGTATCTGTGTATCAAAAATGCATGTATTCAACTAATAAATCAACATTTATAATAGACATTAAAACATTATTTAATCAATAATAAAAAGACTATGCAAGCATAAATATTCTTACCAATAATAGATATAAGTATAAGTGCCTTAGTAGGTGTTGTCTCATAGGGACCGCAAAGATTTGTATCCAGGTCTCCAAAAGGACAGAATAGTCAAGGAAAGATAAGGATGGTATTTAAAAGTAAAAAGGATTTGGCTCTTAAATGATCGCAGCTGTAGCAGACAGGCTCAGAAAAAACTCAGAAAAAAAGGGTTCTTAAAGTGATGCTATCCTAAAAAACAGGAATAATCTAATTCATTGTTTAGACCATTGGGAGACAATGTTCCCATAAGGAAAATAAGTTTAGTCTCCATTTGGTGCAATATTTTTTGGATATTTTGCGAGTCATAGGGTCGACCACGGAATTGCCATAAAACACAAAAGGAGAAATCCCTATCTCCATGTCCTTTTTCCAAAAAATGGGCAGTGAGCGGGGCTTCTAAATTTCTGGAGCGAATTCTAGAAGAATGTTCAGAGATCCTGATCCTCACGGGACGTATGGTGCTGCCAATGTATTTTAAACCACATTTACATTCCACGCAATAAACAACATTTTTTGAAGCACAATTAAAGAAATTTTTTAGAAAAAAACGGAAACCAGTGGTAGTAGATGTGAGCTCTTTAACTGTAAGGCATAAATTACACACTGAGCACGTACCACAACGATGATGTCCTATTGCTGGCGGCAAAAGTAAAGAAGTGGAAAAAGAAGGCTGGGGAGAAATGTCAGTGTGAACCAGGAAGTCACGCATGGATCGTGGGCGGCGTAATCCGCATAGAGGTGGATTTTTACAGCCAGGTAAGGTTTCTACTAGGTGCCAATGTCTTTTGATTATGTTATTGATCAGATGAGCCTTGGAGCTATGTTGTAAGGACCAAGTAATGTTAGTAGAAGATGTAGGTGGTTTTCATCTTAAAAGTTCCTGTCTGTCTTTCAGATCTGCTCTGGTTTTGGCTGACAAACAGTTTTTAGAATGGGTTAATACTCTTCATACTCACCTTACTTTTACTGGTACGTTCAGTAAGACTTCCATTCCATTTCTGGATTTGGAAGTGTTTGTTACTGCTGGGTCTACTCTGGCAGTAAAACCCTATACCAAACCCTTAACTAAGCATGCAGGACTTGATTTTTCTTCTTTTCATCCACCACACTTAATTAACAACCTTCCTTACAGTCATTTTTTAAGAATAAAGAGGAATTCAACTCTTTCAACAGACTATCACTATACAGCTGCTTCTTTAAACAATGCATTGTCAGCCAAAGGATATCCACCCCACGTCTTACAGTCAGCCAAAACCAGAGCAGATCTGAAAGACAGACAGTGCTCAGTGTGTAATTTATGCCTTACAGTTAAAGAGCTCACATCTACTACCACTGGTTTCCGTTTTTTTCTAAAAAATTTCTTTAATTGTGCTTCAAAAAATGTTGTTTATTGCGTGGAATGTAAATGTGGTTTAAAATACATTGGCAGCACCATACGTCCCGTGAGGATCAGGATCTCTGAACATTCTTCTAGAATTCGCTCCAGAAATTTAGAAGCCCCGCTCACTGCCCATTTTTTGGAAAAAGGACATGGAGATAGGGATTTCTCCTTTTGTGTTTTATGGCAATTCCGTGGTCGACCCTATGACTCGCAAAATATCCAAAAAATATTGCACCAAATGGAGACTAAACTTATTTTCCTTATGGGAACATTGTCTCCCAATGGTCTAAACAATGAATTAGATTATTCCTGTTTTTTAGGATAGCATCACTTTAAGAACCCTTTTTTTCTGAGTTTTTTCTGAGCCTGTCTGCTACAGCTGCGATCATTTAAGAGCCAAATCCTTTTTACTTTTAAATACCATCCTTATCTTTCCTTGACTATTCTGTCCTTTTGGAGACCTGGATACAAATCTTTGCGGTCCCTATGAGACAACACCTACTAAGGCACTTATACTTATATCTATTATTGGTAAGAATATTTATGCTTGCATAGTCTTTTTATTATTGATTAAATAATGTTTTAATGTCTATTATAAATGTTGATTTATTAGTTGAATACATGCATTTTTGATACACAGATACAGGTCACCGAAGAAGCCATATGCGAAACGTGGTCCCGATCTAGACAACACGTCTGACATCTTTTTCCTGTGGCTTTGTTCCAATAACTGCAACCTAAAAAGAATTTGAATGATTCAAAAAATTCTAATATCAAATGATACCTTAATTGGTTGATTACTTGAACTTACCTGTTGAATCAGGATCCTTGGCATCCTCTTGATAAGTCATATTTATTGGATTGTTATTGTAAATTTTGTATCTGGTTGTACTCCCTTTGTATATGCTGTATATATTTATTCACTTTGCACTTTATAAAATTCACTTATTTGCTTTATAGTGTTATAGTGCTGTTTTGGGTTGCTCCAACCTCCAGGTAATAGCTGGAGATCCCCTGCTATTACAACTGATCTCCAGCTGATAGAGATCAGATCACCTGGAGAAAATGGCCACTTTGGCCATTGGACTATGGCATTGAAGTCCCTCCCCTCCCCAAACCCTGCCCTTCTCAGGCTCCACCCCAAAAACCTCCCGCTGGTGGTAAAGAGGGACCTGGCAACCCTAGTCCACATAGAAACTTGACATTGCAATTACAAAAACAGAAGGAAAGTATCCCTAAGAAAGCAGTGCCTTACAAAAGTTACGAAGCTCTGTTTTGGAAAGTTCTGTGGACCTGAAGTGGGTTTGCTCTTAATAGAAAGCTGCAGTGTTCTTTGGAGGGGGTAAATAAAGGATGTGCACCCAAATACAAGGACAGCAGACAGCCTTATGAATGGAGGCAGCTCACCAGACTGATGTGCTTGTTTGTTTAGCTCTCCCCTGTCTTCTCTCGTCAATCTCTTATGTCTGTAGACAGCAAACACTCTAAAGCCAAGGCGTGTGTCTTTGCAAAGCACACGCAGTAAGATCTTCAGCCCCAATTAAGAGGTTGGGGCACCACTATATTAGAAGTAAATAATAATAATACTAGCGGCACAAGCTGCCCATGTGCTTATAGCTCAGATTTCATTCTCCAGAGCCTCAAGCAAGTGACACTCATCAGCTCTCACTTCAGTTAAGCAATGTTCAACAGTGATGGAGGGGGGAGAGAGGAGAGGGAATCTGTATTTAAATTGGGACAAGTGTCATTGTGGGCAAACGAGAGAGGAGGAGACAGCGTGGTCTCTCTCTGCCCAAGGCAGAACTGAATCACAGCACAAAGGAAACAGGAGAAGCGACTGCAAATCTCTCTCCCCCCCCTCCCCATTCCCATCCTGCATAAAATAAACCAGAGCAGAGATGGCCCCTTGCCCACCTCCCCTGCTGACTGGCAAGGTGGACGTTTTGGACATAAAAAGAGTTGGAGTCAGATTCTGTGTATGTGTATGTGTGCATAATCTGTCCTTCCCACGGCTACACTGATATTATTGTCACAGTGGGACTGACCTTGCCAGAGGTCACTTATCAACATGACTAGCTGCATCTCTGCAGGGAAATCCCCGAATCTCCTGCTCAAGTGATGCAGAAATGGAAAAGATGTAGGAAAATGTATCAATTGAAATGTTTTATTTTAAATATATTTTAAAATATGGCAATTTACCTTAAAAATACTCAGTGACAAATAATGACAAAGAAGGAAAATCTACTTGCTTTATTAGCATTTATTAGTATTCCCTCCCCCCAAAAACCCTGATGCTTTATTAGTATAAAAGAGCATTTAGACACATTATTTCCCTAATGCCAGCTTGGCAAAATGGTGGCTAAAGACAGGAGTGCAATTACCTAACTTCTTCTGTTACCTCCTCTAGAGGGAAGATGGATGGAGAATTCTCACATGGCCCCCTTGAGAGGGGTTCAATTCCCATTTGAAAGGAACTCTGCTGTGGGAAGGAGCCCATGGTTTACAAGCAGGTTCAGACCTTGGCATCTCCAGGTAAAGGAACTCAGGTGCCAGGTCCGGGGAGGACTTTTGACTCTGGGATCTCTGCCTCTGAAGAATTGTTTCCAGTAAGCACAGACAATATGGAGTGAAATATTGTCAAAGGCTTTCACGGTCAGAGTTCATTGGTTCTTGTAGGTTATCCGGGCTGTGTAACCGTGGTCTTGGTATTTTCTTTCCTGACGTTTCGCCAGCAGCTGTGGCAGGCATCTTCAGAGGAGTAACACTCAGAGGAGTTACTCCTCTGAAGATGCCTGCCACAGCTGCTGGCGAAACGTCAGGAAAGAAAATACCAAGACCATGGTTACACAGCCCAGATAACCTACAAGAACCAATATGGAGTGAGATGAGCTGATGGTTTGACAGTATAAGCAGGGGTGGATTGGCCCTTATGGGCCCTGGGACCCCTTCTGGTGAGCCGAAAGCCTCCCCCTCAACCTGGGCCAGGCCAGCCTTGCAGTAGAAGGGATGCCCCCTGCCTGGTGAATGCAGCTCTGCATGGTGGGGAGGGAGGTTGTGGTGCCCAGCCAGCATGGAACGAAGGAGCCCCTCCCCCCCGCATCCCACCCTACCCAAACCCTGTGGCAGGTGGGGTCTGGCCAATTGGGTAGGCAGACTGCGTTTTCCTTTCTCCCTTTCTCTTTTTGCTGGGGCGGGGACGATGACAAGGATAGAGCAGGCATGGGATGAGGATGTAATATATGTTCCTGTTAGTTGTAGGGTTGCCAGCCTCCAGGTGCTAGCTGGAGATCTCTTGCCATTACAACTGATCTCCAGCCGACAGAGATCAGTTCACCTGGAGAAAGTAGCAGCTTTAGCAATTGGACTCTATGGCATTGAAGTTCCCCCCTCTCAAAACCCCACACTCCTCAGGCTCCGCCCCCAAAACCTCCCACCAGTGGTGAAGAGGGACCTGGCCACCCTAGTTAGTTGCCACCTAGTGACCAAGTGGCAGATACGTTTTTGTTGCGCAGTCAGACTATGCATACTCCTGAGACAGGTGGGGTTAGTACAGGCCTGATTCCAAGATGGATGCCTGGGTGAGGCTTTGTGCGCTGCAGTTCAAATAAAGCAGAGTTGTACCCTTAATCTGCTGGTGTGGACTCCAAACGTTACAGAGGACTTTTCCAGGGCTGTTTTTCACTCCCAGTCCACCGCTGAGTATAATCACAGACAGAGCAAGGGAGCCACCTCCTATTCCACGCAGCATACCACGTGTGACCAGACTTCAGATTCAGCTATACACAAAGTAGCTGACTGTATCCCCACCCTGTCAAATCTGAAATGGCATCCCTGCAAGATCCTAAGCAAGATCCTAACCTTCACGGGTGCTCCTCTAGCTTTAACAGGTAAGGTGGCAGGGAATGTTCAGCAGGTGCATCATTTTTAATGCCCGCCTTTGCTGGCAAATCTTTGCCCAGCACATAGCAATTAAAGGTGCAGGAGCCCTCTGAGGGTTGGGAGCTGGTGCCTCTGCTAATGACGCCCCCCCAAAATATCAGTCTGACTCCAGTGGCTTTTTCAGATGCTGTAATTTACTTGGAGTGGGCGGGTGGTGGGCAGCCATTAAAGAAGTAGCCAGATAACATTGCTCGAGCAAGAGAGTTGTGTATTGTCTCCAAGACCCTCTTTATTGTCTGCAGCACGGAGGAAAGTGGGACTCACCTTTGCTATTCCTGGGAGATCCCCGAGAAAGCCCATCGCCAATCTGGACCTGCACACTGCCAATGTGGCCATCAGGCAAGAGATCAGATGTGCCATGACCTGGCTGCTTCAGCAGATCGGTGAGTGTTCTAGAAAAAAGATGTGGAGGACAATCAAACAACACTTGCCAAGGGACAACAGCCATCTTCTATTGCTGTGGTCACTTTCTTTACCATTTGTGTCTGCTTACCTTTCTAGACATTCAGGTTAAAACACAACACATACGCAGTAGCTGCTCATTTGTTGCATGGGCTCAAGGAAGCATTTTTGTCAGCACTCACACAACAACATCTTGCTGCTAAGAAAATGGTATTCTTTCCCTGCTCAGTGAACTAGCACATTTTATTGGACAGAGCCTGTGATACCATTGAAACTTCATGCCATAAACCCTTGTCTTGTAGCCTGTGCTTTTGTGGCACTAACATAAAAGTTTGGCATGCCAAGACCAGAAAAGCACAGGACCTTCAGATTTTGCCTTGAGCTGGACTTGCTACTTGGGCAAAACTGGGAAAGAAAATTTCAAGTGATGATTTATTAGGTTCCTAGAATTTCCCCCCGAAACCAAAGCTAGCTATTGTTTCCTTCAAATAACAGTGTTCAACCTTATCGAACGCTTTTTTCAGCATCTAAGAATAAGAGAACTGCTTTTCCCATTGATTTTCTTATATAATCTTGTAAGTTAAAATTTTTCCTAATATTAGATGTTAACAGTCTTTTAGGGATGAAACCTGTTTGATCAGGGTTAATGTATTTATTAATTATTTGTTTTAGCCAATTTGCTAAGATTGAAGTTAAGATTTTATAATCAATATTTAGGAGACTGATTGGTCTATAGGAACTAGTTAAGGTTGGATTCTTTTCTGGTTTGGGAATAACTGTAATGTTACTTTCAGCCCATGTATTTGGCAGCTTTCCATTTTGAAAGATATCATTTATTGCTTTCAGTAATGGAATTTTGATTGTGTGGCTTAACGTTTTATAAAATTCAGCCATATAGCCATCTGGGCCTGGGGTCTTATTAATTTTCAAATTTTGGATGGCCGTTTCTAGTTTTTGTATATTAATATCTTTCCCCATAAAATCTTTATCATCTGAATTTAACTTGGGTATATTAGTATTTTGTAGAAAGTTTTTAATGTTATCTTTATCTACAGGTCCGGCCTTATAAAGTTCTTGGTAATATTCTCTAAAAGACTTCTTAATTTCACTGGTGTCATTAGTAATTTCTCCCTCTTTTGTTTTGATACCAGTGATGATGTTTTTACTTCTTACTTTTTTAACTTTCTGGGCTAATAATTTCCCTACTTTGTTTCCTTTTTCAAAATATCTTTGTTTAGTAAAAAGAAGATTCTTATGTATGGAAATTGCATCAATTCTTTCTAAGTTTTCTTTTTCTGACTTCAACTCCTTTGCTATTTTTTGACGGGTTAAATTTGGCTTGTTTTTCCAATTCTGCAATATTTTTAAAACATATGTTCCTATCCTTATCTCTGTTCCTTTTTAGGAGCAATGACTCCTTCAGAGCAATTCCTCTAAAAAAGGTGGGCATGAATTTCTTTGGTAAACCTGAAATAAACTGAATACCCATACCGGTAAATGTTTTTTTTTTTTTTACTTTATTTCTGGGTTTCCCAAAAAATTCCGGATCCATTATAGTCTATGGGGATTTTTTTTCAAAGCTCCTGTGGGGGCATGTTTGGAGGCAGTGTTACCAAATTTGCAGTGTAGCTGCAAGGGACTCTCCTTAGATGAACACCGGTTTGGTGAAGTTTGGGACAGGGGGTCAAATTTTATGGGCCTGCAAAGGGGTCGCCCCCATCCTCCAGGCATTTGCGACCCGAAGTGTCGATCGGTTTGCAGGTTCAGAAGCAAGCCTTGCCGAGGATTGGCGGAAATAGTCAATTGGCAGGCTGGCGCCTAAGAGTCTGGGGGCTCCATATCTGGGTCGCTTTGCATGGTCCATGCAAATTAGCTTCCAAACGGAGAAAAACAGCTTAAATGCAAGAAAAACAAGCCACATAAAACATTTCTTTTGATGGCAAATTACTTCCTGTGAACTGTCCTTTAATATAGTCATCAAAAATCTGATTTCAAGAGATGGTCATGGTACAGGGGAGTGAAGCCACTACTCAGGGCGACCTTCAGTTTGAGAGCAGGTTTTCATTGGGGGAGGGTGATATTGGAGCCAGCCAAAGTCACGACCAAGGCGGCTCTTCTGAAGGAGACTGCGCATCTTCTGAAGGAGACTCCTCATCGGGTGAGGAGTCTTCTTCAGAAGCCAGATCAGCAGCTGTTGAAACTGGTGCTTTTAGTTGGAGGCTATATCCCTCTGGATGAGACTGGGTGAGCCCCATCTTTTAAATGCCCCTTCTGCTATCCAGATTAACCCACTTAGGGAGGGCGGGGTTTGGAGAGGGGAGTTCCTCAGTGGGGTGTAAGGCCAGAGAGTCCATCTCCAAAGCAGCCATTTTCTTGAAGGGAACCTCTCTCTGGAGATTAACAGTAATTCTGGGAGATTTCCAGGCCCCAACTGGAGGATGGCATCCCTAACTCCAGTATCAGCAAAGATTCTTGCTGTATGGAGCCACTATACCCAGATTAAGCTACTTGTTATGAGCCCTAGATAAATCAGTCAGTGAGTACAGGCGAAAGGCCAAACAATCATAATCTTTCCTCTAAGAGGAAACGGGCGTGAGCATCTTAGGGTTATCAAGCTCGTGAAAGCAAGTCTGCACTTGCACAGTTCAATGCTCGCACGGGGCCTTGCGGTAAAAAAGCAGCATGGGCATTGTGTCGCAGCCCTGTATTCCCCCCTCCCCTCAGAATAGTCGAACAAAGGACCTATCGTGTTAAGTCAGGAAGGATTATAAGGGAATCTGAAGAGCCAAACTGAAAACCTGTAATCCTACTACGTTTCAGGGGAAGCTGATTTTTTCCACATTAGTGTTGCCTCAGAGTAGAATTTTAGAGTGAGGCAGAGAGGCGTCCATTCTCTCTCTCTCTGAACATGTTTTCCAAATGTACATACATTATAAGGGCCGCCTGCTGTCAAATAAAGCCTTTTCACTCTATCAGAGGCTCATTCCTTCACCTGAGCTGTTGGGGTAATTGTTGTCCCCCCCGAACAGAGGGGGGAAAGGGGAAATGGAGACTTTTATGAAGTGGCTTTGTTGCCCATAGGTGTGCCCAATTTCAATAAGAGCAAACTCCAGGCGGCTTCAGTAAACTTTACTTCATGATTATCATCTGAGACCTGCTTTCTGTATTGTGTCGAACAGGGGTCCCCAATCTTATTGATCCTGGGGGAATTTCTAGAATTTCTAGAATTTCATCTACTGTGAAAGGGAGGAAGAATGTAAATCACTGGGGCAGGCTATCACAAAATGGCTGCTGTTGGGTTTGCCATCAACTCTTTGTTTTATTTCAGTTTCCAAAGTGAGAGGATGATTTGCTCCCTATGCAGCTACAGGGAGAGGTTGCCAAACCAAAGGGCATAAGAGCCAGTGTGTCTAAGGCTCAGCTGAGCACACATGGATGGCTACAATGCAGCTGCCCACAATGAGGTCAAGCTCGGCTCTCTGCTAGTCAGTCAGATGACAGAGAGAGACCTGAATAGCCCTGAGGGCTTTCCCCCTGTTATAGCTAAGACCCTTTAGATTTCCCTCAAACACTCAAGGAACAAGTGGGTGCCAAGAAACAGTGTAGGCATCATGGTGCCCCTGGGTGCCATGCTGGAGATATATGTAAGGTGGTAAGATTCTAGACAACCACTTCGAATGATGTATATGTGTGAGAGGGATCATTTTTCAAATGCTTCTCATATGTAAGTAGCTCCCTGCATACAGTAATCTAGTGCATCAGGGAGAGGGCAATGCTAAATGTGTCTCTTATGTGTACAAGTTTACTACACACAGGAGGGTTTTTTTTAAATGATGGGGAGATAAGGGTGGTATATTCAGTCTCCCTTTCTCACTGTTTTATATTTACAACAACCCTTTGAGGGAGGTTGGGCTAAGAACTAATTACCAGTACAAGCTTATCCACTGAGCTTCATGGGTAAGCAGGACCTGGAAGCCACACCTCCCTGGTCCAACTCCCAGCCCGCAGCCCACGACATCTGCTCTCATTGAAATCAAGGATATTAAATCCTATTTGAGTAATAATTTTGATATCAAAGAGTACTAGCAACATGCTCATCTAGCCAAAATATTGGAGTAGCTAAAATGCTGAATTTTGACCAGAGAAAGCCAGGGCTTTTCCGCAAGGGCTTTTTTCTTTGGCTCTGGCTCCATTCTGCTTTGCTTTATTCCCTGATTTCAGCATGCATTTTTGTGCCTTTAATTTTCACTATTCTAAACACCTTTGCATTGCTCTTCTCCTGGCAAAACATGTCTACACCAGCAGCCCACCCCCACCGTTGACTGGGCATAGTTCGTGGATGGAAAGGGGCAGTGAAACCTGGGGCAGCAAGCCCCGAGAAGTTTTCAGGCCACACTTGGCCAAGCCAGTTGTTAGCCCCCCCCCCCCCCCGCACAGCTCCCATTAAAATACATGAAAAGATTGAACTTATATGTTGTTTCTTTGCAAGCATTCATTATACTTTTGGGAGGAAAAAAAACATATGTGGGATGTGTGTGTGGGGGGAACTGCTTGATAATGATTGCTTTTGTCTGTGAAGTTTACTTGGAAAGAGATACCTGCAAGATTATCCTGCTCATGGTATAGGTGTCGTTTGGGGGCAATACTTAAAGTTTTTATATGAGGATTTGCATACCAAACCAAAAACTGAAGAGGACCCTGCACACCTTCTCTATCACATGAACACTGTCTTATACTGAAGCTGCCTTATACTGAATCAGACCCTTGGTCCATCAAAGTCAGTATTGTCTACTCAGACCAGCAGCGGCTTTCCAGGGTCTCAGGCAGGGGTCTTTCACATCACATACCTGCCTAGTCCCTTTAACTGGAGATGCCTGATTGAACCTGGGACCTTCTGTATGCCAAGCCACAGCTCCTCCCCTCGGAGTCTCATGTTCTCCTTTCATCCCCTGTGAGTTTATCTAGTGGGTGCCTTGCCATCCCTCTAGTAACTAAATCCCCATCTAGAGCGGTGAGATGTGTCTGTCCCTGTAATGGGGCTTGATGCATATTCCAGTTTCTAAAGGCCACCACAAACTCAGTAGCCATATAAACCTTCTCTCACACAATCACTCTGAGGTGGGGAGAAGGTAGATCAAGTTCACCTTGTGAAAATGATATTGTGTGGATTCAGGTTAACATTTCTGCCCCGGGGTGTGATTTTCCTGCCCTCCCCCAGAGCAGCCTGGAATCTTGCTGAAATCTTGTTCCTTGGGGTCCCCTCTCCCCCATGAACAGGATTCCAGAGGGAATTTCAGGCTGTTCCCACAGAAATGTTTAGTCTGGACCCAAGCAGCTGTACAGTCCCTTCACCATAAGCCCAATGATGGAGAAGTAATTCATCCCACACATACACATATTTGTATGCCTCCTCAAGCAGGTTCCATGGAGAAGCAGCACAGAAGTGTTCTAAATCAATAAATATCCACATTTGCTACATTCCTGGTCAACCCACTGAATTGGCCCCCATTCCTTTGTTTTTGCCTGTTTACGTCATTGGAGTGTGCATCTCTTATTTACTGTCTTTGTACAGCACCTAGTGCAATGAATCTCCTCTCCAGCCCCTGTGGATGGGGGCTCTAAATATGTAATGGCATTATTCACTAGCACAGTGCCTTTCCCACATGCTGCAAACTTTTTCTTAGGCTAGTTGGAGCTTCTCTAATAGACATCGCTCAACTGACCAATCAGGGCCATTCCCTGGGGCAACTGTTCTGCTGACTTACACCCAACCTGTAATATTAGGACAGACACAAAGAGACAAGAAGGAAATTAATTTTTAGTCTTTTCTTGATGGTCTGGGAAAATGCTGAGGGGACACTGAGATATCATCTAGAAATTCTTGTTCATGTTGAAATGTCCTGTAACAAAGTATGGTTGTCGTGGCCATTTTGTGGCCCCAACCTCTACCTTTTTTCAGTCTGTGAGCAGCCCTCCCATCTTAACATCTTAGAAAGGCCAGGCTCACCCTGGTCTGAATCAGTGTCAGAAGGTGTGTGCACAAGGAGACAGGTAGGAATGGACTGGGTTTGCATGATTCATTGTTAATCATGAAATATACTGGTTGGCTAGTTTAGCCATGGAAAGGTGCAGCTGTGGCGTGAAAGGCCAAAACTGCAGAGACTACTCTGGTCCAGTGAGATTTGTGACTATTATTCTAAAATACTTTGATCCAATCAAAGTACAGTGCCTGCTGTTTGGCCTTGACTTAACCTTACAGAAAAGAAATCTGGAGATCTCAACCAGTAATCAATGGAGGCTATTCCAGATAATGAAATCTTTCTTTTTTCTGTTTCCCCTTAAAATACCTCCTCTCTGCCTTATGTTTTCCCCTTCCTTCCAACCCATTCCAAAGGCTTACTTTTGACACTCTCACTTCCTTCCAACCCTACCAAAAATAAAAAAAATTAAAAATTAAAAATCAAACTTTTGTCCCTATTGTTGCCAGTACCTATAACAAGAGCTTCCCCTCAGACCTCTGATGTATGCTGAGCTAAGCTGTGTACTCTGGGTCCTGACCCACTTGTCATTCTCAGATAGGGTTGCCAGCCTCCAGGTACTAGCTGATCTCCTGCTATTAGAACTGATCTCCAGCCGATAGAAATAAGTTCACCTGGAGAAAATAGCCGCTTTGACCATTGGACTCTATGGCATTGAAGTCCCTCCCCTCCCCAAACACCACCCTCCTCAGCTCCTCCCCAAAAATCTCCCGCCAGTGGTGAAGAGGGACCTGGGAACCCTATTCTCAGACTCTGCTCCATGTGTTTCCTCATCTGGATTCCTGGCCGGATTCCTGCTTAACAATATTGTTTCCAGTCATGCCCAAAAGCCACCTCAGACAACATCACCAAGCAAAAGAGGATAGGTAATCTCTCCTTCTGTCACATACCTTTTCTCTCCTTCCTGTCTTTACTCCTTGAACTACATGCTGCACCAGGTGGATAAACAGGGTGTGAGTGGAATGGGCAAGGTACAGATATTTTTGGTCTCTTTTATATTTTGGGCTATAAGCCTGCTTGAATATTACTTTGGCTTCTTTTTGTGCTTTGGTTCCTCTCAGTAAATGTAGTCTGATTTCTCTGTCAAATCCCTCTCTTGTACTGGAGCCGCCTCCTCACTTTGACAAAGGGATCTTTAAAATAGGCCACATACTCTTAAGTGCAGGTTTGGGGCATAGTGCCTACTGGCTGGGTGTTAAAACAAAATCCAGATATGACAGGCCTTGTTGAGGAGCGGTCTGTCTCCTATACTTGGCTATTTTGTGTGACTCTGCATCCAGTTTTGGTAAGTTAGTGGGCTCCTTCATACAAGACCTCACACAGGGACTGCACCACAAGAGCAAGATTTGAATTTAGTAGCACCTTAGATACCAACAAGATTTTGGGGGGTATAAGCTTTCGAGAGTCAAAGCTCCCTTCGTCAGATACCAGGGTTTTGACTCTTGAAGGCTTATACCCCAAAAATCTTGTTGGTGTCTAAGGTTCTACTGGACTCGAGTCTAGCTCTTCCACTATGAATCAAGATGGCTACCCTCTGAAATTTTACCACAAGGGTAGCTCTAGACTGAACATCTCTAGCTAAATGGATGTCACCTCCAAACGTACTTTGCTGCCACCGTCCCATAGGGATGTCTGACCATATTCTGTGGTATGGTTTTGTCTTCAGATTTGCCCCTTATGATGCCAGCCTTAGCCACAATTTGAAATACCATCATAAGTTGGTTGAGTTTCATGACTATTTTTCTGCCACTGCTATGGATTTTTTTGGCACTCTTCTTGTTATTCATATAGAACTTAGATCTAGTGAATGATTCCCATGCACGTCAGTCCCTTTGGCCACCCACCTCAGGACGGCAAACCTCATTTTATTCTGAAGACTGTGATTCCTCACACAGTCCCATCCACAATGTGCCGTTACCCACTGAACAGATATACCACAATCTGCCTGAAAGCCCAGGCCATATGTTCAGGGACTGGTTACCATCCCTGCCACCTTTGCTGCTGGGCTTCTTGGCATTGCATTATGAGGCCATCTGGTCTGGTCACAGCTCCTCTGTCCTTATGCAAGCATTGCTGCTAGCCACCCCTCCCCCCCACTTCTGCCTCTGAACACAAGACCCCAGCGCATTGCGAAGCGGGGGTACAACAGCTGCTGCCTGACAACAACAGATTTAACAGCTTCTTTCCTCCTTCACTACTGATCAAGAGATCTCAAGGCAGCCATCCACTGGCTAGCACTGACAGGTGAATTTCTGAAATGAAAGGTGGATAAGACTAAACATTTTGGGAAGTTGCTGGTTTCTACATCTAGAAAGGATGCTTTCATTTGTCATTGCTGAGGGAAATGCAGCTCTGCAGGTGCTTGCAAGCTCTCCATTTTGAATGTTTGGTCAGAGCATTTTGAATGTTTGGTCACAGCTGGTTCTGGGGCTGAGCCCCAAGGTCTGCATGCAATGGTATTCTTTTGGTGTGTATACTGGTTGGAATCCAAGTTCTTTACAGTGTGTCATATCTAGCATTCCTTGTTTTATTTATCTTCTATTTCTCAACATGATACCTTCATAGAAAATTTCGGATTACTCTAGCTTCATAACATTGCCTTCATAATTGCATCAACAATGCTATAAGCATCTGCAGAGACTGTAAAAGTACAATATTTGGAAGCTTTTGCATCACAAAAAAAGTACTGAGAAGAGCTGCAAGGATTAAGGTGTTTCTTACAAACTACCTTTCATTGTTAGGAGATACGTCTACATTACATTGTCCCTGGCCCCTGCAGAAACAAGCATCAAGATTAAGCTAGGCTTCATACTTGAAGCGCAGAATTGTATCCTGACTGTGTATGCCAACTTCCATTCTGATATTGCTCTCTTTAAAACAGTTCTCATCGCATTTTCTTCCCCCTTTGAAAATTAGTGTACAAGCTGAGTTTGTGGGTATATTTGAACCTCAAATGTACAACTGTTTCATGAACAGGCAGTACAGATTTCATTTTTTGACATCTCAGGGAGGTATTATTTTCCAGACACACAACCCAGTTATACCAAAAGCCCCAATTCATTGACCAGCAAGGACTCTCACATTGATTTAGAAATGATGAAATCTGGAAACACAACCAGTGGCTCAATGAGAGAGCCAGGCTAATGATTGTGAATATTTGGTAAGAAGAACCGTGGGGTGACTGGAACTTTTCATCATAAATGGGAACGAGTTTCTATAGCAGACATCTTGGGCAGGATACACATTTTTGTGAGCCAAGACTTCCTCTGCTGAGCAAACTCAGCAAGTGTAAAGTGAGATCTCAACTAATTGATGATCCTCGTAATGAACTGCCACTTCTAGTCTCTCCAGAAATTTCATGAACATCGAAGAAAAATGTTATGCATTCACTGGGGCTGATTTATATAATTGGTCTCCCCAAAATGTGTCCCTTTTTGAAAAATATGATATATATTTGAAATGTGTTTTTTGGTCTACCTCTTTTATTGCACAATCCCACACATGAACACATGAAGCTGCCTCATACTGAATCAGACCCTTGGTCCATCAAAGTCAGTATTGTCTACTGACTGGCTGCAGCTTTCCAGGGTCTCAGGCAGAGGTCTTTCACATCACCTGCTTGCCTAGTCCCTTTAACTGGAGATGCTGGGGATTGAACCTGGGAACTTTCTGCATGCCACGCAGATGCTCCACCACTGAGCCACAGCCCTTCCCCTTGCTTACCTCCCCCTCTCACTTCATCCATCCCTCCATGATCCCACCAAAATCTGCTTTTCTAACTGCTGTTCCAGTAAGGCATCAGTCTCGGTAAAACAAACGGAACAGGAGCCAAAACAAACATAGTAAGTGTAGCATTTTCTTAGGGAAGTAAACTCTTCCTCCTATTGCAGCTCAGACAAGAACATACATGCTTCTGGCCATTGTACTGCTATCCACCAATCTCACAAGCAAATATATGTTTAAAAGGAAAAGATCTTCCAATGAGAATAACCAGAAGTGGAAGATTAATAGAAATTCTACCTGAGAACAGGTAGGTTTAATTCTAGCTGCAGGTATCTGTCAAAAGAAGATTGTGAAGATGGTATGTGGGAGGGGGCAGGAACATTAATGAGAGGACACTTTACCCAGTGCAGATGGTCATACCGGGAAAAATGTATCCATGTTGGGGAGACAGGGAATAGGGATGACATCTATTGTCCTTTTATAAAAGTGTAATTTCTGCACAGGAGTCTATATAGAGTCTGTATAGTCTCTGAATGCATGAATTGTACATCGCAGATCATGAGTTTGCACATAGGTGTATAGGTCCCTGTCAAAAAGCCATACTCAATAAGCTATGGAATGAATCCAGCACACATGATTTTCATTCCATCCAACTGCATATACATTTCTATCCTTTTTGATCAGCTGTACAAATTCCTCTTCGACGGCAGATTAAGAATAAATGGAACGAAACACGCAAAAGTTATCAACTAGCCCATGGCATGCATAAAAGATCACATACTTTTAGTCCAGATTGCTTGAAGTTCAAGGTAACAATTAGCTTCCTAATTCTGCTTTGATTATAAGTGTGGATTCTTATCACTAATCCCCAGGAACTAAAGAGTCCTTTCCAGCTTGACCTTTTCAGAGTTGGGGAGAAACACGTTATTTTGCAGTGAGACATATATCTTAAATACATAAAATAAACAAGTTTCGGAGTAGCACAGGACTCCTTGCCAGGTTGTCCGGTGAAGAATTCTGTCCATTTCTCCTGATGTAGCTGCCCTAGTAAAAGGTATGTTGATCTAAATTCGTCCCCCCTCTTTTTTTTTTGCATTTTCAAACATAATTAAGAGGTGGTCTTTATCAATTCTTCACACAACCCCCTAGCACATTTAAATAAAAACATTTTGTTGTTTATCTGGCCAAAAAAAATCCAACAATGTCTTTAGTGTCTCATGATAGAAATTATATGGAAGCCATTCCAGTAATGAAATGGCCATATGGTATGGCCAAGGTAGGGAGTTACATAAATGTAAATCACCCACAAAGATCCGTAGGTATACTTTCAAATGTTTAAGTTACCCAAGAGTATACCAATTTGTCCAACCCGAACTGGTCCAGACGCAAAGGCTGAGAATATTTTGCTGATGATCCAGCATACTTATACCTCTCTAGTGCCCTGGCTAATATATTCTGGCCATATGTGCCCTTGTCTAACTAGTATCTTAGCTTACTGCTAGAGATAAGCAGTCGGGTAAGCAAGAAAAAGGATGGTAGGTGTTAGATGACTCCACATTTGTAATAGGTGCTTTTGCCAGTGTTCATTAATTCACTTGTCCCAAGGTTATTCTGACTACTTTTTTTGTTAGAAAACTTATGGTGTAATGTACCAGCAAGCTGTAGTCAGTGGTACAAGTGGACAGGCACAGAGTGCCAACAAAAACATATGGCAGCTTGATGAAATATGGCATTTGCATTCATCACAGACTCGACAGCAAATCATGTGCATTTGTGCGAGTGACAATCCCAAAACACACTTTTAAGGCAGAGCTGTTCAAGATATAATCAAGGCTGCTCTCAAAACATTCTTTCGGTTCTGGGAAATCACTTCTTGAGACTTTATCATTCAGTTCAATTTATTAATGGTAATTCCTTCCCACCATAAAGTGCAATCATGACCAAATCGGGTCTCCCAGCTGATCGTTCACAAACTAGAGCGGGCATTTCATTGATCACAAAGGCAGCCTCAGATTTCCAAATTTCTTTTCTTTCCACCCCAGCACTTCTTCTTTGCTTCTTTAAGAGCATGGAAGTGTTGAGAACCCAGTTCCAACCTGCAGAATGTATCCGCTAACTCTCAGGGGCTAGAGTTACCGAGTGCAGAAAGTAGGGCACTCTTGAGTAAACAAAGGACAAGGTTCTTACTATTTATACCCCACCTGGCCACTCCACAGTCTTCAAATCGTCTGCCAGTCACAGGAGGCACTGCATCCTTCCATGCTTTTTGAGGCCTGAGCACATGCAACTGGGGAGTCTATGGGATTGGGTTTCATCCTTAGACCCAGAGGTTCCTGGGTTACTCCTTATAACCTCTGCTGCAGTTAAATGCCTGCAGTATCGTGATACTTGCCAATAAGAATTGCATGGGTGTTGCAATGTTTAGCATATTTTTGTCCTGTCCTTCCTCCAAGGAGCTCAAAACTTTACAAATTCATCTTCAATTGGGTAGACAGAACATATAGCCGTTATTAAGTTCAGTTCCCCATCCTAGTCAGAATAGCCTTCCATTTATCAAACTTCTCTAACTTTTTATAGTGTAACATATAGGTTAGTTTACTCAACTATACACATTCCTTCACTTATATAACCACTTCCGTCACTTATATAACCACTCCTCTTTATTGGGAGTTATGCTCCTTTTCCAGTATCTAGCAAAGACTAATTTTGAAGAGGTTATGGCATTTAAAAAAATTCTTGAGAGCCTATGGGAAAGAAGTCTACACAATTCAACAAGAAACATTTAGGGGAGAAAGGCAGTGTAAATGGTTCTGTGTTCCTCCATTTAATCTTTATAACCACTCTAGCTAGGCTAGAGAGAATGATTGGCACAAGGTCACCCAGCAAGCTTCATGGCAGAGTAGAGATTTGAACCTGGGTCTGGTAGACCTGTGTATGAGAAACTAGCGTCGTGCCTGCTTCCATGTTATCTGGCTCAGAAGGATTCATGAGCTCTTCACTCATTATTCCATATCCTTTTATTACAATAGTAAAAGAACAGCGTTAATTTAAGCAAGGTAATCTGTAAAACCAATGATAAGTGTGAATTGGAAGGCTGCTATTTCTGCCCTTTCCCTCTTGAGTGCTCCCCCACTATGCCACCATCACAAGCAGCTTCCAGATAGGCTCGGTCCCTACCAGTGAGTCAATCCTGGCTCTCCCTCTTCCACTTCTTGCTTGCCCAGCTCTGACAATATATCTAGTCATGATCTACAGCTCACCCACTGTGCATTCCAAGAGTCAGGTGGCCAGGTCCACATTTTCCTCTAAGCTTAACAAGCATGCATTTAACTCATTATCTCTGACACAAGATGGGATTTCAGGACCACTCCCCACAGCGGCAATTCAAATTCATCACTTATCTCAGGAGCAGAGCTGCAGCATAATGTGGAATAAATAAAATCCTGAAACAGGAGGTGTACTATTGGATGTGTGAATCTAACCAGAAAGAAACTTTCTTGGGTTTGTTTGCATTTAAAAAGTGTCATAAACTGTGATTTACACATCAGGTATTTCAGGATAATTCCTGTGGATTCCTGATAATTCCTGAAACAGGATTACTCCAAAGTGAATTGTTTTAGGAATGCAATAATCACCTCTGTAAAGATTAACAGTTTTCTTGGGGGAGGGGTTCGGATGGAGCTTTGGTAAATGGGTTTACCTTAATTTTAACTCGGAAAAAATAATTCATAAGTATAAGCTGGTTGCCTACAAAGAACTGTGTATGTGTGTGTGTGTGTGTGGGGGGGCAATTTAGAAATTCCATTCTACATCTCAAAATCTCTCCTCCGGCATTCTTCCAGCTCTCTCAGCATGCTCCTTTCTCCTCCCCACTTTTTTTCTTTAAGAGACACTTGGCTAATCACAACATTCCATCCCTTCTAGAACATATTTGGCCCTCATCTCTCTATTTTTGAGTTTTTCTGTTTCTCTTTTGGCTAATTTACCAAAGCTTATTTTTCTTCATACCTGTGAAGAACCCTGCCTTGTTTGTAGGTGGCCCGACTCTGCTCCTTTTGTAATCTACCCAGGGCCTTCCAGTTTACTGTTAGATAGAGGAATAAGTTAATGACCACATACAGGGTACTAGTTAAACAGGTGGCAGCAATGGCCAGGGGTGTTTTTCAGCAGCTTTGACTGGTGAGCCAGCTGTGGCCCTTCCTGGACAGAAAAGATCTTTCCACTGTTGTACATGCCTTGGTAACATCTAGATTAGATTACTGCAATGTCTGCTATGTGGGGCTGCCCTTGAAGACTGTCCGGAAGCTACAGTTGGTACAGAGTACTGTGGCCAGAGCATTGACTGGAGTGGGCCATTGGGACCATATCACTCCAGTTTTGTTCCACCTACACTGGCTTCTGATTTGCTTCTGGGCTCAATTCAAAGTGTTAGTATTGATTTTACAGCCCTGTATGACCTGGGACCAACATACTTTAAGGACCGCCTTCTTCCATACAAGCCTACCTGCTCACTCCGGTCATCCTTGGAGGCCCTGCTTCAGTTGCCTCCACCATCTGAGGCTAGACGGGTGACAGCCTGAGAAAGGGCCTTCTACATTGTGGCACCAAAACTTTGGAACTCCCTCCCCAGGGAGATTCGTCTGTCTTCCACTGTTGGTGTCTTCCCCCAGCAGGTGAAGACTTTTTTGTTTTGTCTGGCATACCCCTGATAAAGGTTAATGGCCCTCCTTCTAGTATTGTTCATGTGTTTTGAATTGGACTTTGGGTGGGAAGGTGGTACTTGGAAGGGAGAACACCAAGGAGGACTCTGCAGAAGAAAGCAATATCAAACTACCTCTGCTTCTTACTTGCCTTGAAAGCCCCTCACTGGGGTTGGCTGTGACTTGATGGCACTTTAGACACACAATTGAATTTTATCATTTTAACTGTATTTTAATTGTTTAGATACTTTAATGTTTTTATGGTTGCTGCCTTGTAAACCCTGATTGGATGGCAAGGCGGCATTAAAATGTTTTAAATAAATAAATAGATGCACAGAGAGTCACAGCTTGTGTATCTTTAAGAATTATGAGTCGAGATAGTTTGGGGAGGTGTATCTTGTTCCACCTTTGCTTGACAAGCTACACTTATCAAAATGCCCTCTTTTACCCAACTGTTAATGGTTCAGGAGAGTTGTCCTCGCATCTGGCTAACTTAGACAGAGAGAAACAATGCAAAAGAAATTAAGCAGAACAATTGTTCCAGTATGCAGGTTGCTTCATCTAAATTATGCTGTGAAGAAACCATCAGCTGAACAAACAGAAATTGTTTGGCATTGGCTGCTCAGCAAAGATTCCAATATTCAGCCATATTTTTGGGCATTTATAGCATAGAAGCTAAATTCAAAATAATGCTTTTTATTTAAGATCAAGGGTACAGTGGAACAATTGCACCAATGTTCAGTAACTCTGCCATATATATAAATTTTGGATGTTCATTCATATCAACATTTATAGTCAGGTTAGTCTCCAATGCAACAGAAGTCACAGCCACTGAAACCAAGCCTTATTTGTAGTATCCAAATTGGTCATACATTGCACAATTCTGTGTGGTCAGATGAAGCTGGACTGGTCATGTCATTCAATGGTCTTTCATGCATAGCTGTTTCACTCGCCATCACCGCTCCAACAACTGCAGGTCTTTGTGTTGATTATGCATGCTGTTTCCGACCATCAGAGGTTGCCTCATTCTCCCCCTGCCTTTCCATGTGTTTTGTCTGCGATTTCAAATTCCAGATAAAAGAGGACTCTGAAAACGCAGGCAAAATGCGGGGAAACTCAGGGGGAGAGCGAGGCGACCTCTGATGGTTGGAAACGGCATGCATAATCAACACAAAGACCCGAAGTTGTCGGAGGGGTACGTCGCGTGAAACAACCATGCATAAAAGACCAATCTGTGTGATTTTACTTATAAAAATGCCAAATCCAGTTGGAATCTTTTCCAACTGTTGTATAATGCGATATATGACATTTACATTTTAACACTGTATGGATTCATCCTGCTCCCACTCCACACCCTTTATAACCCATGTGTGTCTGCTATGTTTCATAACTGCCTATTTCCTTATGTCTTCTGTGATTTGCTCCTGTAAGATTCTGTGCTGTCAAGTAACTGTGTGGGAGCAGTTGGAAGGATTTCCACACTGGCCTGACTTCACAATTTGTGGTATTGCACTTGAGTGGCAAGTTGCTTCCAGACTGTTGAATTAATGCTGTTATGGCTAGGAACATCCAGCATTCCTGGATGTAGCATACCGATAACATGCAAAGCTGTCGCATAACATAAAAACAGGAGCTAGATATGGCAGTAGTAGGGTAAAGGAGGACCGAGGAGACAATGCCCCTCTCATCTGGAAGGTACGGTGGCCAACATGGAACCAACTCTGCAGGCAAATTGTTGCTCACCAAATGAAATGAGACATGGTGGTCTTTCAGCTGATAGGCGGCATATGCCGGCCTTGCAGTATTGTAGCTTGTCATGCCACTATTAGAGACAGGGGCATTAACAGGACTCTTTAAAGCGCACATGAACTATAAGTGTGCACACACATGTGCATGAAAACACATTTAGCTACAATTTTAACATTTTGGGATGGAGTAGAATTTAAAAAAATTCTATAGTTTTAGAATTATGAAAATATTTCACGTGATGTCATACAATCTTTTCAATATTGAAACAGCTTCATGTAATTTCAGTCTTGTTTAGCTGCATATTCAAACATGATCTGTGGCAGAAAAGGATTTCTTGATCCATTTTTGATATGTCAAGTTATTTATAGTTGCAAGCTGCATCTGTTACAGGAAGTGCCTAAAAGCTTACCCCCCCCTTAGCCCAGACTCCTCTCAAAAAACAAAGGGTTTGCCTATGAAAATATGTCAGGGGAAATTGCTGTCTATCAAGGTACCAGTAGAGAAGTAAGCAATTGTATCCCAACTTAGTACCTCTTGAGCAGTAACACCAATACAGAGCTGGCAGAAAAGTTAGATGGTTTTTTGCAAGCCTTTTTTCCCCTTCGTGAGTTGCTATTTATTGTGTGTTAGCAATAAAAACACCATCCTTTATTTAAGTGCCCTAGATGGGTATGATGATGCACATTGAAAATCACCCACATGCCTAACCACTCTGAAAATGATAGGAGAGGATACAGGAAAGTCCAGAAGACCCTCACCAAGTGAGACGGGTAATTATGGTATGTTCATCATAGCATGAGCCATTGGGATTAGCTTGATTGACACATCCAACTCAATAACCAACAACATATTATTTCACTATTTCCCCCCTCTGGCAACCATGAATGTACCTGGTGAGATACATCCCTGCTAAATATAAAGCTAACTGAAGCACATGGCATTAGCACAGATAGGTTGGGTATATGTTTAGGTATAGATAGGGATGGTTGAAATTTCTCAACCTACAAGTAACACACTAAAATCTTTACATGGCCAAAATGAATAAGAACAAGAAGACATAAATCTCCCTTTGATAACCATCCTCGCTCCTCCAGTCTCCAAAATAATTACCTCACAGCAGAAAGGATCTCATGATCCCTTCACTGGTGTCTGATAGAATCTTTGCTGTTACTGTTTCTTGCTTCTGACCCATATCTATCCTTCTTCACATCCCAGTGTCCTTCAGGCATAATATGTGGCTAGAAGAAGTGAGGAAGGAAAGACTTCACCAGCTATCTAGTGCATATGATTTTTTTGTTATTTTAAATGCTAATTCTATTCTTAAATCCTGGCTCAGGCAAAACGTAAGAGTAGACTGAAGTGTACTCAGACCGAGGCAAACTGGGGCTTGATCATACTGCTGACTGGAAGGTTAAGGAAGGTCAGTCTGTTCTGGATAGGGTCACTCTCCCTCCCAAAAAAGCAAGTTTGTAGCTTCAGGATGCTGTTAGATCCATACCTACAGATGGAGGCAAAGGTCTGTTCTGGAGCATATAGTTCTTTTGCCCAGCTTCAGCTGGTGCGCTAGCAGCAGTCATTCTTGGATGAGCAGGATCCAGCTACAGTTCCTCAGGTTCTGATCATATCTAGACTTTGAAGACTACTTGGGAGCTTTGGTTCTGGTAAAAAGGCATGAACTATCAGCAGAAATTATTGGGAGGACGTCTTTGGCACAATTCAAAGTGCTGATTGTTACCTGCTGCAACATAAATCGCCTGGGACCAGGGAACCTGCTCTCATGTGCCGGTGGCAAAGAGGGACCTGGTAACCCTACTGTTGAAGCTGGTCACTGGATAATTGTGTTGGCTTATTTAAGTTGTTTCTCATATAGTTTTTGTACAGATGTTATGGTTGCCATTCCACTTTGTTGTCACAAATTGAAATTGCTTTAATTGACTATATTGATATAAATGGTTTTTTATTGTTTGTTCCTGTGGGTACCTTGAGATGTAGCACATAAATCCCTAAAATAAATAAAGTAATTTTAAAATCCTGCCTGTGTTCCTGGTTTTCTTTGCTTTTAAGAGGAGCTGCCTGTGGCTCATCAGCACAATTTAGGTGTCTCTGATATAAAGGATCCTTCCTCAAAGCTGGGTTCACCACTCCATGACTCTCAGGTGGGCCCGTTCCATCTCCCTGCTGACCAGGGTTTTGGTGGGGGAGGCATCTCTAGACAGTTTGTGGCAGTGAATGGGTTTCCTGCAGCACTCAGAACACATTGCTTCTTAATTAATTTGGGGTGATAACAATCCATTTTACCTATCAGACACAAGTTTGCTGGTGAAACCAGCCCACAGAATAGAAATATCGTGTCATGGCAAATAGACACTTGTTGAATTCACTACTGCAAGACATGGTGATACCTGTTAGCTTAAAACAATTTGACAAATCTATGGAGGATATGCCTACAAATGCAGATCCAGTTCCAGGTTTTGGGAGCCCTGCGCAGAGAGGGCCAAAGGGCCCCCTATGCCCACCACGAGACTCCCTTCTTGCTCCCAACTGCATGTGCTGGCAAGGTCTCCCACCTCCTGCATTCACAGCCACCCTCACAACCTGCACTCCCTTTCCCCAACCTTGGCATTAGGTGGTTCATGCGTAGGGTTGCCAACCTCCAGGTTCTTGCTGGAAATCTTCTGCTAGTACAACTGATCTCCATCCAATAGAGCTCAGTTCACCTGGAGAAAATGGCCACTTTGGCAACTGGACTCTATGGCATTGAAGTTCCCCCTCTCCAAACCCTGCCCTCCTCAGGCTCTGCCCCAGAAACCTCCCACCAGTGGTGAAGAGGGACCTGGCAACCCTATTCATGTGGCTGGGAGTGCTGCTGCCGTGGCCACCAGGAGCAATGGTAATATGTACCACTTACATGCCCTTACCTGGCTCAGCTGGGCAGCATATGAAGCTGAGAGTGTGTGTGCTAGAGCCTTTGCAAGTGGGTAAGGGAATGCCATGCATACAGGCATCAAGGAGATGTATGGTATGAGGATGGGGGTTGGCAGCAGTGGGCCCTCCCAGAAGCCCTGGGACCGGGCAGCTGCTGATGCTGCCCGTGTGTGAATGACTGCTAGCCATGATAGCTATGTCATGAGCTCTGTGATCAGAGGCACACCTGAGCACCAGGTGCTTGGTACAGGGCTAATGCTTCCACAGCCTGCTTGTGTGGGCTTCTTGGAAGTATCTGCCTGGCAGGATGTAAAACACAAGACTAGATGAACCCTCGGATCCAACAGGTCTCTTTTTCACATTCTTATACTAATGCTGTAATTAAAAACACTCCACTATTATGCACTGCCAGCATTATCAGGAAAAGAAAATAGAAGCTTGGGGAAATCTTACTTGGAGTTTTGGCAAGCTAGAATTAGGAGCTTTTCATCTAATATGAAAACCCACAGCTCAGTTTCACAACACACTCAGTTCCACCATTCCAGAATTTGACTTTTTGACCAGCTCCAGTAATGTGAGGGGAGCTGCATCCAAAGGCACACAAGCTTTGCTAGAAAAACAGTTCACAGCACAAGGGTATTGGCTAAACAGGCAGAATGGCCCATTAGGCTAATTTTCTCAGTGTGTCTCAAGTGGGCATTGCGATGCCCTTGGTGGAGGCCTTTCCCATGGGTGGAATGCTGAAAAGGCCATTGCCACTGCAGTTTCGGAGGCGCAGAGGGCGAGACCCACATAACAGCCTTGGGTCTGGTGTTATAACCTAGTGGGAGCTCTCCAGCTGCCTTCTGCTGGCTTGCTGCTCCATAGGAGTCAGCGGAGCAGCTGGTCAGAGGAGTCAGGCTGAGTGAGACATCCCAGGGCCATCTGCACTGGATGCCTTGGCAGTCTTCTGAAGCCTGTCAGAGAGTGACACACCGTCACCTCAACACCTTCCTGGATGCCAAAGCACTAGCAGAGTCTCTTTGACTAGGCAAACAACCCTGTAGGCTGTGCCACATTTTCTTCTCGACGGTTTCCACAAAACATCAGGTGAATCTCCTGGGCCCTAACCCTGGCACAGAAGGAGATGAAGCATGAGTGTTACGAAGAGTTGCCTGGCATCCCTCCCTCCCTGCTTCCTCCAGCTCTCCCTCCCAACTCTTCCATACTCCATTTAATCATGCCTGAGCCCCCACATTCCCTTCCCACAACAACTGATGAAACTATTGAGGATGTTGCTAAGCGTGTTGTGAGAGCCATTGATCGTGACCTACGAGTGCTACGTAGCCTTGAGTGGTACAACTTTGTCTTTGATGGAGAGGCTTAGTCCTTCTCTTATTGCTGCAGGAGGAGATGTAGTCCCATGGCGGAAAGAGCCGAAGGGAGGGTCAAAGCAAAGCCACAGGATGGGGATGGGGGGAGAAAATGCCATAGAAAAAAGTGTGGAGAGTGGCACAGAAAAACTCAAAAGGAGACAAGGATAGAAATATAATGGAAAACGTAGAATGAGAGCATAACCACAGGACAGCCTACAATTAGATGGCAAGAGAACTCAGCAGAGCTAGCTGTGCTTCAGAGGAAGCAAAGCTGGAGGAGGCACCATTTCAAAGCCCCTTCACCTGCACTTCTGGCTTCCATCCTCACTCACTCACTCACTCACTCACTCACTCACTCACTCACTCACTCACTCACTCACTCCTCCCATACCTTGATAACTGCCTTCGCCCTCCAGGTTGCGACTCCTTGAGTGTGGCAAAGCTAGGGAGGAGAGGCACCCTTCCTGAACTTCTTTTCTGTATGGCACCATTTTAAAGTGTTTTCAGCCTGCCTGGTCCAGCAACCCCCTGGCTGGCAAGAGGGTGTGATGGCACCTGTGAAGCGCGAAGATGCCTGATCTGTTTAAGGCATTCAAATACAAGAATCTTTATGCATTCATGTGCCACAACCTCTCACCAGCACACAGCACCAGGTAAAAACCTCCATGCAATTTCTTAAGCTTGCTTGGACAAACAGAACGTTTGGAGAAAGAACTCTGAACTCTAAAATACATCTGTCGTGCATATCTTATCTATGAACATCTAGTTAATTTACCAACTTTACTTTCAGGGATGCTGTGCATGTCTGATCTGGTTGCACCCCAGAACTGATTGATTCAGGCTTGTTGCATCCACTATATCTGTAGTTTATAGAAAACTGAGCATTCCAAAGGCTGATGTCTGAACATGTTCATTATCAAGAAGAACACACCACTAAGCTTCACCTCCTTTAACTCTCACTTCCATCCACTCACCTGATTCTTTTATTCACCACTTCTTAACAACCCCCTGTCCTTTGCCTTGTCTTTTGAGACCAGAAGGCAAGGCAAGTGTTAGAATTGGTGAGTGGGGAGAGAGATGCAGGCTTGCTTTATTGATTTTGGTCTGGAAGGAAAAATTGAGCCGCAAAAGACAGTTAAGGAAAATCAATTAACCATTGCAGGTGGGGGGAGAGAAAGTAAAATTGGGGAGAGGCAGAAGGACTAAAGGATGAGAGATGGAGACAAAATTTTGGTGTTTTACCTGGATATGGTCATCTCTGCCTGAGGGCTCTGTGATTTCTCCAGCCCCAACCTGGTGAAGATGCCCACCAGTACCATGATGGCCACCACACCACATATAATGTATACAATCATGTTGGTCTTGTCCCTGGTTGGATTCTCAGGGGACTCATCCACTCGATGTGGTGGTGGTTGGTCTATGCTGATCCACTGTGGTGTGCCGTAATTGGAACAGCCACTTTGGTCCAGTCGCCCAGTTGTGAACTGGCAGCAGAATCGGTACCCACAGGTCCCACAGCAGAACTTGTAGACCCCTGAATTGCAATTAAATGGAGGATCCCACTGACCCATAACATCATAGTAACCACGGCACTGATCACCCCCAGGAATGGCCTCCGTGGGGTTCATAGTGGCGTCCTCTGAGGTAGGAACCGAGCTGGTATTGCCATTCATCTGCATCTGCATTTCCAACCCAGGTTTCTGGGTCTTGGGAGATCCAGTCCAAACCTGTCCTGGATCCAACAGAACCAGGCAACAGAATCCAAAAATATAACCTCGTTCCATCCGTATTCCACCCTGGCTCACCATTGAAACTGTCTTCTGTTTCAGAGATCAACTTCCACAACAGAGAAAAATCTTGTTTTGTCCAGCAATGCAACAAAAGAGGGATTCAAAAATTCCCAGTTAAAAGCTAGGACTCACAACGCGTCTCCATCTGCCACTTCCAGTGGAGAAGACAGAGTTGAGCCCCTCCTCACTAAACTGTTTTCTCCCGAGCAAATCTCACAATCAAAGCAAGCCCTCTAGCCAAGGAAAAGATGTGGGACGGGGAGAGGAGAACGGAGATGGGAGTTATAAGTAAAAAAGAAAAAGAAATAGAAAAAAAGACAATCCAAAAAATGTGCAGCACCATCTAAGTCCAAAGACCGTCTCTGAATTTCCTGTGTGATTCCAGGAGGCTGAGGACACACAATCCCCCTTTAAAGCAGTAATTCTAATTTCTTTTGAAAAGCTGAGCTGAAAATACCATGGACTACATTCCCATCTTGGCTCGGAAAGAATCCTGGAGGCAGCCGGTCTCTTTCTCTCTCTCTCTCTTCCTCAGAGACACTGTGCTTTCTGGAAAAAAAAAATCCTTTGCACCAGTGAGAAAGGGAGGGATCATCAAGAGGGAAAGAAAGAAAAAGGGAGGGGAGGGAGAGAGAAAATAGGAGGAGTGAACCAGTCTTTACTCCTCCTGAAAACCAGCCCCACCATTGCCTGACAGTTCCCAAAGCAGACTGGAATGGAACCCTCGCCAACTCTGCTCATACACTCCGTGTCCTCTGTGCAGAGTTCTGGCTAACAGCCGAGGTTGTCGTCGGGCCAGGGCAGATGCAAGGGGACACCCACGGCTCTTCAGCGACTGCTCCCACAGGCACAAGAGTGGCCCATGTGAGACCATAAACACAGGTGGCACACGTCTTGGGAGAGGGAAGAACTGGCAGGGAACATACTGGAGGTCCCAAGGACCCCTTCTTCTATTTCAGAGGCACGTGGTAATCCTTTCTGAAGGGGAACAGTTGCTTTTCAGTAAAATCACACACACACACACAACAATGATAACCTTAGACTGGCAGTATCAGTATTACAGAGCTGCCTTTGAGAGGTTTACAGTAAAACCATGGCATCTTGAGCCCCCCTCTTTGTCACTGATCTATATATCAATTTTCTAAGTTAAGACCATCTTTAAATGACCTTTTAAATGCCTGCCTCTGAAATCTGCATATCAATTGCTGGAAAGAGTACTGACTTCAGTTATTGAAAATAGCCACCCCCTCAGAATTAGGCCAGCTGCCAAGGAGTTGTTGAACAGTTATGAACCTTACAGTTGCTCATGTTTGAAATACTATACCCACACAAGGCCTAGGGACAGATGGAGTTGTACACTGTCTGTGGGAAGAGGTTTAGCAGAGGTAGGAGTAGGTAGGCAACATTATTGATGTGTTAGTCAAATGTTAGACTGTGGGTATGTGCACAGCACTCGTTTCTGCTGTCAGGTAAATTGAATGCTGTCAGGTAAAGAGCATGCCCATGTCAACAGCAAAGCCCGTGAGAGAGTGAAAAAGGAATGGAGGCATTGCATACACCCCCATTTGTGGATTTATTTATTTTATTTATGTTTTTTTATAATCTTCCTTTCTTACTGTGACTCAAGGAGGAATACACAGTGTACACTCAACAGGATGAAGAGACATCTCTCTCCACTTAATCCCTACAGCTTTAGCATTGGAAAGAAGGGCAAAGGAGAGGTGTTCTTTTTGTATCATAATGCTATAATGACACAAGAGATTATGTCTACTCAATCCTTCCCTGACATTTGTGCATTTACAATATTTACAAGCCACTTACCTAACATTGAAAGTGGTGTACAAGCAGCTAATAAAGCTATTGAAGATCCCTCAGGCGAGGTGATAATGCTAACATCCTTCGTCAGTTGTGGGGTAATTTCAAAGGCACTGAGGCTATGAAACATAAACAGATGGTTCCATTATATTACAGGAAGGAGATAAACAGGGTGAATTGGTATTCACTCTCATTCTGTATCTATCACATTTTGTATCCTATCCTCCAGTCAAGGAGTTCAAGGCAACATATATGACTTCCTCCTCTGTTTTATCCTCACAACACCTCTATAAAGTAGTCTAATCTGAGAGATAGTGATTGGCCTCACATCACCCAATGAACTTCCAAGCAACATGAGGGTTTGAACAAGTCTCTCCTGTCCTAGGCTGACATTCTAGGCACTACATAACTCTGGCTCTTTTCATAGAATCATAGAGTTGGAAGGGACCACCAGGGTCATCTAATCCAACCCCCTGCACAATGCAGGAAATTCACAACTACCTCCCCCACACAGCCCCAGTGACCCCTACTCCATGCCCAGAAGATGGCCAAGATGCCCTCTCTCTCATCATCTGCTTAAGGGCATTGAATCAGCAATACTGACAGATGGCCATCTAACCTCTTCTTAAAAACCTCCAGGGAAGGAGAGCTTACCACCTCCCGAGGAAGCCTGTTCCTCTTGAGAAGTTTTATGAGGATACCCCCCCATTAATAAAATCCGAGGAGGAATATCCTTTGTACCATCATACTAATTCTGACAAGACTACCTATTAATTTCAGGAGGGAAGCTTGGCTTTAATACAAAATGAAGAACAAATAATATTCATGAGCAAAGGCTCAGAGCAAACAAGAAGAAAGCTCTTAATTCACACAACAAATAATTAAGTTATAAAATTGATTGCAACATGAAGTTGTGATGGCTTTAGGAAAGGAGTGCAGGACTATCAGGAGAGAAGCTCAATTACACTCCCAGCCTGTCATGCTGCCAAGCCTGTAACTAGTATTAAAATATACTGCTAGAAATAATCCCAGTTGTTTTTGTTCAGTGGGAAACGGAACTGTGAAAATGTCCCCTAAACAATCGATTTATCAGGAAGAGAAAAACAAGAGACTGAACAGCTTGCTCGCAAAAGACCCAGTGAGGTGATAATATCACACGTGGAGCTTGAAAGGATTTGATCAAGACACCATCCCTGACTGAGAGCAACAGACTTGCCCCTCCAGTGAATAATGGAAATCAGTGGCTGTTAGTGAACACGAGCCTGAACTGAAGTGACAGGGTGAGCAAATGTCTACGCCTGGAGAGCACATCTGGCAGGGACATTTCCGGAAGTGGCTCTCAGGTGGCCCATGGCAGGGTACAGAAGGATCCATAAGTTATATGTATTCTGACAGCTTATTGCGTGCAATTGGCTTACAAACTGTAATTCACCGGTGGCCATGAACTGCAATGCAATAGAAGTTGTGTAACAGTCCCACAAATCTAAGACATTGACTGTTTTTTCATGCAAAGGAGCTGTCCAGCTTGGAGCTGTCCATCTGCTACATTTTAGACCTAGAGCTCTGTAGAATCTGTACAGCCATCCTTCCTGGTCCTGTGGACACCACTGCTTGTTTTCTTTTGGAGAGAATATTTTATAAGGCTTCCTGGTAGGGTGGCTGAATTACTAACAGTCCTTCTGGGGATGGCTGGTCTGAACTGTCTCTATGTTTCTGATTTGTAGCCACACTTTCCGGGAGGACTATTTGAAAGATGAGTGTACACGGACTCTGAATGATGTCTCCAAACTAGGGATGTGCCTAAGAAAACAGAGAGGGGGGTTCAGTCAATGTAAAGTGATGCACAATGTGTAAAAAAGAAGAAAGAATCCTAACTTCACACTGGTACTGGTGGCCTTCAACCTGGCCATGACTGATCTAGAATGACATCTTGGAGTCATGATGGGTAGTTCAGTGAACACATTGACTTAGTGTGCAGAAGCAGTAAAAGGGGGGGGTTATAAGAAAGGGATTAGAAATATGTGTGTGAGTGTAAAGTGCCATCAAGTCACAGCCAACTTACAGCGATCCCAGCAAGGGGCTTTCAAGGCAAGTGAGAAGCAGAGGTGGTTTACCTTTTCCTTCCTTCGCAGAGTCTTCTTTGGAGGTCTGCCTTTCAAGTACTGACCCTGCTTAGCTTCTCAGATCTGATGAGATCAGGCTATGCCGTGCTGCCTTCCCTCCTGATTAGAAATGTAATGGCCAGTAATGTAATAGCTTTGTATAAATTGATGGTGCAACAATACTGTGTACAGTTCTGATTACCTCATCTCTAAAAAGATATCGTCATCTGATTCCTATGAATTTACTTGGTTTAAAGAGACATACCTATGGCAAGGAATGTCAACATCCCCTGCGGGTACTTGGGGATAATCCTCTATAGCTCTGTCAACTTGGAGAAGGTAAACCCTCCCCAGCTAAGGGAAGTGGTTAGGTATATGTGTGTGTGAACAGCCGGTTTGAGCTTGAGACAGAGAGAGGGGTGCAGACAAAATTATCTGTCAGGTGGCTGAAACACCTTAGGATGCAGGATCTCTCTTCCTGGTGATCAGATGTGAGGTCACAGATCTGCTGCCCTGTAAAAGGGTGCCTCTTTGGCTCCACTTGGGCTCCACTTGTCCATTTGCTAATAAAGCATACGTACCATAAACTCCACACGTCTCCAGTGCTCTTTCTGCCCAAGGGGAACCAGCCCAAGTTGTGGTGGCCCCTGGGAACTTCATACCACTTGGAGAAATGGAAAGCGTGTTGTGCTAGCACAGAAATAGAAAAGGGGCAGAGAATGACAACTGAAGTGGTCACAAGACTTCCCCACAAAGAGAAGCTATACAGTTTGGGGATTTGCAGTTTTAGGGGGGAAATGTGAGTAAGGAGGGATGGGGGTAAAGGTTTATAAAACTATGCATAGTGGGAAGGACATAAACAGAGAAAACATTTTTTCCTCCTTCCTGAACCTATGATGATAAGACTTGGGATTATCCAATGAAACTGATGAGCAGTACAAAGGAAAGACCTTCTTCACAAAATATATATATTACAGAAATCATTGCCACAAGATATGGCTTAATATGGGATTTGACAAATTCATGGAGAATAGGTATTTGAACAGCCATATGCTGTGTTAGCTAAATGGAGCCTCCATGTTACAAGCCAGGGTACCTAAAATAGCAGTTGCTGAAGCAAAGGAGAGCTGTTGCCTGCAAACTGCCTATGGGCCTTCCAGGAGGCATCTGGTTAGGGACTCAGTGAAACAAAACTGCTGGACTTGATAGATCTTTGGTCTGAACCAACAGGGCTGTTCTTATACTATGTTCCAACAGCACTAGTAAAAATTTGTAAGATAGCCATAACCTTTCAAGAGTGTATGAAATCTGCTTCTCAGCCACACAGGCTGCCAGTGCTCTTAACACTATGCACAGCAGAAGAGAAGAACAAGGGATATGTTCAGTATTTAATTTCTGGATGTCATTTAGTGGAGTATATCTGTGAACCTAGATCCTTCCTACCTATTCTATACATTCTAGGGAACTCCTGTGTCGGCCATCTGTTTGGTGGCAGAGAATCGTTGCTGTTCCGAGACACTCAAAGAAACAAAAGCAAACAAAATACCCTTGAGACCCCCTTTTTCCTGGCGAGTTCTGAGATTTTTTAAAAAAAACCATCCTTTTATTACTTGAGATGGAGAAAGACAGAAAGAACGCAGAAATATCAGCAGAGATCCTTGCTCCCAGTCTCCTCAAGCAGTGAAAAGTTCCAGAAGCAGTGCCTGCTAAGATTCGTTTCCTTTTGATGGCAGAGCACCAAAGACTTCTGGCATCATTGTATTTGCAGATTGTAAGAAGAGACAAACAGCCACTCCTAGAGCAGGCAGAATATCCACCAGAGAACAACTGGAGCAACCCTCAAGGTTGCACTCCCCCCCCCCCAGTTTCAGGTAACTCCAGCTAGAAACTCTCAGTTCTCTTTCTCTCTCTTTACTCGTTTCAACCACAAACCATTGTTTCTCACACACAATCTGCCAAGTTCTCATCTCATACCAACTCCCCCTGCAAGGGAACTGGCAATCCTCCTCCTTGCATTCAGAAACTTAGCCTGTCATGGAGAAAGGTTCAGCCAATTCTTCTTGTTGTTCTATTTTTCTTTGTGCTGGCAGGAGTTTAGGTGAGCATACATCCCTACCCCCTCTTGTAGCCTGAAGTGTTACTGCCCTGGGAAAGTCCCCCCTCCCCTTCTTTCCCCCCTCCCCTCCCCCTTCCATTCCCTCTTTCCCCTTCCCTCTGCTTGTTTTTTCCTAATCCTTCCTTATGCCCATTCATTAAGATCTTGTGGCTTCCCATATTGGGTATACATGGTTTCTCCAAAACTGGAAATGACAACATCACCTGAAAGTCATGATCAGGGCACCATTATTGTCTATTAATAATCTAATGTTTTAATTATTTATATATTTATGATTTTAATTATAATTCTGTGTTAGCAGCCCTAAACCCAGCTTTAGTCTGGAAGGGCAGGAAAAATTATTATTAACTGGCAACTGCAACAATAATAATAACTTGATTCTACTGCTTGTATAAACTAGCCACCTACCCACCCTGGAGCTTCAGCAGAGCAAAAGGATACCTGAGGACAGTTGGATAGGCTCACCCCTCATTCCATTCCCTCCAGTGTGATCAAACTCTAAGACATTGCAGTTGGTGACCAAAGCCAGTGCCAGTAAAAAGCCATCCTCTTTGTTCTTCTGTGGCCCTTGCTTCCAGGCCATGGATCTTCTTGGCCCCTGTCTCTTGTAGGGGAGGAAACCAGTGCTCAGAAGTAGCCAATCCCCACCACTAAGCAATGTGGAAAACCCTCTTGGTTCCTCAGTGCCGGACTGCCATATTACATCATGCCTTGTTTTGATTATAAGTTTCCTTTCTGCCTGAAGGCACCTGAGATGTCCTTATAAAACAACAATGGAAATTAGTTAAAGAAGAAAATAATTGAAATCCCACCTTCTTATAATGGGAGCACACATCACAGCTGGAGGATCCAGGGGATGGTGGTCCTCAGCACTATTTCTAAAGAGGACGAGAACATTCTAATGTCTATCTAAGCAGACCCTGCTCCTCTATCCATCACACTGCCCTGCTGCTTCCATGGCAATTGAATACGCAACAGAGGAAATCATGAGAATTTTTGTGCATCTGAAAACAATGGAGGGGAAAAGGCCCCTAACACTCAAATTAATCTCTTAACATGTTCAAACCTTTAAAGCAAAGTTGTTTAGAAAATTTTAAATGTTCAGGAGCCAACCTTACACTGAACATGGCATTAATTGTAATGACGACAATGAGGTTCAATTAGGTATATTTATTTCATTTGATTGCAAAAGGCCTAGCTTTGTGAATTATATATCTCAATATTAGAGTTTACACTCTGTGCTTCTTCTTCTTTTTGTCGTGTACAGGGGGTGGATGAAATAGCAGCCACAATGATGACCTTTGCGGGAAGATGTTTAGTTACCAAGTTGGGTGTACTTTAAATAATCATCCATGTGTGTGGTATCAATGGGGTGTACTTTGTTAAACAGAGAATCCTGTTTTTATTTATTGCAAGGGTTATGCTTTTAAAAATTTAGACATCAGGAAGTACTCTTTTGGGGAACAATTAAGATCTGAGTTACTCTTGTGCAACAGTAGAACAACTCCAATAGCATCCTGAAATTTACTCTGGATTTACAACCCCATGTATCAGATCAGATACTTGCATCAGCAGCTACTGTAACTAATTCTGAAAAAGTAGGACCACCCTCTTGCCTGCAGATATGTCTCTGCAGCTCCACAGCTGGAACTTATTGTGCTGACTGCGGGTGGCAGAATGTGACTGGCTGCACATTTGACTTAATGTTTAGTGGTGCAATCTGGAATCTGAAACATTCCAAAAGTGCCACATGCATGACAAGAGAGGACCAGGGTCGCTCCAGAATTAAATGGAAAGCTCTTGAAGGTGGGAAGCCTCTGGAAGGCAGCTTTAAAATTCAACAGTCGCCAAAGTGTCATGTAAACCCCTTCCAGTCACTCGAGGTAAATCAGAGTTGGCATGGACTGGAAAGAGAGCGAGAGGAATGCAAATAGGTTCATAAGTTTGCGCATTGACCTTTATGCTTGTGCTGCAGAGGCACACCGGCCCCTAAGGCTGGATTGCAGAGATGTGTCTTTTTCTCTGCCCATCTCCCCCAGAAGAATATCTCAGTGCTCTCAAGTGAGCAAAATAAAAGTGCCCAATTCCCTTAATATTTATGGGCTCGATCTATTGCAGCCATTGTCTTAAAAACACCATAACCAGCATTAACGTCTTGTGTTCAAAACCACTATGCTTCATCAAATAGAGACCAACAATATTTGGTGCCCTGGTGAGAGGAAACTGCTGTAGGGTCCCCACCCTGAAAGAAAGCAATCTGCTCATTGGCTCTCTTGCCTTCCACTTACATACATCTCATTTTAGGTGAAGGGAACCAGTCCTTTCAATTAAATAACAACGAGAAATGTCAGCCAAAGGTTCTTACATTCCGCTTACCGGAGCACAGCAGGGAGGGGCACAAAGAAATATCCCACACTGAATTAGATAGCTGTAATTGAAACATGACCATATTAGCCTAATTCCTCATAGATGTCTCCTGCCTGACAAGCAGGAAAATAATTGGCTGAACTAGGATCTGAGCCAGGCAATGAAAATCAAGAGCTAACTCCTTTTCAAATCGGTAGAGTCTTCATATTTGTACCAGTGGGGAAGAAGCCCCTCGTCTAAGTCTGTGTATTTATGTTACTCTCGCTGGAACAGTAAAAAGATATCCCAGATGGACTAGATCTTACTTATTGCACTGTACAGGTGACAGAAACATTTCCTGTCACATCTAGCTGAACGGGTGAATGAAGTTTTGCTCAGACTTCCTAAATCACTTTGGAAACATAGGGGAAAATCCATTGGAAAAGACTTTTTTGAGGATTTGACAGCTGAGTGTGTTTGGAGGGGTGAGACAGAGAGACACAGTGAACTGAAACTATACCTAGTTAGTGGAACCCATTTCTACTCAAAGGAGTGAGAGAAGCAAATCTGCTAGCTCATGTGAATGAAAGACCGACATTTCCATGGACATTTCCATGTTATGGAGGGTGTTTTATGCCACATGGCTTATTTTCATAACTTTATTTTCAAGGGCTGGGAAAGTGCCTTCTCTAAGAGACATACAAGCTAAGTGTGATGGGGTGGGGTTCCACTGTGCAGGTGTGAGGTAGAGGGGCAAGTTTTCAGTCAAGAACATATTCCATTGATGAGTACACCTTTAACAAAACCATGAAAGGCCTCATGGTTTCATGACAAAGAGCTGATTCTGAAAGCAGATGTTTCAGTCTTTCCTGAGGATGCTGGCAGGTATCAGCCTCCATTGTCTATGTGTACAATGGGAACATTCATAACTACTAGCACAGGGATTTTGGAAAGCTAAAGATTGTATCAGTGTATAAATGGTATTACCAAGCTAGTATCTTTGGGTAGCTCCAATCAGTTACAATTTCCTTGGAACTGATTTATGCCATTGTTAAGGATCTGACTGTATTCCTTTCTTCATGCTGGCTTCAGGATTTTGGACCAGGCACTCACGGTGGGCCCCCTTAATTTAAAGAGGGGAACAAACTGCCCTGACCTGGATGGTCTAGGCTATCCCAATCTTGTCATATCTCAGAAGCTAAGAAGGGTTGGCCCTGCTCAGTATTTGGATGGGGGACCACCCAGGAAGTCCAGATTCATGACAGAGAGACAGGCAATGGCAAACTACCTCTGAACACCTCTGGCCTGGAAAACCCTAAAGAGTCGCCATGAGTCGGCTGTGACTTGACAGCACTTTAGACACACACACACACTCAGAATTTCATCATGGCTTCAGCTCTCAGTTACAATGTGTGAATAGCAGTAATACTGGGGTGGAGCTATTTGCCAGTCTTTGGTCCCCATCAAATGTCAACTTCACTTCCCTCTGGAATTGGCCACTGGGCCAGGAAACAGTCAGGGAGGCAGGATAACAGCAGAATCAATTGGTTTGTCATCTGCAATACAAACAAAGGCAACAGGTCTCAAGAAGGATCACAGTTCCTTCCCAGCATCTAGCCATGTGGCCTGCGTCTCTTTTGCTAGAGGCCCTGCGTCTTGGAGTTGACCTTAAAGCAGTAATCCCAACATGCTTTGTCTTGAACAGTTGATCTTCCTTTGTCTCTAGGTGGAATCCAAATTACTTTATTACCATGTGGTAGCTGCTTGAAGCTCACTGCAGGGCTTGTGCAACCACATGAGGAGCCAGACGGTAATCTGGAGCTCCCGGCTATGTTCAGAGGCCAATTGTATTCACCTGAGCATGCTTCCTACTTGCTAGACAATAACAGGGAGGCAGAACTCCCCTTCAGCAGAGATACAACACACACCGCCTATTTCTATAGAACGTGCTAAAACACTGCTGTAAATTTCAACAGCTAGCGCTGTTAAGAAACACTGAATAATGTAGAGCAAGTGAATTCAATATATGAGTAGAAGAAAGGGAGAAACTATGTCTCATTACACATCTCAGGAGAGCTAAGGAAGTGAACGACTGCTATGCCTGGTAGTCTGAGGCCAGCGCTGGGGTAGGGCCCCTCTGAGATTCATTATATGTCAGCCTGGGGCAGCAGCTGTTTTTCAGGATCTTAGAAATTTTGCAGTTGTGAGGTACCATCCTGAGGGGTTAAATTCATCCTAAGATTGAAATCACATATGTTGTAAAGGCTTTTACTTATTATGTTAGAATCTTTCCAAGTTGCAATGTATGCAGAACGCCACCATTCCAAAGTTGTATTCTCCCCACTTTATATGCCAGCTGGTCCACATTTCCTCTAGCTTCTGAGGAATAACACCCCCCCCCACCACCAACTGCTTCACCTTGGTGCTGGCCCCAACTGCCCAGTGACTACACTTGGATGCAAACCTCATGGGTATCCTGTAACCCCCTACCACCACCAAACTGACAAGATGAGGGGGCCAGCAGCACTGTCAGTTCTATCAAATGCTTTGTTCTCTTTTTTTTTCTAAAAAAAATTAAGTATTATTACTGTTCACATAAGCTTTTTGAAGGGGGGCCTCTTTGGGGCAGAAATTGCAAGGGGGGAAGGGGGTAGGGGAGTAAAAATTTCCCAACATCAGAGAAACTGACCAGAATTTTCAAAGATGTCTTTTTTTACCAGAGAGCCAGGGGAGTCAGCTTTCTCCTTGCCCCTTTCACCAGAGAGTGGAGAAGGTGGATGGTAAAGGAAATCTGCATGGGTGAAACCCACGAGGTTTGTCCCTGCACACTTTCGTTAGGAGGGCGGCATGAGGTTAAAATGTGAAAAAGTCACTCCGGGGGGGGGGGGACACAACATTATAGGATACATAGTGGGTGAAGAATTTAAAATGTGCTTCAGATTGAGCAGATCTGTTCACAAAAAGCAAGAAAGTTTGGGTGTGATCATAAATCTGTCTTCCTATATAGCCATAGAATGATTTAACAGCTCAATGCAACTCCATTTAAGCAGCTCTGCTTACTATCACATATGCAAACTGACAGTGGCAGAAAGGATCATAAGAATTTTAAATAATTTATTGAAATGCATACATCTAAGACTTAGGCAGTTAACTTTCTGTAACTTTGCTTGTTTCAGTTGAAAAAAGTATGTAATCTGTTTTCCATTCAACATATGCTCATTTATGCCTTGTATCATTATTTGAACCTCTCAGTAAAATCATGTTAACCTTTTGAATTGCCTGTCACTTTTCCTTGGCATATCAATAAACTTTAGTAATGGAGCCAGAACTTCTGTTGTATCTCGAACAGAGTTTTAAGCATGCAAGTCTTTCCTTTATCAAGGCAATCATCTTTCACATTAACAAGTAACCTATTTTGGCTATTAATATACCAAGTTTGTTTCCTGCTCCAAAGCTAGAAATACACGTGTCAGTCCCCGTGACCTTGCCAAATTTCAGTTGGACCATTAAACATAGCTTCTGATATGGTCCCGTGGATCAATGGCCCATTAGTTTTGTTACCTTCTTTCCCTGTTAGGTCCTGAAGTTTTAGTGGAAGGAACGAACATTTCACTGTATGATACTATACCACAGGGGCACATTTCTTTCTGATTCCAGCTGGTAATCAGTTTATACCCTAAAGCATGGGGATTAATAGCTCTTGTTTCATTACATTCTGCTGACCTAACATTCCCCAGCCAATTTCAAGTAAGAGATGTCATTCTTCACTTCCCCTTGCTAGGAATGCTATTGCGTAGCATTGATGGTGCAATGCAGAATAGTGGTTGATGAATAATCTCACTAATCTGTATCTTGTTCCAAGATCAACTCAGATGTGCCTGTTTAGTGATCCGTTCTTTGTTTCTTCTAGCACACTCCCAAACCTGCAAATTATCTTCAGGCTTGCTGAATATTTATCTCTTTGCCTTCGCATGTCCTCTCTTTGGCTTCCTGATCCAGATGTTACTTCAGTTTTTCCTCCTTCGGTCCCATCATATTTATGTGGTGTTCCACTGCCTTTCCAAGCTTCATGTCTTTGGGTTAAAATATGATGAATATGTGGCCTTTTTTTGGTTTTGTTTTTTACAATTTTTAAACAGAAGGTTTTCTCACCACACAGCATGGTTTTGTTGAAATCAAGCCTCTGCCAGTTTTAACAAAAACAATCTGTTTCCCTTGTAGGGCAATTTTAACAGCGATAACAGTGATTTTTGTAGTATTTTGATTGGCTAGCTCTCTCTATTAAATGAGACAGAACAGCATGCAATACCACTCTTGAAACTGGTATCAAAGTCACTTATGTCAGCATAAACAAACAGGAGTCTTGCGGTACCTTAAAGATTAACAACATTTGATTCCAGCATAAGCTTTCTTGGACTCAAGCCTGTGCCTTCAATTGTCAGAGTGTTTTGCAATGCTTAAATAAGAACATTTTGGATTTCCTCTTCATCAATCTCTGTGGGTAATATTTTAATATTTTGCTCCGCTTTGCAACAGAAATTAAAGCCAAAATGTTGGCAGGTCCTAGGATATGAATACACAGTTATCCAAACAGCAACATTTAAAAGGGTGGAACGCTTCAGTTGGCTTAACAGGCAGCTTCAGCCACTACTAGAGCTGCTACCTGATTAAGCCCAAGAGGCCTATGTTAAAAAGAGAGGGCACATTTAAACTGGTGCAGCTGAAAGCGAAGAGCACCCTTGCTAACGGTTTGAAATCAATTTGATTGTGGTGTGTTCCTGTAAGGAATGAAAAAACAAAATATGAAAGGGGGACTTTCCTTGAGATGGAACAGTGTAGGAAAACTTTGGTTTATTGCACTGTTTATTTGGAAGAGTTATATCCTGGTATTTGAGCAAAGATTTCTAATAGGGCTTACAAACCAGGCTAAATATATAATGAGGTGACTTGAGGGAGTCATAGGGTTGCCAGCCTCCAGGTGGTAGCTGGAGATCTCCTGCTATTACAACTGGTCTCCAGGCAACAGAGATCACTTCCCCTGGAGAAAATGGCCGCTTTGGCCATTGGACTCTATGGCATTGAATTCCCTCCTCAAAACCCCGTCCATTTCAGGCTCCGGTCCAAAAACCTCCCACTGGTGACAAAGAGGGACCTGGCAACCCTAAACCAGGGCAACCAAAACTGTGGCCAAGCATTCACAGGAGGATGTAATCTCATGAGAGAGTTCAGGCCTGTGTGTTGCCTGCTATGCTACTTTTAAGGAGAGCTGGTGAGGCAAAGATGGAAAAAGGATGATCACCTCTAGCTTCTAGATGGGGGAGGGGGCAGCAACAGTGGTAAGATGATATGGGGGCAGTAATGGTATCTACTGCCACCACTGCCTCAGGTGGCACAATACTTTTGAGTCACCATACAACCCACCTTTAAAGACAGCAAAACCTCCCTCAAAAACTGCTCAGCAGCCCACAGGCCTTTGGCTGATGACAGAGGTTGGAATGTCCTTCCCAGGGCAGCTTGCAGGAGGGTTCCCAGCTCCCCTCTGGCCACCAGAAGGGGATGGGGGGGTAGGGTTGCCAGATCCAGGTTGAGAAACTCCTGGAGATTTGGGAATAGAGCCTGGGGAGGACAGGGACCTCAGTGGGGTACAAAGCCATACAGTCCACCCTCCAAAGCATCCAGGTCCACCTGGAGGCTAGTATCCCTAGCAGTTAGAGCAGGTTGGAGAGGAAGGGACAAGTTTCCTGCAGCTGCTTGTTCTCTGGCCAGGCTAGTCTTCCCCTTGCTGTGGTTTCTCTGGGGTCCTTTGCCCTCCAGCCAGCAGCAAAGTGCCCTTCCCCTCATAGCTATACTGTCAGGATACCTGGCCTGACTGAGGTTTTGTAATATGCAAGCATGCTTGCATTTAACCAATCAATTAATCTGGTTAAAAGGTAGATGGTTAATCAATTTAAAACATTTTTAATCAGTGGATAGGCTTAACGATTAAACATAATAACCTACTCTGAGGGGTATGGAGAAAGGTGGAGCCTTTTATCTCTAAATGGAATATCTGAGTGAATTCCCCTTCCAATTTGACCAGGAATCTGGTGAAGGGCTGAGCTTTGCACTTGCAAATAAGTGTCATGAACAACACTGATGCCCTTTCAGACGGTTTGTTGTTGTTATCTGGGTCACGAGGCAATCTAAGCCATTCTCTGGGACTTGGCAATAGCTGCCCTCGAGCTGAAATGTATGTTATTTGGACATTTCTTTGCCAGCTTTTATCTTTCTGAATAGGCTGTTAAGCAAGGACCATATGGCTTGGATCAGGATGTGGTACGCCTGCTCTGTGGCAGACCGGCAGCAGTGAGCAACGTTTCTCTTCAGGAGAAAAGGCTTTGCCAAGCTCGTTCAGTTTCAGTGTGTTCATGGCCACATTGGCACCGAATTAGGTTCCAGTGAAAAGGCCTCATTAAAGCATGAGCATGTTCATGGAGCAGGGTGGGTTTGTAATCACACTCAAAATGATCTCTTTTCTTTGTGGGTAGATTTCAATAAAACACCGAGCAAAAGTAGTTGATTCTCATCTAGATACCGAAAGGTTACTTGGTGCTGACTCTTGAATGCAGCCAGTTACAAACTGAATGCCAGACACAGTGGTGTGATTTGCAAGAACCACCTGTATGCCGTGAGAAACCTGTTAAGGCCCTGGGTGTGATTTGTGAGGCTCTGATTGGAAGAAGGCAGGTGATTATGCTAAGTCTGTCTCAGGAGTGATTGAATGTCCCAGATGCAACCAAGGGATACACAGAATCGCCCACCTTGGAAGAAGGTTGTCTGTTGTCTCTCTATGCACTTTGTTGCTCTGTGCATTCCTCTTTACAACCTGTACTCAGGGTTAAGTATGCCTCCAATTACAATCCAGAAAAAAATAGTGTGCCTCAGTAATCAGAAATTTGGGGGACACTACTTCGGTATTTCAGAAACTCAGTTGCATTTTGGGACAAAGGTTAGAATGCAAATAAAAGAAAATTCAGGATGAATCCAGTCAGGTGCAGACTAGAGTCCAGGTTCAGTATCTGTGCCTGTCATGGATCTAATTGCCATGTCTGCAGGAAGATTTAGCTTGGAGGGGAAAGGTACAGGAGGAAAGGATCAAACACTTCCTCCACCAGCTCTTCTTCTCCTGTCATGGGGGGGGGGGGGCGGTGACTCATTAGTAAAACTGAAAACAAAATAAAAATAATGTGATGGGAGATCCTGATCATGAACCTTTTGTCTTATGTTGAGGTTTTGGCTTTCCAGCTGTGGTCTGGGGCAAGTCCCTGGTCTCTGTCTAATCCAGCTCTCAGTGGCAATCCAAACACCCCTGGGAAATTTACGGGCAGGACATCATGGGGGCAACAGCTTTTCCCTGTTGTTTGTTCCACCAGGTGTTCTGGTTCTTGGTTGATCTGCTTATGTGCCTTCATGGATGAAGCTAGAGTGGAGAAGATAAGAGGAGCTTTGCAGAGGACAGAGCTGAGGGAAGGTGTAGTAGGGAGTGGGTTGGCAGGATTTACAGCAATACACTCACTTACCAGTTACCCCTGGCAGAGATGGGCATAGAACCCAGATGGCTCGAGTTGTTTTCCCATAGAAGGAACTGCATAGGACTGCAGATAGGAAAGGAGTCTCAGGGCACCTACCTCATTGAGAATGAAGTTGGGGAAGAGAGGCATATGAAAGGGGAACCATCAATGTTCAAGAAGGAATGAAAAGTAAGGTGTGACAGTGGGTGAGGAGACAGGTGTGAGTATCAGGGTTTATGGGATTCAATGCCCAGGTTTGTTTTTTTGGGGCGTAGATGACTCCCCTTTCGTTTTGATGTATTAGAAATTGTACTCTCACCCAGAGAGGCAGATTTCTGAAGCAACGCATAAGTCCAGACTCTTGTTCTGTTCCAATATGACAGACTCCCAATAACTGATTGAGAGTTGACCTCAGAATTCTTTATGGTAGTTGTAAGCAAGAAATGGGTTGTTGGGTGCCAATAAAGGTCCGATGGCACCATTCGCAAATAAAGCATTGTTATGATAATAATAAAGTGCCATGAAGTCGCATCTGATTTACAGCCACCTCATGCGGGGGAGGGGGAAATGAGCATAGCTGTTTTGCCATTGCCTTCCTCTGCATAGGAACCCTGGACTTTCTTGGTGGTCTCCCATCCAAGTACTAACTATGGCCAGCCCTGTTTAGCTTCCAAGCTCTAGCAAGCTGAAGCTAGTCTGGGCTATTCAGGCTGCTACAGAGCATCATTAGCACCAATGTTTTAGCCAAATTCTAATTTTGGAGGAGGGGAAGGAACCCTATTAAAGCTCTTCAGAGTTTCCTTAGGGTCCAAACCTAATGTAAATTTCTTCAGTTCCACCATCTCAAACTGTTATACAGTGGCTGGTTGTAGTATATTAAAGAGTGACTGTCAGGGTGAACTTATATCTGATCTTCAGGACATGGCCATACACTCTTAGGCAAATAAGCCTTTTGTGCACCCTCCATTTTATGAATCTTTTTTGTGGATTTGGAAACTTTGAAAGCAAATTTGCTTGTAAAAATGCATGAAAATTGATCAACTAGATTCATGTTCCTCCCTTCAAAACTAAAGAAAACAAACGTACCTTTAAACAAAATATATCAGTTTATGGAACTTGCCATAGGAGTTGATCTTGACCACTGGTGAAGGGAAGGATGTTATTGATATGAAGTGCACTGCCTATGTGCATTTCTCCCTTTAGATACATATCTGACATACATGCATCTACAAACTTATCTGGTTTTAAGAAGGAACAGACTATTACAGTAGGGTGCTAGCAACATTCTATCATGATGAACTGTTGTCAGTCTTGGAGGCAGAACTGAGACTGAATTGATTGTTAAATTATTCCCATAACATGCAACCTACCTGAAACATATTGGCTAAAGCATTTCATTTTAGCAAAATGCTTTCTGTGACCTGTTTACTCCTCTTCTGTCCTTTCTTCTGCTCATCATTGGTGCAGCAGCAGAAAGGCAAAAACCAGAAGAAAATATGTGTGCTAAATAGATTTAATGATGTTACTGGCTGAATGAGATTCAAAGTACAGCGTAACTTAATCATTTGGGACTTGTTAAAAACCTTTTTTAATATAAGTGAAGAGAGAACGCACTGTTAGCACTTTGCTTCTGTCTTGGGAACTGTGGCACCTCACAGGAACACATGAAGCTGCCTTATACTGAATCAGACCCTTGGTCCATCAAAGCCAGTATTGTCTACTCAGACCGGCAGCGGCTCTCCAGGGTCTCAGGCAGGGGTCTTTCACATCACCTACCTGCCTAGTCCCTTTAACTGGAGATGCCAGGGATTGAACCTGGGACCTTCCGCATGCCAAGCAGATACTCTACCGCTGAGCCACAGCACCTCAATATCTTTCATCACCTGAGGCAGTGGGTTTTGGTTGCTGCCCTTTCACCTTGGTACCACTACCTGTTTGCCTCGCTGCTGCTGTTGCTACTCCAGGAAGGGATAATCTTTGATACTCCAACTCTCTTTAGAAATAGTGCAGCAAGCTGTACATGCCCAGCCCGATAGATCTCCCTGAACACTTGCAAGATGGCATCCCCTTGAAAGAGTTCAGCCAGCACTTTGGTTACCCTGCCTACAGGCAACCAGGAATGCTGGCTAACCTCGTATGAGAGGGATGAATAGGCTTGCCAACCTCAAGGGGGATATTGATAAACTTAAGGAAGAATTAAAACCTGCGATGTCTCCAACTAGCTTTGATAATAAAATTAAACAGTTGGAGTCGGACTTACATGCCTTTAAAGAAAATGTTAGGACATACAAATCAAAAATTTTTGATAGAGACACTAATGATTATAGCCAAGATGTTGTTTATCCATGGTATAATGAAGTAGGAACTACTACATCCTCCTTCTATAGAAATACCTCCAGAAATCGGCAACGCGACTACGACAGTGAATCTTCTAGCCTGTCGAGCCGCGCATCAGACAGAGATTACAATTTACGTTCTAGGTATGTTAGAGGACAGGGAAATTCACGCCCTTTTCAGAGACGCAGGGGCGGAAGGAACAACAGGTAGTGGTTAATTTGTCCCATCACCAACTTAATGCTGATGAAATCCGTGTTCTGCAATATGGCTTAGGCTTCGTCCCTACCCCGGTGTATTCACCCTTACAAACCAAGATTGACCTATTTAGATTAACTAGGCTATTAAAGTTAAAAGAAAAATTTGGCAATGATCCTGTAGATACTATTAACAAATTTAAGCCCAAATCCAAGTACATTCCACCATCCTATGATCACCACATCGCCACCTTCAGTGACGTGGTGAGTAGGGATATCCTCAAGATGGAACAACATCAACTACACAGGAGGCATAACCTACCTAAATGTGATGTTGATATTATTGCCAAATTGGCATCTCAATCTGACATAGTGGTGAAACAGGCTGATAAGGGCGGGGCCATTGTTATCTGCTGAAGATTATAACAATGAAATCCGCAGACAGCTTGACAATACACACTTCTACAAGAAACTATCTCATGACCCTACGGATGAAATTCAATTCATCATCCGGACAGTTATTAATGAAGCTTTGGCATGTGACCAAATATCTAAATCAACAGCAGACTTCCTATACAATGAGTTTCCTAAAATTCCAAGATTCTATGTCCTTCCTAAAATCCACAAACCCACGCGTCCACCACCTGGGAGACCTATAGTAGCAGGCGTGGCTTCTGTTTTGGAACCACTAGCCCAATACTTAGAGTCCTTTCTGTATGCTTTCAGCATCAATACGAGCTCCTATATTAAAGACACCAGACATTTTATTACAAAAATTGAACAGGTGCAGGTCCCTTTAAATTCTGTATTATGCACCCTAGATGTCAATGCTCTTTACACAAATGTTCCGACGGACGAGGTTCGCACCATTGCTGCGACACTCCTTGACACCCGTCCATCTCTACAACCTCCTACTCAATTCTTACTAAATTTGTTAGATATAGTGACTGAAAAGAATTATTTTGTACATGACAATACGTTTTACATGCAGACTCACGGAGTCGCCATGGGCAGCGCATGCGCGCCATCTATTGCTAACATATACATGATAGCATTTGAGCATGCGCACATTCTAAACAATAATCCATTCAATAATAACATGATTTTTTACGTTAGGTATATAGATGATTTATTTTGTATCTTGTCTGATGTAAATAATTTCCATGCTTTTCAGCAATGGATTAATTCACAGGACCCTAATGTTACTCTTAGTGGTGCACATGATGATACAGCCATCCCTTTTTTGGATGTCAGTGTATTTAAGAGACCAGACGGCACTTTGGGCGTTCGCCCTTACTCCAAACCCATGGCATGTAACTCGTTGTTACACTATGACTCCTTCCATCCCCTTCATCTAAAGGATAACCTTCCTTATAGCCAGCTTCTCAGGCTTAAAAGAAATTCATCTGATGGGGCAGATTACAAGGTCTCTATGAGTGCGTTCACACAGGCTCTTCAACATCGGGGTTACCCAAATCACGTGATAGAACGTGCAAAGATTAGAGCTCACCAGAAATCTAGAACAGAATTACTTACAGACTCCTGCACACAAAAGGAATCGCGGCTCACCTGTGTATTGCAATACACATCTATGTCCCCTCTGATTCGCCGAATAATTTACAAACATTGGCATTTAGTACAGCATTTGCCAGGATGCTCTTTACCACCTCGAATGGCATATAAACGAACTAGATCGCTTAGAGATATGTTAGTGCACACCTCGCAATCAAGCAGTGCCAGCTCAAATTTACCAGCAGGCAACTACAAATGCGGCTCTTGTTTAAGCTGCAAATATATGCTAACGGTGAAAGAGATCACCAATCCAACCACAGAGAAAGTCTTTTCCATACGTAGCTTTAACAATTGTGACTCCCGCTGTCTGATCTATTGCGTGGTTTGTACGTGCCAACTTTGGTACATTGGAAAATCATTGAGACCTATTAAATACCGCATTAGCGAACACAGATCTAGATTAAGAAATCACGTGGTTGAGGCACCCCTGACATCACATTTTATGGAGCATAACCATTCTGATGAAGATCTTTCTTTTTTTGTTTTATGGCGCTTTGTGAGCGCAGACAATTATGACAGAACTGATCTTGATCTTGTCTTAAAACGACAAGAATCTAAATACATCCAATTTTTTGACACTCTATCTCCTAAAGGTCTAAATACTGCGCTAGACTTATCTTGTTATTTGTAATCATTTGTCATTATCTGTTGACATGCATTGTTGTTTCTTTGTATATTTTGTATCAATGTACCTTTGCATCAATGTATGCTTGCTCTAACATATTGGTGCGTTGTCACTTTAAATCATTCTAGCTGAGTCACACCTTTTCATGTGATTTTTGTATACTTAAGTGGGGTGGTAACAAGGCAACTTTGCCAACGCGGAAGCATTGTAATTTACAGCTAGCGTGTGAGTATTTGTAACATTGTCTTTTTCTTTAATTCTTTGTGATTATTCTTCATGCCGATGTACTGCATTATGCTTAATTTATTCATGTAGTGGCCCCTGAGGAAGGCTATGTTTCAAGCCGAAACAGAAAGAGAACCGGGCTTCTGTTGGACTATTCCATCACCTTACCTCTTGGAAGAGAAAGAAAACATTCCTAGCTACTTTCTGGGACTTTTTCTTGTGGCCAATTAAGAAGTTTTGGCATTGTCCATCACTTTACCAGATACTGGTTGTTTTCTTATGTGTTTATTGCAGCATAAAGAGTTGCTGCTTTGTTTATTACTTGCAGTTGTTGCTGTTCTTTAGTTTGCTAACCTCCAGGTGCTAGCTGGAGATCTCCTGCTATTACAACTGATCTACAGCTGATAGAGATCAGTTCACTTGGGGAAAATGGCCGCTTTGGCAATTGGACTCCATGGCATTGAAGTCCCTCCCCTCCCCAAACCCCGCCCTCCTCAGGCTCCACCCCAAAAATCTCCCGCCAGTGCAAAGAGGGACCTGGCAACCCTAGGAATGAATCTTGCAAGAGTTTGGGAACTGCTTTGCACATCTTGCCTTGCTTTTTTAAAAAGAAGCCTGGGGAACAAGAATACAGTCATCTGGCTGCTGTGTGTGGGCAGCAGTTGGGTGGTCATAGGCAGACCATAGGCAGGTGGGTAACAGGAGGCTGGCAGTGGGCAGAATGGGAGGGTTCCAACTTTCAAAATGTTCTGACTACTACCTCAGCTTGCCTCCTTAAACAGCTGGATCTGCTGGACAGAAGTCAGATATTTACACCAAGTATGGTAATCTTCCATGGCTAATCATATACACAAATATTGGATCTACGTCAAAAAGTTGGAATGCATAATAAAGCTTTGGAGCTTAGCTTTGGAATCCTAGTTTCTAAAGCTGGAGCACAGCAGGTCACCAGCAAAGGAAAGCAGGGGTGAAGAAGGACACCTAGATCCAGCGGATACAGTAATTTAATGTAAATTTTTCTGCTCTGTGCCCATGAAGGGCAATTTTCAGTCTTAAGTTCTCATTGTTCTCTCCCGAACTCTTTCCATAAAACTGAGTGCGTTAATCTGACTTGTTAATTAGTGCTGCTGTCTAGTTCTGGGGGGAAAATATTCCTTATCCTTCAACACTACTTAGATGGCAGGAATATTCAATACGATAATTGTTATAACTGAGGAAGAGATTTAAATACGTGCTTTGAAGTGAAAACCATTTCTAAAGTTAGTAAGTAGTGTAAGAATTTCACAGGGTGGGGGGGCTTCTCGGCTTCTTGAGGCACGCTTGTTCCTATTCGGCAGTTTATTATGACTCAGGTGGGTTTGGATAGATCCTGTTCTGAGGGTTGCAATACTGAAAAGAAAAAAAAAACCCTCCAGGATGATATGGTAACTGGACTAAAAACACTTTCCTAGGAGTAAACCCATTTAATATACCTTAGTAAAATTCTGGATAAACAAGCGCATTGACAAAGCAGACTATGGAGGCCATGGCTCAGTGGTAGAGCATCTGCTTTGCATGCAAAAGGTCCCAAGTTCAATCCCCGGCATCTCCAGTTAAAGGAACTAGGCATGTAGGTGATGTGAAAGACCCCTGCCTGAGACCCTGGAGAGCCGCCGCTGGCCTGAGTAGACAATACTGACTTTGATGGACCAAGGGTCTGATTCAGTATAAGGCAGCTTCATGTGTTCATGTATGTGTTCATGTGACTTGGTTTGTTCCATCAAAACATTGAGTAGAAAACTTTTGTAGGGGCACCAAACGTTACAGGCCTTTGTGCCTGCATCATGTATTCTTGGCACATCCATGGAGAAAACACACACCCTTTTCAGTCTCTGCATGGCACTAGCAGGCTGTAGCGTGCCACACATCTCCTCCCTGCTCCCACCCCCAGCAGCTATATTGGCACTTATAGAGGTTGGAAAGTCTGGATTATGAAAAAAAGATGAAAACAGTGAACTGTTCAGATGATAACTGATGCCAGTAAACATACAAATATCTGGAGGATGCAAACTTGAAAAATGGAGCATGATTCTTTAATGTGTTACTTGTGGGTATAATTAGGAGGAACTGGTAAATTATCAAAAGGATAACAGGAGAGGAATAGCCATAAACATATCCTGACATTGAGATGTGTTTGTGATGCAGAAAAGGTTGAAAATAGACTGACAAAGCACTGTGAGAATGTGTCTTAGGTCTGGGCACCCCCACTTCAGGCCCAGGATCTATAGCGACAGCTATAGCTATATCTATATCAGAGCACCAAACCTTTTCCACACCCCATGCCAAATTTTTGCTGCTAAAAGTGATGGTGCTGGCAACCTTGTGTTGGGTTTAATATATAAAGTAAAATCAGATTACTTTTCTTTTTATTTGCAGCAATATGTTAAAATGCTGGCTTGAACTCCCACAATGCTTTGCTTCTTATAACACCCACCATGAACTTTGATTGGCACAAGTAATTTGTTCATTGATTTATCCATGGTTATAGAAAATGGATTGCAACTTCTGCAAAAATTATGTAATCAGGATCAACCAAAATATCACAAAACAGTGTTCAAGCTCTTGAGTTTCCCAGCCCTACTCATCAGGCTGGAAAGGAAGAAAAACAAACAGCACAGTATACCACATCCTGGGTAAGTCCCTGGACCCATTGGCCTGGCTCATCCAGGGTCATAGGCAACAAGCCACTGGCTAAGAATCAAGGGACAAAAGCCCTTTGGCTCTTGCCCATGGGCTCATGCCTCCACCCACACCCAGTCTATATACCTGAAAACAGAGGAGTAACAGAAGCTTAGCCCTCCCCTAGTAATTTGCTTCTTGAATTTTTCTGGAGACCCATCAGCTACCTCTTTGGTGAGGGGTGACACCTAGTCTGGACCTAATTTCTGCTTATTGAGTGAAGATTCTTGGCAAAATAAAAATCAAAAATCAAAGGGCCATCTTCCTATTATCTGTTTACTCTGCACAAAAAGGGTTTAGTTCAGCCTATTTAAGGAGGTACTTTCTCATGACAGCCACTGTGGTGTAGTGGTTAGAGTGCTGGACTGGGATCTGGGAGACCAGGGTTCGAATCTCCACTCTGCCATGGGAGCTTGCTGGATGTCCTTGGATGATGCCTGCTTTGTTATGCAATCACCCCTGTGCCACGGAAGCTTGTTGGGTGACCTTGGATGACGTGGATGACCACATGTTCTGCCTATCCTACCTCTTGGGGGTGGTTGTGTGGATGAAATGGAGGAGAAGAAATGAATCTAAGCTGCTTTGGGACCCCACTGGGGAGAAAGCTGGGGATAAATGAAGTAAAATATATTTTTAAAAATCGTGAAGCTATTGGTAAATGGATTCTAATAACTGCCTCTGTAAATGAACAAGATGAACACTGGAAATAAATTGTTTTGCTATGTGGGCTTTGTGTACATTTGACTTTTTTGAAGGGGGCAGGGAGATGTTTATGGAGCTCATTAGTGGGTTATTGGCTGTTGTCTTTTTCGTGCAGAACCGCAGAATGCCGTTCCATTGCTGATGAATACCAATGCTGAGCTCACTTACCCACAGAGGACACTGTAACTGCCAGGGCAACTCAAGAATCAGGGTTGTCTGGGTAAACCACAGCTTGGCTGCATGGACAGCCAATTGCTCATTTGCACAAATTTAACAAAACCAATCTTAATATCATTTGACAATAGCTTTTTCTTAAAGCTCATTTTACATTGTAGACTTGAAAAATGTAATCAGCATCACTCGGTACACATTCAGCACCTCCCCCTATAAGTAATAAGTTTAAGTTGCACCCCTGTCCATCAGACTGCCATGCAAAGCATTATTCCATACCCCCTAATCCTATAAGCACCATGAAATTCTAGGGGTCATGTTGCCTGGGATGGTTCCCTTTAGATGCAAGAGCACTGAAGATGTATGGATTTTTGTTACGTTTGCGTTAGTTATAAGTATACAAGCAGAACAAAGCAAAGGGGGAGCAGATCTGTTCCCCCACCTCTGATCACTTGTTCATTCCCGTGCCACATCCAGGCTTTTAGTACATGCAGCAGGAGAGAGAGAGATTTAGAAGGGTCAGAATCCTGGCTTGACTAGAACATTGGACACATCTTTTATTTTTCTTGTCCTGTGAGCCTTTTTCATGCCTTGCTCTGGGAGCTGTGATGTACCATAGCACTGGCTTGATGTATGCAGATGTGAACCCTAAACATACTATTTGGGCTCTCATATATAATGTTAGTATTAACCAAGAGACGGGAAGCCACAGCAGAGCGAGTTGTAAAAGAAGCCTTTGTGGGCGAATGGAGGACTGGTCCATAAAATGCAGGAACCAATGTTTTTTCTTTAGTGTGCTCAAGCAATGGGGTTAGTTCCTCTGGGAAAGAGTCTTCCACAGTCTAATAAACCTCACACTTCGGAAATGTTTCCTGATATTCAGCCTGAGTTTCACCCCATTACTCCTAATTGCCCTTCTGAGCAACAACTCTCCCTTTTCTGACTATGCACCCTGCAGATGTGGCCATAAAGTCGGATGCCTTCTGCTGTGGCTAAGGAAGTGGGAAGTTGCCTATCAAAAATAGCTTTGGGACATTTAAGGGACAAAATTCCCCTACAAATTCAGATTGTGGGGAACAAATGAGGGGGCAGAAAATGAAAGGGGTGGACTATTCTTAATATAATTGCCTGATGCAGCACACAGCAGTTCATATAATCAGGTGCCCCCAAGATTCCACTCTGTTCCCTCTGAACTGATCCCCATGGGCTCCTCTCCCCTCCCAGAGAAGACTGAGAGAGAGGAAGAGATGGCAGCTGGATTCATAGGGCTGCTGAGAACCATTGTGCCCCTCCCAGACAAAGATACCTTCTGGGCCCATCTTACTCCACCTATAAATATCCTATAAAAGCAAATCACACAACTTGCCCAAATAAGCCCCCAGGGCAACCACAGCCCCTGGATCACCCAGCCCCAATGTCCTCTTCTAGCAGCCCTGACTTGTCCCACAATATATCCATGGAGACTGAGGCCATTAACTCATGGCTCGGTTCTTATTTGTTGTCCCTGTTCTGTCAGACGCTTTTAAATTCCGCATTCAAAAAAATTGAACGCATGGTGCGACAAAGAAGGGTGGAGAGCCTGCCGAAGGGACACCTGATGGAGCTGCTGTGTCTCTGATGGCGCTCCTCCAGCCCGCTGTCCCCTGGCTTGGATAGTGTTGCCAACCTCCAGGTACTAGCTGGAGATCTCCTGCTATTACAACTGATCTCCAGCCGATAGAGATCAGTTCACCTGGAGAAAATGGCTGCTTTGGCAATTGGACTCTATGGCATTGAAGTCCCTCCCCTCCCCAAACCCCACCCTCCTCAGGCTCCACCCCAAAAACCTCCCGGCGGTGGCAAAGAGGGACCTGCCAACCCTAGGCTTGGAAGGGTCCCGGAGGTGGGTGGAGAGCCTGCTGAAGGGGCGCCTGATGGAGCTGCCGCCACTCTGCCTCTGACAGGTGGAAGCGGGTAGAGGCAGCAGCTGGAAGTGTGTGGCAGGTGGAGGCGGCGGTGAGCGCTCATGTTGCCGGGCTGCAGGCTCCTGGAAGGGGGCTGAACACCCGGCTGATGCTTGGAGGACCAGAAAGGGGAGAGGTGGAGGAGAGCGTAAGGGGGGAGAGGGGGCAGGGGGTCTGGGGGCAGAAAGCTACTGCCACTGGGGCTGGGGCTGGGTGGCAGGGAGTCAACCCAAGCGCTGAAATGCACAGGCAATGACTCGTGACTGATGCTCTCCTTTTAAGTCAGGATAAAGCAGGGACCGGAAAACCTAGGGAAGTCTCGGAATGAGGTGGGTTGATCCCACTTGCATGTTGCGACCATGCGTGTTGACTGAAGAGATCTGCTACATTCACAGGAGAAACGGGGCTCCGACTTACCTGCAGAGCCCAAGGTTGCTGGGCTGGGCTGTGGCGGGCGCAAGCGAACCGGACCGCCCCCCCCCCCGCTCCAAGGGCGGCCGGCCGCTGAACAGGGGGAGCCCGGGGCTTCTGGCCGGTGCGGGCTCCTCCACTCCTCAGGCAGCTGGATGGGGGAAAGCGGCGTCGTACCATGCGCTGCTTTTGCAGCTGCATGCCTGCCCGCCCGTCATCGGAGGGAGCCAGTTTGAACGAGCCAATCAGGCTCGGGCTCCCAACGGGGGGGGGGAGCTGGCCTCTGAGCAGCTGGACCTGAGTTTTTCACTCGGGTCTGGCTTCCCGGCATTTAAAGAGGCCGCGCTCAGGGCAGTCTTCAGTCGGCTTCCAATTGTCCCTCCCACCCACTGCTGTATCATACTATTTGAGGTTTGTTTAATTTGTTCTTGCTCTTTCGTCACAACTTTGTGTGGTTTGGCATGGGGCCGGATCCAGTTTGGGGGGGAAACTGGCCTGCGTGCCTTTTCCCCCAACAGGGAGGATCCCAATAAGGGATTTTGGGGGAGGCCGGAAGGGGACAGGCCAAGATGGAAGGCTGCCATGAACAACCCGGCGGGGCTGTCAGGGGGCATGCCTTGCCATGTGCTGTCAAATGGCCTCCTTCCAAGTGGTGGGGGACCACACAGCTGGCTGCCGCCCTCGTGTGTCCCAGGAACTGCCATCTCAAAAGTGGCCCAGCATGGCTGGGGATTTTCATCGGCCTGCAATGGTGGCAGGCCGATGGTAGGATAACGCTCCCTTGCTGCTGCAAACAATAACGTTGTGCCATTCCTCCAAGCTGGTTGTATGTCATCTTTGGGTCACTCTGCTGGGGTATGGCTGGGTTCTCACTCTTAATGGGCCAGGTCCCGCTAGAACGCCCCACACAATTAGGCACTAGCCCGGCAATCGCAGAACAAAACGGCCATGAATGTGTCTCCATGTGCATGCATTCCACTTAAAGTGTGCATGAAAAGTGGGACAGAGCCCAATGTGAATATGGTGCACATGTAGGATCTCCACACATCTTGAAGTGTGGAGACATCACAGCAGACCTTGCTGTCATAATGTGCTTCTTGCCTGATGAGGATTTTATTTATTTATTTCGTCATTCTTATACACTGCCCTCCCCAGCAAAAGCTGGGTTCAGGGAGGCTTACATATCAATAGTTACACCATAAAACATCACAATCACATAAAAACAAATAATTAAAACAGCCCTAACAAATCATAAAATCACAATCTAATCTAAGTGGCGCATTTAATTGTGACAAAGTCCACAGCAAGGCTGTAGGCTGTTAGAACAGGATGCAGAGCCTGCCAATCAGATGGAACTAGGGTTGCCAGGTCCCTCTTAGCCCCCAGAGGGAGATTTTTGGGGTGGAGCCTGAGGAAGCCTGGGACCTCAATGCCATAGAGTCCAATTGCCAAAGCAGCCATTTTCTCCAGGTGAACTGTTCTCTATCAGCTGGAGATCGGTTGTAATAGTAGGAGATATCCAGCTAGTACCTGGAAGTTGGCAACCCTAGATGGAACACTGGCATGGTGGAGAAAGGTAGGGAGGCCGGCATTAATAAGATTCTGTCTCCACAGATAGGTTGTGTGAATAGGCCATCCGTGCAGTCTGCAAAATCTTGGGATTAACTTTCCCTGTGTTCCTCCTTTCCTTCTCATGCTCCCACACCCACGAGAAGTCCTTTTAACAGCTACATGGTAGGTCAAAGCCTGGCAGTTCTCCAAAATAACACCTGACCTGCATCTCTGCCCTTTTGCACATTGTAACAAAAGACATTTTCTCATTGCATTTCTCTCCCAATTCTTTTATCTCAGGGAAATGAGGCAGCCTAACCTGCTACAGTGAATTTATTCTAATACAACTCCTGCTCTGTTCTTCCCCCAACTCCTTTCTCCTTGTGATAGATATTGTTTTGCTATTAAACTTTACAGACTGGCATTAGAAGAAGAATAGTTGGTTTTTATATGCCGACTTTCTCTACCACTTAAGGAAGAATCAAACCGGCTTACAATCTCCTTCCCTTCCCCTCCCCACAACAGACACCTTGTGAGGTAGATGGGGCTGAGAGAGCTCTAAGAGAGCTGTGACGAGCCCAAGGTCACCCAGCTGGCTTCATGTGGAGGAGTGGGGAAACCAACCTGGTTGTCCAGATTAGAGTCCACCGCTCCAAACCACTGCTCTTAACCATTACACCACACTGGCTTTCTCTTAACCACTACACCACGCTGGCTCTCACACCACCACTGGAAAGTTCTGAGACCCTTTCTCAAGTTCTGTATCCGGCACCCAAACTCTACATACAGAGTTATGTAAATTACATATATTTGTATGCATGTCCTTCTTTAGTATGATTTAGGGGGCAATTCAGGCATCTTTCAGCACACCCGGCTGTAAAGCATGGCATGGATTTACGTTTTGCATTTAGGCGCTTTGTTTTGCAGCTCAGTGTATGTCGGACAACATCAGAAAGCACACTGATATCATCTAGTGCTTAGAGGACTGGGCCCTAGGATATCCTGTTCAGTCATAAAACTTACTTGGACCAGTCTTTCCTCCCCCATCTCAGTCTAACCTACAGCACAGGATTGTTGTGAGGATAAAATAGAGTAGGGGGAAATCTCGTGTATGCTGTTCTCTTAGCTACCTGGAGAAAGGGTTGGATTAAAAAAATGCTAAATAGATCAATAGTGCTTAGAGTGTCTAGTGAAAATTTATTTATTTAGATATTTAAGCCCTGCTTTTCTTCCCTGGTTCAAGCCCTGGAGCCCCTGAGGATGATGAAAACAAATGGGATAAGAATCACCCTGGGATCCCTTTCCCATATAGGTGGGGAAGGGGGCTTTTATTTCATGGTTGTAGCATCTGTTCACACAGCTGAATTATCTTCCCAGAGAAATAATGTAAGAAGTTAAGAACATAAAGTTAAAAATGGTGCAATTCACAGTTCCTGCAATCTAATCCCTGCTCCCCACGATGTAGGGTTTATACATCAAACATAAGAGGAGGATCTGGAAGAAGCCGGTGGTAACTTAGTATGCATGGTGGAAGGACTCAGAAAAAACCTTCCTGTCTCACCTGACCCAGCCGGTTGGAACTACAGCAGAGGCTTTAAATTCCCATAATCACTATTTAAATAATAATCTTTCCACAGTGGTTAGAAACAGCTTGAGCCGTATAATTAACCTGCAAATTAACTCACAAAGCCGATTGCTCTAAATTATTCTGGATATGTGTTGCTACACTGCATACAGTCTGACATTTCATCAAGCACTTTTAGCACCAAAGTTATTTCCCCACCCCCCAAACACAGACAGAATACAGACAGACAAAAAAGGAGGAAGTGAGAAAGCCCAGTGGAAAAAACAAGTGATTTCTCGCTCTCAAACATACGCATGCTCTGGTATCGTACCAATGAGATTCTGACCTTAGCCCCTTACTGGTTCTCTTGTGGGTTGGCTGAAGGACACTGACAGGAATATTGCTGGAATTTCATATTTAACCACCCACTGTTGAATGAGAATTTCAACACTGAAATTCAATATTAATTTCATTCCAAGTTCAAGTGCTGAATTGGATGTTCTGGCATCCTTTCAGTGTTTTCATGTTGACATGCATCTGGCTAAATTGCCAAGGGTCTGATGAATATTGGTGCATGTCAGTGATCAAATACTGTCAAAAATTTAAAAAAAAACACACCAAAATCAAATGCCATTGGATAGCGAATATAAAGCAAATGCTCAAACAGTCAGAGAATAGCTGCTGACATCAGATGTCACGAGGAGGATATTTGGAGCAAATTCCTTTAGGCTCTCATGCACCAGCTTTGTAGAAGTGAGATATGGTGGGATCTTGACTGTGCTGTAGCTGTAGCTTGGGGACAAGGCTGAGATAGAGGATCCTACCGCAGAGAAGACGGGAACGTGCATGTTCAATCGTGTGAGACTAAAGGTATTCTGAAATGTTTTTACAGTAAGGAGGAAGGGTTTTGGGCTGTAGCCTGAAACTGCAGGAGGTGTGACCCTGTGGTTAACTTAATCATGGGGGAAATACATGCTGTAAGAAACATTGAGCTGAAACTGGTCATTGTGTGGATTTTTTCATGGGGGAGTTGTGTGAGCAGAATACATTGAAAAGAGCCTCAGAAGGTGGAAAGAAAGGAATGTGACGGAGAAGTGTATACATTTGGCTCCTATAAAGCTCATCTTTGATTTTGCAAGTCAGAAATATGAGCCAAGAGAGATTTTCAGAGGAATCATGGGAAGATTAGCTGTTTTCTCAGGGCTTGTTACTTGCAACCAAGGAAATGGGTATGTTGTGACACCATATGCCCCCCCCCAAAAAATGAAATTCATGGGGAATATTAGTTACCATAACAGATGTGAGGCCGTCAGGCTTTCCTTTGCTGCCTTGTCTGTTAATTTGATTCTTATTTATTTATTTAAAACATTTTTATGCCACCTTTCCACCCAATCAGAGTCCCCAAGGTAGCACCTTCAAACAGATGTCACTTGCAAAGTATGTGAGATCAAGAGGCACATCCTGAGAAGCAGGACGATATTCCCACACTCCTTCAGAATTACTAGATAGTTCTAACCATCCAGTTTGGATGCCAGAGGAAGGCTTACAAGTTGTTACTTCACTGCCAAAAGGTTAATTTTGGGAGACTGTGCAGCATAGGGGCAAAAATGTTGTCCACATGGGTACGGGCTAGGGTTGCCCTCTTCTCCACCAGTGGGAGGTTTTTGGGGCGGAGCCTAAGGAGGGCAGGGTTTGGGGAGTGGAGGGACTTCAATGACATGGAGTCCAATTGCCAAAGCAGCCATTTTCTTCAGGAGATCTGATCTCTATCGGCTGGAGATCAGTTGTAATAGCAGGAGATCTCCAGCTAGTACCTGGAGGCAACCCTAGGACAGGCTCTTGCAGTTTCCTGTTGCGGCTGTGGCTGCCAATACAGCACAGCATAATGGGGATTCCACACAGCAGGTTTCCCTGATACCATCCCCCCAGGTGCCATCCCCCCACATGCACCCCAGCTGTTTCAGGTTTTTAATCAGCAACTAAATATTGTTATATCATTCAAAGCAGCTATAGAGGGGTTTTGAACACACGAACACATGAAGCTGCCTTATACTGAATCAGACCCTTGGTCCATCAAAGTCAGTATTATCTGCTCTGACCGGCAGTGGCTCTCCAGGGTCTCAGGCTGAGGTCTTTCACATCACCTACTTGCCTAGTCCCTTTAACTGGAGATGCCGGGGATTGGGACCGTCTGCATGCCAAGCAGATGCTCAACCACTGAGCCACAGCCCCAATGAATGTATCATTGGTGTGTGTGTGTGTGTAAAGTGCCATCAAGTCGCAGCCAATTTACGGTGACCCCAGCAAGGGGCTTTCAAGACAAGTGAGAAGCGGAGGTGGTTTGCCATTCCCTTCCTCCGCTTCCTTGGCGGTCTCCCTTCCAAGTACTGAACCTGCTTAGCTTTCAACATGTGATGAGATCAAACTGTACCATGCTGCCTTCCTTCCTACAGCATTAGAGGAGTGGCTATTTACCCCTTTCTCCCAAACCATTTTTGTAAATCACTCCCTGAAACTGCTTTTTGACCCTTGGGGAACACATAGAGGTATCATACATCTTTCCCTCTGTAAGGCAAATCCCAGATTTAGATCAGGAAAATGTCATGGGGGAAAGAGATAAACACTACGCTGTTTCCCCAGTCTCATCTAGTCTTCCCCATGGTTGCTCTGAATTTCAAACAAACCATCAAACGAGAGATCCTGACCATTGTTCTCCTGTTTCACATCTGGGTTGGCCCTGGGATGTACAAAAACATTTATATCTTCATCAGGCTAAGATGTGTCACTGAGCGTTCAGCCTTGAGCAAAACACACTGGAAAGTACAGAAATCCCCGGGAAAAAGAATGGATTGTTTACAGTGCCACCAATTTGCATAGTATTTTACAGAGCAGCATACGTAAACAGAAGATAGTTCCCTGCCTCAAGGAGCTTTTGACAATGGCAGAAAATCAAGAGAGAGACAGATAGTAAGAGGAAAATGAAATCTTGGATTAAATTCAATCCAACAAAATTAAATAAGAGTCCAGTCTAAAGATTAATACAATTATTCCAGCATAAGTATTCTAAACACGTTACTGATGTCAATGAGACCAGATTTTTAGGACTGGACTGCATGCTTGCATTTACTCTATGATAGGCAATGGAGAAAGGTCAAGGCTTCCAACTCATCTGGTGGCCCTGGACAAATATTTAATTTGTATGCAGAGCCGTTTCCAAGAAGAGTGAAGACTTGCAGAGCTAGATTGTGGGTCTGTATCCCAAGCGGCAGTAGGCGTGCAGGCATGTGCGTGCCCAGCAGTCTAGCGTTATATTTTCATGCTGCTTCTGTGTCACTTCTCAACGCAGATCTCCTCTTGTGGACATCTCCCAACCAGCCAATCCAAGCCCAACTTCTCATCATCCCTGAGGCAATTGTACTGCTGGCTGACATGAAAATGCAGCATTAGGGCAGATTTATGGAGACAAGATGAAAATGAACTCTCTTTAATGTGAAGGGGATGGACACTGGGTTATACACCCCCCACTTCCACCCCCACCCCCTCAGTTTGTCCCTCTGCTCTTTTGCTGTTTAGCTGTCCTCCCAGGGTATAAAATGTCATGTTTGTTACAGAGCAACTCTCCCTTTGGTCTCAACAGCCCCCCCCTCACTCTAATCTGTCAAGGTCACTGTTCAGTTTGGCTTTGTCCCCTCCAAAATTGGGTGTCATCTGCAAGATGGATTGTGGCTGAGGAACACTAGACAAAAGACTGATCCTCATGGGGGCAGAAAGGGGGCTGCTATTTTTAGCCGTCATAACCTCAACATGTCCTAGCCTGGGTAACAAATAATGTCATTGCCCATGCTTGAATGATGACTGATTCTCCGGGCCTTGAAGAGAAACAGGTCAGCACAAAAGGGGGAGGGGGGATTCAGAAGCCACAGGCTGACCTAGACCCACACGGATCTACTTGAGGCACCTGTCAGAACGCACAAAATTTCATCAGGCCATGAATCATGGGAGGCATTCATCCCTCCACCCGCCTGGGACTTACATTCTGTGCAGGCCCTTCCCCCCATTACTTTTTCATAATTCATAATACTCCCATGCATCTATGCTCCTCAGCCAGACTTCTCCTAGTGGTGCCCTCACCTAGAATGGTCCATTTGGCAATGGTTAGATCCTGGGCATTCTCTGTGGTGGTTCCATTCCCCTACTAGGGTGGGTGCAACGAACACCTTCACTTGCTAGTTGAGTAAAATGTGTTTTCTGTTCCAGAGGGCGTTTGGTGGAGGGTAAACTGTTTTGGCTGTGTTTCGAACTGTGTGCACTGGCTTTCAACTGTGTGGCATAATTGGGTATTGGCTTTAACTTGATGGAAATTTTTGATGTGCTTTGCAGGTTTGCTGTTTTTCTGTTAGCCTGGAGATTGTGGAGATAAGGTGGGGTATAAAGATTTTAAATAAATAAATCCATGAATTGAATTGGGAATGAGAGAAATATGCCTGGAGAGAGGGTGTGGAAAAAGCGAAGTCAAGTCTAGGAAACTTTGGCATTCCTCAACTGCATACCTGTCAAAGTTCAGGCAGATAGGAGGGCAGCTTCCCATTTTATGGGCAATTAAAAGCTTTACTTGTAGAGCAGGCACAGGGTGGTGTTTGGCAATGCAAGAAAGCAGGTGGGTACAATTAATATATAATGTTAGGAGCATGCTCAAGTGTGAATCTATCTTCTCACATGTATAGCATGGGTGGTGTAGTGGTTAGAGTATCAGTCTAAAATCAGAAAGATCTTTGTTGAAATCCTTACACAACCATGATCTTGGATGAGTCAGCCCAATCCTCCTTGGTTTCAAGGTCAGGGTTATGGGTGGCAGAACCAGGGACAGGAAATCAGGAGGTGAGGTTGAAGTAAGGCTCATGGAACACTACCAGGACCACATTGAATTATCAAAGAAGAGTCAGGTTACAAAGAAACCCATAGGCTAGTCCTGGAGAAGCACAAACCGAGGCTATACCAAGTTATTAGATTGGATCCAAGATCATAGAGAAAGCCAAAGGTCAGAAATCAGGAGTGCAGGAAAACAGATAAGCATGTCAGGACCAACAATAAGACTGCTGATGACAAGCCTCATTCCCTCTGGTCCTGGGTGGCCACTCCAAGTCTCCGCTTGGTGACACCGTCCCATTCCCTTAGTCCCAGTGGGGGTATGTGTACCAAAATCAAACTGGGTAGTAGCTGCTATCACCAGTAACTCCTTTCTAGCCAGATTTGCATATCTAGAATCTGTATCTGTGTTGCCATTTAGAGACTCCACCTGGTTTCCACCAACAGGGGGCAGGGGAGACTAAACAGGTGGTCAGGAGCCATTTCCAGCGCCATGCTGAGTCACTTCCTGTGCACACTGGATGTGACATTAGTACATCACCAACAATGCCAGGGATGTGCTAGCATTTGGAAAAAAAACTCTATGGTTAAACCTATTACACACACACACCGGTCGCCATTTTCCTGAGTCAAAATGATGCCAGGGGGAATTTGCACCATTTTGGCACTGCACAAGCATGGAATACTGCACATGTAGCTTCAAAATGGGACAGTCAACTCTCTTCCTGGGGCTGTTTTGGATCAGGAAAATGATATTTTAAAAAGGGAGAATGTCTGTGCCAAGACATGACTTCCCATGTCCTGTTCTTAAATAAACCACAAGTGCTGCTACTGAAGCCCATCAGTTCTAAAGAGAAAAACAGGCTATATTCAAGTGGTCATTTCCCCCATCAAGGGTGTGCCTCTTTCCTAGGGACCAACAGCTTTATATCTTACCTTTCTTTATCCTTAACACCGTTTGGGTGAACTTAGTATTACTTCTCAGATGCAATATGTATTTCTCCCTCTTTTCTATCAAAGCAACAACCCACTCAACGTATCACTCACTACCTCAGCAGAAATGGATCATGCACATTTCATGAACGAATTGCTTCTGTGGACCAATTTAGGTTTTATTAGTTACCATGGTGTGTTAGGCTGTTATAAATACCAAAGTCAGACAGAGATTCCCTGTAGGGTGTAATAGCATACTTTCTATTTCAGGAGCAATTCCTTGCCCCCTACGGCACTGCGCTGATAAAGTAGGGAAGCAAGCATATTAATGTCTTTTATCTCTTTAAAAGATGGGAAACTCAAAATTGGAGCAGAATGAACTTACCCTGGACCAGAGACTGATTGCCTGAAGAACCATGACTAAAGCAACACGAGAGCCATCTAGCCCTGTGATCAACGCAACAGACACACACTTCCAGGGCCAATCCACCCATAGGGAAATTTGAACATTTGTCCTCAGCATATGGTCTTGATTTAAGTCACGTAAGGGGACTGCTGGGGCATGCTGGTGCTGCCTCCACACGGTCCTCCCAGAAGGGTCATGGAAAGATGTCAGGAGTGGTAAATGCCTGAGGGGAAGTGTTATGGGGAAGTCCATAATAGTGCTATGTGCACAAACATGGGTGCATCCCTGGGAGTGCCGTGCTCAACTGAGACATCTCCACAAATAAAGCAAAAATAAAAATTATTTAATTATTTATTTTATTTACATTATTTATAGTCCACCTTTCTCACAGGGACTTGAGGCGGATTATGCATAGCGAGTCAGTACAATCAACCAAATGGGACATTTAATAAACAGTGCATTAGGAGTGGGACCAACCAGAAAGAACTGAAGCACAGAATAATATTAACATGATACATTAAACGGTGCAAAAATTACATTATAGGATCCTACTTACAGTGTATAGCTATACACACCAGTATAGACCACAGTCCTTAATTTATCCAAGTAAATGTAACCATTTTATCCCAGATCCCAGTCCAACACTTTAACCGCTACCCCATACACCATAGTATGTGTGCTCTGTCTAGCTCCTGATAATAGCCGAACAGTGGCTTTCTGCACCAGCTGGAGCTTCTGAATTGATTTTGAGGGGAGACCAATGTACAGTAGTCTAGTCTCAAAGTTACTGAGGCAAGGATCCAAGTGGCCAGATCAGTCAGATCAAGGCAAGGGGCCATCTTATGGGCTAGGCTGAGTTGATTGAAAGCGTTGTTTTGTGTTAACTTGCTTCTCCAATAATAAGGTTGGATCCAGAAAAAAAGCCCCAAGGCTTTTAGCTGTGCCAGCAAGGGTCAGTTGTGCAGGCAGGAAAAGGAAACACTTTTCAGTTGGAAGGATGGCCTAAACTGAGCCACATATCTGAAAAGATTGGTCTCTGGACCTCTTTTAAGTGAAAAAAGTTGACCATAACATCAATTGTATTTTGTTCATTATGACATAAACACATCCAGACACCTCACATTTACCATAGGGTTGCCAACTGGCCTGGAGAAAAAGGCCTTTTTAATAGAGGTTTTATGGGATGTCATATACTAAGTATGGGAGGGAAGGCAGCATGGTATACCCCAATCTCATCAGATCTCTGAAGCTAAGCAGGGTCAGCCCCGGTTAATATTTAGATGGGAGACCACCAAGGAATACCAGGGTTGCTACCAGGGTAGAGGAAGGCACTGGCAAACCACTTCTGTTAATCTCTTGCCTTGAAAACACCATAAGGGGTCGCCATAAATTGGTTGTGACTTGATGTCACTTTACTCACACTCACATACACATTCTAAGCATGCATCTCCATGCTACAAGAAGCTTCGATTGTCCAATTTCACACATTAACATTGCATTCCTGAGGTTTCGATGTGAAACCTCTTAGGAGGCGGCGTGACCTCGCTGCCAGCGTAAGTGCATGTAATCGCGCAATTACACGCACTTACACTGGCGGTGAGGCCAGTCCTGCTGGCGGCCGAACGCCGCGGGACCACGCCTCGCCCCTCCACCGGTGTGGCCTCTCCGTGGCGCAGGCCACGGAGTAGAGAGACCGCGCTGGCGTAGGGGGGCGTTCCGGGGGTGGGTAGGGGGAAGGAGCCACCGGTTAGGCAGATCCCTATCCTGGTTTGGCCGGTTACGCCAGCGCCAGTTATGGCAGTGCTGCTTCTGGTTTTGAGCAGGTGCAGCCTCGCTGTTTCCTATGGGGCAAAAGGCCCGGTAAAACAAAAACCCGCGAAATGCCTTTTTTTTTGTTTTACGGTGTACAGGAATCGGCTTAGGAAGAGGTGCCGCTGCGCCTCTTCCCCGCCGTCCCCGTACGCCGCCAGCTCAGGAATGGGCTTTAAGCCTCTATTAAAGGACAGGACATTTTTTCTCCAGGTTTCTAGAGGAAGAGGGCATCTGAATTCCTGGCAGGCTTGAGTCTTGATATCTTCCCCACTTAGGAATTGAGCACAGATTGAATAGAACTGTTGTACTTCTGTTGTATACTTGATTTGCTTTATACTATGCTTCTATCATAACTAACAAATGAGGGTATACAATTTGTGGGCACTTTGGGAGTGTTTATGCTTGGAAGAAAGGAGCCGGGGGGCACGTTGGGATGTCATAAAGGGGTTCCATTATAATGAGCTGTCTGTATGTGCATGTTTGTGAAAGGTTGCTATGATCTGCTTCATATATATTCATATATCTGCTTTATATATTGCATCATTCTACATTCAAGGTGGCATAAAATCACAGTTAAAATCACAACATAGCCTAGTTAAACACAACAAAAACACAAATTACAAACATCCCATAGTGGATGCAATGTGTTTATGCACAAGTTACCTCAGCTGCCCATCACCTTCATAAGCACTTTCTGAAAACCATCAAGGACTGCCTTGGGCATAGATCACAATGAGTAGCCGTGTAAGTATCACTAGCAGTAGATCCTAGCAACACCATCACTGGGCCCAGCAACGTCAGCCATACTATCTCAGATTCACACTCCTGTTCATCTTCTAACGTGATTTATGCCATCACATGCCAGCAATGCCCTTCCACGCTCTACATTGGACAAACAGGCCAGTCCCTGTGACAAAGATTAAATGGATATAAATGACATCAGAAACCACAACATTCAGAAACCAGTGGGGGGACATTTTAACCTTCCAGGACATTCAGCTGCTGACTTAAGAGGAGCAGTTCTCTTACAAAGGGATTTCAAAGGGAGATTAGAAAGAGAGACTGATGAATTTCAACTAATAATGAAGCTCAGGACTGCATTCTCCTGGATTTAATAGAGATCTGAGATTCCTGTATCATTACAATACTAATTTCTCCATGATTACTACCCCTCTGCATATCACACCTAATCAAATCATGCCTGCTAATGGCATTTACTTGTTTTTGACATTTACATTGCCATTGAGTGTCTAATTCACTTGCCACTACTTAAGGATGGATGAAAGCACATTCTAGCTGTATCTGAAGAAGTGAGCTGTGGCTCACGAAAGCTCATGTCCTGCCAGAAATTTTGTTAGTCTTTAAGGTGCTACTGGACTCTTGCTCTTTTCTACTGCCTTGGACAGACTTCCTCCAGGAAGCAATTCCACCACCCATGGGCCACCACTGAAAAAGTCCTTCTTGCTGAGATTGATGTCCTCACTCATTGCTGGAACACAGAGGAAGACTTTAATTGGCTGGCACAGACATACAGGGAGAATCAAGCCTGACAAGCACCTTGCATTGGTCCTGAAAGCTACTGCTGAAGAATTTATTGCATGTGCTCCTGCCTTCCTTCCTCTAATTTTAGCAGCACTCACCATGTCGTAAGCATTGTGCAGAATGTGTAGAAAAGTAGACAATCCTCCATATAGGACATGGGTAGATTACTTAGCTGGGTGGGTGTATAAGCCAAGTGCTAAGTACAATATTGATTATCATCCGATGTTATGCTAATTTGTTTTTCTGGTTTGAGTCCTGCTTTGCAGCCGTAGCTCCTGAAGCGGCTAAGAATGATGTAACCTGGCATGCAGAGCAGATTGCAGGGTGGGCTTTGTCCTATCCCTTAAAAAGCCAACATTGTCTGGATGGAACATTCAAGAGAGAGGGATGCTGTGACTCCTGTTTTCTCATTGGCTGCTGTGACCCTGCTGCGGTTACTAAGCAACTGGATGTCTCTTCTCAGTGAGCTGTCGTAGCCAGTTAGGTGCACCCAGAGACCCAGGGTTTCTGTGGGAAAGGGGGGGGGGCTTCCTTTTTTAACTTGCCATTTTGGATCTTGAGTCTGCTCCTTGTTTGGACAAGAACCTGGGCAGGCAGGCCAGGGTGAATTGGGCAGACAGGCTGAAGTGGGCAGAGCCGCTGCTGGCTTCTGAAGAAATCCTCCCAGAGGACGTGTGACTCCTTTCCAAGTCACTGGAGACAATTTACAATGTCGCCTCTGGCAGGAGAGAGACGCACGCACACAGGCTGCATGTGCATGCATGCATGTTTTAAACTGACCCATGAGCATGTGGAGGGTTGTGCTGTGGGAATCAGTCAGCCAGAAAGAGCAACTAAGCAATGTGCTTGCTACTTGCTGATCTAGTGACACCTGCCAGGAAGGAAGGATAGCTCCAGTCCCTTAATGTGTGTGAGAGAATCACAGTGGAAGCCTGGCTCGGAGCTATGCTTTGATGGGGGCTACATGATTGATTGATTTTTATAAACAGATTCCTTTGTAAATGAAGTTTAGAAACTGTATTCCTGTCTTTCTCTCCATGTGGGAGGTTTCTTGCAACAATCTAAACAGAAAAGCAATGAACTAATAACAGTCTAAAAAGGGACAATGTGCCAAAGTCAAACAGCAAGAATGCTCAACAGCGCATAACAATATGCAGCTCCCAGGCCAGGATGCATATTGAGGGACAAGTATATTGTGTTTTGCTCCTTATTTAGTTGTGGTAAGTTCAGAACAGCTTTTACATGATGCCTGCTCTTTGAAAGTGACTGTATTTACAAGTGACTTTATTTACAAATATACTGGGGGTACACAGTAGCAAGCCACTGAGCAGGCAGTCCTTACTGGCCTTTTGTGCATGGTCTGTTTCCCCTGGATCTGCTGCTCTCTAACTGCACAATATTTGCAGTCGAATTCTCAAAACACTATGTGCAGGGGCTTTTACCCCAGAAGAAATTCCAGAAGTACCTTGCGATCAATTATGCATCTTTAGTGAAAATGTGGAGCTTCCGAACCACACGTGAGTCCCTCCACCCTGAAAACACTGCTTTGTAATTGGCTGTAGTGTATTTTTTGGAAATACATCACCAGCCCCCACCAGCTCCGCAGCGACCTTCTGCATGCCAAGCAGATGCTCTACTACTGAGCCACAGCCCCTCCCAATGTTACAGATGACTTTGAACATGAACATGCATGAAGCTGCACCAAGGTCAGTACTGTCTACTCAGCAGTGCTCCAGGGTTACAGGTAGAGGTCTTTCCCATCACCTACTGCCTGGTCCTTTTTTAAAACTGGAGATGCCAGGGACTGAACTTTCTGCATGCAAAGCAGATGCTCTACCACCGAGCCAGAGCCCCTTCCCTTCAAAATCTAAATTAGGGAATTCCTGAATCAAACTCGGTTCCCTAGATTAAAGTCCGCTGGTTTTAACCACTTCACCACACTGGTTTCAAACATTGCATGTGATATCTCACAGTTCTCCTGGAGTGTTTGTAAGCACCTTTGAGTAGCCCAAATGATTCTAACCCAGCTCTTTACCTTCCATCTTCTGGCTCTACTTTTCCTTTTATTCTTTCATACTTTTTATAAGAAAGCCGCCAAATCAATTGTGATGGCCTCATTCCCCTTTGCAAGTACACACACCCGGTCCTGGAAGCCTCCCTCTTCTATGCCTCATTACTGAAAACGAAGTCCTGCCCGGTGGATTGATTGATACTTAAAATAGCTTCAGGGATTCAAGTACATCCCTTGAATGGCTGCTAGTAAACACCAAAGCTGGCAGGCCAGGCCAGTTGCTGCCAATGTGAAGGACACGGCCTGCCCCTCTTCCCTGAGAGCCTTTCCACACAATTCAGTTTTCAGGCAATAGCTGGACACCATTCTTATTCATTTGTTGCATGGGATTCTGACACATTCCTTCAACTACAGTTTCTGTTGCAGCAATGTCACATTTTCCTTGCACTCAGACCACAGTATTTTGTCGCTGAGAAAATGCACCTCTTCCCTCTACTAGCAAACCCATTACTATTCCAAGCGCTCTGCAGAATGTGGATGCGTTGAAGTCCCTGTTGGACAGTGCCTGATATAGCACATGTTGAATGCCACAGCTCCTTCCACTATGCCCCCATCATTTTGACATATAGACATTAAAAAACACTGACATCAAGAAAGGTTACCCCATCTTCATTTTCTGGAAAGAAAATTCCAGTGTTACGGATCGTACATCTGTCTACTGCTCTCCAGAATACAAAAGTTTGTCTCTATGTGATTCTAGCAGTAGAAAAGTGTAGGAGTCCAGTAGCAACTTAATATTTCTGACAGGGTATGAGCTTTTGTGAGCCACAGCTCACTTCTTCAGATCCAGCTAGAATGTGATTGCATCTACCCTTAAGTAGAGACTAGTGAATTAGTAGGGTTGCCAGGTCCCTCTTTGCCACCGGCAGGAGATTTTTGGGGCGGAGCCTGAGGAGGGCGGGGTTTGGGGAGGGGAGAGACTTCAATGCCATAGAGTTCAATTGCCAAAGCGGCCATTTTTCTCCAGGTGATCTGATCTCTATCGGCTGGAGATCAGTTGAATTAGCAGGAGATCTCCTGCTACTACCTGGCAGTTGGCAACCCTATGAATTAGACACACAATGGCAATGTAAATGTAAAAAGCAAGTAAATGACATTATCAGGCGTGATTGGATTAGGTGTGATATGCAGAGGGGTAGTAGGCTTAAGAATAGATGGAATCACATTCTAGCTTTTATCTGAAGAAGTGAGCAGATTAAAAAAAAAGTTGGTGGCTCACTGCCTTGTTAAACGCAGTTTAGCCCCCTGCAGAGGTTTAAGTACATGTTGGAGGGACTGTGACTTTCTCACCATGTAGTGGGAGCGCCCAGTAGTTTGAAGGTATTCGTACTTAAACCTGGGTGTGACCGAACAGATAAAAGAATATATACATTCTTTAAGGACCCTGGATCTATTTTGGTGAAAAGTGGGGATTCGGGGAATAAACATATATTTAAAATAGTAAGGAAATCTATCTTATTAATTGCTACAAAAATCATATAACCATGGAATCAGCAGTTTACACATTTTTCTAAACAATGGTTCTTTCAGGGATATTCATGATAGCAAAGAAAAAAACATTAATAGTTGATTTCAATAGAGTAACTCTACATAGGATTGTGTTGTAAATTAGATACTTTCTAAAACGGATACTTTTCGCCTTCTGTACCCTTTTTTGGAAATTACAGGCCAGTTAGCTTAACGTCTGTACCTGGTAAATTGGTGGAAAGCATTATTAAAGATAGAATTGTCAAGCATATAGAAGGGCAAGGTCTGCTGGGCAAAACCCAACACGGCTTCTGTAAGGGTAGGTCCTGTCTCACTAACCTATTAGATTTTTTTGAAAGCGTCAATAAGCATGTGGACAGGAATGAGCCTGTGGATACTGTGTATTTGGATTTCCAAAAAGCTTTTGACAAAGTCCCCCACCAAAGACTGCCAAGCAAACTTCATAGTCATGGGATAAGAGGACAAGTCCTCTTATGGATTGAGAGCTGGCTGAAAAATAGGAAGCAGAGAGTAGGAATCAATGGTCAGTTCTCACAATGGCGGGATGTGAGCAGTGGGGTGCCTCAGGGATCTGTGTTGGGACCGGTGCTTTTCAACCTGTTCATCAATGACCTGGAGTTGGGGTTAAACAGTGAAGTAGCCAAGTTTGCAGATGACACCAAATTATTTAGGGTGGTTAAACCAAAATCGGACTGTGAAGAGCTCCAGAAGGATCTCTACATACTGGAAGAATGGGCATTAAAATGGCAAATGAGATTCAATGTGATTCAAGTGATGCATATTGGGGCAAAAAATCCCAACTTCACATATAAACTGATGCGATCTGTGCTGGCAGCGACAGACCAAGAAAGGGATCTTGGGGTGGTAGTGGATAGCTCAATGAAGATGTCAACCCAGTGTGCGGCTGCTGTAAAAAAGAAAAATTCCATGCTGGCCATAATTAGACGAGGAATAGAGAATAAAACTGCTGATATTATACTGCCCTTGTACAAATCTATGGTGAGACCACACTTGGAATACTGTGTACAGTTCTGGTCACCACACCTAAAAAAGGGTATTACAGAGCTTGAGAAGGTGCAGAAAAGAGCAACCAAAATGATTAGGGGACTAGAGCAACTGTCCTATGGGGAGCGGTTAAGACGCTTAGGGCTGTTTAGCTTGGAAAGAAGGCGGCTGAGGGGAGACATGACAGAGGTCTATAAAATTATGCATGGTTTGGAGAGATTGCACAGGGAGAAGTTTTTCTCCCTCTCCCATAATACTAGAACACGGGGTCATCTGCTGAAGCTGGAGGGTGAGAGATTCAAAACAGATAAAAGGAAGATAAAAGGTTATTTGTGTACACTGAAGCTGTTCCTCATTATTTTGCTACCTTTGTCAGGGCAGGAGAGAAAATGAGAAAGGAGTGCACACTCTGCCTTTTCTTCCATATCCCCAGGCCTGGTTTTCCTTAAGCATCAACACAGTAACTGACATGCGGAAAGAGACCGATGGCCTGTGCTGCCCGGTGACAAATCTTTCAGTCCACTTAGTTCAGTATTCTGTCCCCTACAGCAGGGACCTGCAGCCCTCAGACACTGAATGTGTCATCCACTAATACACAGATCAATCCTGCCTGTTCAAAATGAAAGGAGAAAGGAGGAGCCTCTTAGCACCAAACAGAAAAAGCTGATTTCATGGCCCCTGGGCAGTAGCCTAAGATGCCCCCGGTGGAAAGGGGTAGGTTCCTTGTCAATGGAACTCACTGACACCAACCAACCACACTCCTGCTGCACTGTTCCTGTCGCCTTTGCTCTACTCAAGAGTCAGGAGCCATTTGTGTCACTCTCAGATATAGTCCCCCCTTCCCCATATTTCTACCTTATCTTACAAGGTAACAGGATTTTTTGTTCTTAAAAAGGTAAAGGTCCCCTGTGCAAGCACCAGGTCATTACTGACCCATGGGGTGACGTCAAATCCTGATGTTTACCAGGCAGACTTTGTTTACGGGGTGGTTTGCCAGTGCCTTCCCCAGTCATCTTCCCTTTTCCCCCAGTAAGCTGGGTCCTCACTTTACCAACCTCGGAAGGATGGGAGGCTGAGTCAACCTTGAGCTGGCTACCTGAAACCAACTTCCGTTGGGATTGAACTCAGGTCGCGAGCAGCGCTTGGACTGCAGTACTGCAGTTTACCACTCTGCGCCATGGGGCTCTTTTTGTTCTTAGGATTCTAAAAAAGGTCAGAAAGAAACAAATGCATCCATTTAAAAATCCTTTAAAAATCAAACAACATCATTGTTTTTCATGTATCTGCTTTGGAACCCTTATAAGTACGGTCCATCTTAAACAAACGTGATTTCACTCAACTAAGAAAAAGATATTATTTCAGTCTTATTGGAGCAAAGGCAAACCATAGCCATGGATCCCAAACCACATGGCTGGGGGCCTCCTGTTGAAACAAAAAAGGTTGATCCATTTTGTCGAGGAAGTAGCTTTAGGATTGCAGCTGGAGCGATTGCAGAAGAATTCACAGTAGTACCCAGCTGGGTTGACAACTCTGCCTGTGGAAATTCCTGGAGATTTGGGAGGGAGGTGCCTGTGGAGGAGAGCATCTGGGAAGGGATTTCACCTAGAACCACCTAGTTTGCCCTCAGAAGCAACCATTTTCTCCAGGGAAACCGATCTCTGAAGTTTGGAGATCAGTTGTAATTCCGGAAGAACTCCTGACCCCACCTGAATGTTGGCAACTGATAGGGTTGCCAAGCTCCCGCTGGGGCCTGGAAATTTTCCAAAATTAGAAATGATCTTCAGATTACAGAGATCAGTTCCCTGGAGAAAATGGCTGCCTTGGAGGTGGACTCTATGGTATTATACACCATTGAGATCCTTCTTGCCAAACTCTGCCAAACTCTGCCCTCCCCAGGCTCCACCCACCAAATCTCCAGGAATTCCCCAACCTGGACCTGGCAATCCTACAACTTTATAAATATCACTAAGAATCTAACATGTGCTGTAGAAACCTTCTCCCACTGACTGAAGACTGCTCTGGGCTTTTAAACTGCTGGGCACAGGTCTACAGGTCTACACAAACTGATGTGGTGGTTTCAGCCAAGCTGCTGCATATTCTTCATTTCAAGGGTTTGTAATAGTGTGGCTGAAATAGTAGCCACAACTGCTGGCAGAATGGATTCCTAGAAACTGCTTGCCATATTATAAGGCTAAACATTTTCTTGTTCTCTCTGAAGGCTGCGGGAGGGGACAGAGGTAGAGGCTGACCCCCCATAAGCATAGGGTTGCCCTCTTCAACACCAGTGGGAGGTTTTTGGGGCAGAGCCTGAGGAGGGCAGGGTTGGGGGAGGGGAGGGACTTCAATGCCATAGAGTCCAATTGCCAAAGCAGCCATTTTCTCTGGGTAGGGTTGTCAGGTCCCTCTTCACCACCGGTGGGAGATTTTTGGGGTGGAACCTGAGGACGGCAGAGTTTGGGGAGGGGAGGGTCTTCAATGCCATAGAGTCCAACTGCCAAATCAGCCATTTTTTCCAAGTGAACTGATCTCTATCAGCTGGAGATCAGTTGTAATAGTGGGAGATCTCCAGCTACTACCTGGAGGTTGGCAACCCTAGCTGGTAACCCTATCTCACCTGAAGACTAGCCGCCCTAGCAGTACACATAAGTTTTCCCAAACAGGCAAATAGTGGATCCATGGGGTCCCTTGAGATAGGGAAAGTGGTATGAGGGTGAAGCTTAACTCCCTACCCTTGCACCATGATTTGACTTGCAGGCACCTGATATTGGGAGCTCCTGACTTGGAACTCCCAGTGCTATACCCAGTGCTATATGCCGAGCTGTCCTGGGAGAAGAACGATGAGGTTAACTAAGTACACTGAGGTCAAGTTGAGGAAGCAGGAGTTGGAAGTGTTTAGCTCCCTTTGACGGTGTGCTCCAATTTTGTTTTAAAATAGTAGCTCTTTGCTAATAAAAGCTTCTGTTCCCCTTGAACAGTAGCCTCAGACGCTGGCTCTTTGTTTAAGTGCTAACGAAAAATGTTGTTACGTGATATTTCATACAAACCATCAATCATCTCCTTCAAAGAAACGATCTGTCTGTCATTTGTTAACGGCCATGTTTTCTGCTTTCTGTAGATTCCTGTAGCCCAACAGGAGACTGGTGTTTGTAAGGCTATATGAACAACAAAATCTAAATAAAGAGTTGAAGCATGACAAAACAGCCCTCTCCTCTCCCTCACTTGAGGATTCCAGGGAAGGAATAAAATTCGTTCATATGTCAGTGTGGTCATTGACTTCCGGTGCCCACACTACATGTTAGTGTTAATTGCCTTTCGTGTGGGGATACTTTCACCTATATGCCTGAAGGGAGGCTTTGCGAGGTGAGGGGTACAATCCATGAGAATTTCATCCCAAATGGTTGGGGGGGGGGGAAGTTACAGGTGGAAATGTGTTACCTATTGAAGCCAATAAAACTCCCTATTCTAATGCAATAACTAAATTAATATCTTTAATACCAACCATAAAGAATCTGAACCAAGTTTTTAAAAATTAAAACTAAAATAAACTGAAAACAAAAGCCAGTTCATGTCCCTGGCTCTTTATACCAGTACAGTGTTACAGGTTATTTTGGCTACATGTTATTTCTATATTTTGGGACACTTCCTTGATCGTGGTATATTTTCAGTGACTGATAAATTCCAGTCACTTCTGCATACCACAAGTAAGGACCCTGGCACTATCTAATGTATTTGGCTTCTACTTTTCAGGTCTATTGTTCTGCAACCTACTGCACCCCCCCCCCATGTATTACATCAATAGGCTTTTCTCTAACAGTTCATTAATTGATAGCTTAAGGGATGGGGAGGGGGGAAGTGTAATATCACCTAGAAGATGACAGCACTACATGTTGATAGGTTGTTCTCTCCCTCCCTCCCATCCCAAATTATTTCTGATTTTCACATCATACCACATTACAGTGATGGATTGTTTCTTCTCAAAGGACAAAAGGAGACACAGAAATGAACTGACAAATGAGCTGATGGTGCAGTCTCTTAAAAAACCTTTTAACACTCAAAGGACAACCTAAACTTCTGTTAGAAATGTCTGTTCCATCTTTCAACCTCATCTGTTTTCCTCAGTGTAGATAAACCTAACAAAGTCAGCTTAACTTACAAAAACCTCACCCTATTATATGTTTGTTAGTCATACTTCCTGATGTTATGCATATTTATCCATCAGAAATTTATTGGGGCTTCCTCTCACAAGCATGCGTGGGTCTGGAGCCTTCAGATGTCTCAGGACTTTGTCCACTTTGCTGCAATAACAGGGATACTTCTCTGGAATTTACCCCACCTCCTTTCTATACTCAGAAGGATTTTCAAGATACAATAAAATCAGCATCCTAAAGTTCTGCTTTAAACCAGTAACTAATAAAAGAGATAAAGCTCTCAACAATGAAAACAGCATCAGCAAAAGTCCATGTATCTTGAAATGCTGCTTGTTCAGAAGAGTTTTGGGTTAATTTAAAGTTAATTGGGAAGAGCACACATGGACTTCACATGGAAGCATCTTCCATAGCCTTAGGGCCCTGCTTCGGCTCTTGCATCTTTCTCCCCCCCCCCCCGCCCCCGCCAAAAAAGCCCTGAAGCTGGACCTTGTTCGGTGATCTCAATACAATGCAGGCTTTTCCATCTGTAAAAGTAACCCCAAGACCACAGTATTGGGTATCTTCCGTAATGCTAAAGATATCACAGCACTTATATGAAAAGATACTGATATTTGTGAAGGTTACTTCTTCATGACAAGACCCCTGTGTTTTGTGTTTGCAGTGTAGGGGAAAGTTTTCCCAACAGAATTTTGGCTTGCCCTTCAGTAGTTAAATGTACAGAAACATTGCTGATAAAAACCTACTGTACAACCCACAGCTGTAAAAACCTACTGTACAACCCACAGCTGTAATCACATCACACATCTATAGAACTATGACTTCTTAGGGTTGCCAACTCCTGCTTGAGAAATACCTGGAGATTTTTGGGGTGGAACCTAACAAGGGCAGAGTTTGGGGCATAATGCCATAGAGTCCAGCTTTCAAATCAGCCATTTTCTCCAGGGGAACTGATCTCTGTTGTCTGAAAATCAGCTGTAATCCCAGGAGATTTCCTGACCCCACCTGAAGGTTGGCAACCCTAGTATATAACCAAGGAAATGGAACAGTACTTTTGTGACTTGCAGAATTCTGCTACACATTCTTCCAGGTTATTTCAATCTCATAGCTACCAAATTTGTATTATCAAATATTTTCAGGCATTCTGCTTGATATTTCCCTTTGAACTTTTTCAAGTGCTCCATCTTACCTATCTGGAGACCCTGGAGAATTTCCTTCCCTGTTAAAAGCATACTGTATATTCCTTTCAAGACCTTCACATTTCATGATCCTTTCTTCCATTCTCCTTTCCTTTCTGCTTTCTCCTCATTTACTCAGGTAAAAGCAGTATTCAACCCTTAGCTCTTTTCATCTCTCCTTACCAGTCACCCCTAGACAACCAATTATGGGGTTCTTTCTTCCAGCCTCAATGAGCCTATAAATAGTTTTCACTCCTTTGTTCACTGTCTGCTTAAATTCAAACCTTTGTTACCTTTACTTTGACAGCCAGTACCCTCTCATGCCAGGACCTGTGCTGTCACTTAGAACAATACCCATTTTCACTTGCCACTGCCAAAGGAATCAATGGGATGTACCCTGAAAAATAGGCAGCTTTTGGCATTGATAACTTGGTTGTAGAGATGCCAAACCCACATTTAAGAATGGCATAGAAAGGAAAAATCTACCAGGTGCGGCAACACTGTTGTGGGAAAGCCATACCTTGTGAAACTTGGGTAACACTCCTTCAGGATTTAGATCTGGCAACTCAACCAGGCTGTTTCTGAGCAGTCAGTAAATGAGGGCAGTCTCCAACTGAGAAGGGGTGTGTGCACACTGATGTGCATATATGGTTTGTAGGTAAGGTTGGAGAGGAAAAGAGCTATGTTGAAAGATGAGGGCCTGTACATTAGAGCACCAAAGCATCCTGGCATTGATTCCCAGATTCAATGTCAAGATCTTCCACTAGGTCATGAATGTACTCAGCTGGAGTCTTCCTGTAGGTGATGAACTTTTGAAAGAGTTTTCTCAGTCGCTGTTAATATTCCTACTTCAATTACAGAGCTAATGACTTGGAACTGAGCATTGCTGATAGTTAGCATTTGCTGAGTGTCTTTCAACCCTTCCCCCCAGAAAAACTCTTCCTGCACTAATTTCTCTGTCAATAAAGGATGTGCAGATAACATCTCGTAAGTGCTAGTTTCTTCTTGAATGGCCTAATTTGCCAAAAGATATTAATTTGCATTATCCAACAGATTTGCCTCCTTGTGTGCCTGCACAGTCTGTAATTCTAAGAGAGTATCAAATTAGGCTGGATCAATAGACCAATTACCCTCTGGATTGAACTGAACAATCACTGCATCTGCCACATCTCTTGGAAAGAATTTCTGAGGGAAATTTAACAAATCAGAGATGAGTGTTTGTTTAGTAGTAGAAAAGAATCCTTTCCCTCTGTTCTTACATTTCTTTCATTCTTTGTAATAACTGTTTTCTTGCTTGTACCACAAACAGGAATACATATTAAATAAAAACAAGGAGTTAATTCGCTAGCAGATGAGTCTCCCTCTTTGACGCAAGCATTTCAGGAGAAACATCCTGTTTGGGTATATGTTCTTTCTGACATGCACCCCATTGAGTTCAACAGGGCTGATTCCCATATAAATGTGTATGAGGATCTCAGCCTTATTGGGTGACTTTCATCACTTTGTGCTTTGTCCAGGAGGGAAAAAGAGGAGAACAGTTGCTGTGTCCCCCCTCCCAGTCCTCAGACATCAAGGCTCTCTTTGATCATGTGTTCCAGTTGCAACCCACCTGAGAGAAGAGTTACTGCCAAACCCAACGACAGCAGTTGGATGGATTGATGCAATGGCAGCTTCTGCTTCTTCTTTCACCTAAAGACAAAGTGCTGGTCAAGGGCCTCCTAGGTAGAATTACCGAGAAGGAAGACCCATAGAACTCAATGGGACATACTTTGTGTAAAGGTGCTAGGGTCAGGCTGTGATCAAGTCACTGGCTCACTTTTATGCACTGTCTATCCCTGGCTCTCTCTTCTCAGGCTGATCCATGTTCTGTCTATGGCAATGCTTTCGCTGCCACAAACACAATACAATAAAACTGTGGCTAGGTGCCAAGTGAGATTTGAAAGTGACAGGAAGGCAGGTCCGTCCTCCTGATATTTGCCTGTCTCTGCCTAACAGAACAAATCTGGCCAATGTAGTGTTCTGAGCCACACAGAAATGCTGGAAGCAACCGATGGGAAACTGCAGGGTTTCCAAAACCAGACCCAAGGTGTTTCTTTGTAGTTGGGACCCTGGAAATCCCAATTGCAGCCAGTTGGCACCTCAGTGCCGGTGGCACATTCTCTCTGCCAACTGCAGGCTTCTTTTCACAGGGTCTGTAGAACATGATGAGTCAGCCAACAACTGTTTCTTTTCTTCCTCTTTTCTGCTGCCTAAGAGCAGCGGTGTGGTGGTGGGTTCAGTTGCCTGACACACCAGAGTTTCCAAAAACCATTTTCCAAGTAATAACTAAGTAAGATACAGCCTTTTCTTACTCTGGAGTCAAATGACACAGCCTGTTAATTATGGGTCTGGGGTGACAGTCTAGCTCCACCCCCATCAGTGAGCCAGCCAGCCAGCCTTTCCTGTGCCTCTCTCTCTCTCTCTCTGCTATTGTTCTTGGGGTCTCTTTTAATATCTCACAAGTTTCAGACACGGGAAGTAGGCAAGATATTTATAGCGGTTTAGACGGATGTACTGTCAATCCCATACTCCCCTGGGAGTCCAGGCTGAACTATACAGAGGGGAAGAAAAAGCTTGTTCCTTACAGAATGATTGTTGCTCACTCCATAGTGGCTTTGTTCCTTGTGAGAGGAAGAACGTGGCACGGTGTGCCACTGCAAAGCTTTTCAAGTCCACCGTAACTCACTACTCAGGGTTTTTTTCTGATCTTGTTTTGGGGATGCCACCTGTCCCAGGTGGAAAAGTTGCTGTAGTATCAAGAACTCTTGTTATCTGTTTGTACAGGGCAAGAAATCAAGCCTCCCCCTTTTCTCTTTTGCCTGTGTTAATACATTTGAATCCATCTTGGACCAGTCACTTTATCTCATCCTCAAGCTCCTCATGGAGCTGTTGTGAGGGCAAAGTGGAAGAAAGGAGAACAGTTTCAGTTACCTTGAGCCCCTTGGAAGAATGCAAAAGATCCTTCTATTCAAATGTAAAATGTGTTTATTTATATTTTTAACTTGCCATTTAAAGCAATTTTAGATCAAAAATAAGTGTTCACACAGTACAATGTAAGGGGCCATTAGTGGCTTTCCTGAGTGCTGTGCAGAGGCAGGAAGAGCAGGACTGGTGTGTCTACACTGAGGTGGGACCTCCACATCACAGGCAGTCAACTTCTGAATCCCAGTATTAGGAGACAGCATCCCGCAGGGCTCTGGTCTAATCCCGCAGGGCTCCTCTGATGTCCTTCTTGCTTCTGCTGCCCAAGATATCCAGGGCAGGTTAGTTCCAAGTCCCATGCCCAAGTGAAAGAATGAGTGATAGCTCCCATCTTGGCTTTGTAGCCTTTATGCCCTACCCATAGCCTACGAGCTGCTATTGCAGCACACTGGCCTATTGGACCAGGCTGTGGAATACTGAATATTCAGCCACAGGATGGGGTGTATGTGAGACTTCTGCATTGAGTAGACATTCTGTGCATTGACCTGCAGAACCTGCCAAGTCCTTTTGTGTGCTCTGTTTGACCAAACTGATCCTGACACTCAATAAAGGAAATGAAAGCAGATTTAACTGCAGGATTTCCCCCCTCCTTCCCCAATCCTCCCTTAAGTGCAAAAACCATCTGGCTCCCCGAACTCTGTCAGCTCTTCTAGTCCTGAGGCATTTTTGCTCTTCCTAATTACTGTCATTACACGGTGGGTAGTGATTACGGACGGATGCTGAGGAGAGATACCAGGAAGGCCCTGTCTCCCTATAGATGCCACACAGCGAACCAGTCAACGTCTTCCCTACAGCCATGTAAGGAGGGGGGCAGGAATCTAGAGACAGCCATTTAAGAATTATGAATTCTTGGTGATGAGAGGAGTGAGAATTTTTAAAATTAGTAATGATGGTGGTGCTTGGTAAGTGAAGCTGGCGGTCCAGACAGTTCAATGGTGAAGGAGCAACTTAATATTCAAACGGAGAGGGCGGGAAAGACTTCTATAGTTATGGTTACATTGCTGAATACAACAGTGAACAACAAGGATTGCTAAATGTTCTAAGTAAAAAGAAACTTAGAATTAATTAAGTGGAATGTGTACCGTATTTCCACGAACAGGGAGGTGAGAGAATTATTTCTAGGAATGAAGTCATCTCCTTCCCCCAACCTGACACTGAATAAACTACAGCAGTCTTTGCAAGAAAACACACACAATCACACCAGAAGTTGCTAAAACACACAGCCCTGTTCTGTTCACTGTGCTTTGTTTTAGCTTGCTATCTAAGGAGCCCAGTTCCAGCGTACAATGTTAAAGCTACAAACCTATGCCTTGCACACTTATGGCAAAACCATGTGCTCCAAGAGAGATCATGCAAGAAAGCACCAACAGCCTGATTTTCTAATGAAAAGCAGCTCTAGAAGAGGATGATTCAGAGCAGAGGAGCGGTGAAGGCGGGGAGGCTTAACCTTCTCCCTGCCCATTGCTTGCCCTGCCCACAACTTCCCCAAGGGTAAATATGCACCTGAATCCCCAGCCCTTTTAAAGACAGTGCCATGAGTTAATCTGATGTTACATGAAAATGTATTTCCAATTGTGTGCTCTGAATCTACTGGTCATTATCTTCAGTGTGTGACTCCAAATATTAGGGGGAAAGAAAAAAAAGTTTTTCTCTATACACTTTCTCCACACTGTGTAGAATTTTATAAAACTTTATTACAACCCTTCTTTGTCATCCTTTCCCCAAACGACAGGTTCCAGGTTATTTAGCCTTTTGTCACAGAGTAGGTTCCCTTGCTCATTGGTTGCACTTTTCTGTACATTGTCTAGCTGTGAGATTTCCTTTTTTGGGAGATGGAACAGCCAGAATTCTACACAGGATTGCAGATCTGGCTGCACCATAGATTTATGCAAGGAATTTATGGTATTGGCCATTTTAATTTTAATGCATTTCTTAATAATCCCTAGCATGGAGTTTAAACCTTTATCACTTCTGCTGCACACTGCACTAATATTTTTCATCAAATTCTGCTGTGTCCCCAAGATCTCTTTCCTGGTTAATTGCTATCCTTTTGGACCTCTGTAATTTGGTGTTATCTGCAGTCTTGGCCATTTGTTGCTCGCCTCTGATTCCAGATCATTTAGCAAATGAAATACCGGTAGCACTCATCCTAAATAACACTGAATGCTGTGCCCAGGTTGCATTTAAATAGCACTGGATCTCTGGTCTGGGATACCCTTCTGTTCAGTTTGCCTTTTGGATTTCACGGCTTCCTTGTGTCAATATGGACAGCTTTGCACAGGAAAACACTGGGTAGAGACTACATTTTCAGGGACAGAAGATAAAGGCTTTGAGTATGTTGTGGCCTACGTGCATATGCTTTAAATTATTCTGTGTGGCACAGATTACGAAGTGGTGGACACCTTGCATTGTGGGAAATGGGCAAGAGGATTTTATCTGTTCAGACCCCTTTGAGAGGACAGCATTGGTGGTGTAGTGAGAAAGCTCGATCTACTCTGCATCTTCACATCCATTTTTTAAAATTCAGCACAAGATAATAATCTTTCATTCCAATTTGTTTGAACAACACAGAACTCTTGTCTTGACCCAAACTCACAATTGCCAATTGGGAATAAATCCCAGCTCTGCACAGAGGTATTGACAAATATTCCTGTTCTGTCTAACCACCTAGATTGTGCTACTGAACATGATGTCCATAGCAAAAGCTAAAAACAAAAGCTGTGTAATACCTTTTATTAACCCAAATAACACAACACAGTGTGCAATGGATAACAAATCTTTATTGAATGATCTGGAGCATGTATCCTTACAGTCTGGGTCTGGAAGGCACAGTGAGAGTTGGAAAAGTCTGAAGATAATTTTGGTTATCCACAGTAATGTTACCTCAAAATATGCATGAAAATGTACAGCAGTGACAACAAAATGGTAATAGACATACATGTTTATTATATTTATGATATGCAGTATTCCATTCCAGAGCTTCCATCCAGCTTCATAGCGATGGACAAAGCTGGACCAAGGATTATCCGTCAATTGTGACAACTTCAAAGAGGGCACATAAAGGAGGTTTCCAGAGGAGAAATGTCCCTCTTCATTCACCATTCTTGCTCTAAAGTATCCATATTATACACATCCTGGATTTTCTTGCCCTTTTAGTACTACAGAAGAACTCTGTCCAGCAGCTTCCCCTTTTTTCACTAGATAGACCTGACCAGTTTCTTATTGGGAATATTATTCACAGAATTAACCATTTGGAGTATTGAGGGACAACATCCACATGCAGGCTAAGAAGTCAGTGGAGTCACAAACTCGGGTCACCCAGGCTTGTGTATTGCCTGGGATCCTGTACAGCTTGAAAAATCAGGAAGGGCTATCAAAAACCAATCAGGTAGTGACCTCAGCTATATATCTTCCAGCTGCTCCTTGTAGTTATCCATGTGGTAGAGGGGCACCACCTGGTGGCCAGATGATACCCCCGACTCTTTCAGTGCCATGGCTTCACAACCTTATTTGTTTTCCACTCTTTCGTGGTGATGTGGATTTGTGAGTTTTCCTCTAATAAGCCACAATCAAGAGAGAAAAAGATGCATGTCTTTAGCTGGGCATTTTGCTGGCAAGACAGTGATAAGGCACCTTGAGAGATTTGGTGGGACTGTTGATTAAGAGACTGCTCTCTTAATTTGTGTGTTGCTTTTTAGAGGAAAATTATGCTTCCTCCTCCCTCTCAAGGAATCCATACCCTTTTCCCCCAAGAAAGAAATCCAGTTGGAACCCGATTTTCAAAGTTCTGGAGAAGGCTGGTTGCTCAGCCTTACAAGAAGTACTCATGATCTGGGGGTTTGGTTTTCTGTTCAGTGATATTGAATTTTATTTTTCCCTTCGAATGGTGTTTTTGTCATAATCCATCACTGTAATTTCCCCAGACATTCACTGTAGTGTAAATTAGCTGACTAAAACTACCAGGTGAACACCTCCCACATTTGCTCCAAAGCTTAGTTTTGAAAAATTTCATTTCCACAATAATAAGAAAATAAAAGAGTCTTGTGCCACCTTAAAGATTAACAGCTTTATTTAAGCATATGCTTTTGTGGGGTGAAGACCTTTTTGTCAGATGCTGAATCTGATAAAATGGGCTGTAGCCCAGGAAAGCTTACAATATATCTGTTAGTCTTTAAGTTGGCAGAAGACGCCCTTTTGTGTTTGCTGCAACAGCCTCACAGCTAGTCCACTTGAACAAATAGTGATGACTCTCTCCTGAAAGGGGAGGGTGAAGAGGTCTCCATCTCAGCCATGAAGGGGAACTGAAAAAAAGTGTGTGGAAACTCATGTAAAGAAGTGAGAACAGCTGTCACCACATTGACCTCCCTTACCCTAAGCAATACGCACATACATACATTTCAAGGGCAGATTAAGAAACTCTTGTTAGCTGGATAGTGAGAAAACAGCATCAGAGATCTTTTATGGGTGTCAGTTAACATGTCTGGGATGGAGCTCACAGGTCCTCAAAGCATGAAGGTCAACCCAGCATGTGGCAACATCCAAACATACCAAAGGGAAACTACGATACTTACAGTGCCATCCTAAGCTGTTACACCCTCTTTGATGGACTTAGAAGGCTGCAACTTTGCTTAGGATGGCAGTGCAAGTACATACCAACCACCCACGTGTAGCCCCTGGTCTAGATGTCATGCCCTTTTCTGTCAATCTTTCACTGCTCCTGTCACAATAGTTTTCCAATGGCCCTTCAAAGCTGCTGGAGAGAGCTGCCTCGGGAAGTCAGACTCGGGGAACGTAATGGCAGTCCTCAAAAGAGACACGCGGAGCAAGTCTTGGCTGATGGCAGGCTGCTGTTGGAAAAAGAATGTGGGACTATATGGCCTCAGCCTGATCTTGCAAAGCAATACTCATGTTCATAGATATTTTGCATATCTACTCACAAACTTCCCCTTTGAGGGCAGTGATGACTGCCACAGGATGCACATTTCTATTTTTAAGCTTCACACACCTCCCTCCTGTACCTGGTCACGTCATCTGCACCCTGCTACGTTTTGCTATGAAATGGACACCTTAAAGTACATAATAGATCAGCTCTGGGCTGATGCATCCATGTACATGTATAGTAGGGCAGTAGCCTTAGCAAGAAGCCCCAATCTCTGTCCATGGTACTGTATGGCTCAAATTCCAACAGGTCTCCCCTCACCATTTTCGCCCCACAATCTGCAGTTCTGTTTCCTCCTGTTTCTGAGCCCTGGCTATGGCATAAGTTACAGAACAGTAAGTCTCATACAAGTTTTAGGCCACAAGTGAACAAGTATTAGGCCCCATATGTAACAGGAAACTTTCCTCTACAGCCAATGTGAACTTTAAAATCAACCACAAATGCCAGCGTGGTCTATCCCTATGGTTGAAAACATAATTGTAATGGTCAGAAAGATGGTAAGGAAGAAGCTCATCTTCTCCAAGGCAAGTAATCACAGTTTCAACGGCTGATTCAGAATATTTGCAGCTCACAAGTTTCCAGCAAGAATGTCACAAGAAAAGGACTGCTTGTTTCTTCAATTTACACATTTAGATTATGTTAAATTACACCTAATTAAAATGTGCAGTCTTCCTATTTCAGGATAAACATCTCCTTTATTATCAGACTAGCTCTCTTTGACCCTTTAAGCAGCAACTCAGTATTTTGCTATAGCAGTTCCTCCTTAATGAAGTTCTCCTGAATGGTTTTGGTGGTCACCAGCTCAGTTGCCCCAAGTTCAGTAGCTGGCAGTGGAAAGGTGTGATTGCCTTTTTCTTCACAAGAAGAAAGAGAAGAAGCCACAGTGACATCACTTACTGCCATCTTTGAGATGTCATCTTTTAGTATTGTTCCATGTGAAGTATCATTTGACGGAGGGCATCTTAGTAATGCAAGATTGTCTTCTCCTGGCAGGTCTGGTCCTTTGTGAACATGGTTTTCATAGTGGTTTTCAATTTCAATTTCTAAATGAAAAACAACTTAATGAGTAATGCCAAATAGGAGGCTAAGGATATAACAGTTATCCCTCTGTTCATTTTCCTTTCTAAAATGTATATGAGACGAGGCAATGAAAGAGCTGAAGAAACCCTTGAATATATGCTCACTAGGGATTTATCCTTGCTGCACTTGGACACAACCCACTTCCTAGCAAATGCAGCAGTAATCTCCCCACTTCCCAAATAAGAACATAAGAAAGGCCCTGCTGGATCAGGACAAGGCTCATCAGGTCCAGCAGTCTGTTCACACAGTGGTCAACCAGGTGCCTCTAGGAAGCCCCCAAACAAGACGACTGCAGCAGCATTGTCCTGCCTGTGTTCCACAGCACCTAATATTATAGGCATGCTCATCTTATGTTATGTGAAAAGAGCAAATTCTTGACTCATAATCAGTCAAGTTAAGCAGAATATTGGATGAAAAGGAAAAAAGCAGGCCAAGGTTTACAGGACTACTGCTGAGCCCTAAATGCTCCAGGCAGATCTCTAGAACCTGACTTCTAGATGAGAAGAAACTTTTCCTATCCCCTTTCTCATATTTCTTCTCCAGCCATTCAACATGTTCTGAGGTCTGTTCAGGAGAATATGCACTTATTGAATAGGCATGGTATTAAGATAATGTAAAAACGTAATTATTCATTAACAATCCATAGAAGTCAACACAATTTATTCTTTCATTTAAAAGAATTGTTGATTATATATATAAAATAAACATTGATTATATATGTATGTAAAGAAAAATATGTGCATAATATAAGGGGGGCATCATTTTGTCCTCTTACCCCCCAACCCCAACCCCAATGTAGATCCGGCCCTGAGTGGGTGGAGAAGGAAGAGAATCATTCCAAAGCACAACCCCAGAGTAAGTTGCCTTGGGATATGCCTTGAGATCCTCTGATAAATACCTGGAGGAAGATGAAAGAAACATAGAAGAAAGATAATTTCAGATCTTAGAATCAAACTATTGAGGTGCTTGTGAGATGGGCTAGAAAAAGGAACTTCTACACGATAAACATATCAGTTATACCACTTTAAACCTTCAAGGCTTCCTGTCCCCCAGATTCTCAGAACTGTATTTTGATGAACTATTGAGAAAGATCTCTAGCTACAACTACAATTTCTAAGGTAGCTGAGAGAAGAATGGCAGTTAACTAGTTTTAACTATGTAATGTGAACATACCTAAAATATACACAGCCAGAAAACTGAGGGGCTTTCCCGTGCAACAGTTCCATCTGGATCCATTCCATGTGGATGCAAAGCAAATGTGCGGGACAGTAAAAGATGCTGCTGAGTTCAGAAAGTGGTGAAGCCACTGGCACTTGTACACCACCTACGAGCTTTAGCAGACAAGGCCAAACCAATAGTTCTAGCGCTTGGACTTTCACATGCAACAGCAAGCAAATGTGTGGCCCGTAGGATTTGCAGCCTTGGACTAGATGAGAGATACACAGAAAGGTTGATAATACATACTTTTAGGATCCTCCTCATCAGCTTTGCTCTTCCTCGTCCTTCTCTTTTGTTTCTGGATGACAAACCAGAGCACTGCAGCCATAGCCAGAACTAGCCCTGCACATGCACAGATACCTGAGATCAATGCTGGGCACTTCTGGGCTGTGGTAGGAGGTGTCATTTCCTGGGCTGTAGTAGAGATCACTCTGAGGATAGCAGCTGCGGAGGAAAACAGAGGCTGACAGTTGAATCACGCCAAGAGAGTTTGGAATTAACTTTTTGAACACCTGCTCTATTTGCAACAAACCAAGGTGCCATCTTTGCTCTCATATAGATCGTAGCAACACCATCACTGGGCCCAGCAACGTCAGCCATACTATCTCAGATTCATGTTCATCTTTTAACATGATTTATGCCATCACATGCCAGCAATGCCCTTCCACCCTCTACATTGGGCAAACAGGCCAGTCCCTGCAACAAAGATTAAATGGACATAAGTCTGACATCAGAAACCACAACATTCAGAAACCAGTGGGAAGACATTTTAACCTTCCAAGACATTCAGTTGCTGATTTAAGAGTAGCAGTTCACTTACAAAGAGATTTCAAAGTGAGATTAGAAAGAGACACTGCTGAATTACAACTAATAATGAAGCTCAAGACTACGCATTCTCCTGGACTTAATAGAGATCTGGAATTCCTGTCTCATTACCAATGCTAATTTCTCCATGCCTACTACCCCTCTGCATATCACACCTAATCCAATCACACCTGCTAATGTCATTCATGTGCTTTTGACATTTACATTGCCATTGTGTGTCTAATTCACTCATCTCTACTTAAGGATAGATGGAGTCACATTCTAGCTGTATCTGAAGAAGTGAGCTGTGGCCCATTCCTTGCTAGACATTTTGTTAGTCTTTAAGATGCTACTGGAGTCTTTCTCTTTTCTATTGCTAGTGACAGTCTAACACGGCTCCCCATTGTGATCTATCTCCACACTGGATAGTATCTCCTTTTAGTTAGGTTTTCCTTCTACACTTCCAGTTTTGTGAATAGCACCACAACCTATGGGAACTTTCTGTTATGATGCATCCTCTCTGATTCAAGTCCATTAGCACCTTCGAGACCAACAAGATTTTAGGGGTGTAAACATTCGAGGGTCAAATCTCCCATTGTCAGATACAGAGCTTTGACTTTCAAAAGCTTAAACTCTGAAAATCTTGTTGGTCTCTAAGCTGCTACTGGATGTGAATCTAGCTATTCTACTGCAGATGAACGCAGCTACCCTCTGAAATGCACAACGACCTTGAAATGTGCATTACTATAACCCCCATTTTCCAGATGAGAAAATGAAAGACAGTGGCCATTTTTGCATGGTCAATTTTGATGCTCGCTCAAAGCTCTTTGTTAAAATGTGACTTTAAAAATGCCTTTTCAGTGTCCGATTCTTCGTGGCAAACACCAAAGGTCGCGTTAAATGGGCTCTTTTGTAATACGAAGCAGGCATGCGCCAGCTCGCAGTCCCTTCTGGAATGACGGTCCAGCATGCAAAATTCAAAATGCCCTGCTAATTACCATGCAAAAATGACCAGTGTTAAATTCTGCTGAACTGCTAAATTCCAGGGAGCTGTTCTGGCCTTGGAGCCACATGATTGACAGCTGTGGAATTCTGGGAGTGACTATCGGAAAGGTTAAGCACCGACAGGGCTTGAAGCAGCCAGGTAGAACTGTGAGCTGTCAGGAGAGGACTCTCTCCTCAGGTGTTTAAATCAAAGGAACACTGGTTGAGTTGCCTGACCAAAATAGGGTCAGCAACTGGTTATTAAAGAGGACAATATCTCTAAGTGTGGCGAGTGAGTCCTAATAACTCAAGTGGGGAAACAGCTCTGAAGGAAAGGGTGATCTCTAAACTAGAGGGGGAAATCACTCTGGTGAAGTGAGTGATCCCTAAAGGGTTTAGGATAAATATATCTGGAGTCAAGAGCGATCCCAGTCCAGTTTGAGGAATAAACCTTTGAAGTGTTTTTACAGTTCCTAACTCCCCCCCCAAAAACCCTGAAGAAACATTGTGTTTAAGGAAATTTGAGTGAAAACCAAACAGAAACTGCCAACCAAAAGAAAGCCCTCTCAGTGTGAAACCAAGTGTCAAGCAGTTACAAATGAAACTCAGTAGTACCATCTGAAACAACAAAATATCTGCTGTTTTCAATTTTTTATCTGCTGTTTTCAATATGCTGTTTTCAATTTTTTTTATCTCACAAAAGCCTTTCATGTGCCATCAATTTCTGATAGTCTTATTATCTTTGAACAATCAATCCCTCAATCTGTGGCAGGCATCAAGTCACCAGCATAGTGATTTGAGCCTTCCAGGACCAGCACTGGAACCCAGCACAGTTTTTCCCTGGGTAAAAAAGTTGCCCTGACCTGGATGGCGCAGGCTAGCCTGATCTCGTCAAATCTCAGAAGCTAAGCAGGGTCAGCCCTGGTTAGTATTTGGATGGGAGACCACCAAGGAAGTCCAGGGTTGCCCTGCAGAGGAAGGCACTGGCAAAACCACCTCTGTTAGTCTGTTGCCATGAAAACCCCAAAAGGGGTCGCCATAAGTTGGCTGCGACTTGAAGGCACTTTACACACACACACAAAAGTTCTCTTACTTTATTGTCCAGTTTTCATTCCCTTCAGCTTCTGGAATCTCTTCTTCCTAGTCCAGGATGAGACTCAAATCTAACCCTGACCATTCCCTTCCTCCCATTCCCTTCCTCCACCAATCCAATGTAGATGTTTATTTCTCTTACTTGTTTCCTCCTGGTTTCTGTTCAGTTTGCTGCAGCTCACACACTTTTTGATGAGAGCGTCATAACAGTCGTTGGGAGAGGAGCAGGTGGTGTCGATGCCCGAGTAGCTGGTGTTGTTCTTCATAATGGTTTGGTCTTGTCTGCGTCAATCAGATTATTGAGACTTAACTACCTAGCAAGTTATACAAATGCTGCCCAAATGGGAAATCACTGAACCTTAAAGGATTCAGCACCCAAAGGCTCACTTCCTCTAGGAGGCCCTTTATCAAGGGGAGGAGGGAGAGATGTGACCAAGCAACTCCTCTCATTCTGTGACTTCCTTCCTATTATGCATCTGCCACTTTTTGCAATAAAAACCGTGTAAACATGGCTTATTGAAGGGGAGGATCAATGGAAGAGCATGGACACTGCATGTAAAAGGCTGCAGATTCAGTTTGTATCATCTTCATTCATTTAAAGGATCTCTGGAAGCTCAAGATGAAGATGTCAACCCAGTGTGAGGCTGCTGTGAAAAAGGCAAATTCCAGGCTGGCCATAATTAAACAAGGAATAGAGAATAAAACTGCTGCTATCATACTGCCCTTGTACAAATCTATGGTGAGACCACACTTGGAATACTGTGTACAGTTATGGTCACCACACCTAAAAAAGGATATTGCAGAGCTTGAGAAGGTGCAGAAAAAAGCAAACAAAATGATCAGGGGACTAGAGCAACTGCCTTATGAGGAATGGTTAAAACGCTTAGGACTGTTTAGCTTGGAAAGAAGGCGGTTAAGGGGAGACATGATAGAGGTCTATAAAAGTCTGCATGGTATGGAGAGAGTGGACAGGGAGAAGCTTTTCTCCCTCTGTCATAATACTAGGATACGGGGTCATCTGCTGAAGCTGAAGGGTGAGAGATTCAAAACAGATAAAAGGAAGTATTTCTTCACGCAACGCATAGATAAATTGTGGAACTCCCTGCCCTAGGATGTGATGATGGCTCCCAACTTGGGAGGCTTTAAGAGGGAAGTGTTCTTGTTCGTGGAGGATAGGGTTATCCATGGCTACTAGTAAAAATGGATAGTAGTCATGATGCATACCTATTCTCTCCAGTATCGGAGGAGCATGCCTATTATATTAGGTGCTTTGGAACACAGGCAGGATTCTGCTGCAGTCGTCTTGTTTGTGGGCTTCCTAGAAGCACCTGGTTGGCCACTGTGTGAACAAACTGCTGGACCTTGTTCGGATCCAGCATGGCCTTTCTTATGTTTTATGTTGGAGAAGATCAACTGAGCTAGATGGGTAGTGATCTGATTCAGCATAAGGCAGCTTGATCTGTTCCTGCCAAGTTTCACTTTCTCTGAGAGTAGATCCTGTTGTGATGAGTCCTTATCAGTGTGATTGATCAATTAGTTCTTGATAGGGTTGCCAGGTCCCTCTTCGCAACCTGTGGGAGATTTTTTTGGGGGGAGCCTGAAGAGGGTGGGGTTTGGGGAGGGGAGGGACTTCAATGCCATAGAGTTCAATTGCCAAAGCGGCCATTTTTCTCCAGGTGATCTGATCTCTATTGGCTGGAGATCAGTTGAATTAGCAGGAGATCTCCTGCTACTACCTGGCAGTTGGCAACCCTAGTTCTTGATCACCGGTTAATATTTGCCTCCAGATTAACTGATGGGGCCTATGAGCAAAACCTCTGGCACTTGGACTTCAGAAGGACTTCCTCCATTGGGGGCCACAGAGCTGGTCAGTCCTGCCCAGACACCAAAAAAATGTTCATAAACTACCATACTTGAAATATTGCAGGCAGGATGCCAGTTCCATGACAAATGCAAAAAAGAGGTCAATTTAGGAGTAAGTAGCAACTAGACATATATTTCATTGTATTTTGACTGCAATAGTAAAGGATATGTTCTTTCTCTTCATGTTGCTGAATTCATGCTAATTTATGTAAATATGGTCAATATTCAAGTAATCATAATCAGGATGATTCATTGGCTACCAATATTTAATTACCACTTCTGTTATTGATTATGTTTTAGAAGCAGTGTAATCACTCAAAGAAATAAGACAGTTCGATTTGTTTTTATGGCCTATAAACAGCTATATATTGGATTTATTTGTTAGATCAAATAGAATTAGATAAATCTGATATGCGTAATTTATTTTGCTTACTGTGAGTTTATAGAAGTTGGCTTTATTGCTCATAGAATTCTGGATTTTGATTTGCAGTAAATCATTGTTTGTTATTATGTCAGAAGCTGTGATTTTTCTTCAGTACTAGAACTCAGTCAAGTAGAATCAGTTAGCCTGGATGTGCTATTGCATTGGACAAGAAATGTAGGGACCATCAACCCAGATCAAATTATTTGTCCTTTTAATTCAGATTTTCTTCCCCCTTGTACTCTGTGAAGTCACTCTAGATCGAAAGTCTGAATTGCTGTCTCTTAAAACAGTTTGGGTCGGAATCATACCTTGATGATAATGTTCTGGCCTCCTTTCGTAGAGCTGTCCCATAGCCTGCTATTTTTCTTTCTGCCGTACTGTAAGTCTGTTAAGGTTAATATAGCTGAAAGGAAACACAGGCTGGCATTCTGACCACAGGAAGCAGACATTTGGACTTTGCAGCGCTGATGCTTATTTTCTGAGTGTATTTGAGAAGATCATATACTTTACTCACTATCCCTTCTGTAAAATATAGGTAATAACTTTTTTCTGTTCTATGGGCCAGTCTGAATCACTGAATGGAGTATCGGGAATAAATCTGAGAGCTGGGTTCAAATTTTAACAGAGCTGCAAACTAATTGAAGACATTTTCAGGCAACTCTCTCTGTATAATTCCTCTGTAAACATTGGTTATAGTGTTATCCCTGAAAAGGCTATAGTTATGCAGACAGGCTTCCTTAGGCTTACAAACCACTTTTGTGAATTTTCAGCTTTAAAAAGAAAAGCTAAATTCTATTCCAAACTTCTGACAACTGAGGCACATTTTTGCTGAAGTAAAAGAACAGATTAAAATCTTCTCTCAATCTCTTTCCACCAAAATGAACTCTCAGACTATTTTTATTCCTTTTGACACTTAGTTTATTTAATCTCTTTCCCTTTGCTATTCCAGTGGGGTTTTGTGGGAGATTTTTATTTTTCCCCACCTCTCTTTCTTCCAGTCCTAGACCTTATCTAGACTGGTTTTGCTTTCCACACCAGCCATATACCTTTGGCTACTGGTGCTCTCACGTTTTGACTAAGTAATACTTTATAAATTATGGCAGTACACCCAGTGTTTTCAGAATAGGAGGTAAATGATTGCCTCCCACAAATGCTGTTCTCTCTCTCCTGCCTCAAAGTCTAGTTTCTAAGTTTGGATAGGGCCAGGATGGAAGGGAAAAAAGTATGCTGGCCTGCTGTCTCATGTCCCAGTAAATCCAGATCACACAACTATGCTGACAGAATTGCTCTCAACTTGTGCTGGAAAAAGTTAGTTTCTGTTATTGCTTGTGCTCTTCATGATAGCTGGGGACTTAAACTCAGGTCTTTCCCAGCTCTAATCCCACACTAACTACTACAGCAGTTAGAGTTGCCAGCCTCCAGGAGTAGGGCTGTGCAAAAATTGTTTTTGTATTTTTCGGGTTCGGGTTTATTGGTCCCGAATCCCAATTTTTTTTCCAGGAAAACTGAAATAAGCCGAATACCCATACTAGTAAATGGGTATTTCAGCTTTTTTTCCAGGGTTGCCGAAAAAATGTGGGTCTATTATAGTCTAGGGGATTTTTTTCACAGTGTTTCTGGGGGGGGGGGTGTTTTTTGAGTTAGAGTCACCAAATTTGCAGCGTGGCTGCAAGGGACTCGCCCTAGAAAATCGCCTGGTAAAGTTTGGGTCAAGGGACCCAATTTTATGGGCCCCTGAAGGGGTCGCCCCATTCTTCATTGGAAACAATGGTATAGTTTAGAATCGTTTCCAATGGAGGATGGGGCCCCCTTAAAATTGGACCCCCCCGACCAGAACTTTACCAACCTTTGGGGATGTCTAAAGAGAGTCTCTTGCAGCTATGCTGCAGATTTGGTGACTCTATGTTGAAAAACGCACACACACCCCTGAGCACCATGAAAAAAATCTCCATAGACTGTAATGGCCGTATTCACATCTGAGATTCCATGGGAAAACTACAGTTCTTGTGATTATTTGCAATGGGCTTGACCTCCCATTGCTTTGCACGAGCCTATTCTAAGCAGTTATGGGAATGGTAGTTTCCCACGAATCTTGGGTGTGTATATGGCTCCCCCCCCCCAAGCCACAGAAGCTGATAGACCTGGCCTCCGGAATTGGACACTGGTCTTATCTTTCTTTCTTTTTTTAAAGCCACACAAGCTGGTAGACCTGACCTCTGGAGTCCAGGTCTACCAGCTTCTGTGGCTTGGGGAAAAAAATAGGTAGACTTGGTTGGCAACCCTAACAGCAGCGCACTAGAGTTCTACCTGAGATGCTGGAGAGCCGCTGCCTGTCTGGTTAGACAACAATCACCTTGATGGACCAATGGTCTGATTCAGTTTGAGGCAGCTTCATCTGCAAAACTGGTTGAAAACATTGTCATATTTTTGCCTATATATTGTATTTTGTCTTTATCCATTTTTGCAGTTATGTGAGTGTTAATATTTATGAACCATTGTGTCAGGGAGTTGGGAATGTTTAGTCTGGAGAAGAGGAGGTTGAGGGGGGACATGATTGCACTCTTTAAGGATTTGAAGGGCTGTCACTTAGAAGAGGGCAGGGAGCCCTTACTGTTGGCAGTAGAGGATAGGACTTGCAATAATGGGTTTAAATTGCAGGTGGAAAGGTACCAGCTGGATATTTTTACAATACGAGTTATTTGACAGTGGAATCAGCTACCTAGGGAGGTGGTGAGTTCCCCTCACTTTAAGCAGTCTTTAAGCAGAGGCTGGACAAGCACTTGTCAGAAATGCACTAGGCTGTTCCTGCATTAAGCAAGGGGTTGGACTAGATGGCCCGTATGGCCCCTTCCAATTCTATGATTCTGTGATTCTAAATTCTTAATTTTTTTTACACCTTACCTGTTCTTTTTTGTGTTATACCTCTGGCATATGAGTACTTTTCTTTCTGTTGTGGAGGTCAGTCCATTTTGTTTTCTTCTTTTCCTCCCACTTTAAGTGATGTGGAAGTTCTTGGCACACTCACATGAAAATAGGCCAGCACTGTTAGGCGCTTCTCTGTGTGTGGGCCTTACTTCTGAATTGCTTATAGATACAAGACCAAGCTGTAACTTTACTCCACAGGAAGAACCATGCTTATTAAAGCAATGTGAAGATGTCCCAGAATTCTCTGCTGTGTGCAGTAGGGGGGAAATACCCTATCATTCTCCCAGGAAGGGGTGAAAATGGCCCTAATCTGGAACATTTTGTGGGAACAGAGGTATACTTCATATACTCCCACTTCCTTGCTTTAATTCCTATTTGGGGAGGGGTTAATGACAGAATTTTCTGAGAGATGAAGTACCTGCACAGGCATGAACAGTCGCTAGCACAAAGCACAGCTGATAGCAAACGGAAGAAAGAGGAACAACAGGCACATTTTCCATTTATTCAATAGCTTCCAGTAAAAAAAAAAAAAAAAAGCTTCTGCTAGAGCCGTTTTTGAAAATGAATACAGCTAATAACAGTCCAGCCTCAGTAACTCACTGTTCCAGAGTATAGAGCCAAGCAGGTCGGCTGCCTTCCATTTTCTCTCCAGCTGTCTCTTGTAATCTGTTCTTTCCAGTCCTGCTAACTGAACTGTCCCCCACACCCTCCTTGGAGGCAGGAGCCAAGACAGTACTTTGGCCTGATCCACAACAATCGCTGCCATTTTAGAGGTGATGCCACTTAGTACATACTGTTCCTTAGTCATTGTGCTCCTGAGGCACTTGTTGTTTGGAATGCTACCATGAGTCAGATCAGCAGGCAGCACCCCTCATATAATGATCAGCTACAATGCTTTTCACAGGAATGCTTTTCTGAAAATGTATGTGCCATAGGGTGGCGGAGAGCCAGTTTTCATTACTTCACACAGATTTCACATGTCGTCTCTTTCCTCAAGGGATACTGCAATGTTCTTGTTTTCTAAGCCTTTCTTTAGCCTTTCTTGGATGTAGCTTCTTTTCCAGTTCTGTTTTTGACTCTAATCTATTTCTTTAATATTCCTGGTAGCCAAGGTCTCAAGAGGATGACCAACATTCCTGGGGACCTGCAATATACTCACACATATCACCACTCAACAGAAGTCCTGCAGATATCTGCAAGTATCCTTAGTTGTGTCAACATCCTAGGGTTGCCAACCTCCAGGTAATAATTAGACCTGTGCTGAGTAAGTATAGACTGTGGAAAGAGGCAGCACGAAGACGTAACCAAATAATAAAAGACAAAGCTATAATAAATGATAACCATTTACTAGTTCAAAAGGGAACAACATAAAAGCAACAAGAATTACAACATTCATTCAGGTGCCTCACAGGGCTTAATGCGAACTTTTTTTTTTTTGCAGTCTTCACGCCCTAAAATTGGTTGGCAAGCCCTGTGTCGGCAAGCTGATGAAGGACAGTTGAAACACGTCCTTGCCTTGGACCCTTGCCACAGACTCTGTGTTTCTTCGTGATTAATTTACACATGATAGCACAATTTCTTCAGTTTGAACTTTAGTGCTATTTGCCACAATTGTAACTGTTTAAGCCCTATGTTGGCTATCTTAGTTGTTGATATTTTTTGCTCAAAGCCCTGTGAGGCATTTGTGTACATGTAAGCCATAGTAGGCTACTATAGGTTTTCTTTGATAAGTTTCTGTTCAAGCCCTGCGAGGCATTTTGACGTGGTATTCAAACGCAAAAAAAAAAAAAAAATTTCGCATTAAGCCCTGCGAGGCACCTGAATGAATGTTGTAATTCTTGTTGCTTTTATGTTGCTCCCTTTTGAACTAGTAAATGGTTATCATTTATTGTCTTTTATTATTTGGTTAAGTCTTTGAGCCTCGTGCTGCCTCTTTCCACAACCTCCAGGTAATAGCAGAAGATCTCCTGCTATTACAGCTGATCTCCAGCCAATAGAGATCAGTTCACCTGGAGAAAATGGCCCCTTTGGCAATTGGACTCTATGGCATTGAAGTCCCTCCCTTCCCCAAACCCCACCCTCCTTAGGCTCCACCCAAAAAAACTCCAGCCGATGGCAAAGCGGGACCTGGCAACCCTACAACATCCCCATATCAAAAGGTTTCCTGAAGGTGGGAAATTCTGTTCTAAAGACTTCAGAAATGAAACAACTGTCTGGATTGGGGAGGTAAGGTAATGTGAAAATTCATCCTTTCCCACAGGGAAATGAATAATCACGGATGTGGCACTCTGCCACTCCAAAGGGTGCAGCTTCTCAATGATGTAATTCACTGTGAGGATAAGAATGTGTCCAACTCACACATTCTCACACAACTCACAATGGGTAGCTTGCACATGCATCCAAGCATCACTGCACATTGTTTGGAGATGTCAACAGAAACTAATCTGAAAGGAAGGAGAACAGGACAGGAGACTGAGCATCTTTTCACACGTGAAGCTTGAAGGGTTGTTGCTTCGATCAGGGCTGTAATGTGAATGTAAAGCCTACATTAGCTAGGATGTTCATTTGCATTACAAATACCCTTCCTCTGCATTGTCTTCTACACCAGCAGTGATGAAACTTCAATATAAATAATGAGTGAAAGGCTCAAAGGCAATTTCAGCCTCACTTGTGAAAGGGCTCTGAATCTCTGACTCTTCAAGAACATTTTCACATGTGGCTTTGGCTTAGATTGGTCTATAATGCAAACGGATGCACTTTTGTTAGCTACATCTCCTGTGCGTCTCCGACTCCGACTGTTGAGGGCCTTCTTGGAATATTGTAATGCAGAAGGGCTGATAATTAACCAAGGGAAATCTAAAGTGATGGTGTTTTCTAAATCTAACCACTCAACATAGATATAACTGGCCAATCAATGGGAAAACTGTAGAACAAGTAACCCAGTTTAGTGAGTTAATTAGGAATTCTCTTCCAAGCTAATTTAGCCTGGAAGACCCATTTTAAGAATGCTAATAACAGGGCCTTAATCACTACAAAGGCCATAATACAGGTTTTTTTTTACCTGCCGCTATTTCAGTTTTCAATGGAAAAGTAGGTGGTCAGCTTCTCTACGGAGCTCCAGTATGGATCGAGGCCTGCAGAGAGACACTAGATTCTCTTTTGTTGTTATTTTTGCAGGAAATCACAGGGAGGCCAAGTTGCATGGCTAATGTTTCTTTAAGTGCAGAACTAGGTTTACAATCTCTGGAAGCATGGGCATAGGTAAAGGCCTTCGGGCTTTGGCTGAAAATTCTATTAGCCACAGAAGCTAATGTGTACCTCTGTCTATTAAAATGTGACTCCTATGTTACTCCATGGAGGAAATTAATTGAGACTAGACTCCAACTGCTGGGTTTTAGCAGTAGTGATCTGGAGATACTGCGAAGATCACCAGCACACTCTGCAGTGAATAAACATCGATATAACTTGAACTTTATCAGCTCCACAAAGAGAGCCCATAGGGTATGCTCCCCTTTATACTTAGGATTGTCTTACCCAAAGGCACCCTTCCTTGATATAGGATATCATTTATGCTTACAAGATTAAACTCTATCCCCTCTCAAGTAACGCAAGTTCGAATGCAAAGGCATATGTTGATAGACTTTGTGACTGTGCTTCTGGACAAATTGAAACTTTGGAGCATTGCTTGCTGGAATACGGTACCTTTTGCAATATTAGGGATTTGTGGATTACTCCTCTTTTGTGTGACAATGAGGGGCTGTCAAAACCAGATAAGGTTAAGAAACTCTTGGCAGGCATGGAATTAGAAGTTACATTGGCTGTAGACAAATTTTTTGCTCACATGATCAAATTCAAAGGATCTCAAGTGTGGCAACTGATTGGCTGTTTAAATTATCTATTTTTATTCTTATTTTTATTGTATCGAGTGTGACATTGCTCAAGACCTGTAGGCTAAATAAATAGTATCAATAAAGTAGTAGTAGAAGAAGAGTTGGTTTTTATATGCTGACTTTCTCTACCACTTAAGGAAGAATCACCTTCCCTTCCCCTCTCCACAACAGACACCCTGTGAAGTAGGTGGGGCTGAGAGAGTTCGGAGAGAACTGTGACTAGCCCAAGGTCATCCAGCTGGCTTCATATGTAGGAGTGGAGAAACCAACCTGATTCACCAGATTAGCGTCCGCCACTCATCTGGAGGAGTGGGGAATCAAACCCAGTTCTCCACATTAGAGTCCACCACTCCAAACCACCGCTCTTAACCACTACATCACGCTGGCTCTATAAAGATCTATAATGCAAATGTAAAGTCTATAGTGGCTAGAATGTATGTGCATATTATTGCATATTAGAAACATTCACACATGGCATAATTAGAACAAGAGAAGCTGGAAAGTGCTTTTTATTGCGCCATGAAAACCATCTCAAGGCAGTACCTCATATAATATACTGGGGTTACATCTGTGTTTCCCATGGCAAACATGTATGTGAGTATCATAAAACATGCACACAGCTCCTTGTATGGTTTTCAGATGCATGGATGTAGCTGTTTACATTTATTTACATGATTTATTTACATTATTTATAGTCTGCCTTTCTCACAGGGGCTCAAGACAGATTACACATAGTTATAGATGCATGCATACATGTGTATCACATGCACACATCAGATGTTTGCTGCAGAAACCGCCAGCATTACACTGATGACAGCCACAGTCACCTGTTTATTTATTTACTTCATTTATACTCTTTTCTTGCTGTGACTCAAGGCAATAAAAACTGTCCTAGGTCAAGCCCAACAAAACTATTTGGCCTGTAAAATAGGTGGCAAAGCAATCACAGTGGTCTAAAGGTGATTCAGCCTCTGAGTGCAAAGAGATAGGGCTCAGACAACTGTTCAAAATCTGGAAGATTTCTGCAGCTTGGCACCTCCATCTTTACCAGAACATCTTTGCTGTAGACAAAGTCTCTCCTCTCAGAAGGATCTCTGGCCCAAAGACACCTGAAAGAGAGCCTTATAAAGCTCACCTGGACTGCAAAACATGTGACTGGGTGTCCATGGGTGGCATAAATTATGCACTGCTTGTGAGCTTTCCAGCTGTAACTAATGGCTGCGGGTGGAGACAGAATGCAGATCAAGTTGGCTTTATGGGCCAAGTCATCAAAGAAATCCCTGCATATTTATATAGTTTCTAGGAGCAGATCAATCTAACTGTCCCAAAATTCCAACAGAGACAAAGGAGGATACAGCTCTACATCTACAAAAAAGGAACCATCATCCCCTTTTAAACAAGCAATGTCAGTCTAGGGAATACTTGAAAATGAAAGACTGTTACATAAAATACAACTGTGAGCATAACAAAAACAAATTAATAGAATGAGAATTCTGGGACGTAACATTTCTCATCATGTTTATGAGGATACAGAAACCCTGGGAGCTCTGAAGAGGGGGTCTCCTTAACCAAGTGGGCTTTATTAAGCAAATAAAACAGCAAGAATATGAAAGCAGCAATTATAAATATGGTTTATTGCTGGGGCTGGAGAAATGCTTCAAAATAATTTCCTCAAGTGTTGGCTTGAATAAATGAAACCCAGAATTTGCTGCAGCTGTGCTGAAGCTGCCATCCCTTTGGAACCGGCTCGCAGAAGGGATGGTGGCCCACAGAAAAGTAGTTGGCAGAGTGAAATGAAGGCTTGGCCTTCCACATGCACAATGCAAGGCACATATAGATGTTTGTGAAGTCAGCTCGAGAGCTTCTGTGGCCAGTATTGCTTGGATCCAGAAAGCGCTAGAACGTCACCTTCTGCATCAAGCTGTCTCTTCTGGGTTATACCAGAAGTTGCATCATTGCGCAGGGATGACAATCACACACACACACACACACGGTAAGTTCCTGCCTCCCCCCTGAACTTACAGTTGCCAGGCCATGCCAAGCCTGTCTGAGCTTGGGACCTAAGCAGACCCAAGGCTGCCCAGAACCTTTGGTTAGTCTCTTGCCCCTGAGCCCTTTGGCTCCTTAGATTTCTGTGGATTCTTGATTCAGCAGTGAATGGATGGAGAATCCCAGGCAAGGATCCTTTAAATGAAATAAAGTTTTGCTGAAAATATTTATGCGTCTTAAACTAATTTCATTCATACTTCTCATTCACCCAAAGCTGGCCATGCCTGTTGGTTGCATACAAGGACTGACTGAGCAGGAGAGCTCCATTGATGGTGAAAAGTAGAACTCTGTGGGGCCCAACTTTGGCCCCTGCCTCTGTAGGGCTAATGACATCACAGTGTCTCTGCTCTTCTCTGCTCTTTCGTCACCTCTTTTGCCCTTTCCCCTCTCTCTCCAAAATGTGGAAGCGCCCAGTTTTTGCTTGGTTCTCATTGACATCTTTCTTGACCTTTGACCAGGCTCAAAGGCTTCAACCATCTCTGCAGCTCCTTTTATCTCACTGCTGTTTCAGGATAGCTTCCCCTCATCTCACAATACCAGCTGGGAGGGGGATTAGGTATGGTTGCCAACTCTGGGCTGGAAAATACCTGGAGATTTTGGGGGTGGGGCATGGAGAGGGCTTGGGGAGAGGAGTTACCTCATCAGGATACCACACAGGGTTGCCAACCTCCAGGTAGTAGCTGGAGATCTCCCGCTGTTACAACTGATCTCTAGCTGATAGAGATCAATTCACCTGGAGAAAATTGCTGCTTTGGCAACTTGACTCTATGGCATTGAAGTCCCTCCCCTCCCCTCCCCAAACCATGCCCTCCTCAGGCTCCGCCCCAAAACCTCCCTCCAGCAGCGAAGAGGGACCTGGCAACTCTACACACAGTCCACCCTCCAAAGCAGCCATTTTCTCCAGGGGACCTGACCTTGGTCATCTGGAGATCAACAGTAATAGTGGGAGATCTCCAGGAAGATGGCAGCCCAAGAATTAGGGGAAAATGTGGCTTGCACAAACAGGTTCCAGACCTTCACATATGCCATGTCTGAATGCAATTGTCTGTTTCAGGGCCAAAGGGTGGGGTCCTTGGGCTTTGTTCTAAATGTTACTTCTGCTACACACACATGCATTTCCCACATGTACCTGAAAGCATTCTTTATCTCTAAATATGACTTAGGAAATTTCAGGTTAAAGTTGATGAATACACAGAAAATATCACAGACAGTTGCTACTGCAAGTTTTTGGCCTTGCAGACTTAAAATCAGGCATACAAGCATTTAATGGAGTGTAATATATTAGTGCCCTGACTTGGATGGCTCAGGCTAGCCTGATCTAGTCAGATCTCAACAGCTAAGGAGGGTCGGCCCTGGTTAGTACTTGATTAAGAGACCACCAAGGAAGTCCAGGTTGCTTTGCAGAGCCAGGCACTGGCAAACCACCTGTTTGCCTCTTGCCTTGAAAACCTTATGGGGTTGTCTTAAGTCGGCTACAATTTGAAAACATTTCCCATCAGTCTATTAGCAACTAATGTTAGATGTGGAATCTACATTCCATACTTGACAAGACCATTTGGCAATTTCAAGTGCTACTCTCCCAAAAGCTTCAAACAACTCCCCAATGTGCTTACTACACTTTCTCCCCCCCTTAACTAGGATGCCTGTTCAATTGGTCATACTCATAATTAATGCAACAGAAAGGCTAATTCTGCTGTTATGCATATTTTCAGTTAATACTTATGGGTGAATTCAGGATTTATTAGTAATTGGGAGTTTGGACAGGATTTTTTTTCCTGATCCTGTGTAGGTAGGCCAAGAATATTTGCAAGAAGTACTCACAGATGAGAATCAGCCCAAGGGATTTGTCTGAGTTATTTTGAATAATGAGTAAATCTGAGAACATAGCAACGTTCCTGTAGACCACCAGCCCCCCAAGAGACAAGTCTGACATCTCTTTCATTCCTGCTCACTTCCTCTCATCTTTATTTTTCCCACCATTGCATTTCTTCAGACAATGGATTTAATCAACCACTTATTTAGTCATTTGTTTAACAGCATGGTGGAGTACAGAACTGTTTGTATGTTCGACATTATGGACACAATCCAGCTGAATTAAGTCAGTCTCATTGAACAGTATTAGCAAACATATTCATCATGCCTCATCATCACCAACTGAATAACTCAGTCTATTGAATTTTGACCAGCTGTTCTGGAATCCATTTATTATCCAATAATCCAAATTATTGTTGTGGGTTTGCTGACTGGTCACTATGAATAGATCTCACCACTATGGTTTGTCTAAAGTGACACCTGATGGAACTCAGGGTCGTCAGTACAACTATGTGATTGTTCTTTAATGGCTGTGGATGTTTCTGGAATGGGAGCTAACTCTTGGTCTCTCAATAGGTACCGTATCTCATTCAAGAACTGTTAGGGCTTGGAGAAGCAAGCAGGGCTGATGTGTAGGAAGAAATAATGGTTAGCTATTTGAAACAGACACAGAGAGAAGCACACAGAGAGATCTGAGAATTAGTTGAAAATGAGTCCCTGTGGTGAAAGGTCTTTCTCCTTCTCTGGGGATCTGATGTGAAGTAGCAGATCTCCTGCCTTGCAATGTGCCTGTTTCCCCAACACCCATTTGTATATTTGTAAATGAAGCATAGATTACTGCTCTGGAACTTCTCACTTCCACCTAAGGAAGCAGCAAAACCAGACCACCCACAGACACTGTTGAGGGATTCCCCAGGTATGCAAATATAAAAGATTCTGTAAATAGACTAAAGGGGGGAAGGTATATTAGGACTCAAAATAATCCAGGAAGCATGGAAAGTTGAGAGCAATTGGAAAACAATAAAGGGAAATAGAGCAATGGGGAAAAACATTTGAGAGTTTATAGAATCCTAGAGGAGAGATGAACGAGATGCGTGAATTTCCAGTTTACTCACTTTATGACTCCTTGTGGTTTCCCCAACTTGTACCTTTTATTTTATGATGATAGCAAAACTCCAGTTTGTTATGGTGGAATTTTTTAAAAGCGTTTACAGTGCCCCTGGACTTCTGTTTAATTTTACTGTAACAGATTAACGTGGAGGCTAACAAGGCTACCCCCTCTGGAATTACTACTTCAAAGAAATCTTTGATTGTCTGGTTGAATGCTTCATCTGCTTGAAATCCAGGCATAATTTCCCACCTGAATTTGGTTTCTCTTTTCAGCTGTGTATCTGCAGTGACATAATAAAGGTCTCCACCCAGTGAGTTAGAAGCCATTTTTTCTGGCCTCCACTCCAAGTCACCCTTGGAGATTCAGCAATAAGGACTAATAATTGGTTTGCTTAGTTTTCTTAAGAGTTCTCCCTAGTTTTCTCTGCACATTCACTGGGCCCACCTATTATGTTCACGGTTGCTTCCTTCCCCCAGCTTCTTGATGGGGGAAAGGGGGCATTTCAGCTGCACAAGTTACTGTTGCTGTAACTTTTCACATAACAGTGGAAAGGTGCCAATTTATATATGCTGCCATATCACTTGAATTTCTTTTCATCCATCCAAGTTACTGGAAGCTTTCTTTTGGGAAAACAGGAATCAGTTATTAGCATGGCAAACACTTGCCTTGTTGAGGCTGTGGTGGGAATTTGTAATGTGAAACTCCTTGAAGCTATTGACAAGATTGCCCCTTGATGACCTCTCAGGGAGAAAGTCAGCCCCATCGGTGACCTAAAGAGGGCTGGAAGACATCTGGAAGGATGCTGGCAGAGAACTCGCAGTGCATCTGGCAGAATGTGCTATAGAGCCCCTTGGAAGATTTATGAAGCAATGGCGATAGCAGCCACTACTTTAAAATACCATCCCTAGAAAAAAAACCAGTGTGGCTAATTATTGCCAGACCAGGCAAAGCGATTGAGACAATGGTACTAGACCAGCTTCAGGTCTTTCTGGGTAACTTACGGGCTCTGGATCCTTTTCAGGCTGGGCTGTGGGACAGAGACAGCTCTGTTGGCTTTAGCTGATAACCTCTGCCTGAATGTAGACAAAGGCCACACTTCTCTGTTATTCCTCCTGGATCTATCTGCAGCCTTTGATACTGTCGATTGTGTCATCCTATTGAGGGGTTTGGAGGTAGAAGTAGGTATCAGGGGAGGTACCTTGGACTGGTTTAAATAATTTCTCATGGATCAGACTCAATTGGAGATCAGCTGTCTTCAGTTTGGGAGCTGTCTTGTGGGGTTCCACAGGCTGCAACCTTATTTCCCATGTTATTCAACCTACATGTATAGCTTTTAGGAGAAATAATTCGTCACTTTGGAATTGGGTGTCATCAATATGTGGATGACACCCAACTTTACATCTCTCTATCCAAATCCCCGGTGATGCAGTAGATATCTGTAGCTGCTGCCCCTCTACTGCGGTCAAATAGCTGGCAGCAGGCAGATTGAAAGCGAACCCAGATTAGAGGGAGCGATGCTGAATATGTAATCTGCCTTGAGTCTCAGTGAGAAAGGTGAACTATAAATAATGTTAATAAATAAGGCTACATTTCCTTGTTATACTCATAGTTTTGCTAGTTTTAAGGAACACAACTTTTACTTACACACTGACCTCACCATGGAAAAAATGTACTGTTGTGAAACAGGCCATTCTTTTATGTGAAACAGAGGAATTACTCTGTCCTTGTAAATTTCACATGGCCTAGGCACTGACAGGGAACAATTGGGCAGCTCTTTGTCTAAAGTGCTATTGACAGCTGGACTGATAACCACCTACAGTTTGGGAGGAATTGAAAACAATTTTGTCTAGCAGAATGTGTACAAGAAGACCAGAAAAGCAGCTGGAATGCTTGGTTAGGATTTGATGACGCTGAACTGATGTGGAAACCTGTGTGTTTGTTTCTGTAGTCTTAGGCTAGTCATTTGTAGGTACACTGATTATTACAAAAACACTGTGAACACTGACAAAGGAAACTTTGACTTTCAAAAGCTTGTACCCTAACAATTTTGTTGGTCTCTAAGGCCGGTCTCTACTGGACTCGAATCCAGCTCTTCTACTGCAGACCAACATGGCTACCATCCTGAAACCGTAAACCTCCAGTGCTCTCTCCCTCAAAGGAAAAGTATCCTGTAACGCTTGTCTTGAACTTTCTTGAACCTTGAGAAGCAGGAGCACAAAACTTTTCAAAATGATAAAAATGTCAAGAGGAAACACTACAGGCCATAGTTCCCCTTTGATGAGGGAATACTGGAGACTCACAGTCCCTGCCATTTTTTAAAAAAATTATAAAATTAACAAGCAGAACATAGAAACAGCAGGTAGGCACTCCTACAGCAAGCAGCAAAACCACGATGCTTCACCTGCAGCCAATACACAGATCCCTGAGTGCACGCTCTCTTTCTCTCCCCTAAACTGAAGCAGAAAAATAAGTCTAACCTTTTCTCTGTCTTTTCCCTTTGGCTGGAACACTGTCATCTTCTCCAAGCACTGACTGGTAGCACACTCTAAAAGCTAGAGAGAGATTTCTAGCTATCTTCTGTCATTGGGTTGGATCTCATGGAGAACTTACGTGAACAGAAGGAATTTCTCTTCATGGAGTGTGATTACTTCTTCACTGTTTCTATCCTGAAGCAGCTTGAAATACCCCCTAAAACAAAGAGGAGTCCTAGGAACAGCACGGGGGGGGGGGAGTTGAAGTTCTGCAGAGGGAGATTGGTGAAGATTTCCTACCCCTTCCACCCATGGAAATCCCCTGTGGGAATATCAACAGATCACCCTTGAATCTAGGGCTTGCATTATTAGCCAGCCATTACTTTTTCAATGGACAGTAAGCTGTGCAGCCACAATCTATGACAGCAGGTATAGACCTTAATCTCTCCCAATCTTGCTTTCAATGACATTCATTGACAGGCAAAATTTTCTCCCCCCCACCCCCAACTCTTTCCCAACATCTCTAATGCCTCTCCACCTACTGGTTTGTATGAGGCTATAAACCTACCACTAAACCAGGAATTGAGAATGATAAGGAGCCATCGAGGAGATAATTCTCTTTTATGATGCCTGAAGTGCTGCCTGGGCAGATGTAGAAATGTACTGCATCTACCTGGCCTAACGCACTCAGTATATACTACGTTTAAAAAAACGTGTTATCCAGGTTAGATCGCACCTCAGACCTCCCATTTCAGCTTGGAAATGCTTTGGAAGCGCCAGACATCAGTTTTTCCCCAAAACACCTATACCACGATGTATTTCGTTATGTCGTTTCAAAACCAGCAATCCAAGGGGTCCGTTCAGTTACATACGCTATTCAGTTCTCCTCCCCTCTTTTTGCAACACCCAATGAAAAGCCTTTCTCCTCCCATCCCACCTTCCCCCTCCCGTTTGCATCCACCAATCATTATTGTTACTTACCCCCCCCCCATAAGTGCTTGTGGTCTTACAAAGGAACATTAGAACGTTGAAACATTAGACCAACCATTTTTATTTGTGCAGGGTCCCAATCAAACATTTCCCTCATATGGAATGTCCTTGAAGTGGATTTTGTAAACGGTTCATGGGCTTGAGGGGGAAGGAATGCAGAGGAGGGCAAAGGCTGGAAAAGTAGCGAAATTGCTGTGAGCGGCAGATGGGGGAGGAGGAAGCAGGAGGAGGAGGAAGGGAGAGAGACTGAGGGATAGAGAGAGCGCCCGCACACGCACACGCACACACACACAAGTAAGGGCTCTCCTGCCGACACAAAGTTTCTCCCCGCCTGTTCCTCTCTTTCTCCCACTGCCGGGGTTGAGCGTGCTTCCCTGCTCTCAAATTTTTTTTTTAATGTGCTCGTCCCAACGAAAAAATGCAAGATTGTTGGACCAACGCCCGAAAAGATGGCAGCTCTGTGATTAGCACTGTGCAAGGAACGGCTCATTTTTTTTGGGGGGGGGAATGCTTGCATAGGTTGTGATTAGGGTTTCCCTGCTGTGCAAATGAGGCAATTCTTAATGGCGTACAGCGCTCCTTCGGATCAATGATATTGTGCATGCATGAAACAAAGCAAGGGGAGGGGAGGCGGGGAAGCATCAGCGACGTAGACATGACGCAGTGCTCCCCCACACTCCTCCTCTCAACTTTTCGGACTATTACTTTGGAGGTGCGATATGACGATAAACCTTCTTGGGAGCAGTCTTAACAGGCACGGTGCGATCGGAAATGAAGAATACGCATCCAAAACACACACACCAAGCACGATGATAATATGCTGTAAATTGTTGGTGCGTTAGGCCCCTCCCTCTGCCAGAACTGTCTTGGGCTCTACCCCTTCATTTTAAAGGTTTAGCAATGCTGGTGTGGCTTGGCAGGGCAACAAAGTATTTTGGATATGAATTATAGGTGTCCTTCTGTCCAATCATATACAAATCTATCCCTGTGGCTTCAGTCAGGCCTATGTTGTAAAGGCTGTTAAGTGCCTATTTGCTCCCTCAGACCATTTAAGCAATAGTTTTTGATTATAAAAGGGAGAAATGTAAAACATCCTTAAATGTACATGTTCTTGTATTCGGTATTTACAGATGTGATTATCTTGTACCTAGGAACAGATTGCCCTAGAAGAAAATTACATAGGGCATTGGAGAAGAGATCATTTGAGAATCTAATGCATAATTGTGTGTGTGTGTGTGTGTGTGTGTGTGTGTGTGTGTGTAGAAAGACATCTTAGAATCAACCAGCTTAAATTTGCTATGCTTACAAAGTACACATAGGCCGTTTATGCATGGGAAGTTCTGCCTTGGATTTGCCGCCCTCTAGATGCACCTTTCCCCCATCCGAATTCTCAAAACTCTGCATGGGGGCTTATTGTTGAGTTTTGAGAATTTGGATGGGGAAAATGTGCATCTAAAGTGTGGCAAATCCAAGGCAACCCTTCTGTGCATAAATGGCCATTGCTGATGCTAAGAATGACTTTTGTCTCAATTTAAATGAAAGACAAAGAAGGCCAATGAAGCACATAATTCTTTAAGCAGTCATTTTATAATTCTGGTTATGAGTATTGTTCATTGTCCTCCTCTGAAGGGCAAATAATATTATTTAAAACTGACACGGGAGAGGGTCATAATCCAAGGTTTCCTCTTGAGGATGTGGCTTCTCCCACAGAAAATGGGAGAAGTGGGTGATATTTCTCAGAATATCAGCATTTGAAGATGCATACTGGAGATCATTGTGACTTCATTTTGTCAGAAACATTTCCTCTGAAGGCAGCCTTTCATTTACAACCCAGTCCATTTTGGCATCACAGGGGGCATCGCCACACAAATCTTTAGCAGCAGGAAAGGCTGATCCAAGGAGGCAGTTCCTTGCTGTGCCATCGCGCAACAGTCCTGTGATGTCAGCACAGGGGTACTCTTGTTGTAGTCTCATGACTGCTAAAGTAGCCTTCTTGAGGGGTAGGACAGAGATGAAATGAGCAGGTGAGTGTTTCAAGGGGGAGCAGAAGCTGCTGTGAGAACTATCAGCTCTTTGATGGCCTTGCTCCCATGCCTTGAGCAGCTGCCTAGTGGGCAGAAATTCAGCAGGCAAGAGCGAGTGGCTTAACACTTCCTCAGCTTAATTTCTGCCTGCCAGGGACTGGGCCAGTCCAAAAACAAAAGTGGCGTTGCCACCATGAAGCGCACTTCAGTGGCTAGTAATTTATACCCTTGTAAACATGCCTTGCCCCTCTCAAACAAACACTCTCTTGAGTCATGAATTAAACATTTCTGCTTTATTTCTGAAATGACATCAGGTGATCATATCGTGGTAGTGGGCTTGCACTAGGATTCCAGTAAAGCCTACCTGTTTCTCCCATCGCAACTGGGCCCTACTTTGCTCAGGGTATAAAAGTTCAACCTACATGTTGATTTTAAAACACAGCAGTATGAAAAATCCTGAAATCTATGTAGGTACGTGTGCTAAACGTTATCAGAAACAGACAAGGAAGTACTTTATGACAAGAGATATGAAAGGGAACAGGGAGACCATGCCTTTATTAGGACCAGCTTACTAAAATGGCACAAAATAGCAAGCAAATAGCAAGCAAAATGTCAAATTCTCTCAAACTTTTTCTTCAGGTAGGGTTGCCAACTCCAGTTGGGAAATTCCTGGAGATTTGGGGTGGATACTGGGGATTGGAGGATTTGGGGAGGTGAGGGACCTCAGCAGGATGTCATGCCATAGAGTCTACCCTCCAAAGCAGCCATTTCCTCCAGGGGAAATGATCTCTCTAGTTTGGAGATCAGTTGTAATTCCAGATCTCCAGGCCTCATCTGGATGTTGGCGACCCTAGGCTGGATGTAAATAAAACAAACTACCAAAAGGTGGGGAGAAAGAAAGATTTCTGGACAAGATGGTAAAAGGCCAGACTTGTTTGCTGTAGTTTGTAATGGTATTAAAATGAAATGGAAGAGGGGTTATGCAGACGCGGGGTAGGCCAAAATGTTTGCCGCAAAGGTTACTATCCCTTTAAAAAGAGTCCTATGGATTTATCTCTAGCAATAATCAGAACACAGAGATCCTTTCTGAAGTAGAGAATGAGTTTTTAAAAAATTGTAGGAGAGGGTGGCTAGCCTGAAGCTATTTTGATGCTCTTGCCACAGGGCTTGGATAAATTGGCTACTGAAACTCTGGAGAGGTTCCTTCAGCACGTTTCAAAAGCAACGGATTCTTTGCTCCTTTTGCCTGCTGGCACTTTGTGGCAGGAACTAACACTACTTACAGGGGAACTCAGTTCTGATTTCTTCTCTCCCTGCCCCTTTTAGAAAACAAGAATCTTTCAGGTGCCATCAAATTCCTAACAGATGTATTAAGGCATAAGATTTTCAGATCACTTCATCATTTGGTATGGAAATTGTCCCCTTTAAAGCCACAGGTGACCTGGCTTTGCTTATCAGTAATATGGTAACCACAAGACTGGTCTACTGCAGTGTGCTCTATGCAGGGGCTGCCCTTGAAAACACCATTGGACCAGAATGGGGAAGCCTGCTTGTTAACAGGGGTTAAGCACTTTATGAAGTCGGCTGTAGCTTGTGAAAGCGTATGCCTCAATAACCATCTTTACGCTAGATGCCAATATGCCTCTGTGTTCAGGGGCTGGTTTTTAAAATGCTTCACAACCTGGAGCTCTCACTTCTGAAGAACTGATTGTAGTTCCATCCAGGACTGATTTCATGTTTTTAGGGGCTACACCCACCCTTCAAATGTTCTGGAAATTATACAAAGTGAACAGTTTAAATGTGCTTTTGATTATTCCTGGCTAGGAGATAATTATGCTGCAGAGTAATTAGAGGGGCCAATTATATGATGTTTTATGTATTTCTGTTTTAAATGTATTTGTTGACTTTTCTAGTTTATGGTGCTTTGAGTCCCACAGTGTAAGAGAAAAATGGGGCATATTTAAAATAATTCATCAGATAAATGAAGTGAATTCTCAGTAGGTTGGTTAGACACAGCCTTCCTTGCTATATTGAGGACTATTGCCAGTCACCAGTTACAGATGTTGTGAATGGTCTCTGCGCTTATCTTGCAAACTGTTGAGTTTTGCATAGAAATACCACAAATCACAACCTTTCTTTTTCACTACCTTTGACCCTGCTGTGTACAATTTCTTCTCTGTCCATTTATACCTGTGTTGACTGAGACTTCACTTCATGTATCTAATGAAGTGGGCTCTAGCTTATGAAAGCATATGCCACAATAAAAATCTGTTAGTCTTTAAGGTGCCACAAGTCTCCGTTTTGGTTTTGCTACAACAAATTAAACACAACCACCTCACTTTCAAAAGGGCCATAAGACATCAGTGCTTTCTCATACAAAGAAACTCCCCAGTAGTTTCTCACCAATTGGGCAGCTGGGGAGCATCCGGCAGTATGACCCAAGGAAAAACACCTGTGAAAAAGATGTCTGAACCGAAGAATAAATGATGCACCTTAAGGTACAACTGGGTAAGTAATTTCATTTGTTGCAATTGGATAAGCAATGTTACAGGTATCTGTATTACTTACTGGGGGGTGGGGAATCCAAACACAACTTTACATTTAGGCCCACTGAAATCCCACTAAGTAGAAGAAAGCTTTCAAGTTCGCTAGAACTCTTGATCAGGTTTAAAGTAATGCAAAAAAAGCCCCTCTGGGCTGCAGATTGCTATCAAAAGTTATGCGTTCATATTAGTGCTGGAGTGAGATCTGCATTCTTTCTGGCTTTTATATTTTCAAAGAGGGGGTTGCCATTGCAGTTCTGTCCCAGTGGCAATGTGAGCGCTTTCATGCACCTACCATGACTTGACCTAATTAGGTCTGCCTAACACTTCATGTGCTCTGTATGCAGACCTACTTTCCCATCATGCCCAGCATCACCCTTTTCTCTGTCTGTCTACTTTGTTTTGCTTAACGCTCCAGCTGCTGAAGCATTATGGGAAATAGTGGGGCAAACAGAAGCTCACTGGTCCAACCTCTGGTTGGGAAAACGACATGGGGGAGAAGTTTCAACCCCCCTCCCCATAAATGTTTAAAGTAAAGGAAAAACCCCACTGGGAGCTCCATTCACAAAACTTCTGGCATCTCATATAATTGAGCTCCTAAAAAAAGATATTATACTGCTACATGAGCATTTGCATTCTCCCTTCTATGACTTAAAGTTGTATTGTTATGCATACCTGTACAACACGGCTAGCTATGCCACCGCTCAAATTTCTTCCGCTGGATGTTTTACTCCAGTTTGGATCCTAACTTGAGTGGGGTGGGGGTTGGAGCATCTACACAATGTTGTCCCCTAATAGTCCACTTTCCAGGTTTCCCCACTGCTTAGTTGTGATATTTCCCAAACCTGGCTTGATACCATCTTTTTGGAAAGGTCAAAGTTAAATCATGTTAGTTGTCAGAAATGTGTGCATTTTTGAAGGTCCAGCCCACACTGGCTCCATTTTTCTTGCCCCAGCCCCCTATGGCTGCTACTCCCCCCAAGAACCTTTTCAGGCATTTTTTAAAAAATGGCAATTGCTAGATTGCTATGGCATTATAATGATCTATTTATTTATTCAGTACTTTTTTTACCCCCCCCTTTCCTCCAAGAAACTCACGGCTGTATACATTGACCCCCCCCCCCACTATGTAACCCTTGCAACATCTCTGCAAAGTAGGTTAGGCTGAGAGAGAGCGACTGGCCAAGGTCACCAAATGAACAGAGTGGGGATTTGAGCCTTGCTTTCTCAGATCCTAGTCCAACGCTCTACACCAGGGGTGGGGAACCTTTTTCCTGCCAAGGGCCTTTTGCTCATTTATAACATCATTCGGGGGCCATAACCAGGTGTAGATCTCCCGGCGGGGGGGGGAGGGGCAGAGGCTAGGGTTACCAGGTCTCCAGCCACCACCTGAAGGTTGGCAACCCCAGGGGAGGCCACGCAGAGAAGGCCTGGAGGGCACCCCCGCTCCCCCCTCTCTCCCCCTCCCTGGCGGGAGGGCAGCCAGCGGTGGGCCCCTAGCAAACGAGGCGCCAGGGGGGTGCAGCCCACAGCCAATCCTCAGGGAAGGAAGGGAGGAAGGAAGGAAAACAGAAATGGAGGGGGAGAAAAGGACGGAAGGAGACAGACAAAGAAAGAAACGAGGGAGAGAGGGGGAGAAAGGAGAAAAAGTGACAGAAAAAGAGGAAGAGAGAAAAGCCTTCCCCCCCACACACACACCCGCACACACCGGCCCCACGCAACCGGGCCCTAGGCCCGCCTCCCCCAACACACACACACACGGCAGCATATGCAGCCCCGCGTGACCGGGCCCCAGCCTCCACGCCCTCCTACCCCTCCACCCCGAGTCCACAAAAGGCCCTCCAAGCCCGATCAGCTCCCGTGCGCATGTTCCGCCGCTGGGAGCCACCGCCCTCCCCTCCCCTGCCGCTTGACAGGCAGCGAGAGGGGCTTACAGTGTGCTGTGGCATTCCTGCATGCCTCGACTGTAGGGGGAAGCCTTGGGGGAAGCGTCCCTCCCCCTCCCCCCTCCTCTCGCCGACCAACAGTCAACGAGAGGAGGTCCAAAGGGTGCCGCGGCCCCAGGAACAACCTCGGGGAGGGCCGCACTGTGCTGCGCCTCCACGGCTGGTCCCTGAAGCTCCCGAGGGCCACTGAAAATGTCCTGGGGGGCCGCATAAGATCCCCGGGCCGGACGTTCCCCATCCCTGCTCTACACCAAGCTATTGCTACAATCTCTTTGTTCCTCTGAATTGCCAGCTTAAATTTTTAAGCTGGCAATTCAGGTAAGTCTCTATTGCACACAAAACCTCCCATGTGTATGCAGCAATGGTGGGGGTGTGTGGATGAATGAAGTCTTGTTCTGCACAGTGAATGAAAAAGGTACTTGAACACATGAACACGCCTTATACCGAACCAGACCCTTGGTCCATCCAAGTCAGTATTGTCTACTCAGACCGGCAGCAGCTGTTCAGGGTCTCAGGTAGAGGTCTTTCACATCACCTTCTAGCCTAGTCCCTTTAACTGGAGATGCCGGGATTGAACCTGGGACCTTCTGTATGCCAAGCAAATGCTCCACCACTGAGCCACGGCCCCTCCCCAATGACTTATACAATGACAGGTGATTTTTGTTACGTACATTCAGTGGACAGTTTTCTGTTACCAAGAGCAGAGTACCTCTGAGCAATTGCAGAATCACTACTGCAGTTCTGACTTTGTAATATGCTCTGCAGAAATCTTTGACTTCCAGCATTGAGGAAAAGTGATTAACCTTGGAAACCGGTACCAAAAGCAACAAACGCCACTCAACACCCTTGAATCAATCCTCATCCACTTAGACCACCATTCCACATCAACAGCTGCCTCAGCATCCGTTCCATAGCACACAAAGTTCCCCCCCCCCCAATATGCTACACACACGTAGCTCACAACCCCTTTTGTGCTGCATGACATAATCTTTGGCTGATAGCAACTGCTGGTGGTCCCTTAAGGAGATAAGTCTCATACTTTGCGTACATGCTACACTGACAGTTATTTAATTGCTACAGAATATCTGTTATTCAAATCTTGGTTGTGTAAATGGCTAATGTAACCCCCTAGCCCACAAGTAAATTCACAGTCTTGTCTGAAATTCTGATTATCTGAATGTTTACAGTATCTTATCCCTGGCCGAATGGATGATGATGCTAGCTGGGCTAGCTAGAGACCGAGCTCTCTCCAGTCTTCAGACTTTACTCATACTGTAACCTTACAGCAAATTAGAATCAAAAAGGCTACTCCCTTCCCTGGGAGACCCCCCTCTGGTCATTTCAGGACTCTTCAGAGCAGCAGAGTATGTTTGTAGGAGACAGCAAGTGAGCAAGCAACCACTTATTTGTATAAGTGGTAGCTGGCAGGGGCTCCTGTCATCTCCAAATGACACAGCACTTGGTGACTCATGTCACAGGAAAGAGTGCTATAAGGGGAAGGTAGAAAATGCATGACAAGAAGACCCATCTTCATTCCAAAAAACAAGATTCGTTGTGCTTGGACCATTTTTACAACTGTCTTTTAGTGGATTGTTTTATTGATTGTTTTTGGCCTTCTCAGATCTAGAGCCACACTTTGCCCAAAACATGACACGTGCTTTAATTTTTTTATCCTGTCTTTGTACCCCACCCTCCCTCCAAGGCAGGGCTCAGGGCAGTTCATAGCATAGTTAAAAACAAAATGCATCAGTAGTTCATAGCTACAAATAGTAGTGAGCAATTTAACTTATTGGAAGCTGTTTTGGAAGCACACATGAATCATGACTCAACTACCCAACACCTCCAGCAGAGAATCCTAGACAGATTTAACCCTACTTTTTAGCTCAGAGTTCCAAGATCACACATGCCATTCTATTCCTAAAACAGAGCTGTTTCTCAGGCCTACTTAGGATTGCCAACCTCCAGGTACTAGTTGGAGATCTCCTGCTATTACAACTGATCTCCAGCCGATAGAGATCAGTTCACCTGGAGAAAATGGCCGTTTTGGCAATGGGACTCTATGGCATTGAAGTCCCTCCCCTCTCCGAACCTGACCTTCCTTAGGTTCTACCTCAAAAATCTCCAGGTATTTCCCAACCCGGAGCTGGCAACCCTAGGCCTACTTCAGTGTTGCTTTTAAAAATGTAACTTTACACTGGTTCTATAGGTAGCCCTTTCTGTGCTGAGGCACACATTCAGAACACAGGCCAACCTTGAACCATTTGCATCCCTTGTGTGTACCTTTAGCACAAAGGATGACAACCCATCTAGCCATTCTAAAATCCCATTTACACCTCTCTGCCAAAATGGGCTTACATCACAAGCAGACAATATACATGACGGCCACTTCTCATGTGGATAAATATACATTATTCATGAGCACTGCATCATGCACACAGTGAACTAGTAATCTGAGTTCTTTGATCTGTGACCTTCACACAACACTGTGATCTCCCTTTAGGAATGTTCATGAAAATGTGCAAAATCTCAGCTTTCCCATGTAACCTTTGTAGCTCTGCGTGTAGCACCGTGAATCAAAAAGCACATGCATGATAGCTCCTACTTATCTGGTGACTGCCGGTGTCAAGTTTAAAATGACTCCCAGATGTTCAGAGTTCAGTTAGTTTGGGATGGGAAGAAAAGACTGTCCATGTATACACTGTTCCTGGTTCAGTCAAATCTAGCCACAGTGTCCCAAGCCTTAGTTACATCTAGACTGGACTATCACAATGCATTCTACTTGGGGCTGCCCTTGGAAGAACTAGACTGCTGGTCGGGGCCAGCTATTGGGAGCATGTGACCCTGATACTACAGCAATTACTCTGGCTACTGATCTACTCCCCCAAGCCCAGTTCAAGGTGTTGGTTTTGACCTCTATATGGCTTGGGACCAGGATATCTAAAGAACCATCTTCTGCCATACCCTCCTGCTTGGGAACCAAGATCATATGGAGAGGCCCTCCTGACTGTTCCATCAATCAAAGAAGCTCATTTGGTGAGGACACGAGAGGGCCTTTTCAGTGGCAGCCCCACAATTATGGAAAATCTCCCCAGGGAGGTGCGCCAGGCCCCCTCACTTTCAATCTTTAGGAGGCAGTTAAGGATAGTTTTATTTAGGACTGAATTTGATTAATTTATAGCAGACCTAAACTGTGATTTTAAATTTTGGGTTTTTTAAATGGATTTTATATAATGTATTTTATTTATATTCATATGGAAGGACAGCTAATAAATAAATAGTTATAGGAACGGATCTTTTATTTGTCTGGTGTTCATTATGGGAAGAGGCAAAACCTGGCCTAAATTGAGAGTTGAGTACTGCCGCTGTCCCAATTTTGCCTTTTTTTTTTTTTTTTAGTTTAAAAGCAACAATTTTTCACCCGTCTCATTGGGGGCAGGCAATGTAAATAGGCTAGCATTTTTCCCCCTTATAAAAAGCTAAAAGGGTACATGCTGTCAAAATAACATTGTTTCTGTTTCTCAAGGCTCTCATTTTCCTACCATGAAAGCCCGCCTATATTTCACGCTCACAAAGAGGAGCTGTTTGCCTTTTGCCGTTTATTAGAAAGTTGCTGCACGATCCATCCCCCACAGTCACAGCTGTGCATGTGGGAGGGGATTGGCACAAGGCTCAGTGGAGTTTCTTCCCTCCCGCCCTCCTTCGGACACACATCCCAGCCATTACTCACAACTGGAGGTCCACGTGCGCCTCCTGTATATTTAGCCAGCCATCTTTCCTCTTCCTAGGCCATCAGCCTATGAGTTGCTGGTGCTTTGGGTATGAGAAACATGAGTGTCAGAACTCCAAGGAGAAAAGGCAGAGCTGGGTAGCTATACCTTCTATTTTGAGCGGAGGCTGGGATACTGAAGTACATGCATCCCAGAGGGCAAGCTGGGAAGGGGGAGATATGCAGAGGGCTCCATTATACCCTCTACCAGCCACTTGTCATGAGAAGAACTGCACCCTCAAGACACAAGGAGACTCACAAAAATTTTAATCCAGTATTGATTGTATATGTAAGCATGTTTCTGTATCATAAATGAATGAAACTCCTTGATTTGGATTACTCCTTCTGCCCCCAAATTTGGCAAAATGGTAATCATGGGCTGGATATCATGGATCCTTTCTGCTAACTGTGGCTTCTGCCACCACTGCCGATGGAAGAGCGTCTGGCAATGGTGGCTCTTTGTGACAGAGGAAATCACCACCGGTAGTGGAATGGGACCGCAGGATCCAACCCTGTCATTCGTGTAATTTTCTGGAGCCCAGCCTAGTCCCCAATTATTTTACTCCTACTTCACTTTTAAAATTGAGCATACAAAATTTGAAGGAAAAAAAACCAGATTTCCATCCTGTAGCAAGTTCAACTCACACAGTATTGCTAGCGCCTAACATTTTTCATCTTCAAAGCACTACACAGACGCTAATTAATCTCTTCTTGCACCCTTGGGAAGGAGGTGACTAACTACCCTGCGCTATTATGTTCAGCAACATTAAAAAAAAATCAAAGGAATTAATAGAGGGGAGAATCATGAGTAGGTCACATCTTATTTTACCCATGTGCAATCACCTCCGGCTAATGTGCAAAATTATTCTCTACGTATTGTTCTCCAGGGCTCTCAAGTCCAGTTTTGAACAGCTTTAATTCTACTCTGTTCCCCGAGGATATCCCCCCCCCCCGCCCCCACCTGCCAATATCACTTGGCAGGAAGAATTCTACCTGCTGCTAACCTGAACATTCACTTGCTGATCTGGGAGCTAGCTGTAAACATGCACACTGATTTGTATTTATACCCTACTTTCTGGGTATTTGTCTCCTAAAGTCACATCAACCAAAAGATTCAGCCTTATAAGCTTAAAGACACACAAAAGAGGGGAGTGGAGTGACAGCAGTCCGACATTATCAGAACAAAGTGAGCATGTATATCCTGTTGCATTCAAGCTGATCTCCCTTATGCTGCCATTCTCTACCTGGGAGGGAGAGGTGCAGATTCGCAGTGGTCCTCAGATCTCTGGCCAGTGCATTGTTCCCCTGGTTTCTGCAGTTTTGGACATTATAAGTTGGTACATCTCAGCTAGGTGCTATTGCTCCCCACTGTCAGGGGCCCTGTTAAATAATGACATAGCAAAAAGGGAACTTGAACTTTAAGCCCTAATTTTGTCAAAAACCATGCTGTTGGAATTGCTATTTTACTGTAAATCCAGCTGGGATTCCATTTCCTGGATCAGTCATGCCACACATGTAATGATATGAACAGCATCAGAAAGCTGAAGCCTCAAATAACCACAACCAAGATTTTCTTTTTCTTTTTTTAAATTTATTTTTATAGGATACAGAACGGGAAAAGGGAGGGGTTAAAAAAAGAAGGAAGTATAATCATTGTACGCACCCTTAATAAAATTACTTCGCTGAGCTTACCCCCCAACTCTCTGTATATATACAAACTTTCATTAGTAGATACTTACTCATATGATTCCATTACTATTCTAAGCCTCATCATTAATCAACCTCTATACTTTAAAATTACTTAACAGTTAACTCATATCGAAAAGTTGTTTACACTTCATCTATTACTCAATATCTCCTATGACCAAGATTTTCTAATGGTCTTACCACCATCTTGTGGATACAGCAACAACTGCAATGCAATATATATGCAAAAGATACAAGCACTGGCACCATCTTGTGGTAACAGTGATCACTATTGTGAATATTTTCATTGCATTGTCTTATTTTGTACACCACCGCAAGTAGGTCTCTGGAAAAGCAGCCTATACATTTTCTAAACAACAAAGACACAGGCATTGACTATACTTGGGTCATGTACTAGGGTACAATGCAACCAAAACAGGACAGGTGCTTCTGCAGCATGTGCACACAGATGGGGGAGAATGGGTATGCAGCTGCATTAGTTAGTAGGCAGAGTTTTGGCAAGCAAGTATATTGGCTGGTAGTTTTAACTCCCCCTCCCATCCCTTGTTGCTCAGGCACACCCACAAGGTTGCTTACCAAGGTAGAGCAGGAATAGCTGAGACATAGCTGGCTATGAGATAGCTGGACTCACAGCTGGGGTGGAAGATCACACACATGGATGCTAATGAACAGTGCAAACATCTGCTAGGATGCTGGTGTAGCTGCCCTGATGTTGACAGAGGTTAACAGTGCATTCCTGAGAGGAATGACTGTGTCAAAGGAGGCAGCACAGGTTTCAGCCCTGCCGAAACCTCTCCGTGTTAAAAAGGTGGTGTATCTCGAGAAAATAAAAATGGGCTTTCCCAGCCCGAAAGGGCTTTGGAGGCCGCCTAAAGGCAGCTCCTCCCTCAGCCAGGCACCAGAATGCCTCAGGAATGCCTCCTGGGACGCCAGCATAGGCTTTAATGATGGTGGGATGCCAGCGGAAGGCCCCGTCGGCATCTCAGGGTGGTGCTGCCATGGCAGCACCCAGTGCCCAGGCCTTCCCACCAGCATTCGGGACACCAACATAAGTTGCCCAGACGCTGTTGTGGGGGGGCCAAACGCTGACCCAGCACCTTCCTGGACTCCTAAGGGCTTTAGCCCTTAGAGCTCAGGAATGCACTGTTATACTGCAACCACAAGCTCTTTCCCACAGTCTTCCTTGTCCAGTTTAATGCGTTTGGAAGCCACCAGAAAACATATGTGGATGCTGCCACCTCTGAATCATAACCCAAAAGTGATAGAAATGTCAAAATTGCTAGGAGCACTGTGGAAGTCTCTCATATGCAGACTGGGCATGCAGACTGCCTGTTATCAACCCCTAGGGTATATCCTAAAAACAGATACCCATTTCTATTGAAGTGTGTGAAACAGCCCTGAGGGTGATCCACACATTTCCTACATAAAAAGCACTGTCCTCTGTGTGTGTGTGTGAAGGGGGAGGGGAATCACATTTGAAACAGCATGTCTGCCTCTTTCTTTCAAATAAAGAACAATTAGTGATACAGTATAGCAGAAAACAGAAAGCAGTCTGGATCTATTTATTTTATTATACTGTATTACTTTAAACAGAAACTGTACAATTTTTGTTTGCAATTTGCAGGATCAAGTACACCCACTCTTTCAAAGGTATCAGACTGTAAGGATATGCTGCAAATTGTAACACCTTGAACTTAAGAAGAACAAAATTTCTGTCCAACCACCATCACACGTAAAACAACATGCAGCTTTATGGATAGTTTCAAGATTCAACACCCCCAAGATTTCATGAAGTGGGAAATTTAGTCCCTTTGGGTGGGAAAAGAAGAAAATCTTGTGAAAATATTTCCTTGACAATATATAATTCTTCTAAAAGAACTTCTATGCTATTTGTAGCCCCTTTCAAACCATTCCATGTCTTCCATAATTTAAAGCGAAAGCCATATATTAATTCTTATTAAGACCCACCCAAACATCTCACTACAGGGTGAAAGCTCTTGAGCTATCCAGAATTCTTCATCGGCCAGATGTTTGGGGGAGGGGGGAGGAGAGATAAAGTGCTCTCTCAAGTCATAAGATCTGAGAGAGCTTTTTCCCCCTTCCACCGTTTTGTTTTTTTAACATCCAGCCTGACAAAGAGTTCTGGAGAACTCAAAAGTTTCCATGCTAAAGTGCATTAATTTGGTTGGTCTTACTAAAAGCTATTTCATTGCTTTTGTGAACAGATTTTCTTGTGGACCTACGTTTTTATCTACGTTTTATTTAAAACACATCTCCTGAGTCTCAGTCCTGCTATACTCTGATCCTAGAGGCTATTTGTGTTACTTTGCTGACTGTGCTCAATTCGGCATACACATTTTTAACTAGCACAAATAATAAATATCCTTAACAGCTGAAAGCCTTCTTGGGGTGTTTGCATCTATCCACTGAACAGGCTATGAACAATCTCCTTTGGTCTAATTATCTGCATTATCTTTGCCTGGCTTGATATCAGGCTCTGCTTTATTCAACAAAGCCTTAATTATAGATTTGGATGGGGAGAGAAAGAGACTTCTTCCACTGTTTGTTATTACTACAAGACCCCAGATGCAGTAGCAGTTCCATTCTGAGATTAATGGGGCAAGTAATTTAATTAGTTCTCTGAACATTGCATAACTTTGCATGTGCCTACCTTTACTAAGGCTACCTACTGGCTATTTGAATACTTGCAGTATAGCAGAGGACTTCACTTCAGAACATTAGATGCCTCCCATTATGTCAAACCTATAGGGCCACCTCAAAAATCCAGAAATAACTGCTAACCATCTTAGACCAATTACAATATTTTGAAGCTACTAGTCCTAATGCCCCTTGTAAAAACATTTAAACTGCATTTACATACACAAAGTGGAAAGACAGTGAGTGTCATTATGAGTTAGAGATGTGCACTTTGAATTAATGTCAAAAGCTGGTTTTGTGTTTACTACAGTTATTACATATGTTCATTTTTATTATGCTCATTCTTATTTCCATGGGAAACACATGTCTGGATGTCACTTCCTTTTCCCCATCCAGTTTGGATGGCATTTCCAACAGAGGAGGCACAAAGGCAGATATTATGGCTGTGCTCCTAAGACAACAAGCAGCAAGGCATAGCAGGCAGTGGCTGGCATTTCAGAGCCATATGACAACAGGACACAGCTGGGAGCACGAGGAAAGGAGCCGGGAAGGCAGGGCAAGCTGGAGTAGCAGGCTGGCTCTAGAGATGGTGAAGTTCACCCCCAACCCCGTCCTACTTGAACTCCATAAATCAAACTGCCAGAGAAACCAATTACAATTGCATCCATTTTTGCTACCATAATCAATAGAGCTTTTTTGACTCATTTGTTCATTAGCTTGGAAATGAATGTACTTCTCTGCTATGAAGCATACATTTCTGAAAGGGTGATGCTGCATCTTTGTCAAAAAGCCAAGTTCTCACCTCACCACCACCCCCCAAAAAAAAACTGAACAGCAAAACTGAAAAAGGGCAGGTTTCTATGCCAGGAAGCTGGAGTCATCAATGGAGCTTTTCGTTAAGGAGCTGAAGGAGAGCGCAGAAACCCCCGACATGTGACCAGCACATATTTGCAGCATCCGGAGCAGTCGCTGAGCCGTGGCAATCCTGATCGTCTCACACTGAAAGAAAATACCCAAAGATCTATTAGATCATGAAAAAAACCAAGACAGTGATGCTATCCGTACTCCAGCGAATGCAATATAGAACATAATGTGTCACAAGCAGAGAATATGTGCACCTCTGTGTACCTGCAGAGAATGTACCCATGAAGCTGATTTGTACCAACTCAGGGAACTGGTAGCTCAGTATCATCCTCACTGACTTGTTCACCTTTGGGAGCTACATCAGCTACTTGAGACTATTTAACTGGAGATGTTAAGGACTGATGCTTTGGAAATAATGCATACAAAACAAGCACAAGCACTCCATCACTGAACCAAAGCTCCTTCACAATGTTCTTGCATTCTACTTGCTAGCATACAGGAAGCCGACTGGAGGCATGAATTCACACCTAATTATGCTGAGTACAACACATACTTGTATTTAAGGGGCAATTTACTAGTACATAAACATAATCTGGAGAAAGGAAAAACAGAAATTAAGAAACTGGCTTTTAAACCTACTTCCAGGGTAGCCAACAATGGGAGTCATCATGACCCATGCTTGCATAGCTACCTAGTTGCTGTGAGTCTGTAACAATCCTTTTTTGAAGCCATATGGCACAAAAGCCTAGATAAGATTCTGTTTTAGTAATTCAAACACATCAGTGCCAAGACATCAGCTGCACAGGGCTCTTGTATTATTCCTGCAGAGGCAAAGGGGATGCACTGATCCTAGGCTAGGTTTCATCAAAAAGTTGAGATCCTTACTTCCAACTCGCAGAATAAAACAGGGCTGCAGTAAAGATCTGCCAGCTTCAAAACTGCATTCACTTCCACACTGATTTGGTTTAGCCTACCAGCTATAAAAAGACAAAACAGAAAAGATCAGAAGTCATTTCCAGTCCTTTAAATTATTCTCTGCAATATGTCTGCGTTTCTTTTGTTTAAATTACGCGATTAGTGTACGTTCTGGCACCTGCTTAACTATCTTCTAAGCAAACTCCTCAAACAACAATAAATAAATGCAGCAAATTCTTCTATGGCCTTCCTTCAACAACCATGTTCTTGCAGAAAATAAACCAACATAGAAGTTCTCATCTGACATCTAACACAATGGTAAGTAGAATTAAAAACACAGGTTTGTTGTAGAAGGAACAAATGGTACAGGTTAATCCTAAACAAACCAAACAGGAATACAATCGGAGAACAAAAGAAGAAGAATGGAAAACAACTTGTTTACCCATCAGACTCCAGCAGAATCCAGCTACACTGAAGTAAAGCTCTTGCTGTTAATTTATTTATTTGGCTATTTATATCCTGCTTTTATCCACAAAGCTTACAACATTGTTCTCCTGTCTTCCAGTTTACCCTCACAACAACACTGTGAGGAAGCTTAGGCAAATGTGACTGGCCAAGGTCACCCGGCAAGTTTTGATGGCAGAGTAGAGGCATTTGAACCTGGGTCTGCCAGACCCTAGTAAAACATTATAACCACTACACCATGCAATGATCATGGCTAAACCATTTGGTAACTGATAAGACATACTGGAAGGAATTTAAGCTATAACTGAAAAGATGCCTAATACATACCGCCGGTAGCCAGAAAGCACACTTTCCCAAGGAAAAAGTTGGCATCTACATGGACCAGAGAAGCTTCAATGTTACTATAACTAGTAGAACAGGAAGAAAGTACACTGCTTAGTTAGAATGGCCTGGGAGTGATCACATGATAGTTGTATTTGCTCCACAACCTATCAAAAGGCATATCAAAAAATGTATCTGCAGGACCATCTCTCCCAATATGCCACCCCCCCCCCCAAAAAGAGTGTTACGCTCAGCAAATAACAACCTGCTGGTTATCCCCAGCCCAAAAAGTGTCCAGCTGTCCTCAACCAGGGCCAGGGCTTTTTCAGCTTTGGCCTGGTCTGTTCAAACTCTCTGTCTAGTGAGACCAGGGCCCTGCGGGATTTAGTGCAATTCTGCAGGGCCTGTAAGACCGAGATGTTCCGCCAGGCCTACGGCTGAGGGCAGCAATCGTGTTCATCATCACTGGCCTCCCTTCCCCTTCCTCTCATTTCATCTGAGCTGATTCAACTGGGGATCCTGGCTGCTTTTCCCCGGGGCCGGCCACAGACCTGAGTGCCGATGAGCGTGCACCAATTAGATTTTAATGTTTGATAATGCTTTTAATTGGAATGGAAATTATTTTGTATGTTATATGTTGATTTTGTAAGATTGTTTTTAATGGATGTTAGCCACTCTGAGCCCGGCCTTACTGGGATAGGGATAGGGATGGAAGTCTAATAAGCAAACAAACAATACTGCTCATATGTACAAGTTTTCTATAAAATTAGAGCTGTAAATTTACTAATTCAATAGTAGTTAAATAGTTGAACCTAAAGACTGGTTTCTAAATTCTGATTAGGAAAGTAATTCCTTAAATTGCAGTGAATCCTAGCATAGACTATAATTTGAGTCCAGAGGTCTCAAAATAAATGGCTTTAATGAAGAACTTCACACTTTCTGAAACTTCTGCTTCCAAATGCCTCAACAGGGTGGTATGATCTACTGTATCAAAAAGCTGCCTGGTAAATGTTTTTCAAATCCTAAACCAGCATTACTATATTGGCATGAATTTATTTTAATTTACAGTTACCACCCTTCCTGCACTTACCTGTGCTTGCTTTCCATGTTAACCATAAAAACAATCAGGTCGATCCGAGGCCGGATGTGATCTCTCTCAGGAGGTAAAGGGAGAGAGTCTGCCAAGTGACTGAAAAACAAACCAAGACACATATTTACTCAAGGCTCAGAAACTAGCAAAGAAGAGGACAATAGTGGAAGATATTACCACTGATTGGTTCTAAACATTCCAGGTAAGAAAGTTGTAAAGGAACACCAGTTTGAAGTTAGGGAAAGAGAAGTTTATTTCTCAATTTTACCTGACTACATCTAAGAGTGTGTGTTCTACAATGGTGGAACGTGGCCAATGAACTATTATTAAACATATACATGAAGCTGCCTTATACCGAATCAGGTCATTGGTCTATCAAGTTCAGAATTGCCTACTCAGACTGGCAGTGGCTCCCCAGGGTGTCCAAGGTCCTTCACATCACCTCTTATTTGGATCCTTTTAACTGGAGATGCCACGGATTGAACCAGGGACTTCCTGCATGCAAAGCAAATGCTCTACTACTGAACCATGACCCCTACCCACAGTTAGATCTATGCTTATAGAATTGAATCATAGAGTTGGAAGGGTCATACAGGCCACCTAGTCCAACCCCCTGCTTAATGCAGGATCAGCCTACAGCATCCCTGACAAGTGCTTGGACAGCTTCTGCTTAAAGACTGCCAGTGAGGGGGTACCCTCACCCCCTCCCTAGGTAGCTGATTCCACTGTCAAACAACTCTTACTGGAAAAAATCTTTCCCCTAATATCCAGCCGGTACCTTTCCGCCTGTAATTTAAATCCATTATTGTGAGTCCTATCTTCTGCTGCCAACAGGAACAGCTCCCTGCCCTCCTCTAAGTGACAGCCCTTCAAATACTTCAAGAAAGCAATCATGTCCCCCCCCCAACCTCCTCTTCTCCAGACTAAACATTCCCAGCTCCCTCAGACTTTCCTCGTAGGGCTTGGTGCCCCTGATCATCCTTGTCGCTCTTCTCTGCACCCGATCGATTCTGTCCACATCCTTTTTGAAGTGAGGCCTCCAGAACTGCACACAATACTCCACATGTGGCCTCACCACTACTCCCTTGACAGAAAACTATATCCAACACAGCCCTATCCAAAACTGGTATTTCTGCAAGGAAAACTGCCAAGCAAAATGGTCTGCCTCATGAGATCAGGGAGGCTCCTACCCTCCTGGCTTTCCGCAAGCTATGCAAAGCTGAATTGTTCAAGAGGGTATTTTGGGGCAGGTAGTTAGGTTGCACTGTAATGAAGTGGCTCAGAGACAGGCCTGGGGTGGAAGGTTGGGGTGGTGGGCTATACCACTGTGTCTGTTGCTGCACGTAGGCTCGTAGTATGCAATTTTTGCTTTTATTTAACTTGTCATGTTAGTATTTATGCTGTGCTTCACCTCTGGTTGGTTTTCCAGATCTCTACAAGTCAAATACCTATTGTGTTGTCGTTAGGATGTTCCATTCTGTTGATTGTACCAATTTATTGTATTTAATCCACCTTGAGTCCCAGTGAGAACGGCAGATTACAAATAACATAAATATAATAAAACTAAAATATGTAGCATGTTCTTCGTTTTTGCCCTTTATTCCAGAATAAAATATCCTTATAAAATTAAAATGGTCATTATTTTATTTATTTCACTACTAAAAAAAAGACATGAAAATTACAGCTGATTGTTTCAGTCAGTTTTCAAATATAAATTGAGAAAAGTAAGGTTTCTTTCGCCTTCACTTACATGTTTATTTTTAAATCTTGAGTTTCCGTAAGGATAGTCTCTGCAAACTGCTTCTGGAAGATTTCATCTGTTCCCACCAACTATTAAAGAAGAAAAAAAAAAACGAATTAGGCCAATCGCTACTATGGGGAAGGTTAATAATGGGTTAATGTTTTTTTCAGATCTTCACTTTTCCGGACCTTCTGTTAGCTAGCCCCTCCACCCTCGTTTTTCCTTTAGCGGGCTCAGTTCCTAACTCCATCTCTTGACTGATTTGTTTAAAGTAACCTGACTTCACAGTTAACAGACTTGTTATAAATTAATATTTGCTCGGGGGTGGATATCCAAAAATGCAACTTCAAATAATAAGAACCAGAGCTTAATCGCTAAAAAAAAAAAAAAAAAAACAAGCTCAAAGGCGCGTCTTATTTCATATGCCCAGGAGAGAAACCAGCAGGCGAAAGCAGGCTGAGCGCCACTTCCTCCGCTTCGACAGAGAAGCCTGACAAGGGAACAGCCAGCAAATGGCCAAGCAAAGAAGGAACGAAGCTACCAATCAGAGCGATCGGAAGGCGGGCTAAATGCCTAGTATCGTGTTGATTGGTCGCGACGACACCCACTTTTCTTGAGTAAAGTACCAGAGACAGAACCCGAAAAGGAGCGGGGAGCGGGGAGCGGGGGCAGAAGCGCAGAGAAAAGGGCTAAACGCGCCACCCACCTGCCAATACATACCAAAATGGCAGCAGAGTTCAGGGTCGGGAGCTTGTCAAAGGCCGTCAACGTCGACATCTCGAAGCCCTACAGCGCCGCGCTCTCAGATTCAAACTGCCGCCAGTCATCCGTCTCTTTGCGTGTACGTCACATCAGAGGCGTCGCCGCTAGAATCCTTGTTGCTGTGGTTCCCAGTGCGCATGCGGATTTGGAGCCTGGAGGAAAGACTTTTGTGCGCAGGCGCGGTGCTGCAGAAATACTGTTTTTTTCTGTATAAGACAAAACACCGTGGGGACGGGCGAATACGTTATGGCTCGCGAAAACTAGTGCTGCAATAAGTTAATTAACGGTGGCAATTACGGTGCCACAAGACTTCGATTGTGCTTGCTTATCTCTATGGAAATTGGCTTCTGTCTTTAAAAAAAAAACAGAACAGTTGCGCGCGCATTTCCCGCTTCTTGCTGATGTTGTGTGATATATGCATATGTGTACAGGATACGGGTCACGTTGGCAGCTGAGCGCGCTATCTGATGTCACTGCTAGTTGGCAAGGGAGGTGTGCGTGCGCGCTCGGAGGGTGGGAAGATGATTCTCATAACAATATAAAGTCCTCCCCAGCTGCTCATGACCCAGTTTCTAAAGAACTGGGCACATTCAAAGACGTTTAACATCTTGAAGCAGTATTGAATAACACAACAGAAGCAGCTTTACCATCCTGTTTAATGCATTGATTCTGCTGCTGCTGCCATGTTAGGAAAGGGCATGGGGCATTCGTGGCCACCTGTGTAAGGCCCCCAGAAACTACTACTTCTGTATTTGTTTCTCAAGGGGAAATTCAGAACAAGGTTAAAAGGAACATGCTGCTTACCCATGAAACACATTTTGGATGATATAAAATCTGTGGGGACAACTGGGCTGAATGATGGAGGAAAATGGCTATTTCTACTATGGGTTATAACTACCTGCACATAAGTTATACCTAGCAAAGCTATTGGCCTAGATTTCCAAAATCAGCAAAATTATATGAAAGTTTAATGGCATACAGCCATGAGGCTGTTCTGTATATACAGGAGAATGTGACATTGTTTGGGTGACATTATTTTGCCATTATTTTCCTTCATTCAGGTTCATGTTTGAGAAATTGCTCCTTTCTAGTCGCTATTCACATGCATTAATTGACAGACTGCCAAAATTCAAACTTGTTTCCACAGTTTAACATGCTGGAAAAACATTTGGCTAGCTTATCTTTGTCTGCCCTACTTCCTATAAGAGAAGATTAACTCTTCTCTTGCAGACTTAAGTTACCTATTTGCAGAGACTGCATATTATGAACATTGTGCTGTCCAGATTTGGGGTGCTGAAATATAGCAACTCCACGATTGTGAGAAGTAAGAGGTACCCAGCAATCTAATTTCTAGTTAAGGTTGTCAGGCTTAGGTACTGATAGAGCTGATAAAACTGAAATCCTAGACATACTTATTTAAATTGCACTGAGTAAGCCAAGGTAGTTGGATTGGGCAAAAAAGCAGCATAGAGGGTAGTATGAGAAGTTTAGATCTTTGGCCTAATGTTGATTTTTGTATGCCTAGGAGTGAGTCACTTCATCTTTCTTTCAGTTGGGTCTTTAAAAATAAAAGTTTGATATCTGCTAGTACAGCTGTAAAGATACAAGTATTAGCATTTTTCCTCTTTTTATTTACAAAAAGAATTACAAAATACATCTAAACAAGTTATAAAAATAACACAGATCTTATTTTCCTAATTACTAATATCTATCTTTTGGGTTTTTTCCCCATATTAAATCATTCCCAAGACTTCTTCTTTTACATCTTTTGGAAATTCCCTGTTTCAATACTGAATAAATAATGTCCACCAACTGATTTAAAAGTTTTTAGATATTCATTTTCTTAAGGTCTTTTTTCTTAAAAAATGATAAAAGGTTTTACGCAATCAAGCTGTTCCAGAAGCATTCTGGCTGTGATCATGTTACTTTGTTTGGCTAAGTAACAAAGCCCTCTAGACATCTTAGCACTACTGTAAACTAACAGATACATCAAAGGTGAAATCTCAGTATTAGTTCCTAATATTTCACAAATATTTTTATGAATATGCTCCCAAAATGTCCTTACTACTGGGCTGTCTCACCATATATATATATATATATCAAAGTTCTTGTGGGTTATCCGGGCTGTGTAACCGGGGTCTTGGTATTTTCTTTCCTGACGTTTTGCCAGCAGTTGTGGCAGGCATCTTCAGAGGAGTAACACTGAAGGACAGTGTCCTTCAGTGTTACTCCTCTGAAGATGCCTGCCACAGCTGCTGGCGAAACGTCAGGAAAGAAAATACCAAGACCACGGTTACACAGCTTGGATAACCCACAAGAACCAATGAACTCTGACCGTGAAAGCCTTCAACAATATGTATCAAAGTATTTATACAATACATTCAGCACCAACAAAGATCTGAAGAACTCCAAAACTTTTTTGCCAATCATGTATATATAATTCTCAACATGAACCCATCTGTGGATAATTAAAGATGGAGATTGGGGCCATGGGCAGACAACACACATCTTTTGACAAACCTGAGAACAGCCACAGGTTTGCAGATAATCTGAAATCTAAAAAAAGGAGGGGGGTAAAACCTCAAAATGATAAAAAGAGCATCTGTAGCTTAAAGAAACAAACACCCTCAGTGACAGTTGCTAGGCAGCCACAACAGTATTGGTAGTGATCACACCTTAGTTTCTGGCAGTCAAAGGAGGGGAATGGCAGGACCCTTTTCAGGGCTGTTTCAACCTTTGAGGGAAGATTCAGTGAGGCTAGACTTGGAAGCAACCACTGGACAACTTGGTATCATGCAACTTGCATGACTCACCAAGGACTGGCTGCTGGCTACTGTTCAACAGCAGCCATCCCATGGAAGCCATGGTGTAGTGGTTAGAGTTTCAGATTAGGATCTGGGAGACCCAGGTTCAAATCTCTACTCTGCTATGAAAGATCTCTGGGTGACTTTGGGCCAGTCACACACTCTCAGCAAAAAACACCTCACAGGGTTATTGTGAGGAAAACATAGAGGAGAAGTAAATAAATAATATAGTTGAAGATAGGGTGTGCTGATAAAAGGTTGGTTGGTGGGTGGCAAGGACAGAAGGAAAAGGTGAGAATATGGGTACGGCCAGAAGGAGGGAAAGAGAAAAGTGTGGGGAAGTGTAGATCTAGCAAGAGTGCCCTTATTTATGGCTCCCCCCCCACTCCAAATTTATCCTTGCACCAGCAGCCTATGTTCGTTACTTAGAGATAAACAAATATAGGAGGGCTTTTACCTTGGCTAGGTGCGCAGCCTTACCCTCTGCTATGTTAGAGGGGAAATTCAAGAAGATACCCAGGGTAGAGAAACTATGCCCCTGTAAATCCAGGGATTTAGAAACCACTGAACATGTTCTCCTGAATTGTAACTTTTACACTATACCCCGTTCTAAGTTTATTGAGCCCCTCATAATGAGAATAGGACCCGACAGGGAAAGAGAAAAGACAGAAAAGCTTCTACAAGGAGATTATCCCTCAATCACCTCTCAGGTAGCAAAATTTTGTACGGCTGCAATGAAAATTTGTTGCCACAGAGTAGTCTATTAGTCCAAATGGCAGATGTAACTTGGATGTTATTTATCTTATTTATTTTTTTTAAGTGATTTAAGACTTGGACTGTAAACCTTTGTCGGTAAGACCATTTTAGTCCATGTATCTTTTTTTATCTGGCCAAGGGCCGCAAATAAACAATCTACTGTATCTGTCTATCTGTCTGTCTGTCTGTCTGTCTGTCTGTCTGTCTGTCTGTCTGTCTATCTATCTATCTATCTATCTATCTATCTATCTATCTATCTATCTATCTATCTATCTATCTATCTATCTATCTATCTATCTGCATCATCCACCCTTTGGAGGCCATCTCTTTGCCTTATGCCTGAGCTGAAGTGCTTTATTTGATTTTATTACTAATACTAATGTTTACATAGCAGCAAAGGTAGGGGCTAATGAGCACCAAAGCTGAGGAGAAATGCCTTCAAGAGCCAATCAACCTTCTACGGCTTCAAGGACAGACAAATCTAGTCCTGTTTGCTGTCTGAGTGCAAAACTCAATATAACAGCCATTTTAATCTTGAGACCAGATTATTCTTTCTGGGCTCGAATGGGTTCTTGTTAATAACAATCTGTTACATAGAGGGGAGAAAGAGAAGGTTCTAGGATGATGTCATGGTTTAACACAAAATAGGGACAAGACCGTGGGCAGTAACTCTTTCCTTGCTGCTTCCTGTGTTTTCTGCTTTCCAAGTACTGTAAAACATGGGTAATGCAGGGTGTGTGTGTGTATGGGTATTAATATAGTCTGACGTCATTCTGTATGCTTTGATCCTAACAAACGGAGACAGCTGCGTTCATTGCCAGCACGGGACAAATTGCAGCTGAAGTGGAAGAAATCGAGAAACCATTATTCCTCCCATCAGATTCAGTTGGTGCTTGTGGGACTGAATCCAAAATAAGCATGTGCTGACAATATGAGAATGAAAAATAGTGTTAACAGCTGTGTGAAAATGGAGTGAGAAGCTGTCACAAATATTTTGGAGATGTGAGAACATATAAAAGATAACACAGCCATGCTGATAACAGGAAAGAAAATCATCTTCCCCCATTTCCAGCGCCAATAGCTCACCTTCTCTGAGTTCTCTTTATGCTAGATAATGGAGAAAACTGCTTTCTGATACAATGCTCAGAAACATGACTACAAATCCAAAACACTCATTAGTCATTTGAACATATTCCCCAACGTTATGTGTTCCTTTTTCACATGAAGCACCCCACAAGATTGGAGCAGCATGAATTCCTCCTAGGTGTCAAGTGAGGCATCCTATATGCACCCAAAAACAAGCCAGGGAAGCAAGAAGGTCTATCAGACCTACCAATCCATCCCATCAGCTAAACACAGCCTACTTGAGCTTCAGAAACAGATTTTTATGGCTGGGAAAGTTAAGACATGTATGGCTATTGTTTGAGGACTGGATGACTTGGTTGCCCACCCATTATTATTGCAAAAGGCAGTTATGGGAAGTATGTACAGCTTAAGCAAAATGCTGGCAAGAAATTCTCCCATGTTGACTTCAATGGACTTATAAAGGTGTAACTCTGCTTAGGACTGCAGTGTTCAAGCCCTGTCTGGGACCTGTTTGTTTGGAAGACTGCCTGCTCCCAAATGAGCTTGCCTATTCACTACAATAATTGTTGATAACCAGCGGTTTGTGAGCCCCAAAGCAAAATGGCAGCCAGTCCAGTTCTTTTAAAACTGGCAAGCTATGGTCCCTGTCATTTGTACCAGCCAGAAATCTCTTGGCAGCATTTTGCCTCTACTGAAGTTTCCCAACTGTTGTCAGAGACAACCCCAAAGGGTGTTAACAGCATTCTAATCTGGAAGTGATCCGAGTGGGAATTACCATGGCCTAGTTTATTGATGATTGGAACGCAAAAGTAGGAAACAAAGCAGAATCAAATGTTGTTGGCAGATTTGGGCTAGGAGCACGGAATGAAGCAGGAGAACGCCTCGTAGAATTCTGTGAAGACAACAATCTGTTCATTGCAAACACATGTTTCAGGCAACCAAATAGACGATTGTATACATGGACATCACCAGACAGCCAGTATAGAAATCAAATAGATTATATAATTGGAAGCAGAAGATGGAGAAGGTCTATTCTATTGTCGAAGGCTTTCACGGTCAGAGTTCATTGGTTCTTGTAGGTTATCCGGGCTGTGTGACCGTGGTCTTGGTATTTTCTTTCCTTGGTATTTTCTGACCTGAGAAATAAGCAGTGGCTGAACATGGACTGACACAAACAGGACACAGGGTCTTATTCCAAGACACTGAAAGACTGGACAATTCTACCAACTATTTTGTCAGATTGCACAGAGAAGCCATTGACATTCATAAACATCAGCACAACTTTAACAGAAAAGAAGAGAGTTTAAGAATGAATAAGGCTTGGCTTCCTGTCCTGAAAACCTCTGGACTAACAAAGACTACAGTCCACAATAGCCATGCAGATTAGCTTTGGATTTCACACATTAACAGATCACTTCAGGAACAATGGTTCCATATTAACATACCACACCCTCATTAGCACATTATCTTGATACTTACAGGACAATGATTAGCACATTACCTTTGATACTTTTTGCAGGACAATGATTCAGCTCAAACCCAACCCCTTTCTGACTATATATTACTCTTCCTACACACTTGACACTGAGAGACACTGTCCTTCAGTGTTACTCCTCTGAAGATGCCTGCCACAGCTGCTGGCGAAACGCCAGGAAAGAAAATACCAAGACCATGGTCACACAGCCCGGATAACCTACAAGAACCAACAAAGCTCTATTCTCTCGGCCAAAACAAGACCAGGAGCCAACTGCGGTACAGATCATGAATTGTTAATATCGAAAATCAAGATAAAGCTTAAGAAAAACACCAAAACATTCATAGCACCAAAATACAATCTAAGCAATATTCTGGAAGAGTTTAAAGACCATGTAAGGAACAGATTTGCATTACTGAGTTCAAGTGAATGTAAACCTGAAGAACTGTGGGTGGAAACTAGAGATATTATCAAGGAAGAATGTGCAAAGACTATTCCTGTAGCCAAAAGAAAAGAAAAACCTCGATGGATGTCTGAGAAAACTCTTAAAATTGCCAGAGATAGACGAGAAGCAAAAGTAGAAGGTGACAGAAATAGAATCAAAAGTCTAAGTGCCACATTCCAGTGACTCGCACATAGAGACAAAGAGACCTATTATAATAACCAGTGTAAAGAAATAGAAGAGAACAACAAAAAAGGAAGAACAAGAGATCTGTTCCACAAGATCCAATAAATCAAAGGGAAATTTAAAGCATGGTTAGGCATGCTGAAAGATCAGCATGGAAATACATTAACTGAACAAGACAAAATAAAGAAAAGGTGGGAATGATACACTGAAGAACTATACAGAAGAGATGAAAGGATAAAAGATTCTTTCCAAGAAGAATCTTTTGAAGAAGAACGTACCGTTTTAGAAAGTGAAGTGAAAGCTGCATTGAAAGCAATCGGGAGAAACAAATCACCAGGAACAGATGGGATATCAATAGAGCTATTTCAAGCCACAGAAACGGAGCCCCTCAAAATCTTGACAAGAATATGCCAACAGATATGGAAAACAAAACAATGGCCCACAGACTGGAAACGATCCATTTACATTCCAATTCCCAAGAAAGGAGACATCAAAAATTGCAGCAACTATCGAACCATCGCATTAATTTCTCATGCAAGTGAAGTGATGCTCAAAATCTTACAGCAAAGGCTGTTACCATATATGGAACGAGAAATGCCTGATGTTCAAGCTGGTTTCAGAAAAGGAAGAGGCACTAGAGATCATATTGCAAATATACGTTGGTTACTGGAGCATACGAGAGAATTTCAGAAGAAAATCAGCTTGTGTTTCATAGACTACAGCAAAGCTTTTGACTGTGTGGATCATGAAAAGCTATGGCTAGTTTTAAATGAAATGGGTGTGCCACTACATCTGATCGTTTTGATGCGCAACCTGTACTCTGGACAAGAGGCCACAGTTAGAACAGAATATGGAGAAATGGAATGGTTTCCAATTGGCAAAGGTGTCAGACAAGGATGTATTTTATCTCCCTGTCTCTTCAATCTATATGCAGAACATATAATTAGGAAAGCTGGATTAGATTTAGATGAAGGTGGAGTGAAAATTGGAGGGAGGAACATTAATAATTTGAGATATGCTGATGACACTACATTATTGGCAGAAAATAGTGAAGATTTGAAACAACTACTGCTAAAAGTTAAAAGAGAAAGTGCCAAAGCAGGACTACAGCTGAACATCAAGAAAACAAAAGTAATTACACAACAAAAGTAATTACACAACTTTAAGGTTGACAATGAGGAAATGGAAATTGTTCAAGACTTTCTATTCCTTGGCTCCACCATCAACAAAAAAGGGAGACTGCAGCCAAGAAATCAAAAGGAGATTGAGACTAGGAAGGGCAGCCATGAAGGAGCTAGATAAGATTTTACAGTGTAAGGATGGCCACCAAGACTAGATTAATTCATGCCATCGTATTCCCTATTACTATGTATGGGTGTGAAAGCTGGACAGTGAAGAAAGCTGATAGGAAGAAAATAGATTCCTTTGAAATGTGGTGTTGGAGGAGAGTGTTACGGATTCCGTGGACTGCCAAAAAAAAACAAATCAGTGGGTTATAGAGCAAATCAAGCCTGAACTGACCCTAGAAGCTAAAATGACTAAACTGAAGCTATCGTATTTTGGTCACGTCATGAGACGACAAGAGTCACTGGAAAAGACCGTCATGATAGGAAAAGTTAAGGGCAGCAGGAAAAGAGGAAGACCCAACAAGAGATGGATTGACTCAATAAAGGAAGCCACAGCCTTCAATTTGCAAGATCTTTTTTTTTTAAAAAAAAATTTATTGCTTCCGGGTAGGACGACCCCCCCGCCACAAGCGCGGAGCCGCGCTCCAGCTGACTGCTGCCCAGGGGCATTGAATTTGCCCCCGTCAAAACCGGTAAGTGGCACCCCTCGGAGTAAGAGGGGATGCAGAATTGGGAGCCAGTGGCAGCCCCATCATCTGAGCGATAGCCGCCGAGAAATCGGCGGTGGTTGCTCTGACGGGTCCCGCTGAAGAGCCGGCGCCATCTTAAAGGGACAGCTGGAGAGAGCGAGGAGGGATCCGATTTTACATGCAAGTTGACTACAGCTTTTTTTTTTTACTCTTTAAAATATCAAACTGGGGTGTTTGGCAGAGGTGTTTCTGAAGGAGATAACGCTGGACTAGCTATAATTTCATTACGCTCTGTTTTTGTGACTTTTGGCTTTTTGCCAGTGGAGTGACGCAGTTTGAAAACTTTCTTTCAGTATTGGAAGACTCTTAAAACAAAGGAAAAGAGTAAGAAAACAATCTTGCAGGTATTTCCTTCATCAATCTCAGAGGTTCATCTTCAACTTTAAGTGGTAACTTGAGATGGCTGTTGAGTATAAGATCTCGATGACTTCTTGAAAACAGTTGAAGCAGGCAGTCCCTTGATACTTTATTTCTAGTTGCGTATGCAGAATTTATTCTGTAAGCCGTCACAATCATCCCCTCAATGACTTCTTCCGGTTCCTGTAAGAAATCTGCCTAAAGTCCTGTCAGATATCCACGCAGATCCCGTCCTTCAATCTTTTCTTTCAGCCCACGTATGTGTAGAGAGGATTCTTTAATCTTAAATTCAAGCATTTCCATTTGATCTTCTTGCTTCTCATCCCTTTCACTTGAAGCTGCTAATGACATCTCCAGAGTGTCCACCTTCTTCTTGAGTTCTTTGGTCTCCTGTGTATTTTTAGTAAGTTTGGTTTCGACCCTGTCTTGTCTGACAGTCAGAGATGAGATTGTGTCTTGCAAGGCAGCTATCGCAACTGAGTTCTGAGACGTAGTAGCTGTATTTGGGGCAAGCTCCTGCTTCATTTCTGCAACATCTTGATGAGTCTTAGATAAGAGTTCAAATACAGAGTTCAGTGTCACTTCAGGCTTAGCTTTTGGAGTCATCTTTGCACTTAATGATGCAGTTGCTGAAGGTGAAGTTGTCTGTTTTGACGTAGTTAAAGATACAGAAGGCCTACGTTGAGGAAGCTGTACCACTAGCTTTGTATCTTTAAGAATTTCCTTGACGTGCTTCTCTTTTTCTTCCATTGAGAGGCTAAACAGCATCCAACATTAATCCACTAAAAGGGAGGGGGGCAGGGTACTTCTTTTAATTCATCAGCTTGAAAAACAAAGTTAATTCAGATGGATCAATTCAGTTTGGAAAAAACACATACACTATGACATCTCAAATGTTATATTCCATGTCACTGCAAGATCTGAGCAAGGCTGTCAAAGATAGGACATTTTGGAGGACTTTCATTCATAGGGTCGCCATGAGTCGGAAGCGATTTGACGGCAGTTAACACACACACACACACACACACACACACACACACACACACAGTTTATTGCCTAACTGTTCTTTCCCTCTACCCCCTCCCCAAAATTTTCTTCCTTCCTTCTATCTAACATACATTCCTCCTCCTTCAGCTTAAACTTATTGCACTGTGTCCTATCCTCAGTGGCTATTCCCATTTCATTCACAACCCTCATCTAAATATTTGTCAGGGTTTAGTAGATTCATCATTCATCACCCTTTTCTTATAGGAACATGCCCACTTCATTCAAACAATGATTATAACTACTTCATTTTGATTTTCTATCCTACAAACATTGCTCTTGATCCAGACAGCATACTGACTATTTTCCCCCCAATTTGCCGAGCGTAGTAGATCTCCATATCAGGAAAGTGAAAAGGGGGTTGGGACACCCATTGTATGTGCAGATCTGTTCTGCTTCACATGGGACAAGTTTCACAGTTTTGCCTCTACATCCTAACAACCAAGACTGAAGCCTCTTCTCTCCTGTGTCACAGTACTGATCTGAATTGGGCCCCAGGGCATTTGGGCATTTTGTTTCCCACAGATGAGAGTTGACTGTGAGATGATCACAGTCAAAACATCTCATGAGAGCCAGCGTGGTGTAGTAGTTAAGAGCGGCAGGTTCTAATCTAGAGAACTGGGTTCAATTTTCCACTCCTCTACATGAAGCCTGCTGGGTGACCTGCTGCACAGTTCTATCAGAACTCTCTCAACCCCATCTACCTCACGAGGTGTCTGTTGTGGGGAGAGGAAGGGAAGTTGATCGTAAGCTGCTTTGAGTTTCCTTAAGGTAGAGAAAAGGGGGTTATAAAAACCGACTCTACTTCATCATCATCTAGTTTGAGCCTTATGACTTTTTAAATATCTAACGTGGTATTGGAAGAAGCAGCTACTTTTCCTTTAAATTGAAATGTTTTAGTATATCCCATTCTATTTAATATTTTATTTGCGAATCTATTGTATCTGTATTTTATTTATTTGTTTTAGCAAATTGTGATGGACAATGGCTATATACGATAAAATATTCATTCATTCATTCAAATATCAAGCACCTTAATCTTTTCCTCTTGCCTTCACTGTCTCTAAGAATACCCAAGATGATTTTAAAGAAGGGTTTTCAAGAATATGTTTGCAAACACTCTTTCCTATAACTAATCCTTTTTTAAAAATGTCAGTACCAGAGAGGAAATTTGATTGAAGAGCAGGCAGAAAGCATTAGATCGAGTCAGAGAGGAGCAACTGTGCTATCACTGTGAGACTTTTGAGGTGGACAATATGAATAAGAGAACCCCACATCTGAAAGGGGGAAACAAATGTTTTTAAATGGCAGCCCAGAAGGGGAAACCATCCTGACCCTGGAGGCTGACAAGACAGAATGGGGAGGGTAACACAAAACTGTCTCTGAGTTGCCAACAGTGGGCAATATTGGGACACATTCTTTCCTCTTCTCTGCCTCACCCCAGTGTTCTCTCCCCAGGCCTCATGCCCACACAACTCCTGTCTGCACTTGACCTTCATGCCTGACATCAGTCAAGGAGAAGGAGGAGGGACTTTCCAAATCTAGGGCTTCTAGGTCCTTCTATGCAACTGGCGGGAGGTTTTTGGGGCAAAGCCTGAGGAGAGGAGGGACTGCAATGCCTTAGAGTCCAACTGCCAAAGAAGCCATTTTCTCCAGGTGAACTGATTTCTATCGGCTGGAGATCAGTTGTAATAGCAGCAGATCTCCAGCTAGTAACTGGAGGTTGGCAACCCTATCCAAATCTGAGCAGTCCTTTCCTTTCCAGCCTTCTCCCCTCCATCCCTACATTTTCTGTCCCTCCGAGAGTATGTAGCAGTGTGCAGATCATATCTATAATTTTTTTTATTGGTCCCATCCCCCTCTAATCACATTTTAAAAAGGAATTCATGTATACTTAGTTGTACCAGAATGTAGACTGGGATGGGATGCACATTCAAAGGTCCATCCCATTGGAAACAAGACAATGCAGCTAGAGGGCATCCATAAATACATGTTGCCACGTACGTGCGGATGTGTATCTGATTTGCACCTGTAGTTCTTGATATGCACACAGAAACCTGTTTATGGATGTCTGGCAAGGCCTGGAGCCAAGCATTGCCACCTTTGAATACAGGGAATGTGTGTGTGTTAATATTTCATCAATGCTTGTAACAAGCTGTTACATTCACATTCATCCAAATGAAAACTGGCTTTCGGAGCTGACAGCATCCCAGTCTCCTCCCCCCCCCACCTCTTTCTCTTGCTCTTTTTGCACCACGTGCATCAAACTGCTCTTTGGGCTTGTTGCTATGACAACCCCTGATAGTCCTCATCCGCTGTGGCATCTGATTGGCCAGGGAAGGTCTCGCCTCTTTAGTGAGGGTGAAAAATGGGGGGTGTTAGAGAGGGAGCAGGATGGAGAGAAGCCAAAGAGGATCCATTTGTGGGGGGGGGGCGGTCCTCGGGGCAGCTGAGGCATTGAACCTGATTGCGCGCCTCTGATGACTGCTTACATGCAGAGCAAAAAGGGACTCTTTACTACATTTCTGGTCCTGTCTCATTGAGCACTTTGATGCCCTCGAGCTGCCTGCCAAACAAACAGCGGACAGCAGCAGCACAAGAGCAGAAAGACACTGGAGTCCCCCAAATCCACAACGGACTGTCCAGCGGCAGCAGTCCGCATGAAGCACACATGTGGATCAAGGTAGGTGAGGCATCCTCCATAGTGTTGCTATGCAGCAGCACAGCACACTTGGTATCCTTTGCAATTCTTGGGCCAGCCAGCCGCTTTCACAGGTTAGGATGGTCCTGGTCTTTTGCAAATCACAGCTAGGGACCCATCCCTCAGATGGGAACCCAGCCAGCATAAAAAGACTCACGGTACCAGTACTGTCATGCAGAAAAACTCCAGATATCATTTTGAGGAATGGTGAGATACAAGAGATAAGTGGGGGGTTTTTCCTTTTTGAGAAAGTGGGAAGCCCCTCAAAATGACATAGCCCCCTTTCCAGGGCTATGTTAAATATCTCAAAGCAGCAGAAGGGGTTGGGTAGGTTATTGCACAGCAGTGTTTATGCTGCCTTTATGGAAGGCACAAACATGATTACCTGGATATGATATTCTGCTCTTGCCTGAATTGTAACCAGAATAATATGCTTCTGTTGTTTAAGCTTAGATTGCTTTCAGACTGTGCTCCTTGAGGATGCAAGACCCTTAAGGTCGTAAGGGCCACCACATGAAAACTTGCCCCTTACCAACCCAGACTTGTAAATATGAACGACTGGGGGCTGAGCTGAATTCTGACTTCCAGATCTTCAGCTGGAAATTGAGAGGAAGAATAGTTTTCTAAAAATCTTTCAGAGAAATTTTTCATTGTGGATTCTATTGCAGTGGTTGGCAACTTTGGCTGGCATTTTTGTGACAATCTTTCTTTTCTAAGCCTAGCTAGAGAGTGAATGTTGGGCCTCTGTACCAGGGGCACTATCATGAGGTGTTCTGCTGGAGTCAATATCACCTATGTGTGTGTTACGTGCTGTCAAGTCACTTCCAACTCATGGCGATCCTATGAATCAATGTCCTCCAAAACATCCTATTGTTAAACAGCCTTGCTCAGGTCTTGCATACTGAGGGTCTTGGCTTCTCATGCTGGGTCTTCCTCTTTTCTTACTGCCTTCAACTCTTCCTAGCATTATTGACTTTTCCAGTTACTCTTGTCTTCTCATAATGTGACCAAAGTACGATAGCCTCAGTTCAGTCACTTTAGCTTCTAGGGATTGAGTTGGCAGCTCCTGGGTGCTCAGACAACATAGAGCTGGGTTTCATCAACATATTAATGACACCACTTCAAACGTCTGGACCAGGGATTATCACCTATACCAGGGGTGGGGAACGTCAGGCCCGGGGGCCATTTAAGGCCCACGAAATCATTTCGTCTGGCCCTTTGTGGGTCCTGGCAGATCTCTAGCTCAGAAGGATCTAAGACTGGTGATCCGCCCCCTTTTTCTCCCTTGCAGAAGAGTCATTAGCTATGGAGCTGCTAGGACCGCATAAGAAACTGTGTTAACCTTTTCTTACCTGGGCCATGGAGAAACATATTCCCTCTGTACTACAAGAGGGCTGGGGGCGGAAGTGGTGACAATGGAGGGGTTAAAGGGGGCAGGGCCAGAATGCGCGGGGGGGGGAGTTCTTAGCCAGTGTGTCCTCATTTCATCCCTGCAGGCGGAGATAGCAGTTGATAATTTTGTATGGCCCGCGAATGATGTTATAAATATCCAAATGGCCCCTGGCGGAAAAAAGGTTCCCCACCCCTGACCTATACCATACTATTTAACATCTATCAATATATCTAATTCTCAACATGGTCTAATCTGTGAATACTTAAATCCTGAGATTGGAGCTATAGACAGACAAATCTTTCTTCAACCCTGAAAAAAAGTTCAAGGTTTGAAGAAAAATCTGAAATCTATAAAAAAAAGATGGGGTGTTAACAACCTAAAATAATAGAAGCAGCACCTGTAGTTTTAAGAAACAAATGCTCTCTCAGTGGCTATTGTGAGGGTTGCTATGCAACCACAACAGTAAGGACAGCCTTCAACCTTGGTTTCTGTCAGTAAAAGGCATGGGGAGCATACAGGGCATTTTCCAGGACTATTTTGGCCTTTGAGGGAGGAGTTATTGGGGCCATGCCTGGCAGCAACCACTGGGTGACTTGATACCACACAACTTGCATGGCTCACCGAAGACTGGATGCTTGCTGCTGTTAAGCAGAAGTCACCTCACGAAAGCCAGTGTGATGTAGTGGTTAAAGTTTCAGATTATGATCTATGAGACCCAGATTCCAAACTACATTCTTCCATGGCAGCTCTCCAGGTGAGCATGAGCCAGTTACACATTCTCAGTGTGACCTACCTCACAAGGTTGTTATGAGGATAAAATGGAGAACAGGAGAATGATGTAAGCTGCATTGGGCCCTACTGTGGAGAAAGGCAGGGCATAAAAGAAGTAAATAAATAATAAATACAGCAGAAGATGAGAGGCAGATAAAAGGTAGGTGGGTGGGAAGGCAAGAAGGAAGCAAGAAAAAGGAAGAGGCTATGGGGGCTTCCAGGGAAGGGAAAAGGGAAATAGTGAGAGAGAGGAAAATGAGATGCCCCATGCAAATCCTTGTGGGTTCCCCACTTGTATGAATCTAATGCAGGGAGATGGTCAAGAAGTTTGGAATGGTGTCATCAATATGCTGATGAAACCCAGCTCTATGTTGTTTGAGCACCCAGGAGCTGCCAGCTCAATCCTGCATCAATGTCTGGAGACCAACATACTCCATTGTAACAAGTAACAGGCTAAAGATGCATCCAGGAAGGATGGAATGGAGGCTGATAAGGAATCTTAGGGAGACCAGTTTCCCTGTTTTTGATGATCTGCTGGTTCATCCTGGGATGGACTGGGAAGTGAGCATAGCCCTGGAGCGAGGCAAGCAGACTGGCCTCTGTGGCACTACAAGCCAGTGCTGCAGCACCTATGATAGGCACTGGCTCGTCCATTGCCTGCTCCTGCAAACTGTCAACAGTGCAGGAGGCAGTTGGTGGGTGATCATTGTTACTACTGAAGGGTTCCAAGCAACTGGCCCCTTAGTTGCTAGAAAAGCCGCTGAGGCTTGGCTCTGTTTGCTCCTTGCAGCCTCCAGGGCAGTGGCCCACTGGGAAATAGCCAGTCTACTCCTGAGTTCATCTAATAGAGCAGTTTTGCACCTTAAGGTGCTTCTGAACTGCTTGAAAACAGGTGGCAGCGGTGGGTTTGGGTCCATTTTAGCAGCTATTTCTGGTATGTAAGATGCAAGATCCTTAAGTGGAAGAATGTGTCGCTGGTGACCAAGATCAATATAATTCATGGCAAAGTATTCCCCATTACTATGTATGGGTGTAAAAGCTGGACAATGAAGAAAGCAGCCAGGAAGAACGTTGATTCATTTGAAATGTGGTGTTGCAGGAGAGTTTTATGGATACCATGGACTACCAAAAAGACAAATAAGTGGTTTATAGATCAAATCAAGTCTGAACTCCCTCTTGAAGATAAAATGATCAAACTGAGGCTATCATACTTTAATTACCGGTACATTATGAGAAGACACTCACTGAAAAGACAATAATGCTAGGAAAAGTTGAAGGCAGTAGGAAAAGAGGAAGACCCAGCATGAGATGGATTGAGTCTATAAAGGAGGCCAAAGCCCTCTGTTTACAAGACCAGAACAAGGCTGTTAACAACAGGACATTTTGGAGGTCACTAATTCATAGGATCGCCATAAGTTGGAAGTGACTTGATGACACTCAACACACACACAACCCAATTGGCAGCTTGCCTGCTTTGCAGATGGGGGAGGGGAAGAGGCAGAGGCTACCTATGCTTCATCCAGACCCCTGTGGTAGACAACATGGCATCCCAACTGCAGTGTTTGCCTATCTGAAAGGCAAGCATGGAGGAGGGTGGGGAAAGGGAGTAGAGTCAGGCAAAGGCAAACCTAAGGTTGTCAGCTCCAGACTAGGAAATACCTGGAGCTTTTGGGGGTGGAGCCTGGGGAGGGCAGGGTTTAGGGAGGGGAAGGACTTCAATAGTGTATAATGCCATAAAGTCCACCTTCCAAAGTGGCCATTTTCTCCAGGTAAATTGATCTCTATCACCTGGAGATCAGTTGTAATGGGGGAGATCTCCAGCCACCAGCTGGAGGTTGGCAACCCTAGGCAAACCTTATGACATCTCTCTGCACATGTTGGGCTTGACAGTGGGCCTTAGGGTTGCCAACTTCCTAGAGGAAAAAAAAAATGTCCTGTCTCTTTAATATAGGCTTAATGGGGATGTTATTTACTTCCATGCCACAAAAAGCTTCATGTGCTCATTTCCACACATTAAGCCTCTCTTAAAGGGACAGGACATTAATTTCCAGGGCAATTGGCAAATTTAGTTGTCTGCAGGGGAGATTTGATTTATTGGATTTATTGGCCACCCTTTCCTGGCCAAACCAATATGTTGTTTTTACTTCCAGCAGGCAGGCCAGGCCAGGCACACTACAGCCAGGAGGTTGAGGCAAGAGTTCCCTCTGCAAGGAAAGGAAAGGCCAGACCAAAAATAAAATAAAATGCAAGAGAGCAGTGATGAGGGAGGATCTGAGTTCTCTTCTGATGTGTGAGATCAATGATAATCACATTTTAGACATAACAGTCTCAATGTACTTTTAATTTCATGTAAGAACGTTAAGGCATGCAGCTGTGCGCCACTTTCCATACAAATCCCCTTCTGTTGCTGCTATAATTTAGCCCTGCTAGGGAAAAGGACAGGGGCAGGCTCCTGTTCGCATGGATAGGAAGTGGGAGAAGGTTTTTTTTAAAAGCTAAATTAGAACACATGGGTCAGGTGAGTGAAATCCTGCTCCAGCCTCTTTTTTCAGCATCTCCACCGTTGGAGATGGACTAGGAGGAAAATGCTGAAAGCATCACAGCATAGTGAAGTAATATACTTGGTTTAGGGTTTAGTTCCTCCATGCTCAAAAAAATAGACTCTCACAAACACACCCAAATGCAGATGCTGGGAAAGAAGAAAAAAAACTAACATCCCAAAGTTGACATATCTCCCCTTGAGCTTTTCTGCAAGGGAGAAATTAATTGTCTCTAAAATGGAGAGCTATTTTCCTATGTCTATATCATCCAGAAGCAAGAATCCTTTGGATTAGGAGTACAGTCCCTGATAATTTCAGTCTGATTGGGTGGGAGTGTGAAAAGGTACAACCATAAATGTGTTTCGTTGTGAAAGCTATGGAATCTGAAAATTGATTAGCATGAGTTTTGATTCTAATTTTAAAGAAACTGGACTTTTGCCATAATTAATTAAATAATTAAAATGACAAAAGAATCAAGTATAAATCTGATGGTTTTTTTGCACCCCCAAACTGAGTTCCTCCTTGGGAAGCAGAGATCTCACTATTGCCATTTATCCCTTTGCAATCTCTGTTGTTAATATCTTTGTGGTCTTTTCAGAGTTACTATATCATCATCCTCAGTTTGTTGTTGTCATATTGTTTTTAATAAAGAATGAGAAATAAGTTCCAGACATGCTCCATCTCTTCCCTACTTGTTCAAGATATGTCAGGGGACGGAATCTGGAAGTTTCCTTCTTCCATCTGGTCTGCATGTAATACCAGTTTCCATAGCTTCTTATATATCCTTTGCCAATACTTCTGTGGTATCCCCTGATACTGAAGCAGTTGTTCTAAGGAGAGTGGCCTCCACACACTCAACTCAGTAACTTGTTGGAATATGGAATTTAGAAGACCTTTTTGGTGCCCCAAATCAGTAAAGCATCTCAGCATTGTAAGTTCGCCTCAATAAACAAAAAGAGATGTGATACTGCTAGGCATTGAATGGAGCTCAGGGTTTAACCAGAGAATATTCTGGGAATTTTGTGTCAGAGACTGCCAGTGACTTTTTTTAGTCACTTACAAAACAATGCAGTGGCCCGGTTTGGATTAGGGCCATAGCGCAAGGGCAGGGAGGGTTTAAGCTTGTGTCATTTTCCTGATCTAAGGCAGCCTTGGGGAGCTGTTATTCGCCTCATTTGGAAAACGTTCATGTTCTGATACTGCTTGGAAAGTGACTTCAAAAAACTCTGGGAGCTCTTGGCATGGCACCTCCTCACACATCATGTGAGAGGTTCCGTGGCACCCTTTAGACCTCAGTCTGAGCTTGGCTTCCCATCACATGGAATGCTTTCTGTCTTTAGTACATACCTTCCCTTTATTTTTTGTTCAAGGTCAAAAGATATACTGGCTGTCAGCTAATTTTTAAAAAGATTTTTTTTTCAATACAGAGTTCAGAAACAAAGATCACTGTGTTGTGGATAAACATCTGAAGAAAAAAATAATCCAGACTTTTCCTCTAATTTACCTTTTAACTAAGAAAAACGTTAAATAATCTTTACTTCAAATTATAATCTGACCTGTAATTATGACATCATATCTATCTGCCTTAGGGGTCTACCAGCCTCCAAGCAGGGGTTGGAGATCTGGAATTACAGTTCGGTCTTTAATGCAGAGATGTTTCCCTGCAGTCATCACCGACTGCTTCGAGGCTTCCTTTTGATTATGCATGTCTTTCCTGCCCATCAGAGGTCGCCTTGCTCTTCCTCAGCATTTTGCCCATGCTTTCCAGATACTGTTTTAGCCAGAATCTGGAATATGCAGGCAAAATGTGTTTTGGGAGAGTGAGCAACCTCTGATGGGCGGAAAAGGCATGCATAATCAAAAGGAAGTCCTGAAGTAGTCGACAGGGGTGAGCGCAGGGATCGTCCCTGCCCTGTGATGCAGAAGAATTCACAGTGGCGATGGATATCCACATGAAGGTGTTCTCTATGAGAGCCAGCGTGGTGTAGTGGTTAAGAGGGGCAGACTCTAATCTGGAGAACCAGGTTTGATTCCCCACTCCTCCACATGAGCGGCGGACTCTAATTTGGTGAATCGGGTTGGTTTCCCCACTCATACACATGAAGCCAGCTGGATGACCTTGGGCTAGTCACAGTTCTCTCTGCGCCCCACCTATAGGGTTGCCAACCTACCAGGTAGATCTCCTACTGATCTTCAGCCAATAGAGATCAGTTCACCTGGAGAAAATGGCCACTTTGGCAATTGGACTGTATGGCACTGAAGTCCCTCCCCTCTCCAAACCCCACTCTCCTCAGGCTCCACCCCAAAAAACTCCTGCTGGTGGCAAAAAGAGACCTGGCAACCCTACTACCTCTCAATGTGTCTGTTGTGAGGAGAGGAAGGGAAGACGATTATAAGCCGCTTTGAGACTCCTTAAAGGTAGAGAAAAAGTGGGGTACATAAACCAACTCTTCTTCTTCTATGGTACCACTTCATCTCCTCCCCATTGCCATTGTGGTTTTTACTGGCTTTAAAAAAAATGGCAGTAGGTATATCACTACTTTTTTTTTTAAAGCTCACCCTTGGTACAGTGGAGTGTGGTAGATGCAAGGATATATAGAAGGGAAATGGTGCCAGAGTTTTGGAAATCTGCATCCTCCTCGTTCACATGGTGGGCAAACCCGTTTTGTCTCCAATCATTCCAGAAACATCAGGGCAAAGCTGATTTGGGAAACTCTCCTTTTATGCATGGTCTTTTTCCACTGGATCTGCTTCTCTCTAACTGCACAATATTTGCAGTTAAATTCTCAAAGCACTATGCACAGGGGCTTTTTGCCTTGAAGAAATCCCAGGAGTACCTTGTGATCAATTATGCATCCTCAGTGAAAATGCAGAACTTCTGAACCACACATGAGTCCCTCACCGTTGAAAACACAGCTTTGTAATTGTTAGCAGTGTTTGTTTTAATTTGTCACCAGCCCCCCACCAGGATTATTTCATTTGATCTGAACCAAGTGGCCATTTTACAGCCAAAGCAGAGAAGGGTCCGGACACACACACCCCTCGACCAATTTGTTTCTGCATAACTCAATGCAAGGGTCATAAGAACATAAAAATACTTGCACGCTCATTTGTTACATTCATCGTCCCATCAGTAGTCTCATTCGCAAACAACAACAAAAAACAACAACAAAAGCCTTTCATGCCTATAAGAGGACACGTATAAGGGGAGGCTGGCAAATCAGCCTGGCTCTGTTCCATCATGCCGGGAACTGAAACTGACTCACGCTTGCTGTGAAACTGACCAAAAGCAGCTGCATAAGTTGTTTGTGATTATTTCAGCTGTTAAGTCCGTGTGGGAAGGATTCACGAGGTCGGAGATGGAGTTCAACAACAACCGCTTTATTGTATCTCCGCACAGAACTAGTTAACACAACGAGCAAACCCTGTTTATATGCCCCCCTGGCCGCCCGCGGCCATCCCCCTTGATCCATGATAGGGGGAACATAACCTCCTGGTGACCAATGGTACATGTTGGCTTAGAGCCAATGGGGTTCGTTTGCTTAACCAATAGGGCGAGCAGGGGTTAGGATCCTTCGTGCAGAACTCAAGCTCCTAAGTCTCCCCCTGCTTACTACCCAACTATATACATACACAACATCAGCATTCTCTCAACTGTTTGATCTGAAACTGACCCACACTCACTGTAATATTGACCAAATAAGCAGCTTCATAGTTTAACTCACTACTGCACTCAATAATGGCTTCAAGGGGAAGGGTAGGGCTGCCAGCTCTGGGTTGGGAAATACCTGAAGATTTTGGGGGTGGAGTCTGAGGAGGGTGGAGTTTGGAGACAGGAGGGACTTCAATGCTACAGAGTCCAGTTGCCAAAGTGGCTATTTTCTCCAGGGGAACTGATTTCTATTGCCTGGTGATCAGTTGTAATAGTGGGAGATCTCCAGCCACCACCTGGAGGTTGGCAACCCTAGGGAGTGGTGGGATGAAGGGAATCAAACACATGGGAGGGAGAAGCAAGAATGGGCATGGGGAGAAAAACCCAAAGTGACAAGTATGCAAAGGACCACCTTTCGATCTGGGATCAAGGCAGACTTTAACCTTTGGGTAAAACAGCATCGTGAAAACCCAGAGAAAATGCGAGGGGAGAGCGAGGCGACTTCTGAAGGTCAGAAAATGCATGCATAATGAAAACAAAGCCCTGAAGTAGTGGGGTTGACTGTGATGGGAACAACTCGTGCATCAAAGGTGAATGATTGGAGGATAACATTGTGTGGCTGCTCCAAACCCCACCTCCAGTTTGAGAGACAAGGCTGAGCAAATTCTCTGTGTGGAAGCACCCTAAGTCAGATCATAGAACTGAAAAATAGAACAAAGGAAACACATTTATTTTCAGTGGGTCTAAGGTAGTCTTGTCAACCTCCTGGTGGGAGCTGGAGATCTCCTGGAATTGCAACTGATTTCCTGACTACAGAGATCAGCTCCCCTGGAGGGAATACCTGCTTTGGAGGGTGGCATTATATCCTGCTAAGGGCCCTTCCAAAAACTAGGCTCCTGGAATTTCCTGACCCAGAATTGGCAACCCTAGTTTAAAATAATCTAGATTTTTATTCTAGAGTTCCAGAAACACATCAATAGTTTGTGGGGAGGGGAAGAGAAGAAAGGAGGAACCCCTGAACCCCTGAGCTGGCACAATGTTAAAAATAAAACCAGCTTTAAATTAGATAAATGAAGAATATACATATTTGTTTTACTTATTCTGCTGTAAAGTTTGATTTAAAAATATTTTTCCTTCTAGGGAACTATAGTGACTTGAAAAAGAAGTTCATAATACTCAATCCAAGAGACAAAACGATCAATTGTTAAAGGTAAGCCATTGCTAGAAAGTAATAGCTAGAGATTATTTTTGACAGCCTTAGCACAATTAAAAGTACATTTCAGTAGATAAAAGCTCTGAAAATAGAGGCTTAAAGTAGAAAGGAAAAAAGTAGAAACCAGAAGTTGCAGCCATGAATAAATCAATAAGAACAATTCAAGAGCAAAACCTTCAACGTGAATATAATTATTTGTTCCTTTCTTCTAACGCTCTATCTTTGATTGCTGGGAGATTAGAAAACTGCCAAGATACAGAGGAAAAAAGATTGGCGCTAAACAAGTCTCAAAAATGCTAAATGCAAAAACTCTGTGCAGACTTTTTAGAAGTGGTTATAAATGCGTTAATGGGGAAGAGGACTTCGCCCAGAGCTTGCACATGTACAAATTGTATGTAGAGCATGAGAAGTGTACAGAGCCTCCATGTATATACTCTGAATGCACAGAAGCTGTATGCAAAAGATTTAGTCAGCATCTAGAGCACAGAGACAGTGCCAGCAGGCATGATCCCCCGATCACTGCAAGCTTGAGAGTAATTGTAACATACCCAAGTTTACTAAGGTTTCTTCTGTTTGCTGGTACTGTACCTTTAATAGAGGCTTAATGTGTAGAAATCAGCAGGTGAAGCTTTTCATGCCATGGAGGCAAATAACATCACATGGTAAATAGCATCCCATTAAGGCAGGACATTTCCCCCCCAGGTGGCTTGCAACCCTAGAGGACCTGACTCAAACAGGTTTCCCGGATATGTACAGAGATATGTAAAGATACATGTACATTCATGCTTGTCATCTATGCTATGAGTTTGCTCTGCAGCATCCACCAGTATACACATAGCACACATTTGCTAGATACAGTGTGAATAGTGGTTAGAGTGCTAGGCAAGGATCTGTGAGATCCAGGTTCAGATCTGCCATGAAAGTTCGCTGAGTGACTTTGGGTCAGTCACACATTCTCAACCTAACCTACCTCACAGAGTTGTTGTGAGTATGGAAGAGAAAAGAATAATGTAAGCCACTTTGGGACCCCATTGGGAAGAAAGTGGAGGTACACATAAAATAAAAAAATACATTTAAAGAGTTGTGCAGCACTAAGTCACTACAATTTGGCAAGACTTCATTCTAAACTAGGAAAAGATGATGGGTTAGATCCAACCAGTTTCTCTGTCTCTGTCTATGTCTCTCTCTCATGATTTTTCTTCTTTTCAACCAGTACAAACTATATGTTTTTGTTTTCCTTTGTCCAGCAAACATGCCTCATTTCCTGGATTGGTTCGTGCCAGTGTATCTGATGATCTCCATTCTCATCTTGGTGGGCTTTGGAGCTTGCATATACTACTTTGAGCCAGGACTACAGGAAGCACACAAATGGCGGACCCAAAGACCAATCATGGATCGAGACCTTCGGAAAACTCTGATGATACGAGACAACCTTGCATTTGGGGTGCCTGAAGTCTAGTGTTCTGGTCACGCAGACCTGTGAAAGTTCCTAAAAGCAAAGTCAGTTTTCTGGATGAAATAACAAAGTACTCTATGACTTGCTCAGGTCAGTTTCTGGCGGCAAGTAACATGATCAGTCCATAATTTCCTTGCCAAAAAGGGTCTCTGTTGATGAAACATTCCCTGTTGTCCTTTCTGTCTCTAAAAGCAAACCTTGTGGGATGCTGTCTGCCCAGAGCTCCTGATACTAAGAGGCATCTCTTCAGTTGGGATCCATGAGATTTCAGTTGGGATCCATGAGATTTCATTAGCCTTCTGAGAATGGTTATACCTGCACATGAGATTTAGCCCTCTGCAAGAGTATAAGACTGTAGTGTTTGGGTTCTTAATGACATATAGAATTTTTCACTACGTGTGTGCCCTGAGTATTTGGTCCAGTGCCTCTTGGACAAGGGACCTTCTTGAAAAGCTCACTGATGGCACCGAGTTACTTTGTTTAGAGTCTCTTTGGTGAGACAGGAAACCAAATGGGTTGCACATACCGAGTTCCCTTCTTACATCCAATGCCAAGCTCACATTCACTGAAGGACGTATTTTGTGATCCCCAAGTGACACATAATGGGAAATAGATTCAGTGCTGATAAGCATCTGCCTAGCTCCAAAGTTACTCAACAAAACTTCATTAAGAAAAAATCCATGCTGATTACTTACTGAGAAATAATGTCTTTTGCTTCTCTGGGACTGGAGAATTTGTCACTAGGCCCAGGGTTTTCTGCACATTTGGGATTCAGAATCCCTTGTGATGAGAGGAATTGTACTTTTTCAGTCCTGTGCTGCTGCTATCCTTTGAAGTGGGCCTGTTTGGAGTGCCCTGTCTAGTGTTGCCCTTCAAACTGTGAAATGCCTTCACACTTCTACCTTCTTGCATCTTTAGTAAAAGCCACTGAGCTGACCAGACTAGGACCCTGCAATTCCAATGGCTGAGCTTTCTTCAGGATCTCTACTGCATGTGGGTATGCAGTAGATATACTCTGTATACCCACAGAGTGGTTTGCACTTTGGTCTGCACTTCCCTGAAGGCTGATTTGTTACCAAAGTACTGTATGAAAGCATTATTGCATGGGACCCTGGCATTTTTTAGCAGTCTCTACCTTCAAAGCTAGTAGTGTGCCAATTGCACACTAATAATATTGGCAGGATCTCGCACCAATGGCATAACGACAGTTCCCATAGCCAGTGCCTCATTTTCTCTGAACTTCATTGGAGCAGAGTTGGTTTCATACCCTAGTTTGCACAGTGTTACTTCTCACATTCTGTGCAATTATACAGTTGTTATGCAGTTGTCAAGCTTTAGTCTTGCAATCCATCAGTTCCACATTTTTACATTCCATACTGGACACATATGATGCTACTCCTGAACTGCGGTGTGTACATTCCACATTATGATAGCTCAGCCACTTCTGCCTTTACCTTATTACCATACAGTTATCTGCTTTCTATGACACACCATTCCCCAAGCTGTCTTTTCCTACCAAGATATACCTGTGCATCCCATGCTTCATTAGAATGCATTTTCTGCCACTTTGCAGTGCATAGTTCTCTCCATTCCATAGCAACCTCATATGCCTTTTCATACATATTTTAATACATTCCACTGCTTCAGTTGTATTATTCAGTGCCATGATCCATGACAACTGTCCAGCACAGCAGGAACTTGGAACCATATTGGAAAAATACATCATGGCTTTTGAAGAAGTTCATAGCAAATTGTCTCTGGGATGAAAACATATCCCACCTGAATCTCAGGTGAATCTTGCCTGAAAAAGAATGGCTAAGTTTTTTTTTAATCAGCTGCTGAATTTGAGCTGATAGTTACTGGCTGCCTGAAGACACTCTTAATGTTAGTAATGATTGCTTTTAGCCCAGCGGGGTTAAAAGGAGTTTTGTACAAACATCTGGAACTCTTGTCAAGTCCTTCAGCTATGCAGATATATAGACATAACCTCATCACCTGCACAAAACTTTCTGTGGGACTTGTCTTACCTGAAATATGCAGAATGGGTAAGATACTGTGCATTTTTTGAGGTTGAAAAATAGCAGAGTGGCATCCTGGTGTGGAGTCATGGGTATTACACCATGGGTTATGACTAATGGCATGTTTCATTGTACGCATCTCAAGTGTTGTGCATATTTCTAATGCTGTGATCCTGTATGTGTGTGTATTTACTTGAAAACATTTTGCTGAGCAGACATGCATAGGGATTGACTACTTTATGCTTAAAGTTAGTTAGCCAAGCTATTCAGTAGTCCCAGTTTAGAAATCCTTACATGCTATATCAGACTGCATTGGGCAGTGAGCTAGCAATCTGAGGTAGCACATTTTGGATGCCATTAAAGGATGGAAAATTAGATGAACCACCTGAGTGTGCATGTTGGATTTCTTCTCAGGCATCAAAATGGGTGGCCTTGAGTATTTATATTTATTTATTTATATTTTAGATTTATATCCTGTCCCTCCCGCCACTACAGCAGGGCTCAGGGCGGATAACAACAAATCAAATACATTTAAAAACAGAAACAATTAAAGTAGATTAAACCCATAAAATACAAATAAGATGGTGACTCCTGAGAATAACCCCCACAAAATAAGTGAGGAGGGGAACTGAGGGGAGCATATAGAAGAGGAGGGGGCTTTACCTGGTGACTGGTAGATGTAATAGAGCAGCCGAAAGTCTTCAACCATGTGTAGGCTTACCAGGTCCTGTAGCTCCATCGGCGGGAGCTTTTCAGGACCGTTGCTGCGGCATGTGACACACACACACGCCTGGTGCGATGCACAGGTGTGTCCCAAGTGACGTGCCTATGTCACTTCCGGGTGATGCTCTAGCAATCTCTGCTTCTGTGGTGGTTGCTAGAGTGTCTGCGTCGCTTCCGGGTAAACCCAAAAGTGGCATAGGCACATCGCACAGGCATGCGTGCACCCTTTGCCCCCTGGCCCTCAGCTGGTCGGCGGGCAGCCCGGTGGATTGGCGGGATTTTAACCACCACCACTGGGCACTTGGCAATCCTAACCATGTGCCTGGCAGAACATCTCCATCTTGCGGGCCCTGCAAAACTGGGCCAGATCCCGCAGGGCCCTGGTCTCCTCAGAAAGAGAGTTCCACCAAGCAGGGGCCGCGGCCAAAAAGGATAGCAGGCTTCTATAGGCAAAAATCCCCTCATCAAACAGATGGAGCTGATCAAATTAAACATGTAGATATGTTTCTGATTCAGCAATAGGACTGTGCATACATTCTTGAGCACTGCAACTTTTAAAAAATTCTATGTAGCATCCTTTTGGGTATACATGGACTGTTTCAGATGGAAAATCTGCATTCACAAGCTTACTACCGTGGACAGATTGTTTTGATGGACTTGTTTGTTGGTAGACATGGGGCCACGTGACAAGGCAGTGCCACGAGTTCCTAAAATATTGTTCTGATCTTCAACCTGAATGTAAATAAATGACCACCTTCCAATATCCATGACCAGTGAGTTACTACTACTAGTATAGCCATAGTCTCCAAGCCATAGTCCTTTGGAGATCTGTTTTCTGGGCCTTGATTCTCTTTGTGAAGGCCAGGTTACCAATGCAAATTAGTGGACCCCAGGTTGAGCAATGGGGCAGCAATAAGAATCCTTGTGTTATAGGCCAGGAGCTCTAGGCACAGGCTGCGTTATTTCTTTACAACGAATGCACTGTGTTTTTGTTAGTGGTATTTTGTGTGTGTCTGTGTGTGCATTGGGGGAACCTTATAAAACTTATTTTGCACAAACCCACATTATTTTTGTCCTGATCCAACTCTTTATGCTCAGGCCTGCTCCTGTGACACAAAAAAGATGTTTGTAGTGTGTCCACCATGTGTCCTTGTTGTGACTATGCTGCACATGTGTGTTTTTACAAAGTGTCCCAAGGCAAGAGAATCTCTACTGGGAAATGATTCAGTGGCCACTTTCACTTTCCTTAGGTGCACTGATTTAAAAGGATCGGCTCTGTCATTGACTAACATCCTTAGTTTTTGTATACACTATAAAGAAATGCTATCTTTAACTAGCCATCTAAAAATCATTGGCAGTAAAATCAGCTATCCAGGTTCACATTGTAATAATTTCTAGAGGAACATTCAAAATTAGGCCCAGCCGTAAAGGCTTGTCAATCTTCTTTTCATGGTTTTTCCAGGCCAGAAGTGATCCACATTGGCAGTTACTCAACAAGAGTTCAGTTAAGGAAGCTTGCATTTTTCCTTTTTCTATCATGAGGGAACGGAGAATTTCATCTCCACACGTGTCATCAGCATGAAATACCACCATATTTTTTACATCACCAGCATGAAGCCCTTTTATAAAACTAAACAATAAATAAGTGACTTGTGTGCCAAATCTCATTCAGAGTAGACAGGCACATAAGGAAGAGAAGACAGTCCTATATAGAATCCACACAAATCCCATTCTTCAGTGGTTAGTAGGAGTTTTCTGAAAGGGATGAAATATAGGGATCAATGCAATCACAAATAGGGATTAATGCAAACCACTAGCCTGTCCCCATTCTCTCCAAGCCCTGATCCCTTACTGGTGCTGTTGTGTGTGCTAAGTCTCCGATGTTCTTATCTACCCTATCCTATGTATCCCAGAGTTTAATACCTGCAACTGATAAAGAAGTCATTTGGTTTTTGTGTGTGGTTTACATATAGGATAATCTCATAACAGAATTCTGGTCATTTTATAGTTTGTTGTAGCTTGCTTCTGAAATCTTCATGATGCTACTGTCATGAGAATCTCATGTGGGAATGTTAGGCTCCAATTGTAGCCCACAAGGAACTGACAGACATTTCAGGCTACTTACTTTATGTCATCAGACTTTTGCAAGACAATGTTTCTTTTACAGCTGACTTAGAATCTGACTAATATGAAACAAATGTCAGAATTTAAAACCCGCTCAGTATTTAGAAATGTAAGATGTTGATATTTCAAACTGTAAAGGTCAGAAGTGTCTTTGAGTATATAATATTCTGAAATGCTTAAGCTACCCAGTTGGTGGAAGCCACATTTTATAGATTTAAATGGTTTTAACCAATCGAATTAAATGAGAGGTTTGCATATTTTGGATTTCAAATATGTTCTAGCTCCTGCTTTTGCATTGTCAGATAAGAGTTTGAAACCCAGAGATCATAAGGAGCTTCTCACAATGCTGATGGTTAGGGTGGAATATTCACTGATACCTGGCTCCTCTTTCCCCACCTCATGTGCGTGCAACTGTGAACAGGGTTTACACTCTGGATTTGAAGGCTGTGTGGAACCCGTGAGCATAGGGTTGCCAATGTCCAGGTACTAGCTGCAGATCTCCTGCTATTACAACTGATCTCCGGCCAATAGAGATCAGTTCACCTGGAGAAAATGGCCGCTTTGGCAATTGGACTCTATGGCATTGAAGTCCCCTCTCCAAACCCTGCCCTATTCAGGCTCCGCCCCAAAAATCTCCAAGTATTTCCCAACCTGGAGCCGGCAACCTTATGTGAGCACCACAGAAGGCCTTAAGTCCTGCTCACAATCGTTTGCGTTGGGACCACTACATTGTACTCATTCTGGATATGTTTATTGTGTGGCTTTGTAGAACACAAATTTGACTCTCTAGCAGGTTCAAGAAACCTGAAATCAGATCAGTCCTGCTGGGGTCAATGAGGCTGTTAGTAAGGCTTGTGTGCACAGTGGGCCTTGGCCAGAGAACTGCAGCACCACAGAGAGCTGCACAACCAGCATTTCACTTGCCTTCTTGATGAGTGATTGTTGGGGCTTCCTGCAAAGCAAAGTCTTTCACAGCTCTGCGATAAATCAAGAGAGTCTGGGAGAGCCAGACTGTTGGACTTTGCTAGAATGGGAAATATATCCATGCAGACTGCTGCTGGCTTGGGATGAATGCTCACCTCACTTTGGAAAATGATGAATAGGTGCTCTTCATCTCAAGTGGAACACCTTCTGCCTCTTCCGTCACTTCAGTGGCACACCACCATCTTGAGAGGATTCTCTCAGAAATCTGATGGTGTCATTCTCACATTGAGCAACTAAGGCATTAAGCTGGACAAAACATTGAAGAATATGTTGTGAGGGACATATTTACATGAACAGAGGGGTGAATAAGCTGTGACCTTAGTTTCCTGCACAAATGACTCTTTCCCCTTTCCGCCATCTGTCTGACACTCTAGTGTGGTGCATTTAACTCATTTGCCCCAGGAGCTAAGGAAAAACTAAAAGTAACCCCAACCCCAAGTGATGTTTTTCACAGTATGTTGGCATATATTTTGCACTGATCAGTTGTAGACGCTACTGTTCCTGACAAAATGAAATTCTATGTAAATGGTTATTTCGTGCTTTCTAATAAATAGGTTTGAAAAAACTAATAAAAATATTAAAGCAAAGCAAGTTTCCTTATGTGTTACTGTGCTGGATGTTTGTGAGTCAACTTTCTAAGAGGTAATTTATGTAACTGCTGTTGGTAGGGTTTCTAGTTCCCTCTTCTCAACTGGAGGGAGATTTGGGGGGTGGAACCAGAAGAGGGCAGGGTTCGGGGAGGGGAGGGACTTCAATGCCATAGAGTTCAACTGCCAAAGTGGCCATTTTTATCCAGGTGATCTGATCTCTATCAGCTGGAGATCAGTTGAATTAGCAGGAGATCTCCTGCTACTACCTGGCAGTTGGCAACCCTAGCTGTTGGGGTTTGGTTTTGTCTATGTCCCTGCAGGATTTATGTCCTGAATGAATTGTGTGAATTTCCATAGAATGGGTGGTCACAAGCAGAATGGCAAGGTCAGCTGGATGGATTTTTTCACAACTGGCTTGTTTATGTGGTCTGTGTTGCACAAACCACACACATGAAAACAAATAACAGAGTTAAATAATAGAAAATCCCCAGTTGCCAACATGTTGCATAGATTTGCATTCCGACCATATAAACAAAGGCAGGAACACAAACATAAAAACATTAAAAACTCCAATAGGAATCTAACAAGAACAAAAAGTGCGCAAACCCACATAGTAACATATGCATATACTAACTTTAAAGATTTCTGAAGAGATGACTTTAAAACTCACAACCACACACACATACACATTTAAGCGCTATACAAAATATTTTCCTGAGTTGACAAAGTTTGCAATCATATATAAAAGTATTGAAATATGGGGAGGAACCCCTATATGAAATGTGTGGTGGGCAATACACCACTGCACAGTGCAAAATTTATTTATTTAAAATAACCCTCCAGGGCAACATAGTATAGTATAGTAACTAGGTATCAGTTGCCTCAAATGTTCATCAAAAGAGTAATGAATTTACTTGGTGCCTAAAGTTAAACAGGTTTGGGGCCAAACAAAGCTCCCTTGAAAGGGAATTCCATAGTTTCTGTGCCATTGCTACGAAGGCCCACTCAACCTCAGATGATAAGGGAATGTAAAACATGACTTCTGATGACCTGAATGTGCAGGTTGGTTAATATGAGAGCAGCTAGTCTTTAAAACCTGCAGCACTGCACTGGCATTATGTGCTGATCTGGGAGAGTTCTGCCAGTGCTGGGAGCCAGCTTCCATGACCTGCTATGCTGTTATGAAGCTAAGAAACTGGTGGAGCAGGAAAAACTCAACATGAGGGCCAGTCAAGTCTTTACGGATTAGTTGTGTGTGGCAAGTCCTAAGTGCCTGCACGATATTATTGCTTTTCACAATAGAAGGATGAACTTGTCCCACTTGGTTTGTCCCACATTCATGTGTCCACAAAAGCCACTCATGGCAGATTCTATGGAGATATTCCGTGACTTCAATGAATTAAGAAAGACTTAGAATGGGTTTAGGATGGCACTGCTGCTGCCACACACTTATAATCATAGAATCATAGAGTTGGGACCACCAGGGTCATCTAGTCCAACCCTGAAAAAATGCAGGAAATTCACAACGACCTCCCCCACACAGTGCCAGTGAAGATGGCCAAGGTGCCCTCCCTCTCATGAACTGCCTAAGTTCATAGAATCAGCATTGCTGACAGATGGCCATCTAGCCTCTGCTTTAAAACCTTCAGGGAAGGAGAGCTTACCACCTTCCAAGGAAGCCTGTTCCACTGCTCTAACTGTTAGAAAATTCTTCCTAATGTCTAGATGGAAACTTTTCTGATTTAATTTTAACCCGTTGGTTTTGGTCCGACCTTCTGGGGCAACAGAAAACAACTCAGCACCATCCTCTATATGACAGCCCTTCAAGTACTTATTATTGTCACTTATTAATCCACTTAGAGTCAAACATTATGTTATGTGGGAGACAAATAACTGATTTCTTGACCTATTTTTATTCAAATGCTACTGCAAGCCACTCAGTACATTGTGACAGTCTATGGAAATTATTACAATACCATAAACTAATCTGGGTAACCCACACACCTGTCACCCACTCACTTAGAACCCCACAATTGAACCAGCAGGTGTGTTTTTTAAAAAAAAAACACAAACCAGTCCCTAATGCACACTTTGAAAATCTAAAAATGTTATTGAGAATAGGTTACATTAAAATATACACAGTTATGACAACTGCATGTGAAAAATTTTCTGGTGTGTAAAAATGTACATTTTGAAGTTAATATCTGAAAAAGGTTTTGGCTGCAATTGCTGCATGGAACATGACCAGGGCCCTAGCAAGAGGGATGAGAAGAATGAATACACTTACCACCCAGGAGTCTAGAGGAGTCCTGGTCTGTTTTGAAAATTCATTACCAAGACATGATCTAGTTATGACATTTCAGATATGATACAGGAATATTTCTTTTATGATTCGTGAGATTGTATTTACATTGGAGAGGGAGGCGATCTTGTTTCAATCTTATTCCAGGCCCAGAGAAATTAAGGACGCGACTTGGTCACTACCATATCAAACCCCCTTGCTCCCTTATTATAATTACACCCATTTATCATTGTTGAATATTGGAGGGCAAGCAATTCTTCAATAATGTCATTTAAAAAGCATTTGTTCTCCCCTGCAAGCACTTCCATAGAATATAGGTAAGCAGTGCAAAAGATACCTTGTGATCCTTGTCTTAACCTTTGTATCATCTGTTTACGATAAAAATTATTTTTTTAATGTTGCATGATGCTGTGAAAATAAATATTCCAATATTGGTTTTTCACTAATGGTACATTGGAGTTGGTATCTAGATTGATATAGAGGTGTTTCTGAAATTTCACCTATAATATATCTCATAGGTTACTCTATTGATGTGAAGTTGGCTCAGTATTGTCCAGGAATGATGGGGTTAGGCTGGCAAGAATGTGATAGGGTCAAAGGTCTGGAATGGATGTAATGTTAGGATTCCAGGCCTCTCAGGCCTTCTACAGAAAGCTTATTGTTCTGCCCCCTTCTGCTCTTGTGCCCTGTAAACAAACAGTAGATGAGGGTGGGGGAAAGCATGATGATTGGATAGATATGTTGTCTTCATGTGTAACTTTAAGTAGGTCAGGGACTTTGGATAATCTAAGGCAGTGATGGCGAACCTTTTAGAGACCGAGTGCCCAAACTGCAACCCAAAACCCACTTATTTATCACAAAGTGCCAACACGGCAATTTAACCTGAATACTGAGGTTTTAGTTTAGAAAAAACAACACATACATTAACATCTTTTGCCTTAAAAGAAAAACACAATAACAGAGCTTTCAATGATACAAACAACTTTTTATTGAAAGGTAAAAGTTTGCATTTGGCATGCTTTTGAACAATTAATGTTTGTTCAAAGCCCCTAAGCTGGGCGGCGGGGAGTCCAGGGAAGGGGGGGGCTTTGAACTGCTCTGCGCTGTGGGCGGGGAGTCCAGGGAAGGCAGACGCAACGGCTGCTCAGCTTACCCGCGCGTGCCCACAGAGAGGGCTCGGCGTGCCAAGTCCGGCACGCATGCCATAGGTTCGCCAACACGGATCTAAGGCATTCCAGTGATACTTCAAAACTAGATGCTTATGAGGCAGAACATTTGAAACAAGAAGCTACATCAAAAACATCTAGAAAGGAACTAAAGTGTTAAAGCCAAGGTGCATAACAGGAAGTATTTTGTTGAAGACGTACTTCCTGTTCTGAGAATATCAGGGAGGGAGTGTGGTTTAGTGACGATAGATGATTTTCAGACCTTATGTGGAGTGTTTTCACTATGCAAAGTGGTATATATTACATTTTTGCAGAACAAAAGTTCCAGTCGGAACAATCAACATAGGATCACCACGACCCAAGAAGCAGATGCGAAATGGGATAAAATACCGGAACCCCATTGTCGGTGGCCTCTATGGACATTTCTATTGTGTTGTGTTATATACCACAAATATTGAAAAGCCACTTTATTGTGAAAAAACTATAAATTGTGATACTTGTTAACAATTGTACAGTGACAAGGCGCTCCCTTGCTAGCTGGCTACACACTGTATTTTACAAGTGTCAAGGACCTAGATAAAGGTTGCACTACTCTGAAATAGGCTTAACAGCTTTTTTTATGCCATCAGTGCTCAATTTTTTGATTTCACAGTCTCCTTTGGGGCACTAGTTATTTCTGTTTGACTACCAAGCACCTAGAGGTTGGCAACCCTAGCCATTGGAGCAGAGCAGGAATCCCCCAGTACCTCCTTCGGAGACCAACCTCCCAGATATGACTCAAACCACCATAACATGGTGCCCCCCCCAGTCCCAGTACTCAGGAGCTGCTCAGTAGCAAACCTCATGAAATGCAACACAATTTGTTGGGCGGGGGGGGGGGAGCTCAAGATTGCTCTCATTGCATTTCAGGTTTTATTTAGGCGTTCTGGTTCATTATAAATAATTAAATCACACCATTTGGTTAATCATAAGGGCTGATTGTGATTATTTCCTTTGGGAACAGTCAGCTTTCTTGGATGTTGTCCAGTGGCACGAAGCAGACTTAGCAGCTTGGGGAGGAAGTGGCATATTGGGGTATAACTTGATCTAATTGACAGCTGCTCTGTGATAGGCTTACAGACAGTCCTTATAACTTTCTCTTTCTGCATATGTCTGTGCCCTGAGCACTCCTCTTTTAGTCTCCCACAGCGAGGTTGCTCTTCAACACTTGGTATTTGTCATCTGTAAAGTGCTTAGGAAGGAAAAATGTTGTACAATGTTTTAGTTGTTATTCACTTATGCACTGAGAACTTTTGGAATTTGGATCCACTTGTCCTTGTTTTCCATTTCCTGATCAGGGCACTGTATGAGTGCTCTCATTCAGTCACTACCCACTCCTTCTTTGCCTCTTCGACCAGCTGTGTTCAGCGTCAAGTTCTCTCAGGCACTCTCTCCCACTCTCTTCAGAAGGATGGGAAAATATGATGGACCTAAAGAGAATGGATAGAGGATTTAGGGGTCTGATCCATTCGCCATGATCTCCAGGAAGTCTGGATGTCGTCTTATGGTTGATGTTTTTCCTAAGTGGTGATATAGCTTTTGGCTTCATACACTGCTGCCTGTGGGCAAGTGGTGGTGGTGGTGATGGTGAGGTCTGGCTGCCCTTGGAAAGGTTTGGAATGTTCATCAGCTGCAGGCTCTGGGGCTTCAGATGCTTGTTTCACAGGGGACATTTGGTTACTTTGCACTTGAATTCTTGCAGGTAAGTTCTTAACTCTCTCTTGCAATTTAAAAATATGCTGTGAAAAAAGAAGAGCTGAACAATCAGAAAAGTAAAGCCTTGATTAACCAATTCTTCCTTGAAACATTGTTGGCCAGAGACAGACGATAGATTTTAAGAGAGGTAAAAATGGTTCGACAGAGACATTTCTTCTCATGGTGTCCCACAGCTGCCTTTGGCAAAATAGCCTTTGCAGATTTTTGAAACTCTACAAACACCCTCCCAACCTTTTAACTAGAGGCAAAAGTAGGATTAGTGTACACATCACAAATAAACAATTCCTCTTTGAAATCATTTTCAACTTTTAAAAATAACCTATTGTTAGTCTCTGGCAGTACACACACAGACACACCAAATGAACAGATAGTTTAATATCTTGTATCCACAGCGTGTCACTCTTTTCCTCCTTAGACTGTACAGTTCTGTCAACTGCAGTGTGAACAAGTTTCTGACTTGCAGTTAATATTTTTAATATACATCCTTAGGAGTATGTGTGTTTCTTCCCATTAGGGCAGAATGAATAGGACTGGCTATTTTAGATGTGGCAATTGGTAGATTATATCCTTTTGAAACACCATTAGAGGCCTTCACAATATATGGAGGAAATTTAGTGTCCTTTTGCTTGCTGTTCCCCATAAGAAATGGGAACTAGTACTGCCTGGATGGAGTATCTGGGACCAGCATTATTGGCATCGACTCATGGTGACTAGTTTGCATTAACCCTTCCACTGGTTTTGTTACTTTAGGAGAAACAGAAACATCAAGAGTTCATGATGGATAAGGACTTTGCTCCTTCTCCAAACAGGATCAGAAGATGCATTCCAACCTTGCGGTCTTCTTCCAACTCTAGCCGCATCCCAGGACTCTCATCTCGCTCACTTGGAGCTGGTAGACTGGCAGCTCTCAGCCCCATCTTGAAAAAAGAAACCTGTCTTGACTCTTTCACGCAGGATTCAACCAAACAGATGCCCTTGGCAAGGACAAGAGACATTCCCAGACCTAATTCCAGGCTTGGGCTCCCTAAAGAGACACGTAGACATGAACTTCCCACATCATGTCCTCTTCCTTCTACATCTCAGTCTCTTCGGTGGACAACAGCCAACGGCGTGGCACCACGGAACCTAAGTTCTCTCTCATTTACTCTTCGCCAGAACAATAATACCCCTCCACCTGGTCGGCAGCTCCTCTCATATTCTATGACAAGGAGAGAATTCCAGAAAGTGCCCCTAAAAAAAGAAGCACCAGGAAGAGGAGAACAAGGGTCTTTACCAAGCCCCCTGTCACCATTTGGATTACAAACCTTGCCCCAAAATGGAGCTGAGAATTGTGTAGATACACAAGACACTCCCTGCCATGAAGGTGAAAATCATACCTCAGATGCAGAAATGCCAGGTGCTAAGAGAAATTTGGCCCCTGCTAGTTCACCATCACCACATCCTCATCCACATTCCCTGATAATAGAAAAAGATCCCATGAATTCATCCCTGAAGACTGGTGAGGACCCTGCTTCTAATGACAGATGTGGCATTCCAAAAGCCATACCTGAAGACTTAGCTGAAACTAGAAAGCTGATACTTTCCTTTCCGCAGGAGTGTCTTGACCTGGGCCAACCTTTCAAGTCATATTCCATGATGTCTCCTGTAAAAAATACAGATAGGTTTGAAAGTAAGTCCAAAAATGAGTACCTGTCAAGGTGTGTGTGTGTGTGTGTGTGAGAGAGAGAGAGAGAGAGGGTGGGGGGGGTGATGGAGCTTCTCTTTTGAATAGTATGAAGCAACATGCCAGAAATAGCCTGAGATTGCATGGTTCATGAGGTAACACTTTGATTTCATGTTGTTTCACTTGGTGAATGGCACAAGGAGAGAAGCTCTGTCAAAATTTAAAGTTAGTTAAAACTCTGTTCATACTTGTTTATTTACCTGTAATCCAGCCTGTAAACAGGACCACATAGAGAAAGCCTGTTTATAGAATCAGACATTTGGTCCTTCTAGCTCAGTACTATCTACTGTCCAAAAGGCAAACCAGGGAATAATGGCTTCATCTTTTATGGTGCAGGCCAAAGGATGGGTTGTCACACAACAGACTTGTGCGATCTCTTTTTTTGACTACTGTGTCCTATAAATACCTATGTTTGTTTGTGGGGGGGAGGGACCACAATTGCTAGCCCTGCCCTTGACCTCTCTGAATTGATCGTCCCCTGTTCACATTGCCTCCGTATAAACACACTGTATATGCGGAAGCTCTCTCATTGTGAACTTTACTATATATTTTTGCAAACACCCTGCATGCATACCACTTGTATACATGGAGACTCTGTGCACAAAGTTTGAGGCCTCTGCCACCACAATTAATTGTACACAGTCTGAGACTGCTTCCTGGATCTTTACTCTAGCCTTGATTCTTCAAACGGTATTCATTTTGCATCTTGAAAGCACTTATGTTAAGCAAATATTGTGCAGCTTGTGTGTAACTCTTCATGTGGGAAGACTGCACGACTGTGAGTTCATTGCATGGGGTCAAGGTACTTACAATGCCATTCTCTTGTACATGACTGTCACATATGGCAGTCTATACATGGATTTCATGCTTCAGCTTTCAACTTACTTCTTGCACACAGTCTGTCTCTGCATATTTGTCAAGGCAAGTGATCCTGAAGGAGACACACCTCTAGTTCACTTCTCCAAGGCATGTGCACTTGCCTTGACAAATGTGGAAAGACACACAGATGTAGATGCCTACAGGCACACAGAGGAACACCATGTGCACACTATGCACATTGACACAAAGGCAGATTTCTCTTTGCCTGGGCTGCTATGCACACCATTTTTGGCAGACACTCTATGTCTTTTCCATATAGTGCTTTGCTGCTTCCTGCTGCTTCGAAAAACTCAGAGTTAAGATTTTAGATGGAATGGAAATCTATTGAAGTCATAACCAATGCACAAAGACCATATGGGCTTTCATAGATCAGCTCCTCAGGTTCATCAGTGCAAATAAGATTGCAAGCAGGCACCAAGGCCAAATTCTAGAACAGTTACCTGCAGGCACATGCTTGCCTTCTTTATTAGTAAATGCGGCCGATGAAAGGGTTAAAATTACTTCTGCATTAGCAAGCGGCTGTCTCTAGAGATGCTCAGCAGACAGTAGCATATGAAAGCTGCCTGGGAACAGAGAGGAAAGGAGGGCAGAGAGACAAGGGAGAAAGACTGTGTCTGTATGGTGGGGAGGGGACATTTTCTGGCTCCATTTTATCTATCCTATTTATCACAGCACCTCCCTCCAGGAGCCAGCATACATTTTCAGATGCACCAATCCAGCCAAGGTCTCCCAGATGCTTGAATGGTATAGCCCTGGATCCTAGGAAGAGAGAGAGAAAGAGACAGAGAGAGAAGCAGAGTGGGGGAGATTTTGCAGGGATGTTTAATATTCAGGTCATGTGACCATGGCAGCAGCAGCAGCATCTCTGCTTATCTGAAATATCCATTGAAGAAGAAAAAGAAGAGAGAGAGAGAGAGAGAAAGAGAGAGAGAGAGAGAGAGAGAGAATCAAAATCTCATAAGACATAAGACAACCTTTCGGGCAGAGCAGGGTAAGGAGGAACCCCACCCCAAAGAATCACATCCAGAGACAAAGAAAGATTCATGTTCAAAGGTAAGCGGTCCATGCGGATGCTTGCACTCTTTTACGGGGTGGCCCTGGGCTCAGAGATGCAAGAAGGAAGCTGAGATAAGGCGCGCACTCCCGGCTCAGCACCCCATTCATTCACAGGAGCATCTGGAATGGAAGCCACTGACTGCTTGAGCCTTGCAGGGAAAGCCCGCTGACGGGGAAAGAGGCGTTTCCTGCCCCTCTTTCCCATCTGGTGTCCAGGAGGCAGCCGGGCAGCTGTGGGGCTGCTGCTAAACACAACTGCCTTTTGTGAGAGGAGCAAAGGGATCCCAGCTGCTTGGCCCAGGGGTGTGAGCTGCTTTGCAACTGGCTGGGCTACCGCTGACCAGAGGCTGCTCTCTTTGGCTGACATGAAGGTGTCACATTGGAATCCGCGAGCACTGGAGAGAGGCACGGTGGGGCAGTGGTGGGGAATCCCCAGCAGCCAGGGGAACGATGCCACTGTCGGTGGGCCGCAGAGTGAGGGAGGCTTTATTGTGATGGTGTGCAGCACCTGGGTTGATGTAAATAAGTGGGGAAAGGAGAAGAAGGGGTGTGATTCGGTGGGGGATGGGTAGCAGGCACTGAAGGGCTATGAATTGAAAGGGGGCAGGGTAGAGTGGGAGGACGGACTGAATGGATGCAGTACAAAGGGGGTGTGCTGTTAGGGGGGGGACTGTTGGAACAGGGCATAGGATTGACATACGTTAGATGCCGATATTTTTTTTGCTGGATTGTTCTAGTTATTTGAAAGAAAGAAAAACTGCAAGCATTTTGTACCGCACAGGTTTTTTCATCAGTGATGGGAAGCCAAAACAAATGCATCCCACCTCTCAGATGAGGCACTCCAATTTAGCTTTGAATGTGAATGCACCCGAGGGGAGAAACGATTCCATCACAGTTGGGGAAGATGTTGAAATAGATCTTTTTGCTATGTAGGCTGTTCCAAATTGGGCTAGGGGTGGCCTGCAGTAGCCCCATAGGTCCAACTGTCCTTCCTTTCTTCTAGTTAGGATTCAAACCTGTCTGGAAGTCCTGTTCTAGTGTCAGATCACAGAAATGTGGATGTCGGCTGTGATTTTTTTTCCTGCAGGAAAGACACTGCAAATGCTCAGAAGTACTTCTTTATTGTGTCTCCATAAATTGCAAGATGGAGGCTTAGTGTTCAAGTCTGATTTGAGGGCTGGGGCCTGGGGAGTTTTGGCTCAAATTAAGGTAAAACTTGAATAAATGACAAGATATAGATGCAGTTTCTGAAATATATATTTCTGCTAATGCGATATTGCATTATAAGTGTGTCCTGGAGCAAAGGTCTTCCCTATCTCCCAACTTTAGAAGCAGCACCTGTACTTTATTATTCATTATTTTCTGACAGCACATTTTTTTAAAAAAAGGATAATTTAAAAATTCCTGGAAACTATTTTAATAACAACAGTATGGTTCCCAAGGTTTTATGTTCAATGCATTTTATTTTGAGACAATGTCTAAGTGTGAGCACTACTACGAGTTTAAAGTAGGATCTGATTGGACTCTGAATGGCAGGAAGCATCCAGTAAAATCAGAGATGTATTGAATGAGATCTGTCTACCTATCTAGTAAGGTATTATTATTTTGTGAACAAAGGGGGGTGTCTATGTGGTTAAATGTTTCAGCCTCACTCACTCATCCCTCCCCTCATGATGCTATTCAAACAAAGAACTGGAAGGCAAGGAGAAAAAAACCCTCTATGTCAATCTATAGAAGTGAAAACAAACAATTAAATAAAATTGAATACTGAATGTAACCTGGCTGTGGGGTAGTCTTTGATTGCAGGTTTAAGAAGGTGCAGCAAATCTGTATGTGTATGTATACTGGGTGTGTTGAAAATACATTATGGCAAAGCAGAGGGAAAATAAATCTCATAATCCACTAAATGCTATTGTAACAACTAATTTAGCATTTAGAGGACAACTCTAATAGGTATGCATCATGACTAATATTCATCCACAGGCTGCGGCTTGGTTCATAAAGGAAGGTGACCCTATTTCAGACAAAGACTATTTAGGTGCATAAGGAAAAAGATCCAAATGGTGACTTTCTCCCAGGCTGTGTCGCCAGTTTAAAAGGAACAGGTAGTAGGTGATGTGAAAGACATCTACCTGAGACTTTGGAGAGCCACTGCCAGTCAGAGTAAACAATACTGATTGACTGATGGTGTGATTCAGTAGAATACAGCTTCATGTGTTCAGGTGATGGCAAAAATACAATAGCAAATGAAATGCCTGATGATTCCTAAGGGGTAGCTGTGCAACTCTGTTGCAGCAGGAATGAACAGGAATCCTGTGGCATCTTAAAGGCTTACCCATTTTTATTCTAGCATATGCTGCTGTGGGCTGGAGTCCACTTTGTCAGGTATGCGAGGTGGGTCCTCACTTGGCACACACAGACATGCAGACACACATAAGGTTATGAAGGAAAAAATGTATACAGCAGGATCGAAGGGCCATATAACACAAGAAATACAGTGTGAGACTAACAGTGCATTCCTAAGGCAAGTTACTCCAGTCTAAGCCCATTCATTTCAATGGGCTTAGACTGGAGTAACTCTCCTTAGGAATGCACTGTTAATTATGTACTCAAATGTAATAAGAACAGGACAGAGACCATTCACAACAATAATAAGTGGTGATGACTCACTCCCTCGTTTTTCTAAACTCTTTAACACCTGCAATAGCTGAAGACTCCTCTTGTTCAGGACTTGGAAATGTAATCAAATTAGGGTTGCCAACCTCCAGGTACTAGCTGGAGATCTGCTATTACAACTGATCTCCAGCCAATAGAGATCAGTTCACCTGGAGAAAATGGCTGCTTTGGCAATTGGACTCCATGGCATTGAAGACCCTCCCCTCCCCAAACCCTCCTCCTCAGTCTCCGCCCCCAAAAAACCCCACCAGTAATGAAGAGGGACCTGGCAACCCTAAATCAAATTGACTTTTAACAGGTTACCTCAAAGATACCCATAGGGGTAGGTGGCTTCACTCTATCTAACAGTAGGGTCAGCACTCCCCTGTTTTACAACTGGAATTATGTCAAGGCATGAATACACTTCATAAAACCTTCAGTACAGTCATTTGTTATCAGATTGTTTAGTTGGCATCCTTGTCAGGCCCTGCTTGGGTTTTGCTTGGCGGAAAGTCACCTTAGCCACCTCCTCCAGCCCCTACTTTGCTTTGATAAAGGCTGCACCCAGAAGCAGGTCGAAAACATGGCTCCATAGTAATAGCAGCAAGAAGCAGGCAGGCATGGCATCTATAGCTCCTATTCCTATGCTGCTTGCCACCACCCCGATACCCACTCCTACCCCTTCCCTTGTCACATCTGTGCAAAAGCACAGCCATGGTGGCCATCTTGCCACACACATTTCTGCAGCCAAGAACTCCCCCGCTCCCTTCATTTTTACTACCAAGTCATACTGTAATGCTACAGAAGCTTGAAAGGTCAGTGGGGAAAAAGCTCTTTAACAGGCTGAAAAGGAAGAAGGCATGGCACATAGCAGTGAACTGCCACACACCCTTTTGCAAACGAAGATTAGCTCCGCTCCCCTCCCCAGGGTGGTTATAGGTGGAGCACCTAGATGAAACTCCACCTCCAGCCACCCTGTAGATCCCCTTTTAAACTTGAACATAACAAAAGCCATGCTGGATCAGATCAGGGCCCATCAAATCCAGCAGTCTGTTCACACAGTGGCCAACCAGGTGCCTCTAGGAAGGCCACAAACAAGATGACTGCAGCAACATCCTACCTGTGTTCCACAGCACCTAATATAATAGGCATGCTCTTCTAATCCTGGAGAGAATAGGTATGCATCATGACTAGTATTCATTTTGACTAGTAGTCATGGATAGCCCTATCCTCCATGAACTTGTCCACACCCCTCTTAATGCCTTCCAAGTTGGCAGCCATCACCACATCCTGGGGCAGAGAGTTCCACAATTTAACTATGCATTGTGTGAAGAAATATTTCCTTTTATCTGTTTTGAATCGGTCACCCTCCAGCTTCAGAAGATGACCCCACATTCTAGTATTATGAGAGAGAGAGAAAAGCTTCTCCCTGTCCACTCTCTCCATACCATACATAATTTTATATACTTCTATCATGTCTCCCCTTAACTGCCTTCTTTCTAAGCTAAACAGCCCTAATTGTTTTACCCACTCCTCATAGGGCAGTTGCTCTAGCCCACTGATTATTTTGGTTGCTTGTTTCTGCACTTTCTCAAGCTCTGCAATATCCTTTTTTTAAGGTGTGGTGACCAGAACTGTACACAGTATTCCAAGTGCGGTCTCACCATAGATTTGGAGAACTTGGAGAAAAACAGGTTTTATTTTTTCTCCAGATTAAAGGAGAAAGCCCTGGGAATGCCATGAATCATGAGGACATTCCCCTTTAATCTAGGGCTTCCTGCATTTCATGTTGAGAAAAATCCCCATGTAGAAACAGCCAAACTGTGTCGGAAAGAAACCTCCTCACTATTCTATTGCAATAACTGAAATCCAACTGGAATTATTGCCAACTACCTCTAGCTGAAGCAAAAGCAACAGAGCAGAGAAAACCTGTACCTTCTCCAGTTACTAGGGTTGCCAGTACTGCCTGTGCAAATGCCATGAGATTTTGAGTGTGGTACCTGGGAAAGGTAAGAGCCCCGTGGCACAGAGCGGTAAGCTGCAGTACTGCAGTCCAAGCTTTGCTCACGACTTGAATTTGATCCCGACGGAAGTTGGTTTCAGGAAGCCGGCTCAAGGTTGACTCAGCCTTCCATCCTTCCGAGGTCGGTGAAATGAGTACCCAGCTTGCTGGGGGTAAAGGGAAGATGACTGGGGAAGGCACTGGCAAACCACCCCGTAAACAAAGTCTGCCTAGTAAATGTTGGGATGTGACGTCACCCCATGGGTCAGGAATGACCTGGTGCTTGCACAGGGGACCTTTACCTTTTTTACCTGGGAAGGGTGGAGTTTGGGGAGGATATGATATCACTGATGGGTGATGCTCTAGGACTTTCCCCTAATCTCTATGGAAAAGATCAGTTACATGGAGAAAGTCCTAGAGAGGCTATTTTCCTGCCATTTTTTCTCTCTTCAGTTTTTCAAGGGCTAAGGGCTGATTAAGGGGGTTTACCTCTTATTGGTAGAAAAATAGGAAGCCTACCAGTTACTAGTTACTCTTCACCAGCGATACACTCATGACATTCATGGCCATGCTTGGAACAGCTGCTGTTCTGCCCCTCCCAAGGTACCCAAATCAGGGCCTAATTTGAGCAAGCTGAGTTTGTGCTACACTATGCACTTCACATATAGGTCCTTAATGCTCATGTGATGTATATAGGCTCTTGAATATCTGGCAGCACTAACACAGCTGCCAATGAAAGGCTTTTACTTGCAGTCTTGGGGCTGATTCTGAGGTCATTCAGACTAACTCTTTGATTTATGACTGGCTGCTCACTTAGTATTCTGGCTGAAGAAGGAAAATCAGCCCAGATAGAAAATAAGTGGCTAGCCACATTCCCATGGGTTGTATGTGTGCCAGTTCTTCTTATATAACCTGTTGGCTGTTCTGAGTTACTTCTTTTGCTGAATAGAATGTGTGAATCTTCTACTACAAAAGAAATCAGATGGGCTCACTGGTTTGATAAGCTAACATTCATTTCATTTTTGAAAGCTGACGGTCATGCCAAACCACGTTTACTTATTTATTTACTTTATTTATACCCTGCCTTTCTCCCCAAAGGAAACCCTGAAACCTTGGTCTTCTCACTTCTGTTTTATACTCACAAGAACCCCATGAAGAAACCATGACCTGATCTCATTGCAAAACTAAAGCTTAGTTTAGAGTACATGTAGCAGGATGAGGTGATAATAAGATGGCGAAATGCTGAGGTAATAGATGGACTCTGCTACATCAGGCTGCAAGTGGAGGAAGGATTACATTTTGCAAAGTTTCCCAATATTAACAGTTTTGTGTGCTTCAGTGAAGTGAGCTCAGCCTCACAAAAGCTTATGCTAGAACAGATTTTGTTAGACTTTATGGGTTCCAGTGTCCTGTTTAATTTTAACACAGCATGTGACAGGCTAGGCTAGAACTAGGCTGCATACTCTGGGCTGAAAAATCACGGTGATTTGGGAGTAGAGTCCAAGGAAAGCAGGATTTTGGTGATAGAGGGTGTATAATGTCAAAGCAGGCATTTTCTCCAGGGAAACCGCTCTCTCTCATTTGGAGATGAATTGCAATTATAGGAGATCTCCAAGATCCACCTTGAGAACCCTAGCTACAACCTTTCACCTTTATGTACTATTTTTTATTTCAAGACCATTTTTACATGGTGGGCATTAAAGATGTTTCCTCCCCCTCATCTGGAATCTGCAGCTGGTACAGCCCATTCTACCATCTCAGGATTCTACCAACTCATTCTGCTGCATGAGTAGAATAGGCTTATGAGTAGAATAGGCTGATTTGAATGTAAAGTCCCAGCGGTGAAAGAACTTGCCTATGTCCAGGATCAGCATGTGCCCAGCATAGGGTTGACAGGTGACCCCTGGCCTCCAGTGGAGGAGGAGGGGTAGGATTGACAGATCCAGGTTGGCAAATTCCTGGAAATTTTGGGGTGGAGCCTGGGGAGGACAGGGACCTCAGTGGGGTACAGTGCCACAGTGTCGTCCCCCCAAAAAGCATCCATTTTCTCCAGAGGGACTGATGTCTGTAGTCTGGAGATGACCTGTAATTCCAGGGGATCCCCAGGTCCCACCTGGAGGATGGTATCTCTAGCCCAGCATCTCATTTGAACGGGGCTGTTAAAACAAATTCAAACATCATAGCTGTTAAAACAAATTCAAACATCATAAAGTAGGCTAGAATTGTAGATTGCTATGCAAAATAAGGCTCGCTCTGGCCTAAAGGGTTATGTGGTTATCCAATATATGCCACAGGTTGAGAACAAAGAGCTGTCACTGTAAAAGCTCTTGGCGGTGGTGTATAGAAGGATGAAACCCTGGGTGGCCAAGAGTGGACCTATACATACTACCAGGCTAGTTTAAAATTGTGCTGTTAGAGCACCCAGCTAGGCTTTTAAAAAACCTCACCCATGCTGGTATGTAAGGAGTGATTCACAGTTAGGATATATTGAAATATATTTTATACCAATGACAATGCCAGGGCAATCCTAAGCAGAACCTAACTGGCCTACTGAGGAAAATACAGTTGAAAAAAAAAAAAAAAGGAAGAAGGAGTAAAAATTGCTAGAGAGTTGGCTGCTGGTGCTAGGAACAGTTTGTTAGATAGCTGGAGTTTCTTGGCTAGCAGCAGCAGAAATCTGTGGAAACACAACAGAAGGAACATCCTGTCAAAATCAAAATCACAAACTGCTCGTGAAATGTTTAAGACACAATTTCAGCTGAGGGGAGCACAGCTTTGCTTGCTGATTATTCCCTCTAGTAAAGAAAGACACGATTTGCCGCATTAGAGTCAAGCAATGCCTGTCTCTTGTAGATCCCTGTGTTAGCACTTCATGGGAATAACATTTGAATTGGGAAGAAAGAATTCATATTTGTCTTATCTTCCTGCCGCTGTCAGTGGTGAATTAAAGCCAAATAATGCCTGGCATACAGACTGCAGATAGGGTTGCCAGCTCTGGGTTGAGAAATACCTGGAGATTTTGGGGGTGGAGCCTGGGGAGGGTGGGGTTTGGGGAGGCGAGAGACCTCAGCAGGGTCTAATGCCATACAGTCCACCCTCCAAAGCTGCCATTTTCTCCAGGAACTGAACTTGGTAATCTGGAGATCAGTTGTAAAAGTGGGAGATCACCAGGCCTCACATGGATGTTGGAAACCCTAACTACAGAGAATACAGAGCTTGGTTCCCCTAGAGAAAATGGCTGCTTTGGAAGCAGACTCTTATGGCATTATACTCTTCTGAGGTCCCTCCCCTCCCCAAACCCTGCCCTTCTCAGGCTCTACCCTCACAACTCCAGGAAATTTCCTACCAGACGCTGGCAGCCCTAGTCTGATAGGTACCAAACACCCCATAAAATGCCACCCAAAGTCATCATGAATAACTAGAGTTTAATTCTATATCTCTAGACATATTTTGTCAGTGATAAAAGCTCTCCATTGGCTTCCAGTTTGTTTTCAGGGGCAATTCAAATCACTGCTTTGACCCACAATGCCCTTAGTGTCCACTGGCTAGGGTAGTTGAAGAACCCATATTACCATGCTGTGATGGCATTCCATCAAACCTTCATGCTGCTATTATTATAATATTGGAGAAGTCATTTGCAGGCCACACTTCTACCCTCATCCTGTAGGTGTGTGCTTAGAGGTTTGCAAAGTTCCAGTTTTGCTTTCCTGATAACATCACACTGTTAAAGACTTGTCCATTCAGAGCTGACTCTACCATGCAGCAACTCTTCCATGCCGCAGATTCTGTCTCCAACCATAGTCTTTTCAAGTAGTTCAATACACATTTTTTGATAACGCTGTGGGCCCTCTAACACTTGACATTGCTCAGGACAGGAGGTCCCCAGTGTGCCACTTGTGGGTGCCGTAATGCCCACTGACACCTTTCCTGGTGCCTGTCAAGCGTTTTTAGAAAGTGGGAGGGGACAGATGTGGCTTTTGGCCACTGTAGATCGGATTGACTGTAAAGATTTTCGAACATGTCGCTGCCATCACAGGCCAAGGATATTCGCTGCGTAACTGAAGGTAAGCTGTGTGTATGCAAGAAAATATTTCTAAACAATATGATCATTCTAAAAGACATCCTGCCTGAAATGTTGAAGATTATACTATGCATAATCTCACTCTCTGGCCGAGGGCTGCAGAGCCTTGGGAGAAAGGGGCTTTAAGGAAGAGAATTGTAATTTATCTTAATTTGTCCCTCCTTCCCTCCTTTTTCAACCTAAAATGAAGCATAAGTGGAACAATTTAGGATTTCATCTCGCAGAGCTGCGGTTCAGCTGTTTATGTGAACGGTTTATTTCTCTCCTACTCTTGCAGGTCCAGCAGATATTAAGCCTGAAACAGCCATGTCTGAGCTGGTGCCAGAGCCCCGGCCAAAACCTGTGGTGCCAATGAAACCCGTTGGCATTAACTCTAACCTGCTGGGCTACATAGGGATTGATACCATCATAGAACAAATGCGCAAGAAGACTATGAAAACTGGATTTGACTTCAACATCATGGTTGTAGGTAGGAAGGAGTCAGGGCCGAGGGACTCGTGGAGTAAGACTTAGCTATGATACTGGTGTCATTTTCAGAGTCACATGGGGGGGGGGGAATAAGGGCAGGATACCAGGACTGGGTACAGAGTTGAGACTGGACTAATGTCAAGATTTCTGTTCCAGTTATTTTTCCGGTGACTCAAATGCCTAGCGCTCAAAGAGGTGGTAAACTTGAGACTGGGTTTTATCACTTCAGTCTACAGATAAAGGCAGGGGACTGAATGCCCCTTCCACACAGAAAGTTAGATGACAGGGAGAACAGTTCTATCTTCACCATTGCCCTGCAAGGATAGTTTTTTGGATACAGGGAATGTTGTGTGTGTGTGTGTGTATGTGCAGGAATGTTCAGACATATAAACTCCCTCCTGCAGTCTGAAGGCTGTGGCAAATTCTGTACAATTCTCCTTGCAGGCCAAAGTGGATTGGGAAAATCAACACTTGTGAACACCCTGTTTAAATCTCAAGTGAGTCGCAAGTCTTCGGGCTGGAACCGTGAAGAGAAGATCCCCAAAACAGTCGAAATCAAGGCAATTGGTCACGGTAGGAATTAAGACAGTAGTTCTCAAATCATGTTGTTTGTTTCTACTTCTAGGCCTTCCGGTATTGTACAAATGCCTATGGACATAATATTAGCCTGTTGAACCATTCTATCCAGGGTTCATGAGCAGCAGTGAAGTCAGTACAGTGTGAATCTCACAGCAAAGAGGTAGCAGGAATTGCCTAAAGGAGCACTACAGTTTCTGGCGGACTACTTTGAGAAGCTGCTTCCTCTGTAGCTTCACTTGCTTGCCCTCAGCTGTCTTGCTGGGCATCTCTGGCAGGTCTCTCCAGGCCACAGAATGGGGAGAGGAAGGGGGCTGCACCACCTTATTCCTTATACTGTCCCCAGGATCACACCTCTTGCGCCATGAGAGCTCTGTCCTGCTCAACTCCTTGGCCTTTCCCAGGATCCTACTTTTACAGGTACAAATAGCCCCACCCCTTCCCTGGGCATACCCAGCCTCTCTCTGAGGGAGGGTAGTGATTTGCTCCCCCCCTCCTTCCTACTGGGCTGCTGGATGGTTCCTCCCCGCAGTTGCCCTCCTTCCCGATTGATTATGCCAGGGCTTGGGTGGGATAGGCTGCCAGCCCTCAGTCCCTACCCGTTTTTCTCTTGTTCTCCCCCTGGGCTATTATTGGGCTTATTTGCCCTCATGCAGGATTCTCTGGCCTGACCCTGGCTCCTGGCTTGCCTTTGTGCAGGCTGTTCCAGCCCTGCCCTGGCATCTGCTGAGCTTTGGAGGCTGCTGTCTTCTCTGGGCCACTCCAACGTCGGGCCCCAGCTGGTTCTTCCACCTGCATCTGGAGTTGTGGTGCCAGGTAAAGGCCCTGTACAGGTGCCTGGAGGCTTCCAAGCTCTCTGTCATTGAGGGTGGGGCCGCTGGTAGCTGCATCTCCCATGGCAGCAGTGAAGGATCTGGTCCTGGGTCCCCTGGTGTCGCTTGACATACTTGTCCTTGGGCTCTTTCTGTAACCACAGCAGTGACCAAACTGATGGAGTTAGCTGTGTCCTTTCTGTCCTTTCCCGAGTCATGGCCACCCATCTCTCGGTGAACTACTCCCTTCTGGCTCCTTCACTTGTTCAAAGGTCATACAACCCACCATGACTTTATAAATGTAGAAGCATGATGGGAAGGCTAGGGTATGCAGACCTAAGTGGGATCATAATAGATTCAACAGTGGGATTTCTTAGGGTCAAACTACATGGTAAAGAATCCACAAGTCAGAACATGGTTTCCTGACCTGACTCATGGTGATATGTTCAAGGAGGGCACTCACCTTTAAAAAGCTACCTGTTTCTCCGTTTGGTAGCAAATGGTTTGCAGGGGAGGGGCGTCAGCCTTTTCTCCCATGGAATTTTTGCCACAAGAAATGGTGCTGGGGAGGCCTGTTTTCCCCTTCCTCTGGCACCCTGTGTCCATCCTAGGGCACATGAAGCCAGACAAAGGGGCAAACAGCCCCTCCAGCACCATTTCTTGTGGCAAAAATGCTATGGAAGAAAAGCCTGAAGCCCCTCTCTCCCCTGTTCCCCATTTGCTGCCAAGTGGAGAAACACAGCTTTTAAAAAGCAAATCCCTGCTTGAACGTATAATTGTGAGTCTGGCCAGGAACCTGTGTCCTGACTAGTGGATATTGTGTTGTGTATTTTGATCCTTAGAAGGAGACAAAAGGATAGTTGCCAAATCAGGTGTAATGGGACTAGGCACTTAGAAGATAAACGCAAAGGTTACAGATATACCTTCAAATGTATCAGCTTGGATAGGTGCTGAGCAAACACCCTGATCATGCAAGCTCCCACATCTGCACAGCTGGAATTCCAGAAGGCAATTCTTGGTAAGATAAGAATCAAGTGTAAGCTAGAGAAGTGGGCGCTTGTTTCATTTTACTATGCAATTGTTCCATTTCCTTCTATTCCATTTTCCACTGTCCTGTCTATAATTTAAATGTTGTGTGGTTACTGTGTGCCACACCAAAGATAATTGGTCTGCTTGTTGTTGTTGTTTTGTTGTCTCTACAGAACTAATGATCTTTTCTTTTTAAAAAAAGTATATTGTTACTGTATGTAAACTATGATGAAACACTTTTTACACGTCATAAAGCTCTCAAGGAAGGAAAGCCACAGGGCACGCTGGGAAGTAATGCTTAGGTTACTAAGGATCAAAGTGGATTCATGTGCTCTTGTGTGTATGTAAAGTGCTGTCACAGCTGATTCATGGCAACCCCAGTATGTGTAAAGTGTCATCAAGTTTCTACAGAATTATGGTGACCCCAGCAAGGGGCTTTCAAGGCAAGTGATTAAGCAGAGGTGGTTTGACATTGCATTCCTCTGCACAGTCTTGCTTGGTCTCCCATACAAGCACCAACTCTTCTTAGCTTCTGAGATCTGATGAGTTCGGGCTATAGTAAACCACTCCACATCCCCAGGTGCTGCTAGTGCTGAAAATAAGTGGGCCAGTTTGGGGCCAGAGTGACTAATCTGGACCTGGGGATACAGAGCAGCACATAATGTATTTGCCAAAAATTAAAGGCCCATTTATACAGTAATGATGCTGTACCATGAATCAGTAGGCCTTGGTACAGATGAAAATTGTTTTATGCTCCTAAACATTTGCAAAGGATCCAGATATTGCAGTGCTCTCCTTCTACCATTCCACAAATTTACATGTGCCATATAAAGTGTTTTGCAACCAGCCTTCCGCAGATGGTATACACATGAAAAAAACAGAGAGGCATTTTTAAATATGGTTGGGTCCAGATGTTTTTTCAAATTGACTGACAGTCAAGCAGGAAGCTTGATTTACACTTGCATCTCAAAGTTCTTGTGCTTTATAATGTACAAGTGATTTCTGCCCTTGATAAAAATAAATATTTTCAGAAGAGCCACAGGGATGTATAGTTCCGGAAGGGCCATTTCGTTTTCTGCTCAATGATGTAAAGGGCTTTATTATGAGAGAGAGTTTTGATAACAGCAACATTTCTCCCCCAGTTATTGAAGAAGGTGGTGTCAAAATGAAGTTGACAGTTATTGATACCCCTGGATTTGGTGACCAGATCAACAATGAAAACTGGTGAGAGTTTTGTTTATTTCACTGATTTTCTGTTCCATCTTCCCGTTTTTTCTTTGTCTCCTGAATGATCACAATTGTCAGAAATGTGTGTGCATGTGCTTAGTATAATCAGGGATTAGATTTGTCTTAATCTAAGGTTTCACTCTTGATAGTGAAGGACATGACATGCCCTATAAGTCCAATTATTTAGCACTACAGGATTCATGTTAGTATGACATTCATTACCAGTTAACTTGAGAGCTGGTCGAGAATGTTCAGTACATAAGGGTTAATATGAGATATAAAAATAGACTTTTGACCACATATAGACATTAAGGGTTTCTGTAGTCCGGGAGTTCCCATAGGGGAAATCCACTAGTGGGTCTCAGCAACCTTGAGTGTGGATCACAGGAACAGTCAGCTGGGTCACTATGCCAAGGGGTGGTGGATAAGAGAACCACATATCTTCTACACACAAATGGACTTTGAAAGACACTCATGTCGCAAGGCTTGGGTATCTGGGAGCAGAAGTTTAAGCACTGTGACAAATTCCAATATCTATTTCTAATCTATGCAGAGATCAGATCCACTGGAGAAAATGGCTGATGAGGTCCTTCTCCTTCCCCAAACCCCAACCTCCCCAGGCTCCACCCCTAAATCTCCAGGAAATTCCCAACCCAGAGTTGACATTTCTATTTCTGAACACTATCTCCAATGTGGCACCAATCTTGGGCTTCAGGAAAGTGGGCAAGGCCCTTCCTTGTAGGGACTGTAGTTGGCAGGTACATCCTACCTTGAAACAGCTGCTGCTAGAGAAGCAGGAAAGCTGCCAGCCTCCCTAAGGTGCAAGCCTCATGCCAGGGATGAACATAAATGTGGCTCTTTGAGTTGATGGTGACTGTGAATGTTGGTTTCCGTGAGCTGTGGAGTGATTATTGGTTGCCTATAGGAAATCAGAAGGCGATTGAGACTGGGAAGGGCAGCCATGAAGGACTAGAAAAGATTCTGAAGTGTAAGGATGTGTCACTGGCCACCAAGATTAAATTAATTCATGTCACCATATTCCCTATTACTATGTATGGTTGTGAAAGTTGGACATTGAAGAAAGCTGATAGGAAGAAAGTAGATTCCATTGAAATGTGGTCTTGGAGGAGAGTGTTACAGATATGGTGGACTGCCAAAAAAACAAATCAGTGGGTTATCAATTAAATCAAGCCTGAACTGACCCTAGAAGCTAAAATGACTAAACTGAGGCTATCGTAATTTGCTCACATTAACAGAAGACAAGAGTCACTGGAAAAGACAGTCATGCTAGGAAAAGTTGAGGGCAGCAGGAAAAGAGGAAGACCCAACAAGAGATGGATTGACTCGATAAAGGAAGCCACGGCCCTCAATTTGCAAGATCTGAGCAAGGCCGTCAAAGCTAGGACATTTTGGAGGACATTGATTCATAGGGTCATCATGAGTCGGAACGGAAGCGACTTGACGGCACTTAACACACACACATAGGAAGGAACAAATTAAACAGTGGTCTTTTAACAATTCTTGAACCTGTTTCATCCCTACTCAAACTGGTGTAGGGGGGCTATAGTGGGAAACTATCTGGAATTGTTCCTCACAACTGCTACTCAGACCACTGGAGGAAAATTGTGGCATGTTAGGCACAGTGCTAGAGTGTTGGCATGGCACAATGGCATTACCACTGTTTTGTACTGAAAGTGACATGCCATGTTGCATCAGCACCGATACAACTGTCGCTGCCCTGCAGGATCTCCCAGTAGGAGACAAAGAAATGTTATCTGCTTCTTTTCCTTCTCTTTCTTTCTTCCCTGCCCTCTTAGCTGGGAGCCTATTGAGAAATACATCAATGAGCAATATGAGAAATTTCTGAAGGAGGAAGTGAATATTGCAAGGAAGAAACGAATCCCAGACACAAGAGTCCACTGTTGCATCTACTTTATCTCTCCCACAGGTCACTCGTATGTATCTCTCAGTAGCTCTAGGGCATGTCCACATGATGGGGGCAGCTCTGCTGTGCTAGTTAAGCATTCATGATACCCACCAGCTGCTTGGTACCCATGTGCAGTGCACACAGATCCCCCAGTAAGCAGCATGGCAGAGCAGGGGACCTAAGCAGCAGCACAGATGGCAAAATCTGCCAGGGGACAAAGAGCAAAAATGACCCACCGTGAGTATGGGAAGCAAGCTTAGTGATGAATAAGGGTGAAATTTGTGTTCTAGAGTTCCATAATATCTTGCTAGTACTTAGTGCCTGCCAATTCCTGCTCACTTGAATGACTGGAAGAAAGCTGCCATGGTGTCATATTGTTCAGGCCATTTCACACATGATTTTCTTTATATATGGGTGTACACTAGGGATGCCAGGCTACCCACTATAGGGAGAGACTTCTCGGCATCCCACTGGTAAGGTGCTGGCAAGAGAAAAGCGGGGGGATGGAACACATGCTGGCATCATGCCGACTCGCTGACAGTACTTCCGGTAAAAACTGGAAGTAATGTGGATGTTCTAGAATTTACAAAAACTCTATGGTAAAACCACAGAATGTTTGTAAATTCTACAGCATCTAATGACGTTACTTCTGACTGTTGTTGGAAGTGATGTCAGCATGTGATCCATCCCCCTCATTTCCTCTGGCCAGTGCCTCAGCAACAGGATGGCTTCAGTTCCTTCTGGGAGTTGCCGGCTTCATCCTGGCAACCCTAAACTGTACACTGTTTCAGGGAACAAAGAGTTCACTATGAGCTTGTGTACCTTGTCATCAGAGAAGATCTGTTTTGCCAGGTGTATACTTTGTGAAAATTTGCCACTGGATGTTGATTTCCAATAAGTGTACACATGGCAAAACAGACACTTGTATGACCTTCCTACATTGTAGTATGTAAACAAGTGTTCCCACACTATTTCTTATACATTGTGGTGGATGACTTTATGGTCTCTCTATTTCTTCTTTATTTATTTCCCTGTCCATTATGGGTATCCAGTTGATGACGTTGATTGCTTGAGAGGGCAATGGCCATGTAGAAGGAAGTTAACAAGAAAAAGCCTACAGCTCCAGATGGGAATGATTCCTGTTCATTTTTTCCCTTTTCCAGCCTAGAAACTAGAGAGGGTTAATTTTATGGAGTCTAGGGATTGGAAGATGTCCTTCTTTATTAAAGAAGTGATAGTATTCTTTCTCCTGGGCTATAGCTTGCGACCTTTGGATCTAGAGTTTATGAAGCACTTGAGCAAAGTAGTAAACATCATCCCAGTTATTGCCAAAGCAGACACCATGACTATGGAGGAGAAGATTGAGTTCAAGCAGAGGGTAAGTGTCTCCCTATTTGGGGGAAAACATCTTTCAGTGTTGGGACAGGAATATTTTCTCTGCATATATCTTTTCATTTTGAAATGTTTTCGTATCCAGGTCCGGAAAGAACTAGAAGTCCATGGAATTGAATTTTATCCCCAGAAAGAGTTTGATGAAGACCTTGAAGATAAAACAGAGAATGACAAAATTAGGGTAGGATGCTCATGATTGTGACTAACTGTTGAGTAGAATTCATTTCTGCAGAAAGTAGAAGCATCAGTATTAACTGCATGCTTTTCTCTTCATCTTGCTTGTGCTGGACATGTGTTGTATAAGCTACAGCCACTGAGGAGAAGTAAGCCATGAATTCTTAGCAGCTAAGCATTTATTTTTGGTAGTTGTTCAGCTGAAAATTAGACCTCATTTATGTTTTGGTAGCTTAATCAAGAGTTTATATGACTTTTTGTCCACACAGGTTTGCATTTTACAGGTTCTAGAGAGAAAATACATCTCTCTTGAAAGATTCACAGCTTTAACTGAATTCTGATTGCCCTGTAAATAGATTCCCAGATTCTTGTAGGTTATCCAGGCTGTGTAACCGTGGTCTTGGTATTTTTACACAGCCCGGATAACCTACAAGAACCAATGAACTTTGACCGTGAAAGCCTTCGACAATAGATTCCCAGATGTTTTTAGCATGGGCACTGTTGGCCAGTTGCATATATTATATCAACTTCAGTTGGAACTAGCCTACATTAGACTTGTAAAGTAAACAAGCTCTCTGTGTTAAGTATAACTGATGTCTGCAAATGAGTCTTAGCTCATCACTCAATCCTTATGTGAGAAACTTGTACATACTTGGAAAGCAACCTGCCAAATAAATAAATACTAGTATAACACAGAGAGTTCCTTCAAGTAGCTACCTAATGCACAGAAAATATAATAGAAATACGTCAATAATGGGTTAAAGGAATGTGAATGGCCTAAATAATTAGAACTTAAGAGAACATTGAGCAAGTTTTGGCCAGCAATTATAGTGTGTATGTCATGTTCTGCAAATAAATATAAGCTAGGAGAGAGTGGTGGTGATAAAGACAGAAACAAGCCTTCTATATGTCCATGCCTGTTACTCAGAAGAGCAAACTCAGCTTAAACTAAACTTATCTGATCTCAGCAGGAAAGTATGCCTTTTGCAGTGGTGGGCAGTGACAAAGAATATCAAGTGAATGGAAAAAGGGTCCTGGGCAGGAAGACACCCTGGGGAGTCATTGAAGGTAAACAAATAATGGCCTTTTATTTTTGAGTCTCATTTATAAATACCAATAAGTGGCAGACAGCACAGTGACAAAATGAATGGTGCTAGCAGCAAAGGTTAAAATTGTACCAGTAAGGTACCTGGAGAGAAGTTGTTCCCTGTTGCCTTTTTCTCCCTGGAACTGTTTGTTGTCTCTTATCTCTCCTTTAATTATTTCAATGAGGCAAGGGATGTGTTTACCAGAGTTACTAATGGTACAAAATTGGAATGAATTGCTTATAATTTGGGGGATGAGCAAAAAAACCTGTAAATTCTGTTAATTAAGACAGCAACAACATGGAAAACCATACAAAGAAATATAAATATAAGAGCCCCGTGGCGCAGAGTGGGAAAATGCAGTACTGCAGTCCAAGCTCTGCTCACGGCCTGAGTTCAGTCCCAACGGAAGTTGGTTTCAGGTAGCCGGCTCAAGGTTGACTCAGCCTCCCATCCTTCCGAGGTTGGTAAAATGAGTACCCAGCTTGCTGGGGGTAAAGGGAAGATGACTGGGGAAGGCACTGGCAAACCACCCCGTAAACAAAGTCTGCTTAGGAAACGTCAGGATGTGACATCACCCCATGGGTCAGGAATGACCCGGTGCTTGCACAGGGGACCTTTACCTTTACCATATAGGGAAGAATGAACTGCACATGTATGGCCTGTAGGCATATGGTACCTTGCTAGGTTGTACCACTTCTGAAAGTATTTGGGGATTTTAGTAATTAACAAATTCTAGGAAGTGAGGCTGTGGCAAAGCAGGAACATGATATTTGCTGTTGTATCTAAATACTCATTATTTCCAGACTTGTTAAATGATAGCTCTACTCTGCACTGGCAAAATCTCAACAGGAATGCTCTTTTGTTCTGGAGACCACAGTTCACAAATAGGAAAAGAGACAGAGGAGACTGCTGATGTTAAAAAATAATAATTTATAAGGCAAATAAAAAATGGAAATTGAGAATATGCTGACATTTTTTTAATGTTCTAGAAATAAAATTCAGGAGGGGGATCCTAAAAATGAGGAGTTTGGTGGTACCTCAAAATTTCTAGAAAGATTATTGAATCATTGAAAGGACTGGTTGGATAGGTAACTTGCTGGGGGAGGATTTTGGAGCAGGATATTCTGGCTTCAGAATAGTGGTCATGGAGACTGGCACCGAAAGGTACTCAGGCTGCAATCCTAAGAGCACTTACTAGGGAGTATATCCTGTTGAACTCAGTGGGACTCACTTCTGAGTATATATGCTTTGGATTTTGCTGTAAGTATCAGCAAAACAGAAGAGAGTTCTGAAGAAATATTTTAATCGACAGAGAATACCAGTCAGACAACACAGGATTTCTAGAGGAAATTATACTCACTTTCATGAGTGCTGACTGCTTCAAGGGCTTGGTTTGATGGATTCCTTCCACTTCTGATTCCACATTAAAGCATGATTAATGTATTTTGCTTTAATTACAGTGGAAAATCTCAATCACTGTGAATTTGCCCTACTCCGTGATTTTGTCATTAGGTAAGTCTATTTGTTATCAGGTAAAGAGTGTTGCCTATTGAGCTGAATAAAAAATGATGACCAGATCTAAAACTGGATGACCATCACAGTTGTGTTTGAGTTTAGCATTTTAACAGTGTCATCCTAAGCAGAGTTACTTCCTTCTAAGTCAACTGAAGTAAATATATTTAGAAGGATGTAACTCTGCTTAGGATGGCACTGTGACCTATTAAGTTGTGGGTTTTTAAGCACTTTGAAGTCATTTAAAGCGACTCCCATTTTTACTGGATAGCTAACACTTTACAGCCATAGTAATATTGGCTTCATTCTGGGTTGTTTTTTATTTAGTTCCATGCTATTTGACAGGCCATGGACCGTAACAACCACTACTAATAAAAGTAAAAATGTATTAATACAAATTAAATTCTGGTATTCTGTATTTGTTTTTCCATTTACCTCAGACATAAATTAAGCAGATATCAAACATATATTGGCATTTCATACATAAATTGTTATCCAAATGAACGAATTGGTTAGTTTTATTAGTGTACTAGTTAGTTTAATTTCAAAATACAACACCGTTATGGACAACGAATATCAAGAATAGAATATCACAAGTCAGAATATCAGAACTGAAAAAACTAGAAATCTTTAGAACAAGAACTCTTTTGTGCTCACTTTTACTACAAATGCATATAAAGTTACCTTTAGAAGGCACTCCCATTAGAGTGAAGTGAATTGTGACTTGGACTCTATGGCATTGAAGTCCCTCCCCTCCCCAAACCCCGCCCTCCTCAGGCTCCGCCACAAAAACCTGCCGGTGATGAAGTAGAACCTGGCAGCCCTAGCCCCCAAGGATCTGTAGTAGGACTAATTCTATTTAATATTAATAAATAATTTGGAATCAAGAGTGAGCAAAGTAGCTATTTGTGAATATCACCAATGTATTTGGGAAGATGATGTTAAGCATCTTTCCAAACTTGGAAAAAATAAGGAACAACTGCTAAATAAGATTAGTGTTGAGATGTGATGCAGAGGGTCAAACATCCTAAATTCACATAACATATATACACAGTTGGGATCAATTTCTTGGTGCAGTTGCAGTGAAAAAGGCAAGGTTCGTGCTAAGAAGTAGAAAAATAACTAAAAATAAAGCAACCAGTATAATTATGCTATTGCATCAGTTATGCTATTGCATGCTATGGTGCAGTTGCATAAATAGTGCATATAGGTTTGGTATTGCAAAAAAAAAAAGATATCATAGAGCTGTAGAAGTTGCTGAAAATAGTTGCTAAAGTGATCAAGAGGTCTAAACACTATCCTGATCAGGAAAGAATGAAACATTTAGCAATTTTTAATTTTGGGAGGTTATGGGAAAGACAACTAAAGAGAAGAGAAATAAAAAGGCTGATTAAATTATGAATGGTATAGAGAAAGTGCACTCCTAAACAAAGCAACACCCTTCTAAGTCCATTGAAGTCATTCTGGGTTGTCAATGGGCTTAGAAGGGTGTAATTCTATTTAAAGATTGCACTGCTAGTCCACCAGCAAAACTGATGACAATTTTCAGGACTTCACACAGTGCATACACTTCTGTAACCCACTGCCATAAGATACAGTGATGGTCACAGATAATGAAAGGTAAATTTAACAGATGGTTTGATTTATGGAGGTTAGGTTAAATGGAGCCTCAGAATACCAGAATACTCAAAAGGGGGGGACCTACAGCCTTCAGAGGGATAAATCTGAATATATAAAACAGCTGTGAAATGGTGAACTACTGATGTTGGAGGAACTCTGCTGGTAGTTGTCTTTTAATGTAAAGAACTACCTGAGTGCTCCATGACATGCATAGAGGACTTTCTTCTTTCTCTTTTCTCTCATATATTCTTTAGGACCCACCTTCAAGACCTAAAGGAGGTAACACACAACATCCACTATGAAACTTACAGGGCTAAACGACTGAATGACAATGGGGGGCTTCCCCCGGTGACCGTAGAAATAGAAGAAAACCATGAAAGCAATCTGTGAATAACCCTTTCTGGTCTGCTCTCACCTGCTGTCTCTGAATTATAACCACCATTACCACTCTTTCCCTTGATTTGAATTCAGGCCTCTTTGAAGCATGTGGAATATCCTTTGTGTGTGCATATGAGGAAAGACCCAGGGGCAAAGCCCCTAGCTTTCCTCAAATGTCCTCATCTGGTTCTTTTTTATTATTATATGAATTTTGTATTTTGCACAGCGAACACTAGTCTTCCGTTGTCACATATTCCAAGACTCTCAACTGTGCATAGTGATTGTTGAAAATATCGAAGGGAAGTGATTTGATCTCTGGGGTCACTTGGAATGTCTGCAAGGGAAAAAAATGAGACTGGTATAAAGATGTTGAACGCACTACGGGAACTACAGAGCCATACTTTGGATGTGAGTTTCATAGGGCTGGAAGAGAATGGGTTGCTATGCAGTTGTGGTGGGTGGCTTGTTCTATAGGCTTACTTCTCAGTGTGGAAGCAGGAAAATGGACTTATTTGGAAGTAAGTTCCAGTGAATCAGTGAGAGGGATTTGTTGCCAAGTAAATGCATTTAGAATCAAGGTGTCAGTAAGAGAAAGACAGACAGGCTTTGGGTTATCTTGTTTTCCCTGGAGGGAAGTAAATTTGTAGAGAAAAGTAGAATCAAGAATTGATTCAGTAGTAGATTTCTTGATGTGGGGAGGGGGAAAGCATTTTAAAGGAAGAAATCCCTTTCCAATTGTGATGCAAAGAATGTTTTTGTGATAGGTATAAAAGCCACTCTTAAGTTGCTGTTATACATCCAAGATGTCTCGATCCTCCATATTATTCTGCATTGTCAGAGCTGCTTTCAAGATGTTTTAACAGACCCATCGTTGCAACAATCCCCTATGGGTTGCTACATCCACCGGAAACAGCAAGAGCTCAACAGGTCTCACTTGTGCCTTTCTTCCTTCTGACCCCTTGACTATGGGAGGGGAACTCTCTGCTAAGCAGAGCTCCTCTTATGCTGGGAAATATTCCTCAGAATGTGTACACTCAGAGGTCAATCAACATAAAGAATCTTTGAAAGTATAGTGTAACTAGTTAGGGGATGCTCTTCTTTGATTCTGTGATGTGGCTTCCTTACTTGGATCTTGCTCATTGTGAATTTTGCTGAGGCTGGGTCTCGTAATCCACATGGCTGCCAATTGCCAACATCCCAAAATGGAATCTGGCAGCTCCATGCCAGTCCTCACAATTCCAGCATCTATTTTTTAAACAAAGAACAAGTGCCTGGCTCTCATGGCTATGGAGGAAAGATATCAAGGGGTGTGTATGGGGTCTCTGTTGAAGACTTAGGAAGGGGTAACGGCCTGGGTAGAACTTCCAGTGGTCAAGACTACAGCACTACACTGTATGGGGCCCCATATTAGTCCTCTTCTGTCGTCACTGTTTCACAGTTGTCTCCCAAAGTGCCATAAACATAGATCAGTGTTGTTCCCTCTTTCAGGAAAAAAGCAGCCTTTGCTCATTTTCAGATGTCAGTGCATATATACCTTCAATATTCACTTCTTCACAACAGCTATTTAATTAAAAATCTTTCTCTAGATGGGACCAAGGTAGCTAACACATAAGACAGAGCGAGAGGAAAAATTCTGACACCAACACTAATATAATCTAATACACAACAGTCACAGATGCCACAGATTATTAAAAGTTACGTAATCTTTTTCAGAATGTTCTAATCTAATCTGGCCATGGGATTGCCTCTTTAGGGAAGAAATTCCACAGAACCAGGGAATCACAGAGAAATCTCCATGGCATATTCTGTATCCTTTTACAAACCGGTGAGGTAAGGCTTCTTCAAACAATGGGAGAAGACTTACACAAGAAGTTGTTCTCCATAAAACTCTATATTCAACTACTGTATTTAATTTATTTAAAACAAGTTTATGGCCTGCTGTCTGCTAAAATGCTTTCAAGGCAGCTTACAAAGGTTGGGTTTTTTTAACGTAATGATAAAAATTAACAGTGGCACAAAATTAACAATAAAGGCACAGCATAAAGCAATACCATAAAAGCACGGCATAAAACTGATGTTTTTGTGCTACATTTTTTAATCTCACTGTTCAGAATGGTGGCATACATGGTTCTCCCTGTTCTACATTTCCTCTGAGGAAGGTTAGGCTGAAAGATTGTGACTGGCCTAAGAATACCCAGTGAACTGGGGCTCTGAAGACAGGTCTTCCCAGTCTAGCACACTAACCATTAACAATCTGAAACTAAAGTATTTTTTAAAATACATTTCCAAGAAAATAAAGTAGACCAACGATCAGCAATAAAACATACTGATTTCTTTAAAGCTCAAATGAAAACAACTACAAGAAACCACCTTCAATATCAAGCCACAAACGTCTGGGAAAAGAAAAATCCTCCCCCACCCCCACCCCAGTACTGGTGCTGGGTAAATGGTTGTCAATGACAAGGTGACATAACAGAAAAAGCCCTATCTCTGGCAACCTCTGATGGAGTAAGCACACAAAACAGGGCAGCTGAAGATGATCTTAACTGTTTAGCAGGTACATATGAAGCAGACAACTTTTAGATATCCTGGTTCCGGACCATTTTTATGTTTCTAGGTGCATATTCGCCCTGACCTGGATGGCCCAGGCTAGCCTGATCTCGTCAGATCTCAGAAGCTAAGCAGGGTCAGCCCTGGTTAGTATTTGGATGGGAGACCACCAAGGAAGTCCAGGGTTGCTGTGCAGAGGAAGGCACTGGCAAACCACCTCTGTTAGTCTCTTGCCATGAAAACCCCAAAAGGGGTCGCCATAAGTCGGCTGCGACTTGAAGGCACTTTACACACACACAGGTGCATATTGAGCCTGAAGTTTCTTGGCTTTAAAAGTAAACACTAGCACTTTGAATTATGCCCAGAAATAAATAGGCAACCAGTGGAGCTCTTTCAGCACTGATGTGTTCCTTGAAATCAACACCAGCTGACAATCTTGTCGCTGCATTTTGAGCCACCTGAAGTTTCTGAAAGGTCCTCAAAGGTACTGGAGCCCTCTTAATTTAGATGAGATCAGACCATGGATAACTATGGTCAGATCTTACTTCTCAAGGAAGGCTATAACTGCTGCACCAATTGAAGTTGGTTAAGGATGCTACATGCCTCAGAAGCAGCCTGAACATCAGTTTCTTGCCATGGAATTAATGGCATCCTCAAGCTGCAAACCTTTTCAGAGTGCATCCCCATCCCAGAATAGACTGTATCCTCACTCCCTGATTAGCCATATCATGAGTCATCAGCACCTCAGTCCTGTCTGGACTGTATTTGTTTCTTAGCCAGTCCATTACTGCCTCCAGATAACTGTTCAGAATATCCACTATCTCATCAGACTCTGCTGAAAAGGAGAAATGAAGTACCGTGTCGTTGGCATTCTGATGCTGACTCCAAATCCCAACGCAACCTCTTCTAGGAATTTCAAGCAAATGGGTTGGGGCACAGGATGGAACTCTGCAGGACTCCCTAGCCACAAACCATGTAGTTGAGCTGATGTCCCACAGCAATACCTTCTGGAAGCTGTGAGCCAGATAGGAATGGAAACCACCAAAGGGGAACCACCCATAACAGTTAGCCCATCCAGGATATCATGACTGGTGATACTCATTAAGAGGGCCTGTAGAATCAACAGGATTGCATTCCCCCTCGTCTCTCTCCTGATGAAAGTGACCATCAAGGTATGGCATTATGTGTCACACCCCTAGATGGCCGTCTCCATGTGGCGAGTTGTTTGTGTGGCATGAGTTATTAAGAGGACCAGCACTTTTCTCCATCTCACCGCAGAGCTTTTCTCAGGCCATATGCATTGTAGAGAAAAGGAGCTGATCCGTTTGGTGAACTGCAACACACAAACAGCTCACCACACAGAGAAAGCTGTAATATGGGGCAGTTTAAAGCAGGTCAATCTCCACTTCACGGCTGTAACATGCTCATTTCAGTCACGGTCCTAATGCAAAATGTATATTCAAAGCGGCGGAGGCCATTAGTACCCATCTATTTAAGCCATTGTCTTTTCAGCGCTGAAACAAGCAACAAGTGGTGAGATCATAACCAAAAGCCCACCTCACCTCATGGCATCACTCACTAACAATACAACAAGATATACAAGGCACTGACACTATTGCTTTTCCTTACACTGTAACTTTAATTAGCACTGCATGGTTACATTTTGTTCCAGTTCTATAGGACAGCAATGCATTTGAGGAATGGGTGAAGATGTTTCTCTTTGATGAAGGAAGTCTGGACTAGTCTAGGCTTCCCAAATGGGAGAAGTCTTGATGGGTTCCTTGCCTACTGTGGTCTTTGTCTGCATTACTTTAAAAACTTCAAAAATATTTTTGATTGCTACTTTACTTGCAATGTAATAAGATTTTATTTATAATTCTATTTTCATGCTAAACTGGGTAAGTCCATTTCAAGAGAATTTCCTGTTTATGTTATACTCAGTCTGTTTGCAGCCAATGAAGTCCATTGTGGGGGAAGGCAGCAATCTGCAAACACCCATAGCCAGGGTAGACTTTTGCCTGTCAGTAGCCAACATTGGGAATTCCTGGTATTCACAGCCTTCTGCAGCTGCCAGGGGAATGCACTATTCTGATGCTCAATCTCCATTCCAATCTCCCCCAACATTACCACCTGACAAAACGACACTCCATTGGACTACTGGTATTACAACAATTATACAATGCCAACAGTGTGATGTTAGAATGGTAATGCCCCTGAGCAATATTTTTGGTTTTCCTCTTTTTTCTGTCTTTGATACTACACATGGATGTGAATGATAACACAGGGACAAAAGGCCATTAACAGAGACAAAGGGTGGCAATTGAGAAAGTATCAGTAGAATCCTCTTGTAGTCTCTCTAAGTTCCACATTGTCATTGTGCATATCAAGATGTACTGAAGTGTTTTGGAAATCTAGACCCTTCTTGGAATAAGGTTCATGGGCACACCAGTAGATTATTGTAAGGTAATTTAGAGCAAGATATGCAAGCATGAAGGAATGAATGAAGCCTAGATCCTCCTGATAGCTCCAGCCCATGAAAGTATCCTATTGAAGTCCTCTTTGTTATCTGTCTAGCCCTGAGGGAAAAAAATGACAGACATATACCAGTGATGTAAATGTTAGTAGACTTAACTTTCTATTGTGTTCTGTTGTCTGATTAAACAAAGTGTCATTTGAACAAATGGTCGGTTACTTTATTTGGTCAGTTGTTCCACCACTATTTTATTAGTCCTTCATTTGATCAGCTAGCTTAAGCACCTATTTTTGCAATCATTGTGTCACACAGTATTGCTCTGCAGTCAGTATCTTTTCCAGTCTGTAGAATCACAGAAAAGGCCCTAATGATGCTCAGACACTCAACACTTACTATGCCAACAAACAATGCTTAGGATGGCAAACGAAGTGGAACTTCACAAATCATATTACAACAGGAGTTGATGTAGCACTGCATGAGATTGTACTAGTGGTATCATTAGTGTATCTCTGTGTCTTGTGTGTCGTCTCCAAGCCAAAGCAGATTTCTTCTCTACATCTGAGTCTTCATGGGTCAGTGGTCCTTTCAAGAACATCATGGGGGTTAAAAGTGAGGGCTGCAGTGAGAGGGAGAATAGGTGACTGTTGCCCTCCCGCTCTTCTGTGACAAGAAAAGGGAGGTTAGGATCCCAGTCACATTTCACAACTAAGCAATATGCAATAGTTTTATTTTAACATGAATACTCATTCCTTGAGAATACAATTTCCAGTGTTACTTGATTAGAATCCAGAATATATTTGGAATATGCTCAAGTGTAGAAGTGAGGCAGACAAGACTCCTAGCTCTTTCAAGTGCTTACGTGGACATTTATAGTTTCTGCAGTAGAAGACCAACAAGGCTGACCGAAAATCTTGTTGGTCTCTAAGGTGCGACTGAACTTGAATCTAGCTTTTATTAACAAGCTGTTCCTCAAGAAGGAAAGGTACAGACCTTTACCAATCCTGTCCTTAAGAACTTGTCTGGCTGCAGTGACCCTGCTGGCAAATGCCTACAAGCTCTCGACGACCAGTTCCCCTAATGGGTCACCAAACTCTGAAACTCCTTGTCAATGCACACACTCCCCCCCCCCCCAATTTTAACTTGGAAGGACTATTACATCGGGCTTGGAGCCTGATGGAGCATGCATATTACTTACTTCATGCAGTCACTCCATGGGCTGCCCATCAGTTACCAGGCCTAATTCAAGGTATTGGTTTTCACATATAAAGCCCTCCATGGCCTCATTCCCTCATAGCTGTGGGGCTGCCTCACCCTCTATGCTCCACTGCAACAGCTTTGGTCATCTGAGCAGGGCCTTCTGGGGTGCCACCCTGCAAATGGGCTAAATCAACAACTGCCCAAAGATGTGCATCCTGTTGTGCCCCCCCCCCCCACATTATGGAATAGCCTGCCTGGTGAGGTCAAGACTCCCAACCTCCTGGCTTTCTGCAAGCTGAACAAAATTGTATTATTCAAGAGGCCTTTTTGCACAGAAAATAGGGTTGCACTGAAGAAGCTTGGGGTAAAAGGTTGGAGTTTACATTCTACACCACTGTATATTGTTATACTATCTGTTGCTGTAAGTAGGTTCCTACTATGTAATTTTTGCTTTCATTTAACATGTCATGTTAATATTTATGCTGTGCTTCACCTCTGGTTGATTTCCAGATTTCTACAAGTCAAATCCTATTGCTCTGTGTATTGGATATCCCATTCTGTTGACTGTATTGACCTATCTCGTGCAATCTGCCTTGGGTCCTAATGAGAAAGGCAGACCATAAATAAGAACATAAAAAAGGCCATGCTGGATCAGACCAAGGTCCATCAAGTCCAGCAGTCTGTTCACACAGGGACCAACCAGGTGCCTCTAGGAAGCCCATAAACAAGACTGCAGCGTCATTATCCTGCCTGTGTTCCTAAACACCTAATATAATAGGCATGCTCCTCTAATCCTGGAGAGAAAACGTATGCATCATGACTAGTATCCATTTTTACTAGTAGCCATGACTATCCCTCTCCTCCATGAACATGTCCACTCCCCTCTTAAAGCCTTCCAAGTTGGCAGCCATCACCACATCCTGGGGCAGGGAGTTCCACAATTTAACTATGCGTTGTGTGAAGAAATACTTCCTTTTATCTGTTTGGAATCTCTCACCCTCCAGCTTCAGCAGATGACCCCAAACTCTAGTATTATGAGAGAGGGAGAAAAGCTTCTCCCTGACCACTCTCTCCATACCATGCATACTTTTATAGACCGCTATCATGCCTCCCCTTAACTGCTTTCTTTCCAAGCTAAACAGCCCTAAGCGTTTTAACTGCTCCTCATAGGGCAGTTGCTCTAGTCCCCTGATCGTTTTGGTTGTTTTCTGCACCTTCTCAAGCTCTGCAATACCCTTTTTTAGGTGTGGTGACCAGAACTGTACACAGTATTCCAAGTGTGGTCTCACCATAGATTTTACAAGGGCAGTATGATATCAGCATTTTTATTCTCTATTCCTCGTCTAATTATGGCCAGCATGGAATTTGCCTTTTTCATAGCAGCCGCACACTGGGTTGACATCTTCATCGAGCTATCCACTACCACCCCAAGATCCCATTCTTGGTCTATTGCTGCCAGCACAGATCCCACCAGACTATATGTAAAGTAGGATTTTTTGCCCCAATATGCATCACTTTACACTTGCTGACATTGAATCTCATTTGCCATTTTAATGCCCACTCCTCCAGTTTGAAGAGATCCTTTTGGAGCTCTTCGCAGTCAGATGTTGTTTTAACCACCCTAAATTATTTGGTGTCATCTGCAAACTTGGCCACCTCACTGTTCACCCCCAACTCCAGGTCACTATGAACAGGTTGAAAAGCACTGGTCCCAACACTGATCCCTGAGGGACCCCACTGCTCAAACCCCTCCATTGTGAGAACAGACCATTGAGTCCTACTCTCTGCTTCCTCTTTTTCAGCCAGCTCTCAATCCATAAGAGGACATGTCCTCTTATCCCATGACTATGAAGTTTGCTTAGCAGTCTTTGATGGGGGACTTTGTCAAAAGCCTTTTAGAAATCCAAATAAACAATGTCCACAGGCTCATTCCTGTCCACATGCTTACTGACACTTTCAAAAAACTCTAAAAGGTTAATGAGACAGGACCTACCTTTACAGAAGCCATGTTGGGTTTTGCTCAGCAGACCTTGCCCTTCTATATGCTTGACAATTCTATCTTTAATAATGCTTTCCACCAATTTACCCGGAACAGACGTTAAGCTAACTGGCCTGTGATTTCCTGGGACTCCCCTGGAACCTTTTTTATAAATGGGTGTTACGTTGGCCATTCTCCAGTCCTCTGGTACAGAGGTTGATCTAAGGGACATGTTACTTATCACTATTAGAAGTTCAGCAATTTCCCATTTGAGTTCTTGAAGAACTCTTAAGAAGAATACCATCTGGTCCTTGTGATGTCTTTGCAGTTTGTCTAGACATTCTAGGACATCCTGCCTTGTTACCACTATTTCCCCAGTTCCTCATTCTCCCTTCCCCAAAACCTCTGTTCAGGAATCTACCCTATATCTGCAGCAGTGAAGACAGATGAGAATAATCCATTTAGTTTCTCAGCAATCGCTTTATCTTTCCTTAGTGTTCCTTTACCCCCATTAGTAGAAAAGGGCAAGAGTACAGTAGCACCTAACAAAAGACTAACAAAAATATTTTCTGGTAGGGTATGAGCTTTTGTGAGCCACAGCTCACTTCTTCAGATACCTTCTTCAGAAAGCTCATACCCTACCAGAAAATATTTTGTTAGTCTTTAAGGTGCTACTGGACTCTTGCCCTTTTCTACTACTGCAGACAGACTAACACGGCGACCCACTGTGAATTTACTCCCATTGTCATCCAATGGTCCAACCACTTCCCTAGATGGTTACCTACTTCTAATGTACTTAAAGAAGCATTTTAACCCTTGATTCAACCCCAAAGGGAAATCTCCTTTGGGTTTGTGCCTTTAGCAGCTGCAGAGCAAGTCTTCTCCTCCCCTGCTTCACTCCTGCCCACCTTCTGCCTTAGTTCAGGATCGCCTCCCCTCTGGTTGGGTCCATGACCCACTGTTCGAGGGCACAGTCAATAATATAAATAAAACATAATAATTATCTCCCTGCCCAGAGTGAACATAGGATTCCCAGGTCTCTTTCTTTCAAGGCAGCAATCAGATTTCCAATTTCGGTGAGGTTGCTGTGTCATGGGCCCTCTGCTGCTAAGATGGGCTCTTACAGTAAGAAGAAGTTGGTTTTTATATGCCGACTTTCTCTACCACTTAAGGGAGACTCAAGACGGCTTACAATCACCTTCCCTGCCACAACCGACACCCTGTGAGGTAGGTGGGGCTGAGAGAGTGTGACTGGCCCAAGGTCACCCAGCTGGCTTCGTGTGGAGGAGTGGGGAAACAAATCCAGTTCACCAGATTAGCGTCTGCCGCTCATGTGGAGGAGTGGGGGATCAAACCCGGTTCTCCAGATCAAACTCCACAGCTCCAAACCACCGTTCTTAACCACTACCCCACTGTGGCTCACTAGCAGCAAGAGCAAAAACCACCGCCTTCCCACTGGCAAAACCGGAAGTGCAGCCTAGCGGCGAGACCAACTTCGCCCACTGTTCCCTCACGTGACAAGGCAGGCCCCGCCTCCTTCGCGCCTCCTGACCAACGTTCCACTCGCCCCGCCCCGCCAAGGGGCGGTCTCGTGCGCCGCGAGGGGGCGGCGCCGCGGGAAGTAGGAAAGGATGCAAGAGGAGGCCCGCCCCGGTTGGTGTCGCCGGCTGCGAAAATGGCGCTGAACAGGAACCACTCGGAGGGTGGCGGCGTTATGCTGCCCCACGGGGAATGGTAACTGTGGGCTGGCCTGGGCGGAATTTGGGGCAGGGCTGCAGCCCGGGGGGGGGGGTGCGCGTCGTCTCTCCTGCGGGGCTGTAAAGCGCGGGTTGGCCTGTCTCTGCGCAGGGGAGGGCAGCCCGTCTAGCGAGCCTCGGGCTGCCCCTAACAAAGTCGCCTGCTGAAAACAACGCCCCTTCCGCCCCAAGAGCGGGATTGTGACGCGCCCGGACGGCCCCACCCCAGCGAATGCCACGCCGCCCGCCCCTTCTGCCCCCGGCCTTGCCTCCCAGGAGTTGCAGGCGCTTGTCCTCCTCCCCGTTCTTCAGTAATGCGATTATTATTCGTGGACTATTCCCAGTGGGTCGCCGTGTTAGTCTGTCTGCAGTAGTAGAAAAGGGCAAGAGTCCAGGAGCACCTTAAAGACTCACACAAATATTTTCTGGTAGGGTGTGAGCTTTCGTGAGCCACAGCTCACTTCTTCAGATACCATCTGAAGAAGTGAGCTGTGGCTCACGAAAGCTCACACCCTACCAGAAAATATTTGTGTGAGTCTTTAAGGTGCTCCTGGACTTTTGCCCTTTTCTATTCGTGGACTGTCCTTAGTCCCCAGCTCAGTCACGGTGACGCACGCACGCTCCCCTTTTCACGCAGCGTGACCCTAATCCACGTCTGCTTTCTGTATGCGTCACATCAGTTGCACGTGGACTCCTCGCAGGCCGTTGATCAAAGTGCCTCGCTCGTTGACGCTGCTCCCTAGTAAAGTCACTGTCTGGAGAGGAGGGTGGGGGATGGAGAGCAGGACAGATAAATTCCTTATCGTTTCTCTGGTAGGCTAGAAGGGTTAAAAAAGGCCGGAAGAATACCAATTTGACTCTTAATATGGGAAATGGGGGGGGGGGGTTAGAGGAAAAATGATACCAACTTAATTTTTTACTTGGGGGTATATAAAGTTTTTAAAGATCTAATCAATTTTATATGACAGAGATGAGTGACTGGAGAAAATTATGTTAATGTGTTTTGTTATGTCTCTGTTTTTATTTTTTAAATGATTTTTTCCTATTTTCTCTCTATTATTAATATTATATTATTATTGCTTATCAAAATATATTAAATAAGGGGAAGGTATAACATTAAAATAATGACTTATAAGGATTATAAAATATTAATACAAAGGAGACACCAGATATTTGTAGGGAGGGAGGAAGTCGGTGGGGAAGTCAATTATAATTAATTATATTTAATACTGAAGACATACACCTAATAATACTTTAATTTTTATCAAGTCAAGGATTGGTATATAGGATGTATTGTCAAATGAGATATATAGCAATTATTGAAAAATAATAAAATATATTTTAAAAAAAACATTTCTCTGGCAGGCCGACCACGTCAGCGTGCCTCTGACAGGACAGTCCACATTGCCTTTCTTTTGTAGTGAATCCTGGACAGGAGGATTGGGAGCTACTCCGGCAGCCAAATGTAAACTTGGCCCGATTAGGGAGGTTTCCCATTTTGGGAGGCGTGGTGAGCTCTCTCAACTGAAGGCTTTTGTCATTGTTATTGTAATGAACCCAGAAGTTAATTAAAAGTAGGAGAATCTGGCCTGATTTGCACTGTTTATATGAAGTGGCACCCCATGTGTGGTTTCAGCATTTTTTGAAAAATAGTATTGGTGAAAATTGGTATAACTATGTAGGAAAGATATTGCCATAAATAAAACATTTTTTGCATGGCCACATACGTACTGATTTTCATGTGTGAACTGGGTCTCACAGGTTTTCCTGAAGGCGTGAGCTGCAGGTTTTTATGTGTCTCTGGCAGGATTGCAGGATAAAGGGTGATTGGGCAGGATTTGCAGGATGAAGGGTGGTTTGGGACTGGATTGGCCATCAGAGGGTATCGGCTGCTAAGGGTAGACAACTGTGAAGTCTAGCATTTTCTGATCTCTGGCAACCTCTGCATTTAGAAATAAGAGAAAATCAAGTCTGTGTCTGACTGCAGGTTCATTTCAGTGTGTTAATGTTCTGAATAGCTGTGTGGGTTTCTGAGAGCCAGTGAAGACATACTTCAGTTATTTTAAGATACACCAAGCACTTGAGGCCTATAACCCTAATAGATTTAGTAACTTTGCTTTAATTCTTAGCAAGTTTAAGTTTCAGCTGTATTGATTGACTGATGCTGCATAATTGATTGCATTTGATTTAGCCCCCTTGTTAGCTGTAGGGAATTCTGTTGATCCAGATAACTGCCCCTTGCTGATACTGATCTGGAAGGAATGTGAAGAGTTAAATTGATATCACATGATTTCTGTTTGGTCAGCGACAGATATGAACCAGAATGCCTTATGCCTCTTTTGTAGCACATTCTTGAACATCATCAGCAAAACTTTCTCAAGCAAAAAAAAAAAAGTTATTTAAGAATATTTTTGTGAGAATATTCAGAACTCCTTGCAGAAACAATGTGTTAAATCGCTGATCGCTTGACTATTAAGGTAGCTGTAGTATACTTTTGAAAATGAGGAATTGTATATGAAGCAAAGATTATTCATGCGATGGTGTATGCATCCTTAATATGCACTGACATTCTTTGACCCATTTGGAGGGATACATAGTGAAAGCTGATTGCGAAGGGTAAGAGGTGTCAGGTAGGAGATTAATGGTGTGATCCTAAGAACACTCTTGGGAGTGAATCCCATTGAATAGATATGGGTAGGATTCTCATTAGACCTTTCTAAGACCAACACTCATTCTTCCTTTTTGAGGTTGGCTTGATAGCTGTATCCCTTACAGCCCCAATAACATGCATGTTTATTAAGGAGCAAGTTTTGGTTTGAACAAAAGCTTACTGCTCAGTAAGTGTTAACAAAAGTTAAAACTTTTGTGCTTCTTGGTCTGTGGCTATAATGCTACAGCATTATAGCTGTAGCATTATAGCCACAGACCAAGAAGCACAAAAGTTTTAACATATGTACAATGAAGAACCCCTCTAAATTACATTTGTCACAAAAAGAAAGTGTTCGCCTAGATGCTTTGGCCACAAATGTCAACTTGTTAGTGAGCTGTCTGGGTGGATTTTGTGTATGTGTTATGGGAAGAGAGCTGCTTCCAAAGCCATGAGTAGTTTTCCTCTAACACAAAAAAGGTCAAGTGAAGACATGGTTCTTGATACTATTTTAGTCCATATCCTAGCATTATTTTATAAGAAATGTTATGGGAACACTCTTGTTAGATTTAGAGATTGGTGCTTAGGGGGACTGCTTTTCCAGCTTACTGTCTGAAGGCTAATACATTTATTGGAGTGCATTATCTGTTCTTGGCATTTCTTTTCCTGACACATATGGTAAAGATGACTTTTCACTCATCTGTGCTGGTACGGTCTGCACTGGAAAATGCTAATTGCTGTCTGTGTTTTGTTATCTTCCCTAAAGTATTATCAAGCAATGTAAAGATGTGGAACTGACCTTCTCTGATGTGACCAGCAAATCAGATATGTTCAAAGGCACCAAGAAAGGCATGGTGTTACTTACCCCCTACAGGGTAAGTCTTGGGCCAGTTGCATCTTCAATGATACACTCCATTATTTTTGTCCAGGCACTGTTAAGTGATCATCCTCTAAAAGATCCAGCTTTGGTTTGATATGTTTAAGTAGCCAAGGATGCTTTTACTTAGTTATGTGGAATATTCAAGCTGTATTCCTTTTTTAGGGAATGAAGGGTTTGGTGCTAGTAATCTGTGCCACTTAAACCTTGAGTGTTCTTAATAGTCTTCAAAAAATTTAGGCTCTACACCCACCTTTAACCTGCAACCTGAGACTTTTCTTCCACGTGCAAAGGAGGGTAATGCTGTTGAATTGTATAGAAAGGGGAATTTTAGCAGTTTTTCCCAGTCTGCACCTGCAGAAATTTCCTGGATGACTGCTTGTAAATCTTCTACAGGCTGGACCTTAAATACCTAGGATAGGAGCATTTTTCTCTTAATAAGGTCCACATCCATGATGAGATCTTTGACTGGGGTGCTGCTTTGTATTTTTTCTTGTAGGTGATCTTTTTGTCCAAGGTCAAGGATCCAATGATGTCCTTTCAGATGCCATTCACCTTGATTAAAGGATGCTCTGTTGAACAGCCAGTATTTTCTGCTAATTATATCAAAGGAATAGTACAAGCAGAACCAGGAGGTTTGTTACCACTCATGCAGAGAGATGCATTTGTTAATTTGTTGAGTTTGTAACAGACATGTAGAATCATAGAGTTGGAAGGGGCCATACAGGCCACCTAGTCCAACTCCCTGCTTAATGCAGGATCAACCTAGAGCATCCCTGACAAGTCCAGCTTCTGCTTAAAGACTGCCAGTGAGGAGGAGCTCACCACCTCCCTAGGTAGCTGATTCCACTGCGAACAACTCTTACTGTAAACATTTTTCCCCCTATTATCCAGCGGGTACCTTTCCGCCTGCAATTTAAACTCATTATTGCGAGTCCTATCCTCTGCTGCCAGCAGGAACCACTCCCTGCCCTCCTCTAAGTGATAGCCCTTCAAATACTTAAAGAGAGCAGTCATGTCCCCCTCAACCTCCTCTTATCCAGACTAAATATCCCCAATGTATAAATCCCATTGAAGGAGTCAGCTTTTTATTTTTATTGCTTTTGAGCAATAGATTCCACAGAGAATATATAGCAGAATCCCTTTGAATTTGAGAGAGAATTCCCCTGTAAAGCTGTCTTGCTCTAGGCTTTTGCTGATTGTTTAGCTACAGGTGTTTAGTAAACAAATCCCCCTTGTTGACCTGATTGTCTGCCAGTCTTCAACTTGTGGAAATACCCTCTTGGCTTGCAAATCCTTTCTGCTAGTGGGACTGCTATAAAATAGCATCATGAGAATTGTCCACCCGAATTTTGTTTCAAAACTGCTGTTAGTTTCGGTTCAGAAGAAGGAGCAGGTGGGATTTTTTATATACTTGGATGTCAGCTAAGAACTATACAACAAAGTCACAGAGGCTTCATGCTGAAATAAGATTAAAGATTTTGCTCATGCTGTAGTTAGTTTCAGACTCCAGTTAATTTTTTTTCAAAGTGGGAAACACCTGGCTTTAGACTTAGCTTCCCATCTAAGTCTTTCCAGATAAAGTACAAGTTTTCACTCACTCAGCATTTTTAGTTCATGTTTCAAAGAAGAAGCATTTCTGTGAGCAGCCTTCACTGTCAAGCAACATGCAGATTTAATTCTAGTTTTTATCTTGAGACCCTTCCATGATTAAAATTTATATGATTATTTCCCTTAGGTGGCTGGGAAGGGCAGGCTTCATTTAAGATGAGCTTCTGCAGTGGAGGTGCCATTGAATTTGGGCAAATGATGTTCAGACAGGCCAGTGATGGTAAGACTTTTTCCCCTGTCCTAATTATTTGGTAGCTGCTGCCTGGTTTAAGTGGTGGACATTGACAGCTGTGCTGTAAATAGTCCTACAATAGGAACAACATCTGCACTGCTTCGTGCTTATGGTTTTTGCCCTCCTTGACCTATTTTTTCCCACCCTCAAGTTCCAATCTTGCTGCAAATGCCATACTGGCAAAAAAATCTGTCATCAGAATGGGAAAGGGTTGCCTAAAATCAACAATAGTTGATATGCTAGTTATATGATGCCTATTTATCCATTTCAAGATTTGGGCTGACAAATATGATGAATACAGTGGTATTGCCCACCAAAATACAGTAAAAACATTTTTTCCTCTAAATCTTGCTTACTAAATATATTCTGTTTAGCTTCCAGGGGAGTACCTGTCCAGAATTTTGGCTATGGATATGCATATTTTGCTGGGGGCTATGCCCCTACTCCAACTGTTCCAGGAGGTTACGTACCAGCACCAGGGCCTTATGTTCCACCACATGCTGCTGGACCATACCCTTATATGCATGCGCAGATGAATGGATATGGACCTGCTCCACAACCTATGGGATATGCATATGCGCCTCCTCCGGGTGAGTGATTCTAGTAGTCTTCGTAATATAGTGTTGCTCACATAGAGGCAGTATTATACAGTATTTACTGTAGAAGTGTACAAAATGTGTAAGAACATAAGAGGAGCCCTGCTGGGTTCAGCTAAGAATGCATCTAGTCTAGCATCCTGTTTCCTGCATCGGCCAGCCATATGCTTCTGGGAAACCCTCAAGTAGAAACATAGTCCTTATCCTCCAATACCCTACTTCAAGCAGTAATAAACACATATTTGTTTTACATTGTAATTTGCTGAAATGAGATTATACCACGTGACATAACAATTTTATTATCTGTCAAAATCGTTCTTTGATATTTTTATATTATGAGAAATTTGTTTTCAATATTTTGCTACTAGTGTTCCAGCAGTTAACCAAATAGCAAATTAATGTTTGCTTTTTAAAACCCCCCACAAAACTAAGTCCTTAATATGTACAGTAAAAAGGGTTCTAGTAGCAGTTACGAAGGCTTGTCCACATAACCCTCAACGTATGGTATAGAACACATCGGTTCACCACATCACTCCGCACAGTATATCTGCTCTGCACATGCTATAAAGCTAGTGGGAACAATAACAGAACTGGGATGAACTTCACATCTTGTGTGATGGTCGCCCAGCTCTAAATATATAAATAACTCAAGGAAAAGGTGCCTTGCTTCTGGGAGAGAAGGGGGTAACATTTAATGCAGAGCTGCATAGTTCTCTGATATGTATGCAGACTAACTTGGCACCCAATATCTTCCTTCAGGTATGTATCCACCACCTGGTGCGATGTATATGGCACCTCCTCCCCCATATCCTGGCTCATCTTCTGCTGCAAGTCCTTCAGCCCCAGCTCATGCAGGCCCTTCGTCTCCTACAACCTGGGCAGAACCTGGAATGCCAGGTAAGACTGATCTTGAGAGCTTTTTTGTTTAGAATTAAGATTATATTTTACCTAGATACCATTTCCTAGGTTTTGAATAAGAAGTTATCAGTTGAAGAGGCATAAACAGTAAAGCTGTTGAGAAATAAGTAGCTCTGTTCTACCGTATTTCCTACTATTTGGAAGATATCCATATTTAAAATGAAAATCTTGTGCTGTCTTTTGCTAACTGTTTCAACAAGTGGAATATGGGTTGAAGGGGGAGGGGGAATATTCCATATTTATGGAACTCCTAAGGATATATGTGATGTGGGGGCTGTCCACAAGCAGGCTTCTGATTTCTTCAGTGTTTTACGATGAAAAAGCCCCCTTGTTTTTGATAGCCATGGAAGCAGGTGATCCTAGCAGTGAAAGGCAGGGGCTATAGTTCAGTACTGGAGCAGATACTTTGCATGTGGGAAATCCTTGGCATCTTTGGTTGAAATATTTCAAAGTAGCATGTGTTGAGAATACCTCTTCTCTATCTGAGACCCTGGAGGGCCACTGGTGGTCTGAATAGACAATACAGAACTAGGTGGAGCAGTGGTCCGACTTGATGTAAGGCAGCTTCACATTTAAAATTATATCTGATTCTCTGAGGGACGTGGAAGGAAACCTGTGAGAGGCTGGTCACAGTCTCAAAAGCTTTGAATCATATAATACTTGCTGACAAGAATGCACACTTCGGCTGAAGTCCATGTAGCCACATAATCTTGGAGAAAGGTTGCATTGGAACTATATGTGAGCATTCCTACATCTTTGTTGGCATGCTTCTGGTTGTCATTTGGTCCTTGTGATCATTATGGGGTCTCCCATCCTTGAGCCCTCAAATTGCTGCAGTTCAGTGTTTAAAAATCAAACTGTTTATGGTGTTGAGTTCCTAGCCATGCTGTGTTCCCTTCCTGCAGAGAATGCAGGAATCTACCCTTCTTTTGTCTTACATGGGTACAAATAGTCTCTACTGTTTACGTATTTGTTGAACAAGTTCTGCCTGATTCTTCCTTTTGTAGGTGGCAACAAAGCAGCACAGGCAACTTCTAGTGCATATTATAACCCTGCCAATCCCCATAACGTCTACATGCCTATGGTAAGGATTCTCTGGAGAGGAGGTTTGGGGTGGAGCAGGAGGGGCAAGCTGTGGTGTTAAGAAGAGCTAGGTTTCTGACTGCCCTCACAAGCAGCTGAACTGGACATGTTCTCTCCCGCCATGGAAATATGGGGGGAAATGAAATATATGCAGTATTTAATTTCCTATCAAACCTAAAACTTTTAACTGAACAGAATAAAATGCATCATTTATAATTCAGTCAGACTATAAAAATTGTACAATTTGTTATGTTTATGGAATTTAAAATGTAATATTTTTCTGTAAGAAATTGCAGGTATACCCTATACTTTAAAAAGAGTTGCAAATTGCTACACCCTGTATTACCATTTTCCACTAATTTTCTGGCATTTGAGAGGGGTGGGGAGTTGGAGCAGAAAACAAATTCTGTTGTAAAAAAATGTTTGCTGTTTGGACAGAAACTCTTAGAGTCAGAACTGAACTGCCTTTGTGTTGGATAGTAAGCTAAATTTTATAACTTTGAAAACACTGAACTCTTTAATAACATATTATTTAATACATTATGGCATATTCATTGTTGCCAAATAATTAACATTTGAACAAAAACAATATTGAAAATACTGTACAGGTCTGCAGAATAGGGTTATCCATTGGGGACAAATTAGAAAAAGTCCTTAGACAGTTTACTCATTCTAAGGGAGAATATTTCATAGAGCTTTTTCCAGTGCTTCCTGAAATGTTCCATTCTTTCCTACTGGAAGGAGGGGGGGCTTCGGAAACCTCTTGTTTTCCAGGCCCTCTTATTTCTAAGATGAACCTAACTTGCAATTGGTTATAGAAGGCAGATTTTTATAGCACTGTAAGCAAGACCTGATATTATTAGAACATCTTGCAAAGAGTGAGAAAACTCAGGAAGGTATTTTGTGTGTTTAAAAACCAGCACCTTGTCAGTTGGGTAACACTGATGCTAGAACATCCAGTGTCTCTGTCTCTCTCCCTATCCCCATTAAAGGAAGGGGATAATGGTAGACATAGCATTGCAACTCCTCACCACAGGCATACATAAAATTGTGTAGTGTGGCTTGCTGCATTTTTCTGGGAAACACTGAACTCCTTTTGCAGAATGTGGAAAAGAATAAGGTACTTTATGGTACCAGAACTTTCATTTTGATGTGTCCTGTCCATCTTGGAGCACAATAGGGAGCTATCAAAAAGGACATTTGCACAAACATAACTTTAATAAATAGCAGTCAGAACAGAAGGAATGGAAACAGGCTAGCCTCAAGTATTCTGGCCCAAAATGAGAGGAGCTACTTGAAACTGATGTGCTGAATGATGCAGTTTTCTTTTTCTTTGTAGGATCAGCCGCCTCCTTATTCACCACCTGATGACAAAAAAGCTAACTAGCAGGAGCCCAGCAGCTGTCCTCCCTCGTGTTTTTTTTTTTGCCCTCGAAGACATCATTGCTGCCACCTCTGGGTCTCTGTTACTAGATCAATCAGTGTCAATAACATACACAATGTTGGGTGATTTAACAGCTCTTAAACTCCTGTCATGGCAATACAAAACGGCAGTGACAGTAACACTTTCCCGACTTTGGATTTTCTCCCAGGGCCAGGGTTGAAATGCTGTGACTGTTTTAGCCTTTTAGTTTGAGGTGAATTACCCACACTGCAAAGGAAGACAAATCACATCCGTAGGAATGAAATATTGGATCTCTTTGCGTGAAGCAAAACATTTTTGTACTGATGCACAAGCGTCTGTATAAAAGAAGTCTTATGCCCATTGGCATCAGTGCAGTGTGTTAAAATTTTAATCTTGCAGTTTAATGCATAAGAGGAAATCCTGTAAATGTTGGAGGCTTGTGTCTCCTTACTGGGTAAATGGCATAGCAGACTGTGGGGAAAGCCTGCCATGATGTGTAGAAAAAAGCCACCGATGGTGAGGATGGGGAAGGAAAGACTAGAAGACTAGCTAGTAACTCTTATGGTATCTTCAACTACATGAGGGAAATCACACATACAGTAAAGATTTTCTGTTTGCTCTTTGGATTCTCCTTACTCATTGTAAGAGTAGAAGTACCGAAATGTAGAGATTTCATAGACTTGAATTCTCAGTTGCTTTCCTTAAGACTGTGGATTTCAAGGGTATCCTATCTTTTGCAGAGGGTGGGTCATAGTAACAGGTCTCAAATTAAAATGAGGCCAGTTTCTGGCAGATAGAAGATTTTTATATATGAACTGGAACCAACGTGGCAGCATTATGAAACCCGTAGCCTAGTGAACAGAACAAAATATAATTAAGTGAAGGATGTAGAATAACCTCAGTCATCCTGCGCTATGGAGCCATGCAGAAAGTCTTCTGGAAACCATTCCCATCCTTGCTCAGCATATCTTTGTTCACAGTAGCAGACAGTATATCAGAGATAAATGTATTTAGCAGGAAGATACCTTGTTGGAGATGAACACTGAAGCCATTTCTCTAGCTTGGCCTTTGTTAAGGTTGAGCTAGGCATGAATGTAACTAGAAGCATTTCAGGGGGAGGGAACTAGTAGGAAACTTCCTATGATATACAACGCAACAAAGCTGTGTGAGTAAGGGACAGTATTAGAGGAACAAACTAACCTTTGAATGAGGAAAGCAAGAACTGTGATTTATTTTTTTTAGCATACTGCTTTCTGGAAACCTTTGTTGGATTGCCTTTCCTAACAAAGCTGTGGCTGAGAGCAGTCTGATTTACCTGCAACTTGACTTACAGTGCAAACCTATGGTGAGTTACTCCAGTTTAAGCCCATTGAAGTAAATGGATTTAGACTGGAGTAACTCCATAAGATTGCACTGTTCATTCTAAAGAGAACTCTTGTTTCTTTTGATGGAAGGAAGGGTATTGGGATTCTTCCTCGAGCAGACTGGGATTGCATTTTTTTTACAAGAGCTCGACACACTGTGGTATCAATTCCCCCTCTAGCAGCTGAGCACATTACTCAGTGTAACAGACACGGGAGGAACTTTTTTCTAATAAAAACCTTTTAACCGGAATCCAAGATGCTTAGAGCTTTCCACAATATAATATTTAGCTCTGTTTGTAATATTTTTTGGATTGCACTTTAATACAGAAGTATTGAAATTTTTGTGTGTGGTGGTATGTTGACTGCTCAATGAACTGTGCTTTGTGCAGAAATTTGGGTGGGGGGAGGAAGAAGAGTTAAATACCCTGGGAAAATGTCTTGGTAGTGGGGACTTTATGTAGTACCAACAATACGGACCTGCTTGTACATCAAGGTTCGGTCCAAGAACACCACCAAAATCTTACGTTCTGTAAGAAAACTTTAGCCCAATACTCATTAATGAAAGCAGAAAGGTGTCTTAAATCATTTTTATTCCATAGCCAAATACATAAAAGTTGCAAACAAATAAAAAGTAGTACTAAATGGCTGGCAAGTACCAGCATCTTCCAATAATACTTGATTCTGGCCTGCACAAAATCAGTTTGATAACTGCATCTATATCATGTGATGTACAGTATTTGTTTTGTGTAACATGAAGTCCCCTAAAACAGATTAAGGGGGATGTGAAGTACACTGCTGCCCAAACTGACTCCCATATTCTGGTAGGGCTATCCTTGTCAGGTATTAAGCTTCTAGGCTGTACACCATACATGTTTCTCAAAACTGTATACTATCTCTAAGCTTTACTTCTGTTTTTTTCACTGCTGAAATTTTCACCACTCCCTAGAAACATTTATAGCCATTTGTTTTCCTGTTACACAGCTGTGCTTCCTAACTATTAGTAAGTTATGTGTTCATTTTTATAAAATGGTTAATGGTGACATTAGAACTGCTGATGTCCCCTCATAGCAACTATCTGTACGTATATTCTCTCTATGCTGCTACTTGAAAGATAACCATAAAGCTGGCATGTAAAAAAGAGTCATCATCCTCCCGTAATAGGCAGAACTTCTGTCCTGAAATTTTTGTTCCTGTGTGTTAGCCATTTATTCTTCTCTTTGCTATTCAAAGGAAAACAGAAGCCTTGGCAGTAACAAAATTGACATGCCTTCTCTGGTACAGCAGCATCCTAAAATACATCCTTTGTCAAAAGTTGGTTTTTCAAGTTTCAGATCTGAATTTTTGGGACTGTCATGGTTTCTATGACTATCCTTTTATTCCAAATCTGTTTCAATAATTGACAAGTAAACTAAGTTACAGGATAAAATGTGAGACATTCCCTGAGGTGTAGAAGTTGCTTACATACTGGCCTGCTCATGAAAGCCATGGGGTTGGTGCCTCTGCCGATCTGCTCCAATGGAAGTGGAGCTTTTCTCTAGTACAAACATCCATCTTCTGGAGTCGAATAGGCTCTTATTGCCTTTTAGGTCTTGGGAAAACCTCTTGCACTGGAGGAAAGGTCCTCTGTTAAGATCCAACCCCTTATCTAGACTACCATAGGCTGGTATTGCACATGTAGGTTTACATTCAGGAACTACAGCCAGTCACAGTTTTAATGTGAGTACTCACGAGTAGTACAAGTCATGCTTGTGCCAGTATACCAGTACTTGATGCAACTTCTGAACATGGATTGTCGTCTCCTTAGATACCTTTTCCTGGGGACAAAACGGAGAATGGGGAACCTTACAAGTGGAATATGATAGAAGCAACTGCTAGGCCATGAGTGGACCGTTGGTCTTACAAAGGACCTTTGGTCTGATACAACCCATGCACTTGGAAAGGCAATTCAACCTCTCACAAATAGTATTGTAGAATAGAGGTGGAAGACTGCATATTGTGTAGCTTCTCTTCCAGAAACCTAACATGCTCGCATGTTACAAGTTCGTTTTTCCACTACTATTGCACATTTGAAAAAGATTTGCATGTAGGCTTAGTATTAGGCAGAGTAGAATACTGCAGCTCTCCGAAGATCATTCTCCGCTGGATATAAAACATCTATAGTAGCAGTTGATTGAGAACTGTAAGAATAGTTTAAAATTTCCTTCTACTGTTTGAGAACTGTAAGAATAGTTTAAAATTTCCTTCTACTGTTTTAGGCTATCTAGACTACACTATGAGTATTTTAATATACACATGATTATTTTAAAACATAAGGCAATCATTAAGGCTGCAATTCTCCCAGTAACTGCTTTTCCCTTAGCCCATTGAGGTAGATGTATACTGCCTCCATTAGTATCCAGAAGCGATGCATAAATTACCAACTTGCACAATTTGATTATCTTCAGTTTGGGGTACTATTAGCTACACCAGGTTTTCTAAGATACCATACCAACCCATGATTCATTTGGCTCTTGTTATCACAGTGGGAAAGGATGGAACTTCTTGGTTTTAGATTTATAAAGCTGGTTTACAGAGCTGAAAGGCTGGTCTAGGTACATTATTGGGTAGAGGTACCACATTACTACCCCAGAGGGGTTAATGACCACCGTGAAGTTGTCAGCAATCTTCAACCCACTGATTATGTCACCAGTATAGACATCTTGCACCTGCCAAAAAACAAAGTAGTATTAGCCCCAGTGGACTCCAAACTTCAGTGAGAGGATCATGATAGGAAATAACTGTAATAGGATGCCATCTTATGAGACAACCAGATTTTCAATGGAAACTACCGTGCCATTCACAAAAGGCTTGTGCGACTCCAAGGGCCCTCCTGCTACCCAGGCCAAAATGAACAACGTGCTCACATTCAGTTCCCTTCAAGAAGCATTCAAAATAACAAAGACCTTCCTTGTAAACTTTAGTCAGCAAGGTAACACCCATTTTCTGCCTTGTTCCCACTACTGGAAGTAAAAGGAATGAATTTGGATATGTGGACTCAATTTTAGCCTTGCATTTTAGGCTCACTTTCAACACTGCATAGTGGAGCCTTCGGTATGAGAGAGCCCCAAACATGGCTTCATTTAAGGTACCTACCACAATGCTGCTCAGTTGTGGGCACTGGGCCCGTGGCAAGCCAGGTAAAAGAGGCACAAATTCTAGAAGCAGCAGGTGGGATCCATGCGGGAAGGCAGTGAATGAGATTTCCCCCCAAGAATAATGTTGAGAATGCAGCACTGCATGCCCTCTTTAGAGATTATATGTCCAGTATACACAGCATGTGTCCTTGGAGGCCTCGTTCCACAGTGGGTGGCCACCCCGACAGCTAGCGTGCTAAGCTGGAAACTGCTATGAGATGCTGAGGGTTCTTTACTTACCTCATAGATGGCATTATGTGTGTAATTGAGGTGGGCGAGGGAGGTGGTGTAGTGATATGGCATGTCCGTCCTCCGGCTGAAGAACACCAGAGCGCTGGCTGAGTGGGAGAGTGGCCTCAGGAACACTTCTATCCGAGATTTCTCCTAGGAAAGTAAATGGAAGAGTATGGCTGTTACCGCACTTGTATTCCCAGCGATGTATTAAGAGTTTGAAAACGTTATAACAAATACTGTTCACACTTTGTTTGGCCCCTTTAGCTGTGAAGACGTCTTCCAACCATTTATAAGCCGTGGTATCCAAAAACCCTTTTAAAGCGATGTATTAAGAGTTTGAAAATGTTATAAAAAACATCGCTGGGAATACAAAGCACGGTAACCCCCAGGTTTTTTGGATACCACGACTTATAAATGGTTGGAAGACGTCTTCACATCTAAAGGGGCCAAACAAAGTGCGAACGGTATTTTTTATAACGTTTTCAAACTCTTAATACATCGCTGGGAATACAAGTGCGGTAACCCCCTATGTGTCACTAACAAAAAAGCTGCAACTTCCAAATATACCCGTTGCTTGTCTGAGGCCTCTGGGAAAGCTCCCAGGTTAGAGAATATCAAGGAAAGAGTACAAATGCTGGACCCATGGAGGCATATGGCTTGCTCAGCCAGTCACAGGACCCAGGCCTCTGCTTTTCTCACCTGAAGGATTCTGCGTCCTTGGATTCCCAGGGGATCCTGGTTGATTTTGATCATCAGTTTGTTCTGCAGAATCTCCCGGGAACTTTGAGAAATTGAGCGGAGGTCTGTGGATAGGAACAGAGGGGCAGCAAGGATAGTCCATAAGGCCATCTGGGACCGGGACTGTTCCTCACTGAGACCAAAGTTTCCAATGATTAGCTACAGGAAACAGGTAGGAAGCAAAAAAACAAAACAAGATAAATGTCACCAAAAACGACTGAGTTTGGAGCCACCTCTGGGTTCATCACATGGAAACTTGATGACTGCCCCTGTGGTTGGATTATCTAGAGCCAAGATGTATTGTTAGGTCTGGGTGTATTCCTAGATTACAGCTTGCCAGCACAGACAGTAGTGTTAGGTGCAGAATTCACCCAAGTATCTCAACTTTTCTTTTTCATGAAAAACGCAAGTTTCTAGTCCTTAAACTCTCCAAAGACAGGTATCCTCTGCCTGTACATTCTCAAGCCTGGTGAAGTCTCAGAAGATAGAAAAGGTTATGTTTGAGGGAATGAGCTGTATTTCACTGGGTGGGGGGGAGGCATCGTCTGTGCCCTACACAGCTCTTTGTCCCTCCATATAAACAGTTGAATAGATATTTAGCATTTATATAGTGTTTCACAAACATCTTGTAATCTTTACAACAACTCTATGAAGGCCAGCCTTTTTATCCCCATTTACTGAGGTGGGGGTGAGAGACAAATGCTTGCTCAAGGCCACCTTGGACCAGAGGCAAGATCTGAACAAAGGACCTCCTGGATCACAGCTTGTTCTTTTAGCCACTATCCTATCCCTTCTCTAAGCACAATATGCAAATCTGCATACAGGTGGTGCAGCAGTGCAGTGTTTTGATGGCACACACGGTTTCTTTTTAAATACAAGCTATACAATCCTGGCTAGAAAGATGGGCTTTTTAAGAACTCCCGAGTTTTCTACATAGTAATTTATTTATGCTTTTAAGAACATAAGAAAAGGCCATGCTGGATCAGACCAAGGCCCATCAAGTCCAGCAGTCTGTTCACACAGTGGCCAACCAGGTGCCTCTAGGAAGGCCACAAACAAGAAGAGTTGGTTTTTATATGCCGACTTTCTCTACCACTTAAGGGAGACTCAAACCGGCTTACAATCACCTTCCCTTCCCCTCCCAACAGACACCCTGTGAGGTAGGTGGGGCTGAGAGAGCTGTAACTTGCCCCAGGTCACCCAGCTGGCTTCGTGTGTAGGAGAGGGGAAACAAATCCAGTTCACCAGATTAGCCTCTGCCGCTCATGTGGAGGAGTGGGGAATCAAACCCCATTCTCCAGATCAGACTCCACCGCTCCAAACCATGCTCTTAACCACTAGACCACAAGACGTCTGCAGCAGCATCATGCCTGTGTTCCACAGCACCTAATATAATAGGCATGCTCCTCTGATACTGGAGATAATAGGTATGCATCATGACTAGTATCCATTTTGAATAGTAGCCATGGATAACCCTATCCTCCACGAACAAGACCACTTCCCTCTTAAAGCCTTCCAAGTTGGCAGCCATCACCACATCCTGGGGCAGGGAGTTCCACAATTTAACTATGCATTGTGTGATGAAATACTTCCTTTTATCAGTTTTGAATCTCTCACCCTCTTGCTTCAGCAGATGACCCCGCATTACATTTATACCACACATTTCTTCCATTACAGAAGTCAGGGTATTGTATCTGGGATTCTCAAGAATTCTCCCATCCAAGAACTGACCAGAACCAGACCTGCTTAGCTTCAGAAAGCTGGCACAGCAGCATTTTCTTTTAACCATGCCCATGAAGATTAGGCCAGAAAGATAATTTCACTTAGTCTTGCACCCTGGTAATGTAAGATGCTGAGAACAAACCCTGCCAAGAATTCTATGTAATTGCATTTTCTATCTTTGAATCTTTCTCTATTGTCCTAGTTTTCATTTCATTTCAACATCCTTGGCTGAACATTACCATGTCTGGATCGTTCCAGTGGCCGGGGCCAGCCTGTGGCTGGAGCACATCCTGATGCTTTGAAAACCAATCCACGATGGAGAGGACACTGTCCCAAGAGTCTTGAATGTCACCATAGTTTCGCCAGAGATTACAGATATTGGTCAGGAGGGTGTAGTTTACCTGGAAAAGGGTGTGAAAGAGAGTATGTTCCAGAGATGGACTGTTTGCCTTATTAAGATCATGTGAAACAAGATATAGTTGGAGAGAAAAAAACCCCACAATACTGTGCTTGTCAGGAGTCGAGTAAGTGAATGACAATTCAAGGGCAATGCCCACCAAAAGTTTTAATTTTTAGTTAAAATGTATTTGGCTATCCAACTTGAAAGGTGATCAAAGAGTGCCATCAAGGCAAAGAGTGAAAGTCAGAACAGCAATTTAAGAGATTATGCTAAATTACTAGAAAATGTGGGATTGTGCAAGACATAAGTATTACATGGAGTATGGGGAAACATTTCTTCAAGTGACATGTACCCTGAACTGATACTTACAAACAAGTGGTTTGAGTCAAGCTAGGACTCTAAACAGACCGGCACCCTGTTCCTGTCCTATGGAAAAGAAATGGACTGCTGCATCAGGCCAGTGGATCAATGGTTCTAGCACTCTGTGTCCAACTAGATACCCCTGGGATGCTTTCCCAAAAAAGGGGTCATAATTAATAGGTTCCTCCTCTAGAGTATATTGTTTAAAAATGTGCATGGCACAGAGTACAGTACAAGATGACCAGTCCCTGCCCTGAAGAACTTGCATTCCAAAATTCCAAGACAAAGAAGATTATCTAGGGAAGTGGAGGCAGGGAGAAACAGGGGAAGAATATGTGTTCACACATACTTAGATTTCATTTTAGTAGGGGAGGAAAACTAAGGGGTTAAGCCCAAGGCTTCAAGAAAAGCTATATCAATCAGAAAAAATGTGTGTGTGTGTTAAGTGCTGTCAAGTTGCTTCTGATTTATGGGACCCTATGAATTAATGACCTCCAAAGCGTCCTATCATTAACAGCCTTGCTCACGTCTTGCAAACTGAGGGCCATGGCTTTCTTTATTGAGTCAATGCATCTTATGTTGGGTCGTCCTCTTTTCCTGCTGCCTTCAGCTTTTCCTAGCATTATTGTCTTTTTCAGTGACTCCTGTCTTCTTATAATGTGACCAAAGTACGATAGCCTCAGAAAAAAGATACTAGAAGAGAAATTGTAGGGACTAACCCATTGTGGTTAGTAGACAGAGGACAAATGTGATTAGTTGGAAAAACACACTCAGCCAGAGTAATGCTGTGGAAAGAGCGGTACCAAAATTTGCCTCCCTTCTCTGTTTTTGGTGTTCCCTTCTGATGACTCCCATCAAGAAGTTTACTATCACCAACTCAGCCCCTTCCTCAACAGGAAAGGTGAGGCCTTGTCCCTGACATGATACTGAGCTTCTGAGACATTCAGAAGCAGTGAGAATTCTCACTGCCTTCTGAGGGTTTCCGAAGGCCAATACAAGAGCAGAGAGGAACATTTGCTGCTTGCAAGATAAAAGGATATGCTTGCCATGTTTCTCCTCACCCTCAGCCCCGTCATCAAAATGGAAGGTGAGAAGCTTCAGCTCAGAATTCTGAACACGGTTCAAGAGGTAGGTACTGCAGCACGGTTTAAACCGAGGGAAAGAAAATATGTCCCCAATGCCTTCTCAGTGACGCCTCACCTGTGGTGGAAGCCCCCCTCGATATGCTGGCCAACTACAGGAATAGGCAATAAGGCGGCCTGTTGCATTCAGAGCCCTGGTCATTCGAGGATAACCTTTTATGGACAAAGAGTGATAAAGCATCAAAAGAACTGTAAAGGTCAATTGCTATGGGATATTTATAGACTATGGAGGATGGGCTGATGGTGAGAAGAACAAAGGCATTTTTCACCCCATGGGCACTTCTCCAATCCAAGGCTGGAAACAACCCAAATCACGAGGACTTTCCCCCTAACAAAAATAGCATGTGCCTGTGTAAAACATTTTGCTGGACATCTGGCATTTTAAAAAGGGACATATCTCATAACAGTTCTCTTCCCCCCCCCCCCCCACAGACCACAGCTCCCTAACTGTTTATGGAACAGCTTCATTTTCACATCATAGCTAGACCTGCCCGCCCAATGTTTGACAATCTAGAGGCACCACCTGCAATGCTTCTCAAATTGGGGTCCAGTAACTGCTGAGGCCTGCAAGCTCTTTCTAAGGACAGTGATAGAGTCCCTTTCTCATGTCATCTGGCTAACATGAAAATAAAGCCTTCTCAGTTTTCTAGGAATGGAGGCAGGGATCTCAGGGGACGGGGAGAGAATAAACTTCCCTCTCTTTCGAAAGCTGGGAGCTAGCAGAGCTGCCACCATCCACATAGCTTGCATCTCGCCTCAGACCACTAGCCCGACAATGCATTGATTGAGCTGGGGGTTCCCAGCAACCAATTCTAAAGACTCTAATTGGTTGAGTGGCACCAAAGAGAGAAAGTCCTAATACAACCACCACAGTTACTTTGGATATAAAGCTGATCCGGTTTCCACTGTATTTTCCAATGCAAAGGATTTCAGCCAAGAGAAAGCACTCTGCATCAGTAGAAAATAATAGCCAATAGTGGCAATCAATTGAATACTGGATGTTCAGATTTTAAGTGACATTTTCTGTTTCTGTTGGCCACTCTGAAAGCACAGGATGGAAGAGTGTGAGAGACAGGGATAAACGGGGCAAGCCTTGGCTCTTACCCTTAGCCTGGTCGGTTGCTGATGAGTAGCAGCCATCTAGCTTCAGCATGTCCACTCCCCATTCTGCAAATGTCAAAGCATCCTGTTCAATCCGATCCAACGTGGTGCCAGGGTACCCACCACAGGTGTGGGTACCAAGGTCACCATAAATGCCGAGCTTCAGCCCCAGTGAGTGCACCTGCCAAAATAAATTGTGACTTCTCAGATATTGAACTTCCCTTTGCAAATTTCTCTGTAACTAAGCAACACGTGGCAATGCTTTGCCATCCTTGAGATTAAAGACCGAGCACCTTTGTCTGTTTCTGGAAAGGAAAGCCTCTTTGTTCACATCACAGGTTTATACTTCAAGGGACACACACAATTAATGTTTTCCAAGAGAAAGTTCACACACAAGCAGCCAAGATGTGTGCTACCAGAATTATGTGGGGAAATACAATTATGAACCAGGGACACAGATACGATTGGCAGCAAACTCTGTGATAGTAGTAGTACTTTTCCAGTCACTGGCATTTCTGTTGATTGTACTGGTTTGCTGACAATTTCACATTATGCTTCTCCTTCATGAGTGAGCATCCATGGACACGTGCTCATGTGTAAAGATAAAAGCTCTGTATGAATGGGGGTCTCAGTGGGGTTCTTTCTCCTTTCTAGTAGCCAGACCTTAAAGATCTTGTTGAGTTAAATCCAGGCTAGTACAACCTTTTCAAAAGAGCCCCGTGGGGAGAGTGGTAAGCTGCAGTACTGCAGTCAAAAGCTCTGCTCATGACCTGAGTTCGATCACGACGGACGTTGGTTTCAGGTAGCCGGCTTGAGGTTGACTCAGCCTTCCATCCTTCTGAGGTCAGTAAAATGAGTACCCAGCTTGCTGGGGGTAAAGGGAAGATGACTGGGGAAGGCACGGGCAAACCACCCCGTAAACAAAGTCTGCCTAGTAAATGTTGGGTTGTGATGTCACCCCATGAGTCAGGAATGACCCGGTGCCTGCACAGGGGACCTTTACCTTTTTTTTTTTAACAACCTTTTCAATACTATATCAACAATGATTTCTGAAGATTAGTTGCGTGGGACAAATACAGAAGTTATGCTCTTTGTCACACCAAACTTTGTCTCTCTCACCCAGGTCAAGCACCTCAAATTGCTTCATCTTACAAAATTCATCTGCCCTCACAAGCATATGTGAGAGCCAGGATGGTGCAGTGGTTAAGAGTGGTGGTTTGGAGCGGTGGACTCTGATCTGGAGAACCGGGTTTGATTCCCCACTCCTCCACATGAGCAGCAGAGGGTAATCTGGTAAACTGGATATGTTTCCCCACTCCTACACATGAAGCCAGCTGGGTGACCTTGGGCTAATCACACTGTTTCAGCCCCACCTACCTCACAGAGTGTCAGTTGTGGGGAAGGGAAAGTGATTGTAAGCTGGTTTGATTCTTCCTTAAGAGGTAGGGAAAGTCGGCATATAAAAACCAACTCTTCTTCTCCTCACATAAATCATATTTAACTTTGGCTACTGTAGAACACACAACTGAAGTTTGGTTTACTCTTTCCAACACCCTTGCCATGATTTCCAGGAAGACAGCACATAGGTATGAGAGGTTTTCTTTCCCTCTATAACCCCAACCTGGCCGTAGGGCCTGCTGTCTTTGTGGAGGATGTTTTTCCATTCCCCAAGAGTCCACCCTAGCTCCAACCATCCTCCCAATTGCTCCTGCAATGTCTGTCTTTTCTTCCTGTGCTAAGAGGATATTGTTGCCTCCAGTCCCAGTAGTAGAGGACACTGAGACAAAGCAAATGAAAGCACTTTGTGAATTTGATTACATTTTCCACAAACGACCTGCTGGCTCAGCCTCTGAATTAAGTACATTACAGCCCTTAATCCTTTAAGGAGTCATGATTTAGGAGCCCAACATTCACACTGCTTAGTCCTCACAGATCTTGCCTCAACAGAGGCTTTAAAAAAGTCACAGATGGATCTTGTTTCTACACCAGAAGAGTTCACTCACATAATCCGCTAAGGCTTTGATCCCACTAGGGAACCTCTCAGGATCCGGAACCAGTTGTCCTTTGGCATCCCGCTCCTTTGCCATCCAGCAGTCATCTATGTTCACATACACATAGCCCAAATCCTTCCAGCCATCGGTCACCAGGCAGTTTGCCATTTCCACGAACAGCCTCTCACTGCCCCGGAAAGAAAATAGAAAACAGACGATGTCTTTAAAAAGCTGAAGTGTCCTTAAACTACTTGGAGCGATACGGTATGAAGCATGAAAGGTAGAACCCCGAGCAATCCTGCAGAGCGGCACATTGTATTGAAATATGCTTCCCTTCAATCTTGCTACAGCGGCATAGCCTGTTCTCCCTCAAGATGGCAGACTTACCTCCATCCTCTGCAGTCTGCTTCCTGGTGGCATGGAAACTGTTTTACCTTACTCCCCACAGAAATCTCTCTCTGCAAAATCACAAGAAGTCCTGATTTGTTCAGAAACTGCACTACCATGGAAGTGAGGCAGTTACTTAATAGCTGCATCACTTAGAATCTATAGAACATTTGGTACAGAAACACACCAGAAGGAGCTATGACTATTCGAAAACTACCCTGTACCCACCCTGCATTTACAACTTTGCACATACTCTGTATTACATGTATCAATACACATACCATTTTTGTGTGCATACAATATAAGCCCATATTGAAAACTTAACCTATGAAGTGGCCCAAACAGCAGTTACTGAACTCAGCTACTAAGATCCTAGTGCAAAACATTCCAGGCAAGGGCCCATTTTGGAGCCTCTTATTCCATAGCCAGGTATTCTCCAACCCAACAGTAGTGAAACTGCCTTTTAGGAATTGCTGTTCAAGGTGGGAAAAATAAATGGCACTACCTCTGAGGAAGTCCTTTTATTGGTTGCTGCTAGCTTGATCTCAGATGGCTGAAGACCCAGAGAGGGCCTCCAAAGCAGGTCTCAAAGGAAGTACCCAAGAGAGAAGGTTATCCTTCAAGCACAGTGGTCCAGGCCAATTCATCCATGAGGCGGTATTTTAGGGGGTAGCATCCTCCCTCCCACCCCTCTGCTCCTTGTATCTACCTTGCTTCTGCCTCTGCACTAGGAGATGGAAGAACTATATTCTCCTCCTCTTCTCCCCCAGCCTCTCTAAAAGCAGCACAGCAAGTTATCCATGTCCTTTAGGGCTTCCTAATCTTGTGTGATCCTTTTCCTCTTGTGAATTTTGGCCATCACTTTGGTAGCCCTGGCACCTTCATGAGAGTCTGAGAAGCCCAACAACCAGGGCATGCACAGCTTGCCATGATAGTTTTAGAAAGGCTTGGAGGGAAATGAAGAAGCAAGAAGCATTAGCTCCTCTGGCTTCCTAGGTATGGATGGGGCAGCAGCAGTCTCAGGCAACAAAATGATTTGAACTGACATTGCTGAGGGCCCCAAGCTCTTTGGGGCTCCAAAGTTCAAAATCTGTTTCTTGAGTTGTATTTGGAAATGTACTGCCAACCAATGCAAACATTATATCCTGGTGTGATACAACCATCCTGACATGCTCCCGACAGCAATCTAAGGGCCACATTCTTAACCAGTTGACATTTCTGAACAGTTTTCAAGGGCAGCCCCATGCATACTCATTGCAGTCATCTAGCCCAGATGTTACAATAGGATGGCTAACTGTGGCCAGGTTATTTTTGTCCAGGAGAAGCTGCAATGAGCTGTGAAAAAAATGTAATCTGAGGAGGAGTCGAAAACAGCTGGAGGATATTCAGATAGTTCAACAGGAAAAAGTAGATCTGTAGCCTATGGCAGGAAAAAGGGTAACACTGAGCATTCTGCAAGGAATCCCTCCTACAAAAACAGAGCTGAATTTGGTTCAAGCTGCATTGTTTCCAGAGTTCTTTCACTTACCTGATACAGTTCTGAGGATCATTCTTGCAGTCAATATTACAACGAAATCGCTCCCATGCCAGCCAACCCATTGGGGGTGTTCTCATGAGCCCGTTCTCCAGAGCTTGGCAAAAAGAGGCTAGAGCCAGTATGAAGACAGTGGCTACCAGCTTCATGATCACAAAGTGATGGATCACTGCTGAAGACAGAGGGGACAAAACAGTACCTTTCAATAAGAGATCCAACTCCAACATGCCTTGTCTATACCTCAAGTAAGCTGCTAGACGTTATTTACATTCACTTCCATAGTTCACTGCATTGTCCATTCTTTTGTTCAGTACTTTTCAAACTTGCATTAGAAAATCAATGACTCAAGGGCTCCCAATTCCTATCAGAGTGGCACCATGCCACATCCACATTTTGGCACTAATCTTAAGTCTCCCTCCCCTCCCACTTTTTACAATTAATTCTCAACTGCACTGGCTCCCGCTGGAATAACGGATCAGGTTTGAGGTACTGGTTTTGACCTTTAAAGCCTTACAAGGTCTGGGACCCTCGTACCTTTGGGACCACCTCTCTTGGTATACTCCCCATAGAACACTGCACTCTGCTAATTCAAATCTGCTGGTGGTCCCTGGCCCCAAGAGTGTGCGGCTGTCCTCAACAAGGGCCAGGGCTTTTTCAGCCCTGGCCCCAGCCTGGTGGAATGCTCTTCCCAACAACTTCAGGGCCCAGGGAAACCTTGAAGACTTCCGCAGGGCCTGCAAGACAGAGCTGTTCCACCAGGCCTATGGGTGAGGGCAGCCATTGCTGGCCTCCCTACCTTCCTCGCCTGTTGTATTTTATAGTACCGTTCTGAATTTTTTCAACAACTGGTTGCTGATATACACCATCGATATGGAGATTTACTATCATTGTTTTAATGATGAGATTGACTGTTTTATTTGTCCCTGCCCTCGGTTGGGGACTGAGGGCGGGCTAAACATTTGAAAAATAAATAAAAATAAAGTATGTGCTATCAAATCTGGATGGCTTGTCTTCCTATGCTACTCTTGAAGGATCAGATTTCCAGCCTGAGGTGGAAAAAAAGCGTAATCACAGGACACCATATAGCAACTGCATGGTAAGTGGGCTTGAACTGCAGGCCATATACTTGCAGATGTGTATACAAGAGGGTAAGAGTTCAAGAATCTATGGGCTACAGATACCCATGGTTTGTTTGCACTTTGTGGCTTGGGAGTTTCTGGGGGCAATTCAGAGGCAACCCTCTTCCTCACACTTTTAATGCAGGCATCTCAAAGGAAAGACTCTCTGGTAGCAAAGCAAAGACCCATGGAGAGATGCCACCAGCCAATACTGGGCAGACAAACCACTGGACTCACTCAGTGTAGGGCAGCCTTTTATATCCTGTCACATGCAGTAGATTGTACCAGTCCTATAGAAGACTGAGAGAAGGACACACAGCATCAGGCTTCTGAATGCGCGTGAGCACTGATACCAGGACGTGTTTTCAATGTACATTATTTGGCTTCTGTACTTTTTCACAGTGACTGATCTTCTCTTCTTGTTATTGATGATGGCAAAGGCAGAACCCCCTGTGAGCCGGAAGGAACTTTCATCCATGGGTCTATCGAACTGTGGATTCATCAGCATCACCTGCAGTGCCTGGAGGAAGTGGCTGCTTGGAACACTTATGCAGTTGGGCCTGCCCTCCTCCCTGCTACTGACATGGGAAAGTAAGCATTGAAAGCAATTGATGTCCCCTGCCTTGACAGCATTGACATAAGACACTGTCACCCAGGATCTCTTTCTCCTAGGAGATGCAGAGTTACAACCATCTGCAATCCAGGGTACTCACAGTGAGTACAGCAGATGCCCAAATCCAAAGTCCTGAAACTAAGTGGCCAAGTCTTAACTGACCAGGGACCCAGCCATTTCATGGACTTTTTACCTACACTGAGAAACATCCGAGGTGTAGGATAGAGATGCTTGTTATATTGTTCACCCAACTTTCAGCCCGAAATTGACTCTCCAAATAGTAAACAGCAATTAAACTACATTCCAAGCAATTTAAATGCTGTGGAGGTAGTTTTCCACCGCACTGTTGATTTCCCTCCTTCAGTGATGGCTGTTTGTTTCAGGGTGGGGAGGGCGTAGACTCCGGCATGATGGAGAGGTGTGCAGATTGCTATCAGCCAGAGATAAGCACAATGGGGGCATGAATTTATTTTTTTCCTCACCGCAGATAGCATTGATTCATCAGCTAATACACACAGCAGCTGCACAGTCTACTGCTGGCACAACAAAAACAATTACCCTTGCACTGTGTATCATGCATTTCCAAGTTTCAGTGTGGGAGTCCGTCCAATCACCAAACCTCATCCTAATTTTCCTATCTGCATAAACAAGCAGGTCCTTGGAGAGGAAGCACATGAATTCCTCTAAAAAATCCACGAAGGGGCTTTCCATACAGGATGATCTCTCCCTTCTGCTGTCTTGGTAAATAATGGAATTGGGCAAGAAGGATAATTGCACGGATCTGTCTTGTCCAACCGCATCCAGGAAGTGTGTGCAAATGGAATGATGGTTACCTTCTCAGAGAATGCACTTAAGAATGGGTACAATGGAGAAACCTTCTTAGGAAAATCTGTAAGATTCAGTGGTGTTCTAAGAAGAACACCGTCTAGACATTAGGAAGAATTTTCTAACAGAGCGGTTCCTCAGTGAGGCTTCTTCGGGAGGTGGTAAGCACTCCTTCCCTGGAGGTTTTTAAGCAGAGGCTAGGTGGACATCTGTCAGCAATGCTGATTCTATGACCTCAGGCAGTTCATGAGAGGGAGGGCATCTTGGCCATCTTCTGGGCATGGAGTAGGGATCACTGGGGTGTGTGGGGGAGGTAGTTGTGTGTTTCCTGCATTGTGCAGGGGGTTGGACTAGATGACCCTGGTGGTCCCTTCCAACTCTTATGATTCTAAGAAATATGAGCAGTGTTTTCTATCTGCAAGATAGGTTTCCTATGAAATTGAAGGCTGTGGCTTTCTTTATTGAGTCAATCTATCTCTTGTTGGGTCTTCCTCTTTTCCTGCTGCCCTCAACTTTTCCTAGCATGACTGTCTTTTCCAGTGACTCTTGTCATCTCATGACGTGACCAAAGTATGATAGCCTCAGTTTAGTCATTTTAGCTTCTAGGGTGTGCATTATCTTAATATCAAGGGAGTTCCATTCACTGCCAGCAAAAGGTATTTTGCTACCCCAACAGCCGTACTGCACATTCTGAGAGAGGTGGCTCAGAAATCTTTGCAATTTTGCAAAGGATCTGAGGGGTGGTAGGGGCATCTTTCTGATTTACTGTCACCCAAGCACTTATCCAGGTGCACTGTTCCTATGTATACTTTCACTTACACGTTTATTTTCAAAAGAAACAAATGCTAACCAGACATTACCAAAAACAGGAAGGGATGAAAGATACCTCATTACTACCTAGAGTGCTCCCAGCTTGCTGAAATAGGATCCTTAAACACTTGATAAAATGTACCCCTCTTTATACCAAACGTAGACCCAGTTGTGACAGGCACACACCACAGTAATGGCTGGGCTTGAACATTCCCTCCCTGGGACTGAAGACGGAACTCCAATCACATTAATACTCTGAGGTGAGATTCCCAGTAATCAGGATTCTGAACTGCAGTTTAATCTTGGTTGAGAATCCTCGGGCCCGGGAAAGAAACCAATTTAACAAATCAAAGGTAGCTGACGACTTCCATAGTCAATCTGGACACACTGTGTAGTGGTGCTGAGGCACAGCCGGCCAGTGATTAACTGCAAACACTGGCTTTTTCTTACCATCTGAAGGGGCCCTTGGAGAAAGCATGAAGCGCCTCAACGTAAACATATGACTTTCTTTATCATCCTTTGGGGATGGACTATGCACAGGCCAGAGATTCACTCCACCCAGGGGCTGGGGGGGGGGGTGCTGCTGTCTGAACTCTGTAAGATACTGGAACCCAGGAGATAAGAGCCACTGTTCAAAGCAAACTGATAAGACAGCTAACAATGCACATGTTACATCTGCTACTTCGGCTGCCGTGAAGCAACTTCTGCACTTAAAACACAACAGCCTACCTGCAAATCTGGGTCTAAACAACGGCTAACAAATAGTTCACTGCAGAGAAGTATTAAGCATTGGGGTGGATGCCACCTTTGTACAATAAAGCATAAAACAACCTGGGGCGAAACCTACACGATGCACCATGGCCATCAATCTTCTAAAGCATAATAGACACAGACCATTTCACTCTTCCAACGACAGGGGACTCAAAAACATGCAGAGTGAATTCTATACAGTCCCAAGAGATCCCGTAGGAACAGCTCGGCAATATCCAGACTGCTGGCAGAACCTTTTCAAGCTTCGGTGACATGAAGGTATTGAAAGAAGCAAACAAGTATGCATTCACCAGACTCACCAAGGAGCGGAACGGAACTGACGGGTCTGCTCTCGCTGCTTCCTGTGGAAAACAGAGGTCGCGCGCTCAAAGCAAACAGCCACCCGCAGAGACCCCCGCTAGGTAGCTGCACCCGCCAGAACGCCTGCAGAAAGCGCGCGAGCCGCCACTGGCAGCTCGTGCACGGCAGGAAACAGCAACCCGCGCGGAAGAGGGGCGAGGGGAAGGAGCCACCGGAACTCCCCTTCCAACCCAGCCGCTGCCAATCACGCGTCCCCACCTCTCCCCAGGTCACCTGACCCTGACCAGGTTGGCCGCTTCGAACGCCGAGTCAGCTGATCTCTGAGCGCGCCGCTTTCTGCAGCCAGCAAGTGGTCCAAGCGAGCCAAGAGGAGAGCCGCGCCCAGTCTTGAAAAGCAGGAAGACGGGACGGGGAGGGGGGTTGGCGTGAGATCTGTCCTCCGATCCAGCGTTTTCCGACATGACAGTATAGCCGGCGAGGGCACGTGGTGGGAAAGCGCCGTGCACTAAAAACAAAAAACATGACATTTAGTGTGTGTATGGGGGGATATGAATATAGGGTTGCCAACCTCCAGGCAGTATCAAAATAGACACTTCTGTGTACTAACTAGTGAAACCCAAAAACACACAGAAAATTACTCTCATGAAATTAACCCAAAATATAATGGGAAACAAATTACAAAATACAAAAGTACCATAAATTCAACGTCAATACAACGTGCAATACACTTGATGAGTAAGAAGACCATAATACGGCCATTTATTCATGGAAGGTTTTGCATTGGATTTGTCACTCTATAGATGCACATTTTCCCCATCTGAATTCTCAAAACTCTGCATGGCGGCTTATGGTTGAGTTTTGAGAATATGGATGGGGGGAAAGTGCATCTAAAGAGTGGCAAATCCAATGCAAAACCTTCCATGAATAAATGGCCTAACCAAACTGACACAAGCCGACAGGGTGATGATGGTATCCAGGTGCCTTGCGGAAAGAAGGGTGGAGAGCGGCAGCCTCTCTCTGACACCACATGAAGCTTCTCCCGCAGGCAAAGATGTACCGGTTTGTTGGCCCAAAGCTGCTTTTGAGGAGCACCGATATCCACGTTCCACTTCCTGCTTCTGCCTGCTTCTACACCTCTGCTTTGAATGAGGAACTGGGAACCAGAAAGTAACTTCATCCTCTCACGGAACCTCTGTCTTGATCACGACCAAGAGTTATGCTGTAGTGTTCCGGATAGGGTGTCTGGAATATTGTTGTGTCTCAAATACAACCAGTTTTCTGGCATACTCCAGCAGTAAATAGTTTCTCCAAATTTAATAGGACTATAGTTTGCATTGTCCTAAGATACCAACTGTAGGAGTTCAATGGCATGCTGTCTCCCTGCAGACAGCAAGTGTCCCATCAATTAATTTCAGTGTGACTGCTTCAAGAAAGGATTTAGGATTGTTGCCCTGCAGCCTGATTGTATGCATGTTTACTTATAAGTAAGCCACACTAAGGTCAAGAGAGTTTACTCCCAAATAACTGTGCATAGGATTGCATCCCAAAAATGGTCTGTGATGTGATCCAAAGGCTACAATCCTTTGCAGACTTACTTGGAAATAAATCTCATCAAAATAAGCAGAACTTAGTTCCAAGCTTGCTTTGTTCTAAGCTTGCTTTGTCTCTAGCTGAAAGTTCGTTAAGGAGTTTCAGCTTTGTTTCCAGTTTAATTGAGCTTCTGGTGCACTGTCCCAACAATTTTACCTGTTTGCCTCTCTGGTTGTGGTTCTACTGTGATCGTTAACTGCAGGGAAAATGACCACATCAGCAAGGCTTCAGATTCCAGTGGGGTAGCCATATTAGTCTGCTGCGGCTGAAACAAAAAGGAGATGCATTGAATGAACTAGGCTCATGCTACAATAAAAGAGGAAGATATAAATATGTTGTACATGTCCATTGATAGCCAAAGGCGACTTCCATATCTAGAGGCAGTGAACTCTGAATGCCAATACTAGAAGGCAAAACCAAAGGAAGGCCTTGGCGCTCTGTTTGGTTGGCAATCTACGACAACTGGTTGGCCAGGGTGTGAAACAGGATGCTAGATGGACCACTGGTCTGAGCTAGCAGGCTCTTCCCATGTTCCTATGATTACTATATGTTGTATATGATGATATACCACACCATAGCAAGTGATGTTTAGCTTCTGATTGTGCAAGAAACATATGCATGTGGTGACAGGGCTTGACCATAATAGAAACAAACGCATAAGAGGCACAAATGCAGAGGTCGCCCAAATGGCCATCCCATATCAGGGAAAGTATGAGTCATTGAAGTGAGCGGATACATTAACACATAACAATTTCTAAATTAGGACTGCATGGCAAATCCTGGGATCTGTGAAGGACATCATGTGCACTGGATCTTTTTGCCCACCCTAACTGCTAGAATGTTAGCAGAGGCGGTCTCTGAGTGGGCGTTGCGCTTCCCTCAACCAATGGTCTTGGAGGATTTCGATGTCCTCATAGACACAGCCTGTCCTGGTGCTGCCTCAGACTTCATTATGTCCATGGCATCACTGGGACTCTCCCAAGTTATATCACGCCCCACACATGCAGCAGACCAGACATTGGATTTGATTATTTGTGCAGGTGTTGATCTGGAAAGTGCACTTGAGTCCGAACCGGTGACATGGTCAGATCATTTCCTCCTAAAGGCCGGCTTGAGGTTTATTTACCCCCCCCCCCTGCAAGGGTGGTGAGCTTATTTATGCTTGCTTGTGGAGACTTATGGATCCTATTGGTTTCCAGAATATTCTGTGGGATTTCTCTGGGCCTCTCAGCAGCTCTCTTGATGAGCTTACTGAGGGTTAGAAGAATAACCTTCAGGATACCATTGATCAAATTACTCCTGGTGCCCTCTGCGCCCTCGAATGTCCTCTGCCCCTTGGTTTTCCAAGGAGCTTAGAGAATTGAAGAGGTTGCTCAAACAGCTAGAGCAAGTTTGGCGGTGAACCCATGGTGAGGCTGTGAGAACACACTATAGAGCCCAATTAAAAGCCTATGAGGTGGTGGTGAAGACATTTTATTTCTCTGCTTCCATCTTGTACACTAGGTTACGTCCAGCCCAGTTATTCAGAGTGATTTCACAGTTGCCTTCCCTAAGAATGGAGTCTCAATTGGATACTGATTTGACTCTTTGATGTAACTTATTCGCAGACTTTTTTGCAGATAAAATCTTGAAGCTTCATTAGGAGCTCTCCACCAGTTTTGTTACAATTGGTGTGCTGGAGGCTCCATTGGCCTTATCTGGCCCTGTTTTGAACCACTTTCATCCACTTTCCCTGACAGATGTTGACAGGACCCCACTTGCAGTGAAACCAACAACCTGGTCCTTAGATCCCTCCCCTCCTGGCTAGTAAAATCCTGACGGGAAGTGGGAAGAGCTCCCCTGAGGGCCATTATTAATCTGTCACTCTCTCAGAGCTTCTTCCCTAGTTCCTTGAAGGAGGCAATAGTGAGAGCTTTATTAAAGAAACCCTTCTTGGATAAAAAGGACCTACCCAATTACCATCCAGTATCTAATTTCTGGGAAAGGTAATTGAGAGAGCAGTGGCTGAACAGCTCTGTGCTTGTTGCTTTGACAGATGACCTCCATTTAGATAAGGGTGGTTCGGCTTTGCTGATTCTTTTAGATCGGTTAGCAGCCTTTGATACAGTTGACCATTCAGTCCTGGTCAACTGCCTGGTCTCCTTGGGGATACAAGGTACTGTCTTATGGTGGTTTTCCTTGTTTCTCCAGGGATGCCATTGGGATTGGCATTGGGAATTATAGGTCTTCCACGTATGTACTTGTTTGAGGTGTGCCACAGGGTTTGTCCCTGTCCCCAGTGGTTTTTTAATATATATGTACATGCACTCTCTAGCAGAGCTCATCAGAAGGTTCGGCATTGGGTGCCATCAATATGCAGTTGACACAGCTTCCTTCTGCTCGATAACAGCCAGAGATTGCCCCCTTGGCCTTATGCCAGTGCCTGGTTGGATGGTTGAAGTTAAATCTTTCTAAGACTGAGGTAATGTGGCGGGGGTGTGTGTCTGGGTCTTTGGGGGGCCTGCAACTCCTGACTCTTGATGTGGTCCAACTTTCTCCAGTGGACTCAGTGAGGAGTCTGGCTTGATGCTTTGCTATCATTGGACAAGCAGTTGTCCATGGTGGCGAGTTCTGCATTCTTTCTTCTTCACCAAGCACTTCAGCTGGCCCCGTTTGTCTCAGTCGGACCTGGCCATAGTGATTCATGCCATGGTCACGTCCAGAGTAGACTGCTGCAACTCACTCAATGCCAGGGTCCCTCTGAAAATGATCCAGAAGCTGCAGGTTGTTCAGAATGCTGCTGCCAAGTAGGACGGTTTCGTGGTTTACTATTCTCCGCGCAACTTTGAACCACTATAATGTTAGCCGCGTTATGTTAACACTGTCGTCTTAGCTGATCAAACTTTATTAAAGCTTTTTTTCTTTGGTAAGGACTTTCAAGAGAGATCCTACAATAAGTACAGGGCTTGCAATAGACGCGGAGAACTGCTTTTGGCATAGGACACATAGTTTAAAACGAGTATGATCATTCTGGACAGTGAAGAAAGCTGATAGGAAGAAAATAGATTCCTTTGAAATGTGGTGTTGGAGGAGAGGGTTACGGATTCCGTGGACTGCCAAAAAAACAAATCAGTGGGTTCTAGATCAAATCAAGCCTGAACTGACCCTAGAAGCTAAAATGACTCAACTGAGGCTGTCATATTTTGGTCACGTCATGAGACGACAAGAGTCACTGGAAAAGACAGTCATGCTAGGAAAGGTTGAGGGCAGTAGGAAAAGAGGAAGACCCAACAAGAGGGGGACGGACTCAATAAAGGAAGCCACAGCCTTCAATTTGCAAGATCTGAGCAAGGCTGTCAAAGTTAGGACATTTTGGAGGGCTTTCATTCATAGGGTCGCCATGAGTCGGAAGCGACTTGACGGCACTTAACACACACACACACACACATGATCACCGAGGCTTGAAGTTTCTGGATGTAGTATTCAGCATTCCTACACTAAGGTCCGATCCGGAAAACCCAGATCCTACGAACATTCTAAATGAGGCTTTCATACATCTAAAATGTTAGCAACGGGCATAAACGTAAAACGACGGTTACAATACAATATTAGCCACGAAATCTTAGGGGGGGGGAATCGGGGGCAGGAGCTTTTCTCTGCGCCCCAGCCGCTTCACATTTTGGAAGGAATATACTTAGCCTGCTGCATCGAATTAGATAAAGAACGTGATTTTCGAGGGCAGTGAAACGACTAAGAAAAAACCCCCCAGAAAGGATATCCATGGCAAGATCCAGGCTCCCTTGCTCGTCGCGGACACGTCTGGGTTCTTCTATATGTGGCTTCGAGGACCTGGGAGGAGAGAAGGGAATGGGGGAATCAACAGAGTGAAACATCCTCTCGGTGATTGATCTGAGGTTGTTGGAAAACCTGGCTTGGGAAGGTCTCAAGCGGAGGGTGCCGGCAATTCCTGCTCCATCGAGGATCATGAGTTCCGGGTTTTGCGCCACGAAATCTGCACGGGGAGTAGCCGGAGTTTTAACAAAAGGAGAGGGAGGCCAAGAGGAAAGTACTTTGAAAAAAGGGAGGGGAGTAGGGATAACTGCCAGATGTAACAAAACATCTGTAACAGAACGAGGTAAGGGCGTGGATTACCTCCCCCGTTCTTTTTGAGAGCAGGTTTGTGACTTAAATTGAAAACAAATTTCTGCCAAAATCCGTTAACCGGGAGTAATGTTTTTGCTTAGGCATACCCAGACGGTCGGGGGTATTAAAAACACATCCCTTGTTCTAAATGTGTGTTGAAGTATATTGGCTCTAGGGACCAAGTTCAAGTAGGCCACAGAGCCATTTATGCTTAGCATGGACATGAGGGCTTTCCAAATGCTGCAAAACAACCTTGTGCATCTGGGATAAAGTATGCATCCCAAGGGCAGAATTAAAAGAAAATGGTTCCAGTGGTTGAATAAGATGCGCAAAGACTGGTCTTTTTTTTTTCCTGGCAAAAGTTTTATATTGCAAGTCAACAGTTGTACAGAGTGGAGATAGGAGAGGGGATTGTTGGGTGCTGATGAAGGAGCAGAGGAAATGGGCTTGCAAAGGGGTTGTGTGTGATCTAAGCTTGTCATTTAAAAACAAAAGCTGGCCCAGCTCTTCCGCTTTTAGACACGGCTTGACACATTCCCTGCGGCACACTGCTTTGGGGGTGGTTGTGTACTTCAGCTTATAACCTCTGTCAGCTGCTTGGGACTTTGATTCCAGACAGTCATTTCGGTGGCAAAATAATTCTGAATGGGTTTTACCTTCTGGTGCTTTATTTGGAGTGATGTCTATTGCAATCCCTAAAGGATTAGGGGGTGTCTTTTATCAATGTACTGTGACACTGGAACTGTTCTGTTAGCATGGATGGGAGCAGAAGAATCAACATAACCAGGAACAGAAACACTAACCCAGAAAGGCTTGAACACATGTATGTGTGGAATGTTGCCTTTGTTAATACTATCTGAAAGGCAAGAAACCTCAGAAGATTATGATACTTCATAGTTCTGGGCATAGTTCTTGGGTTCTGCTCTGTTTCTTTAGAAATGTCAGTTGAGTCATTTTCTGTTTCAGATTGGGATTCCAATCTTCAGCATCTTTGTGCTTACTGGCATCAGTAGTAAGAAGAAAGATGAAGCTCAGCAAGTCTTTTGGTCTGAGAAATGTCCAGAGAACTCCCATCTAGCCGTTCGTTTTCCATATTGGTGCAAACATGGGTTTATATGATTGTAGACACCAGGCTGAAGTCCCATTTCTCAGTGAATAGGGGCAGGTAATTTTATTTGTTTATTGACTTTATACCCTCCCTTTCTCCCCAGTGGGGACCCAAAGCTGTTTACATTGTTCTCCTCTCCTCCCATTTTATTCTCACAAAAACCTGTGAGGTGGGTTAGGCTGAGAGCATTTGTCTGGACCAAGGTCACTGAGGAAGTTCCATGGCAAAGAGAGGATTGGAACCTGGGTCTTCCAGATCCTAGTCTAACAGTCCAACCACTACACCGTCCTAATTTTTGGTTGTATAACCATGTGAGGCTGCAGGCTGATTTTGCTAAGTGTGAAAATCCCTGCTCTTGCTCCTATAACACCTAATGGCTGGCCTAAATCTGGATAGTTTAGTAAATATTTCTTAGACTGGACTGGATCCTAGTGGTGTAAGGATTTAGACCAGCATCACAGACTGTAGTGGTAGATCTGATGCTGCAGAAGATCCAGGGGCGGCCCCTGAGTCTGTATTTGGTGCATGTTGAATTAAGCAGCCTATGCCAAATGGGCAGTTCAATATATTTCCTCTCTCTGCAGGGGGAGATTATTACTATGAAGCTAAATGAGCGCAGTGTGGCCCATTATGCCACATGTGACTCTCCAGCAGACCATACTGGCTTCCTGTGTAAGCGTGTGGAGCGCCACCATCACACCACCTCCTACCAGCGCCGCTGGTTCATCCTCAAGGGCAACTTGCTGTTCTACTTTGAAGAGCGGGAGAGCCGTGACCCCCTGGGGCTCATCGTGTTGGAGGGCTGCACTGTGGAGCTCTGCGAGGCCGCGGAGGAGTTCGCCTTTGCCATCCGCTTTGATGGGTCCGGTGCCAAGGCTTATGTGCTGGTTGCTGACTGTCAAACGGCTATGGAAGCTTGGGTGAAGGCACTTTCGCGGGCCAGCTTTGATTACATGAGGCTAGTGGTTAAGGAGCTAGAGAAACAACTGGAGGAGGCCCGGAAGAGCTTGGTTGTCAGCCATAAATTTCCAAAGAAGTCATCTTCTGGCCTGAAGAGACATCTCTCCAACCCCACAATGGTACCTGTCCAGGAGCACCCTGTCATCGTGGAGAATGGTTACGCTACATGGGGTGATGGTCACTCTCTTGCTAGAGGAGTTTCTTCTGACCATGATGGGGGATATTTAAAACCCCCGCCCCTACCTCCTCGGCGAAGACTGGCAGGCAGCAGCATAAATGCATTGCTGACTGCTGCTCTTGCTTCCACTGTACAGGAAAGTCCCGTGTCTCCAGAGACAGCCTGCTTCTCAAAGTTGCATGACTGGTATGGTCAGGAGATTGCTGATGTGAGGAGGGAATGGTTGGAAAGCCAGAAAAAAGTGGAAATGTGAACATGGTGGGCACAGAGTGGCTGTTTGTCAGTGGGCAGAGAAAAATACATGCCAAGCACATTCACAGTGGTCTTGCTGCACTTTCTGGATTGATCTCTCAGCCCAGAGAATCACCAAAGATGACTTATATTGCTTTCTGGAACCCTGTGACTGATTGCAAGTCTACTGCAGTTTATTCCACCCTTCCTCCAGAAGTGGCAAATGCACATGGTTCTTCCCTCCTCCACCTTTTTCTTACAGCAACCGTGCAAAGTAGGTTGCTGAGAGTGCCTGGCCCAAGGTCTCCCAGTGAGCACCACAGCTGAGTGGGGATCCGAAGCTGGGTCTCCCCGGTCCTAGTGCAACACTCTTACTACTACACCGCACCGGCTTTATACGTGCATAGGTTGAGATACTCACTACCAGATCTTTGCATTCCTAGAGGCTATAGAAATGGCCCTGCTGTCCCCAAATCTTTTACTCAATGTATACCTCAAGAACCATGACAGCCTTTCACAATTTAGTCTTAGGACTGGTTCAAAGTTGGGCGCCCAAGACCAACTGTATGAGGTATTCGCAAAACTTTCCAATAGTACTCTTGATGTTATTAGCTATGCAAATTTCATCATGTGCCACATCAGGCCAAGAACATCAGTGATGGGCTGAGTTTGTGATGTGTAAAATATTTTGAGGTGGTGCATGTGTGTGCATGAGCAGAAAATAAACCAAACTGCAGAAGTGGAAAGGACAGCAGAGGAGCAGATAATCATATAAGTGTTCCTCTTATTATCCTATAGCATTGCAATGATGCCAGGAAAAACAGTCAAAAAGATTAGGTCGTCTTGGTCAGGATGAATAAAAGTTAATTTAGTCCAGCCCTGGTTAGTATTTGCTTGGGAGACCACTGGGGAAGCTTAGGTTGCTATGCAGAGGCAGGCAATGGCAAAAACCACCTCTGAATGTCTCTTGCCTTGAAAACCATACAGGGTTGCCATACATCGGCTGCGACTTGACAGCACTTTTTATCACTGTTTAGTCAACTTAAAAATGGAATTAAAAGATTTTTTTAAAAGTATCTACAATGCAAGAACTTATACAAACTGTAGGTGGCAGGTCGGTGTGAGAAGAGACATTTCCTTCTATCTCAGCTGCTTTCCTCTGGTGGCTGACAGCCCTAATGTGACGTTAAAGTTGTCATAGATTGCACTGGGCTTTGCCCTGTATTGTTGAATATATTTTATTTGGACAGGCCAGAAAGCAAATAAATTGGCCAGTGAGAAAGTTGTCCATACGCTATGAGACTTGAAAGAGGCCTCTTCAAAATAGCAGGTTCTTAATGCACAGATTCTTCTCATGTATCTGGCCTCGTACAAAACTATTAATGCCGTTTAAATTGTATATTCCAGCACTCTTATAGCATTTCTGCTGGACAGAGTAGTACAAGTTAAAAGCATGGAAGCTATATGCCTTGCCTACTCACTAGAAGAAATGCATAGTAATGCATTGTATATAGCACATATCAAATATTCGAAATGTAAATACATTTATACAACAGTAATCAGGTATTCCTACTAAACCCATAACTGGACTGAGACCAGGGTACCTGAAAGACTGCCTTCACCTGTATGAGCCTGCCTGCCAAATGAGGTCCTCAAAAGCTCTGCTCTGTGTACCATCAGTCTAAGTTGTGAGCGAGAACCAGGGACAGAGCCTTTTCTGTTGTGGTACCCGACACTCAGAAGTTCCTCCCTACCGAGGCTGAATTTACAGTCCTTTAGGTGCCAGACTAAGCTTAAAAAACAAAAAACCTCAAGTTTTTTACTACTTTCCCCTGTATTTGTTTTTGAGTTTCTCCTTTGTTTCCTGGTTTTGTCTAAGCAAGTTTTATTTACCTGCTTTATTTTTATCATGTTTTATGGTTGTGGATACTATTTTAAATTTAATTGTTGTAAACCGCCTTGGATACTTTTGGTTCAGAGTGCAGGGGGAAAATGTTTGAAATATATAACAATCTCTTAAATAGCCAGCTTCACAATCCCCATTCTGCAGCCAGTGATAAAGCTGAGAGAATTGTAGCTTGCCCAAGACCACTGAGTGAATTCATGGCTGAGCTTTGAACCAGGAATTTCTTAGCTGAGACTGACCAATGGTTTTCCTCAGTGTAAGGTAGCTTTATATCTATGGCCATTTAATCAGCCAGATCATCACCATCTGACTCCTAAATCAGGTTTAAAACTAAGGTTGCTTTCTCAGGGATCTCTTGTTCCATGCCTTCCTTTTAACCTGCCACTTGACATCATTGTGCAATTGCTCACCTTGGTTTTCCTCTGCTCTGGTACAATCTTTCCTTAAAGATGGAACTCAAAGTGGGTTTAGGGAGCATGTAGATGTGAAGGTATGGATTTCCACACCTCCCTGTCCACATCTGGTCCTGCTTCTTCCAGCATCCCTGACAGGCTTTTTGACTTTAAATTGATAGTAGCTATATTACTATTATGTCCTAAAACTGTAGCAATATTCCTACTACTGATTTTATAAAAAAAAACCCTGCTAAAAGCCCATGAGGAGAGAGGAGTAAACACTGTGAGGGGTAAACACAGAGAAAATCCCTGTGTGAATCACCTTTGTGCAGAAACAACCTATATGTGTCATTTCTTGTAAGCTCCTTGTTCTCAAAAGTTCTGTCACAGGTAATGGTGCTGATATCTCAGAACATTTCAGGTGGACTCTTTTGACATCACAGCTGTGTACAAACCCCATGTTTCACATATACACAGCTAAGGATCCAATGCTGGTCGGCCATTCCACTCTCATTGTTTGCACAACCATCATAGGAAGAAATGACTGTGATCCATTAAGAATAAAACTATCCTATAGGATGAACCGAGACAGAGATAAAAGAAGCAGATTGAAGAAAAGTATGGAGATGGATTTTAAATTCTTCTCAACCACAACCACTGAGTTATGATTTCTGTGAGCACATATACAAGAACTATAGCTTAGTTGTAATATGACTTGGAGGTGCTGATTGGTATATACAAATTATTGCCTACCATATTGCTTTCTGATCTTTTAGTTCTCGTTTCCTCTTTAAGAGACTTGCATGTAAATAACTTTAAACTATAACTGTTGAGCCAACAAAGCCATTGTACACAACACTCAAGTATAAGGCAATGCAGATAATAATCATAAGACATCTGTTTTGTTTATTTATGGGCAACTGCAATACCTAAATAGGTTGACTATTCCAAATGGAGAAAAAATAACCACAATGATTCTTTGACTAAGACAAAAATCAAGCTGTTGTAAATAAAACAGCATTTCCAAAACAGGAGTGGAATAACATGAAACAAAACTTTTATATCTGAGTCCAAAGACAAATTTTCTTCCAGCTGGTCTGGAATATTGTTATCAGCATTCAATAGATTTGCTAACTTTATACAGAACTTCATGGTATTTTGCACTCCAGCAATGTTGAACTTGCTTTGCATGAAATATATACAATACAGCCTTATTTTTTTAAAAAAATATTTGCATGGGTGGTTTTATATACAGAATAAGGAAGTATAGTATTGTTAGTCAGTTATGTGTAATTCATGTTTAATCCTGAATAAAGTTTTTTAAAAACTTATATCTTGTGTGAAATAGCTATCATCACTGCCTATTCTGTAACCCTCAGGGTTTGTGTATGGACACTGATGATGACGGACAACCAACTCTACTTGAGAAATGGGGACAGAACAATCTCCCAACAAACCCATAGCAAGAACCTGGCACATGCACTTTCCTCCAGCTGTCCAAAGCTGCCTTAATTTTCCAGACCAAAAAGAGCTGTCCCACCCCCACGGAGTAATCTAACCACAGCTGAAAAGTAAAGTGGTCTTTTCTGTTCTATTTGTGTGTGTCTCTCCCCCACCCACCCCCGCAATTTGCAAGATTCAGAAGTTTTTAATATTTAGACGCAGGAGACTTGCTTTTATTGGTATTTGATTCTATATATAAAAACTTGCACTTAAATGAATTCTACTTCCATCCAAATAAAGTACTGATACAGCATGTTTGCTGCATACAAGCCAAAGCTAGTACACTCCAACTAATCATACAAAAATGTTTCGCGCCAGCCATAGTTGTACATATTCTGATTACAAGAATAGTAGTGAGTAGAACAAAGATTTTTTTCTTTATAAAGGAACCTTGTAGATTCCGAGAAAGGAGCAATGCTGCCTCCTTCAGGCATGTATTCAGCATTCATTCCCACAGTGAGCTACTATCCAAATTTGAGCCAATATGCTGTTTTCTCAAATCTGGCAGTTTACAGTGTGATCTTAAACACACCCTCCCAAGGCATTTGAAGTCAATATAGAAGGCTTTTAACTCTGGTTAGGATTGCACTGTTTGTTCATTAACCATTTCTTCAACAGCCCACACACTCCTTTGTACTCAAGAGCCCAACTGTTTTGCTGCATGTTCGCATGTGAATATCAATGTATTGGTTTCAAAGCTTTTATGGAGAGACTCCGTATACTCATGCAGCTTTCCAGGGTTTGTGTAGATTTCTTTATCCATCCTTCACTTTTCTCCTGAAGGGGAGCCTGTGGCTTACAAAATTCTCCCCTTCTGCATTTTATTCTCACAACAACTCTGTAGGTTAAGCTGAGTGTGACTGGCTCAAGGTCACTCAGCAAGCTTCCATGGCAGAACCCTGGGTCTCCCAGTTTTTAATCCAGCATCTAATTACTACACCACACTGTGTTTTGTGTGTGTTATAAATACCATCAAGTCCCTTCAGACTTATGGCGAGCCTATGAATTAATGGCCTCTAAAGCCATTATCATTAACAGCCTTGCTTGTGTCTTGAAACTGAGGGCTGTGGCTTCCTTGATTGAGTTGATCCATCATCTCATGTTGGGTCGTCCTCTTTTCCCATCACCTTCAACTTTTCCTAGCATTGTTGTCCAGTTACTCTGGTCTTCTCACAATGTGACCAAAGTACAATTGCTCCTGTTTAGTCATTTTAGCTTCTAGAGAGAGTTCAGGCTAGATTTGATCTAGAACCCATTTATTTGCTTTTTGGCAGTCCATGGTATCCATAAAACCCCTCCAACACATTTCAAATGAATCAACTGTCTTCATTGTCCAACTTTCACACCTATACATAGTAACGGGGGAAAACTATAGCATAAATTAACTTGATCATGATTGCCTGCGACACTTCCTTATACTTAAGCTCCTTCATGGCTGCCCTTCCCAGTTTTAATCTCCTTCTGATTTCTTGGTTGCAGTCTCCCTTTTGGTTGGTGATGGAATCAAGGAATAGAAAATCTTGAACAACTTCAGTTTCCTCATTGCTAACCTTAAAGTTGCATAATTCCCCAGTAGTCATTGCTTTTATCTTGTTGTTCAGCTGTAGTCCTGCTTGGCATTTTCTGCTTTAACCTTTAAATGAAGAGTTGTTTCAAGTCTTCACTATTTTCTGCCAATAATTTGGTGTCATCTGCATATCTCAAATAGTTAATTTTCCTCCCACCAATTTCCACTCCACCCTCATCCAAATCTAATCCACACTGCCACACTTGTATTAGTTTATATTATCTTGTTTTATTTAAACATTCTTGTATGTATGTGTTCATAGTGCTAAACGGCAGGACTGGCCTCAGCCCCTCCATCAGCTCCTTTCTCCCACGCAGTCCACCCTCCGACGATGGAAATCGCCACGTCACACTGACACTTCTCTCACACTAGCCCCCGCCGACTAAAGCAGCAGCTGAGCCGCATGCGCACTGGGGCTTTCCCCTTCCCAGTATCACGAGATCTGAGAAAACACCGCCCACTCTTCTCAGAGCCCCGGGCGGGTAGTCACGGCAACCGTCGCGCGTGCAACAACTCCGCAAAGAAGATGGCTGGCCGTCTGTTTGCAGCGTTTGGACCTTGGAGGAGATCGGAACCCATCAGGAGCCACAGAAGCTCCTCCACCACCATTGAACCATCGCGCAATGTTACAGTCACCCGGACTGGCGCCATTTTGCCCAAGCCTGTTAAAGTGAGTGTCTCTGGGGAAACCATAAAGACGGAGAAACGGGGGGGGGAGCAAACGTTAACCAATCGGAGCCGATCTAGTGCTATTGGCTGGTTTTGCCAGCCATTCGTTTATAAGGTTTCCCTGGGAGGGCGGGACTGGCGTTTGAGTGACAAAAGGTTTGGCCAATGGAAAATGGGGTTAGAGTGGGAGGCCTCAGAACGCGGAAGCGCCGCTTGAAAGGATCGGGCAAAGACAAGGAGAATGAGTGAGATAAACTTGGGGGGTGGGGAAGAGCTCCTTCTTTGGCTGGAGTGCTGTGCACGCTCCCCGTTGGACAAAATGCGGCTGCCCTGCTAGTGAACATCAATAAATCCGGACGGTCCCGCTCTCCTTTTATTGCCACCCTTTCTCTACTGCATTTACAGCTCAGGTTCGTGGTCATTCCCTCCGCCATGTTATTATCCCAACAACCCTGTGTGGTGGACTAGGTCAAGGGAGAGCGATAGGCCCAATGTCAGACAGTGCGCTTCATGGCCGAGTAGGGATTTGAATCTCTTCAGGCCCAGTGCGACTCTTACCGTTACAGGGTGACATTTTAAAACGCCTGGAGCAATAGTAGTTTTTCTCTTCTTAGTGGGTAGCCGTGTTAGTCTGTCTGCAGTAGTAGAAAAGAGCAAGAGTCCAGTAGCACCTTAAAGACTAACACAAATATTTTCTGGTAGGGTGTGAGCTTTCGTGAGCCACAGCTCACTTCTTCAGATACAGCTAGAATTCTGAAGAAGTGAGCTGTGGTTCACGAAATTCTAGCTGTATCTGAAGAAGTGAGCTGTGGCTCACGAAAGCTCACACCCTACCAGAAAATATTTTTGTTAAGTCTTTAAGGTGCTACTGGACTCTTGCCCTTTTCTCTTCCTAGTCTGTCCGGACCGAAGGGGGGAAAGTACTGACAGATGCTACTACCTGCCCGATTTATACCTTGATGGAGAGGAAATACTAGTAAACCTTGATAACCCTTCATTTTTGCAAGTACGAGGAAGAGAGGATGAGCCAGCCTTTAGGACTTGTCATAGAATCCATTCAGCATCTTTCCTTTCAGTCTTTTCCCAGATAGTATTTGTGTTCTAAAATGAAATTTCTCCCATACTGCTGGTAATGTATAACTTCTTTGAAGTTAGTTAGTATCTTGCATATAGGCATTGCCTGGCCCCAGTTCAGATCAGTGCAAGAGAGGAAAATGTTAGGTATCGCACAAGAAACAAATTCTTATAGAATCAGAGTTGGAAGGGACCACCAGGGTCATCTAGTCCAATCCCCTGCACAATGCAGGAAACTCACAACTACCTCCCCCCAAATCCCCAGTGACCCCAACCCTCCCCCAGCCATGCAGGATCCCACAATCAAAGCACTCCCGACAAATGGCCATCTAGCCTCTGCTTAAAAGACCTCCAAAGACAGGGACTCCACCACCCTCCGAGGCAGCACATTCCACCATTGAACAGCTCTCACCGTCAGAAAGGTCTTCCTAATGTTTAGGTGGAATCGCTTTTCTATTAGTTTAAATCCATTACTCCGTGTCCTAGTCTCTGGAGTAACAGACAACAAGCTAGTTCCCTCATGAACATAACATCCCTTCAAATATTTAAACATGGCTATTATGTCTTCCCTCAACCTTCTCTTCTCCAAACTAAACAAACCCAACTCCCGAAGTCTCTCATAAGGCATGGATTCCAGACCTCTGATCATTCTGGTCGCCCTCCAAACTTCCTATTTCCCATTCTGCTTTCACGACTTCCCATGAAGTTTCCAGCTTCCACCAGGTTCCATATTTTCCTTAAAAATCTGAGTTTATGTAAGGAATGCAAGGGAGAACAAGGGGGAAAATGAAAAGTAGAGCAGGGCCTCAGACTAAGGGACTGAAAGTGGAAATAGCCTAATATGGCCTATCCACCAAATGCTTCCCACCGCTGTATTTAAAGTGTGTTCACACACACTGTATAAAAAGGCTTGGGGTTATATATATATGCTGGTGGTCATAAATTTCAATACTGTACTAAGTCCTGTATTGTTGCTATAAAATACAGTTGTGCTGATCACTGATATAAGGCTGGTACTAGAAGCAAAATTCCTTTTCCAGATCATTCAGTACAGTAGACTTTGTTCCTGATATAGGGACTACCATATCAAATTATTACACTGACTTTTGTTTTCTTTCGTATGCCCCTGGGATCATCCTAAATGGAGTTGTATCTTTGATGTTCTTACTTTATTTTCTTGTAATAAATTGTCTATGCTAAAGTAATTCTTGCAAGCATTGTGCACATGGGATAGACACCTTGAACTATGCAAGATAACCTAATCCAGTGGTTCCCAAAGTGGGAAGTACCACCCTGGGGGGCGGTGGGATTACCTAGGGGGGCACTAAGAGGCAAGGGGGCAGCCGGGGGGTGCTAGAGGTGGGCCCCTTCAACTGTGTTGTTCACTAATTTATAATAGATCAAGCTATGGCACCATGCTGGCAAATCTGGAGGAAACTATCAGAATTTTACTTTTGAATAATACTTTTTATAGGGTAGAGGGTGCTGGGGTTGAGTTTGTGGAACCAAGGGGGCGGTGGCCCAAAAAGTTTGGGAACCACTGATCTAATCATTTATTACAGGATCAAGTCATAGTAGGATGCTGTTTATATATTTCCATGAATTCTAGATTTCATTATTCTGGCAGCTACATAAAGACTGCTGATGGCAAAACTTGTCTTCTGAAAGATATTAATTTATTGGTTTATCCCTATTAGATGCCCTTTGGCCTCCTCCGTGTATTTTCTGTTGTAATACCCTTCCTCTATGTTGGGACGCAGATTAGCAAAAGCTTTGCAGCTTTGCTCGAGGAACATGATATCTTTGTGCCAGAGGATGATGACGACGATGATTAATAGGTATGACCACTGATAAAAACAGATGTTTCAACTTCATTTTTCCTATTCTATTTGGAAAATACTTTCTTAAGCCCATGTGCATTCTGTACAACCAAGAAAGAAAAACACTAGTGCTGTAACACAAAGCGTGGAAAAAAGACAGCACATGGGCTCACTCTACTTAAACACTCTATATAAATAATTTTCCAAAATGTACTTTTTCTATCGTGTTGTTTTATATACACTGAACCACAAACTATATACAAACAAGTACAATGCTTATGCAACAAGGCTCTCATATACCTCAAAGCGAAAGAGACCAGAGTCTATAAAGCTCCCAAAAATGATAAGATAGACGCTGTGATGAGCGCTGTAAATGGTTGTCACTGTGTGATCTGTCAGTGTTTATATCACAGCCATACCCCGGGGATCGGTGGAGTATCTTTACCCCGGGAGATGGGGTGGGGACCGGGAGACACCCCGCATCACGGGAAAACAAGGAGGGAACGCTCTATCCGGAAACATTTTCGCCCCAAAGCTTCATCAGCCAATTTCTCCACAATAAAACCAGTTTTCTAATATGCAACCTTATACAAATTATTGGCAATTTGTTGTAATTCTCATTGTATACATACCATAAAATGTGGTCTCAAGAGACCTGACAATGTTTTTCCAGCAGGATTCACAACGAATTCTCCAGCAGTACAAGTTAGAACAGACAATGACTATTTAACAATACAAAAGACCCAATGATTTGCAGGTGGAGCAGGGCAGCTGGGCTCTGCTGAGCGAAGGTGAAGCTTTCTCATGGTCTTAAAGGAACATACATCCTCAAGCTTACATTATTTTGCATTGCAATAGACAATTAACAATGTCATGCTATCAATTCCAGGCATAATGATTATTACAGAAAACATGTTTTATAGAAACCATATTTTATAAAAAACCATAGAAAAAGTGCATTTTGCACGATAGAAAAAGTGCATTTTGGAAAATTATTTATATAGAGTGCATAGAATGTGCCCATGTGCATTCTGTAGCAAAAGTTTAATTAATTAAGTATGTCTTCATCAGGAGACCTTTAAAGCTATATGCTGTAGCTTCAAACTGAGAAGACATACTTCTCTCCTACCCCTCAAAGTTTTATGAGTGAGCCTGTGTGTGTGTCAAACAATGTATCTTTAAATCTGTAAATTTCAGTATGGTAGAGTGGTTACAGTGTCAGATCAGGAAATGTCTAAGAACAATAAGGCATTCCATGCATCTGAGAATATTTCCTCACTGCACTGGCCAAAGCTGGATTGTGGATTAGCCAATAGAAGAGATTTAGCAGTCTATCCAGCACCACCCCCCACTCCCCGTTATCTCAGCATGCTTAACTTGGTTCACCATCCCTGCCTTAATGGCACCTTTCTGTTTCCCTGCCCAGTTTTTATTCCTGTATCCAGTTCTGAAGCAGGAATAAAATAAGAAAAGTTTTTAAAAATATATATTACTTAAGTATCTTTAGTGTCTCCCTTTTATGACACTAAAAGAACTAGAGTTTAATTAATATTAGAGCATGCCCAAGTCTCCTAACAGTGACAGTGTTGCAACATACCAACAAAAGTATGCCACTTGCTAAATATTTGCTAAAGGCACAGTGAACTTGCTTTTGAAGGGGAAAGAGCTATGGGAAAGAAAACAAGTTGTTTAAGATATACATGTTGTGGTATGAACATCTCCTTCCATTCGACTTTTATTTTTAGTGATTACATCTTGTTCTACAGAGTGCAAAACTAGCTTTCTGGAGGGATACTACCATAGTATAGATGAACTTTGTTTTTGTTTCATTGTAGAATTGCAATGGAAGAATACATAATTACAGAAGTTATTGTGACATCACTGTCAAAGCACGATCGCTTCTTTTACTTTGTAAAGAAGGCAGTTCGGACAAATAGAGCTGTTCTTTCAGCAAGTGCTGGATGTGCATGTCAAAATGAGGACAGCGTGTACGTATATTGGTTCACCTGCACTTTACAACCTCTTAAAAGACTGCTTGAAGTTCCTGTTCCAATGAATACAGGGAAATGGAAATGATTTAGATTGCAAATAAAGCTAGACTGGGAGTTGTGCCTCTTCATTAATTGTCTGGTGTCAACATTTATGTGCTCCTTAGCCAAGAATAAAAGTGAAAGAATCAAAGCACACAATGGCAGCTATCTTGCCAGCTTTATGCTGAATGCTGCTACCATGCAGACAGCTTAAAATACTATTTATTTTGAACTGAATCAATCACCAGTGTGATCATAGGAAGTGTTCTATTCCACAGCAAATGGGCATTCTGGACCAAGTGAATGATTTTCAATCACCTTATCTGCAGAAATCACATTGTCCTTGGTTAAAACCTCTCTCGTGGACTTCTAACCTCTACATCTATGTACAGCACAATCCTACATATGCTTTCTCATCTGTAAGTACCATTGTATTCAGTCAGACATACTGCAACGCAAATACACCGTTGTTGTTTTTTTTTTTGAGGCACTAATTGCAACTAATACACCCAGCATGATGTAGCCCATACAAGATGGATCAAAATGAGTATATGCACCAAGAATTCAGAACAGAACAGATAGTGCTTTGTCGGATACTTTCCTTCTGAAGGGCTCTTCAGTATTCAGTGCTTTATTTGCATCAAAAGCAACTGAAAATACAGAGTTATAGCTCCACAAAGTCTGTTTGGCTCAAGGATCATGACCTGCATAAAACTTGGAGAGAAAATCCTTGGGCTGTGGTGTTTCTGTCTCATGGAAGTACCTCATGATGTGAGTCCGCTGTTTCCATACATGAATAGTCTCCTGGAGTTCCATTTTCCCCTATATCAGGTAGAAGAGGAAAGTATTTTAAATGCTCAGGGATGTGCTTGAACCCATTACTGTAATACAGGGTAAGAAATTCATGGCTGTTTTATTCAATAATAGCAATCATAGCATCTTCTGTGCAATCAATCAACAGACATGACAGTTGGGGTCCACTGTGAAACACTAGTTTGTCGGATGTGGTCACTCCAAAGATTGTAAATTGTAGGCAACATCTCCCTATGCCAAGTGTATTGTTCTCCTCACACCTCCACTAGCTCACACTGCTTCTGAAGATGGAAGAAATTAATCAAACTGGGCAAATTTTTCCAAATGTTGTTACTTCGGTTTTACAAATATAGAACATCTACTACCTTGACAGATGTGGAGCATCTGACTCTGTAGTCCCCCTATTTTCTTAGCAAATTATTTCTGCATCATTTCTCTTCTAGCCAAATCTGCTCTCAACATCCATCCTCAGGTATATCTATTGCTATATCTAATTACAGAGTCCTGGCTCTAAGCAGATAACAAATACAATGCAACAAGGCAAGACAAGAGATCAGGGAAGGATCAGCATATCCAGTGGAATCCATAGGCATGCACAAAAATGTCACTTAACCATGTACATGAGGACTAGTGCAACAGCAGCAGCTTTAGAAATTAGCCAGCTATATAGGCTACTAGATCAGAAGTGAGCCGATAGTGGCTCCCAAAAGCTTAAAAGAACCCAATGAAGTTGTGTTAGCAAATGGCAAAGATAGCGGTGGTGTTGCCATTTTTCCTACCTATAGCATCCCTGAGTTGGAACAGGAAAGGTGAGGGTGAAAAGCTAAAGGAATGAGGTGTGGGGGGTGGGTGAGAGTTAACTTGTGCCTGGAGGAGAGAAGGATGGAAGGAAAAAGGAGAAGGGGTAATGGAGTTTTGGAGGAAAGGACTACACAAAGGAATGCGGCAATACAGGCAGGTGAGGGGTGATGGGAAGGGAAGAGGATGAAAGAGTTGAAGGCGAACGTACAGAATGGAGAAGGAAGGGTTGCTATGGGGAGTCAGAAAGTAAAGTACATGAAGAACAGAGCATGTTGTATAGGGAGTGTAGAAGGCAATGGAAAACTAGATGGGAGAAAAGGAATAATATGGGGAGAAGAATAATAGGGAAGAATCGAGAGGTGTGGTGGAGGAGTTGCAAGGAGAGGAATTATAGGAGGTAAGATCGTGAAATGATTATGGGGCAAGGAGGCAGAATTAGAGGGAAAGTAAAGCATGTTCAGGGGAAAAACATTTTAGGGAAGTGACCAAGGGCAGCAGAGATCAAAATGGAAAAAAAAAAAAAAACCACTGGAATGGGACGCAAAGGGGGGACTCGGGGATGGGTACTGGCATTCAGTCCTGTGGGTCTGGAAGTGTAACAAAAAGCCATGGATTTTATATCTTTTTTACTTTCTGGCTCTCCCCTCCTTTTGATATCTGAACATTTCAGTTTCTGTAGTCTGCTTCACTATCTAGCAATACTGATACTTTTTGTACTACACATGCCATTGAAAAGTGATTCTGAAATCCAAAATGCTTGGGCACATCTAGAAGGCTATGAATCAACATTTGATAGTTTATGTAAATAAACAAACAAGTAAATAAACAAATCTGTTCTACTGAACAGATAAAAGCAGCATACTTGCAGAAATGTAGGAAAGAAAAACAAAATCCATCAGCATAGGACAACTTTCAAGGAGGATAGGCAAGGAGCCTAGGTCGGGATAGAGAGCAGGGTAGAAATTTAAATAAATAATAATAATCTCGATGTCACCCTATGCCTGCTATGGATTTAAGACAAGTGATTTGTTTTACCTTAATAACTAGCAAATCAATGACTCTGGGGTCTGTGACATGGGCGTTCTTCAGAAACATCTCCCGGACCTTATCACGCCCCTGTTTCGTTGTGATGTCCAGCTGGTAGAGGTGCACTAGATCAAGAACAACAATGTGAAAATGGACATTAGGGCACATAGACTACAAATGAATGAACACTCTCCTGGAAGCAAGTCCCATTGAATAAAATGGGACTTACTCGCAAGCAGACCTGCTTAGGATAGCCTGTACTTTGGTACCTCTTGCAGAAGGAAGTTATACTGGCTGGATGTCCTGTTCAAGTTTTTGGGAAACAAGCAAAAGATATATCAGGTGATAGCAGCCCTTGAGACGGAAGCTCTTACTGGTTACATAACACATTGTCTTTGGCTTTTATGATGCGTAGACGGTATTTCCAGTAAGAGACACTTGTTTAGTTTTGCTGCAATAATCTAACATGACTACTCTGGATGAGTTTCCAAGTTTCAGTGGGTCATGAGAACACTGTTCTCCAAAAGCACCCCACCCTGTAGAAGCTATCAGGGCCAGAGCATCAAATTTCATTACCTGATCAATGATGCGTAAAGTAGCCACCATTTCTTGGGTTCGTACACATAAAGGAATGTAAATATCCTTTTAGTTTAGACAGAAACAAAGTTACACACCAAAATGTCTTGTGTGCAGTCTATCTTGCCCTTTTTAATAACAGAACTTTATCTCCATGGCTGCACAGATAATTGTTACACAAGGGATGTTGATAGGAGTGCTTTAAGGACCCAATTTAGTCAAAAGAGAGCTCATATTACACTTTATAACACAATGAGTACTGTTTAAGAAAAAAACCCACTCCAACTCATATATTTCAAGAACTTCCATGCTTGCATCAAACTTCCAAGGCTCCCCACTAGCCATTTTTGAGGAAGTATACAAGGACGCAGAATCATCATGAGCTATTCTACATACTGCCGACAAGCAACCAATGCCTTTGGCATTATAGTGTACTTCTGATTTCTCTTGTAGTATTGAACAAATTGCCCATCTCTACAGCAATGGCGCAAAAGCCAGAGCACTCATCACATCTGAACTGAAGCAGGTTACAAACAATGTACAGACTTTACAAGAGACAGGAATACAGATACTGAAAAGAGCCACCGTTTAATTTATAGTAAGCTTGATTCTTCTTCGTCATATGCATACATTCTAGATGGCCGAGTCATGTATATGATAAAAAAAAAAAAACACCATCTGATGCTTGGGCTGGAGGGAAAGGGGCCGGCTTGAAGCAGGGAGCAGCCTCTGAGCTTGTTGGGCAGCTGCTCTTCAACCACCTGCAGGTATTCTACTGAGACCAGGGCTGGCGCCTGGGGTGTGAGCCAAAGGGCTTGTAGGCCACTGGTCTTGCAGCCGAGCAGTCTGGAAGATCTGGTATTCTGGGTGTAGCAGGAAAAGCACTGCTTGGCCCCCATCTGGTTGTACCAAGGCATGGAGAACTACCCAAAGAGAAGATTAGGATCTCTGTCCTCTTCTATGAGGAGGAAGGAGGGTGGGGGCGTGCCACTTTTTGTTTTGTTTTTTAACCAGGTGAGAGCTGGGTTGTGTGCGTTACTCAGATCCAGATGAGAGGTGGGTCTGTATATCAAATGAGGGTTTGTCTTTATTTTTTTCCTTTTGCCTGCTGGTGGGAGAGATGTGCTTGGCGGGACAGAATAGGGCGAGAGATGGTGCCATGATTCATCGTGTGTGGGGTACGGGGAGCTACAGTGGTGGAAGAAGAGCAGGCCGGGGAAGGGGCAGCAGACAGCTGTGTGCTGTTGCCCCTTCTGGTGCTTCTTCCAGCCAAACTGACGTTGATAACCATATCAACAACCCACTAGGTTACAAAATCCTGCTACTCAATGCAGGTCATTCACAGGAAAAACAGCAGCCATCCAGGATTTAGTCCTGGATGAGAGGACTGAGCAGGCATGTATCCCTGAGACTTGACTTGTGCCCTCTGGAGTACTTGGGGATACATCAGCATAAGTCCGGCGGGCAGGGAGGTGATGTTGCTGTGATTCTATCCCCAAGCATGGTGCCCCATCCAGGCCACTACTGGTTTTGAGGCTGTGTACCTAACATAGGGATTGTGTTAGTTTATTGCCCACCCCACTGCCTAACAGTCTCTCTGCCTGAGCTGACAGAGCTCATTTCTGGGTGCTGTTGAGGCTTCCTAGCCTGGTTGTCCTGGGGGAATTCAACAATTATGCTGAGGCTGCCTTGTCAGGAATGGCTCAGCATTTCATGGCCTCCAAAACAACCACAGATGGGTCTGTCTCAGGTAATAACTGGTCCTACACATTATGTAAGTCACACTCTTGATTTGGTATTTTGTTCTGGCCAGGAAGAATATGATCTGAGGGTGGAGGAATTGATTATCATTCCTTTGTCATGAACAGAACCTGCTTGGGTTTAGACTTACAGAGATACCAAGATTCTGCAGAGGTGGGGGATCTATTAAGATGAGCTGCCTCCAGAGCCAGATTGATTCTGATGGCTATAAGGGAACCTCCTGTCGATATGGTTGGTGCTCCTGTCGATGCCCTGGTTGACCTTTGGAATGAGGAAATGACCCAGGCAGTTGACATGATTGCTCCAAGGCACCTGCTCTCAGGTGTTAGAGCCCACATAGCCCTTTGGTTTACTGAAGGGCTGAGGGTGATGAAAAGACAAAGAGATGGCTAGAGCAACAGTGGAGGAAAACTTGGGCCAAATCCAATAGGACAGAGGCAAAAAAACATTTCAAAGAATACTCCATGGCAGTGACGGTGGCTAAGAAAAAACACTTTTCCACCATTGCATCTGCACAGTGTAAGCCAGCAGAGCTGCTCTGGGTGGTCAGAGTCCTGTTGGGATCCAGCCTCCAGAAGGAGGTGGACTGCTTGGTGGCTCACTGTGAACGCTTTGCTCAGCAGATAAAACCTCCATCTGTTTTGACTTGGACTCTACATTAGTAGTGACAGGGTCTGATGCTGGCAGGGTGCCAACTTGTCCAATTTTGTGGGATACTTTTCAGTTTATTCAGTCTGAGGACATGGATAGAATTCTTGGAGGTTTAAGGGTACCACTTGCTTGTATGATCCTTGCCCTTCCTGGTTACTTAAATCTTCCGGGGGGGGGGTGGCTGACTGGGTTCAAGAGGCAGTTAATACTTCCTTAGACTCATAGAATTATAGAGTTGGAAGGGACCACCAGGGTCATCTAGTCAACCCCCTGCACAATGCAGGACAGTCACAACTACCTCCCCCCCACCACAACCCCTAGTGACCAGAAGATGACCAAGATGCCCTCCCTCTCATCATCTGCCAAAGGTCACATAATCAGCATTGCTGACAAATGGCCATCTAACCTCTTCTTAAAAACCTCCAGGGAAGGAGAGCTTACCACCTCCCGAGGAAGCCTGTTCCACTGAGGAACTGCTCTAACTGTTAGAAAATTCTTCCTAATGTCAAGACGGAAACTGTTTTGATTTAATTTCAACCCGTTGGTTCTGGTCCGACCTTCTGGGGCAACAGAAAACAACTCGGCATTATCCTCTCTATGACAGCCTTTCAAGTACTTGAAGATGGTTATCATATCCCCTCTCAGTCTTCTCCACTTCAGGCTAAACATACCCAGCTCCTTCAACCTTTCCTTATAGGACTTGGTCTCCAGACCAAGTCCTTGAAACAGGCTGTGGTGCATCCACTGCTAAAGAAGCCTGTGTAAAGTGCTATCAAGTCGCACCAGACTTATGGCGACCCCGTACGGGGTTTTCAAGGCAAGAGACTAACAGAGGTGGTTTGCCAGTGCCTTCCTCTGTATTACAAAGAAGCCTACAACAAGAAAAGATTCTTCACATGTGTGAGGAGCATAAACAAGGTAAAAGAGGTAACAGACCCAATGTTGGGTGAAAATGGAGAATCTGACAGGACAGAAAGCAGAAAGGATCAATGTCTTTTTTTGCCTCTGTTATTTCTCTGAAGAGAACAGTCCCATCGGGAGATAATAGAGGCAAAGCATGGCATCCGGGTTGCTGGTTGACATGAACAGTGATGTTGAGAGACATCTGGGTGCATTAGATGAGTACACATCCCCTGGGCCAGATGGTGTGCACCCAAGAGTGCTCAAAGAACTTTCTGGAGAGCTTGCAGGGCCTTTGGCCATCACTTTCAAGACCTTTTGGAGGACGGGAGATGTGCCACAAGACAGGAGGAGGGTGAATGTTATCCCAGTCTTCAAAAAAGGAGGTAGGATAACCCAGGAAACTACAGGCCAATCAGTCTTACCTCTGTCCCAGGGAAAATATTGGGGCAGATTTTAAATGGGTCAATCTGCGAGCACCTCAAGGAGAACTTGGTGATCCGGGGAAGTCAGCATGGATTTGTTCCCAGCAGGCCTGCCAAACCAACCTTGTTTCCATCTTTGATCGAGTGACAAGCTTACTGGATCATGGGAATGCCACTAACATTGTTTACTGGGATTTCAGTAAAGCCTTTGATAGACTAGAGAACTACAGACTGGACTAGGATAGCTAGGTAGATAGGGAACTGGTTGGAGAACCGCACCCAAAGAGTAATTGTCAATGGCATTTCACCTGATTGGAGGGAGGTGTTCAGTGGTTGTCACAGGGCTTGGTTCTGGGCCTGGTACTTTTAAATATTTTTTAAAAATGATACGGATGAGGGATTGTAGGAACTACTCATTAAATTTGCAAATATCACCAAATTGGGAGGAGCAGTGAACACCCCAGAAGATACAGAATTCAATGAGATCACACTGGAAAAGTGGGCAGATGTGAACAAGATGCAGTTCAACAAAGATAAATGCAAAGTTCTTCATCTGGGTAACAAAAGAAGCATGCATACTGGATAGGGAATACATCTCTGGGTAGCAATGTGTGTGAACTTGCGAGATCTTGGGTTGGGGTGGATTGTAAACTAATTATGAGCAGTCAGTGTGATGCAGCATAAAGGTTAACACAATCTTGGGGAGTGTTTTAGCAGAGAAAAAGCATCCAAATCACAAGATGTCATAGCTTTGCTGTACACCTCATTTGTCAGGCCACACATGGAGTACTGTGCGCAGCTCTGGAGGCCTCACTTCAAAAAGGATGCAGATGAAATGCAGCAAGTGCAGAGGAGAGTAATGAGGATGATCAGGGGCCTAGAAACTAAGCCCTATGAGGAAAGGCTGAAGGACTTGGGAATGTTCAGTCTGGAGAAGAGGTTGAGGAGGGACATGATTGTTCTCTTTAAGTTTATGAAAGGTTGTCACTTAGAGGAGGGCAGAGAGCTGTTGCTTTTGGCAGCAGAGGATAGGACTCGCAATAATGGGTTTAAATTACAGGTGAAAAGGAACTGGCTGGATATCAGGATTTTTTTTAACATTAGGAGTAATTCAACAGTGGAATCAGCTGCCTAAGGAGGTGGTGAGCTCCCCCTCACTGGCAGTCTCCAATCAATGGCTGAACGGACACTTGTCAGGGATGCTTTAGGCTGATCCTGCATTGAGCAGGGGGTTGGACTAGATGCCTGCATGGCCCCTTCCAACTCTATGATTCTGCTACAGGTGTTCTGACTCAAGATTTAAGACTCTTTCTTTTGGCATTCCTTCAGGGATCCCCCCTTCCTAACCAATGTTTTTAATTTGCTTTTTTTATGCCTTGTACATATTTTGCCTCTTTAAAAAATTTTTAATGATGTATTTTTGGGAGGAGGTTGATTTAGTGGATTTATAATGTAATGTACATTTAAAACAGTTAGCTGCCATGTAAGCCTTGTAAGGGTAGAGAGGTGGGTATAATTTTGTAAATAATAATTTAAAAACCTTGCAAGTGGGCAAGACCAACAACTGCCCATATGTGTACGTTCTCTGTTGCGGCCCCAACTTTGTAGAGTGGCCTGCCTAAGGTGTAGAAGGCTCCAACATTTCTTCCATTCTGTAATTTACATAGAACAGTTCAGAAGAGCATTTAATAAAGGTAATAGGGCTATATTATCAAATGGTTCAGGAAGTTGCTTTTAGAAAAGAAATAGGATTGTGGGCTATACCATTGTGTGTAGTATGTACTACCTGTTCACTTCATGTATTATCTTTCTCCCACTGAATTATTTTCTACCAGTATAATACCATTTTCAACATTATGTAACACATGTCTAAAACTTCATACTTTGTTTCAAATTTTTGTAATTCTAGTCCTATGTCATTGCTTGTTAGATGTTTCATCATATTGACTGTAACTGTAATCCACCTTGAGTCTCAGTGAGAAAGGTAGGCTATAAATAAAGTAAATAAATACAAGACTGACAGGTTTATTATGGCATCCAATGAACCTCCCCCCAAAAAACCTTTTCCACGAAAACGACCTGTTAATTTTTTTAAGCTGCCATAACGCTCCTTATTTGTATCATATGCACAAGATCACACTACTGTATTCTAGAATCAACTACCAACTTGCTGTTGCTACTCTACTGCGTATTGAGGGCTATGACAACTTACTGTAGCCATAGGATAAAACTGTAAGAATCGGAAAGGATGCTTGTTTCCAAGGCCACATAAAGGTAGCAGGGCAGAGCAAAGTGACAACTAGAGCGCCCACTCGCTTATGCTGCCGCCGCTGAAATACAGCAGCTGAAATTAAAACTTGCGGCCTGCCTTTGCTCCTTTCTGCATGGAAAGCAACGCTCCGTACGGCAACCTTTGGGGACAAGGTCAGCTAACTGAAGGGGACCGCAAAACCCGCGATGCAGCCTTCCTACTCAACCAGACGCAGGCGGATCCCAAGCCCGCCCCGCCCCTTTAAGCGCCCTTGACGCGGAGGTCACGTGCCTATTCGCGCCCCCTGTACCTGCATTTGGGATTTCTCGGAACCAAGCGCGGTACAGTTCTCGCACGCGCCGTTTGGCCTCGTTCAGGTCCCGGCTGAAGATGGGCTTTACCGCCGTCCCAGTCACCGCCGCCGCTTTCCCGACTCCGGCCATTTTGTTCACGCCAACCTCTAGCGCTTCCGTCGCTCTCCCCGTCGAGGGGGCGGGGTTTTAAGATTATCTGTCTCTTATTGGTTTGTTGAAACGCCATTGATTTGTGATGAGCCAACGATCGCGCGTTGGCCGAAGTTGCGCGCGGGTGCAGTGGGCGTGGCTATTAGCAGCCTTGAAGAAGTCGCTTGAGGACCCGCTGCCTCGAAGGGTGGGCGAATGAAGCGCGGTTCATGCACCTGTCCCAACTGGGGCAAATAGCGCTTCCAACATTACAGAATGGGCTAGAACTTGCTTACGTATCTAGTAAAATATTCATAAAACTGTCACTGGTGGAACTTTTATACAAATTTAGCAATAATCTGATTTTTATTTCATATGAGAGCCCTCAACAAGGTCTGGAAAACCACACAGGCGCCGAATCTGCTGTCGCTTTCGGGTCGATCCTTTTACTAATGATTCACGCAAGTTTAGCGTTGCCAACTCTGTGTTGGGAAATTCCTGGGCAGGTTGGGGGTGGCGCCTGGGGAGGGCGGGATTTGGGGAGGGGCGGGACCTTCGAGGGGTCTAATGCCGCAGAATCTAGTCTCCGAAGTAGCTATTTTCTCCAGGGGGACTGATCTCAGTAGTTCTGAGAGATCTCCAGACCCCACCTGGAGGTTGGCAACTCTACACAAATGTACGCATATTAGCAAAGCAACAGTTTTCTTCGTACGTTTTTTTTTAACAAAAACGACAGATGCTGTACTATAGAATTATAAAACGAAGGTTTAAAAAAATATCTGCATTTAATGGGCCGACAAATCTGATATCTAGAACGGAGTACCTATCTTTGTGAGAACAGTTTGATGCTCGTTTACCCCCAAATAAATCTTATTCTACATCTCATCACTTATCTTAATTGCATACATCTATATTTTAGTTTAAAACAATATTTTCTTCTGTTGGCCTTGTGACCAAATGTGACGGCATGCCGTCTTGAATCTAGTCCTGCTCTGGTACTTGCACACCCTCATGAAGGAACATGATTCTCGTGAAGGAACATGGTTCCTGTCAGACTTGGCATCCAGCTTTAAAGGGCAGACAGAATGCGCAAGGGCTCTGTGCTCAGAGACGAGAGTGAGGTGAATGAAAGAAACAAGGTACAAGGCAGAGGAAACCAAAAAGCAGTGGAAAGCCTGTGAGGCCAGAGAGAAGAGTAGCCACCACCCCACATGAACGATCTTTACTATGCATAGCATAGGTAGTGACTAGACCATAGCTTATCAACTGACATGTTTCTCTTTTTTTCTTGTCTCCTTCAGCTTCTCAAACAGCAAATGTAATATTAAAGCAGCATGATGAGGCCTGTCTACTTGGGTGGAGTTTTGACATCTTATGTTTTTAAAGCCTTCTGGCTGATGAGATAGCTTTATGAATTTCTCATTACTGTACAAAAATGTTAGTGCAGATACCATTAGCGGCTGTTGGTTAAGAGGCATTGTGGATAAAATTGCACATCTAAAATCTGTATTGTAAAATTAGGGATTTTACGTCATTTCAAATATTTGTGAAGTTTTGTTTCTGCTGTAGCTTTTGTCTGTTTTGTTCAGTTCTTTTGTTTCCACAGGGCATTTGAACATCGTAAAATCAAGTAACATCTTTTTGCAAAGCAAGTATTTCTGTAAGACAGTTTTACAATGGTGGTGATTGAATTTATTTCTTTAGTCCCATCAATATGCATTGCATATTTACAGAGTGCAAGAAGATGGCTTACAATCTCAAATTTGACATTATGATGGGTAACAGAAACAGGGATAAACAAAGGAAGAATATGTGGTCGTTTCAGTTACACATGTTTAGTACACATGTTTAGTGTGAGTAGTAAAAGAGGATTATGTCAAAGGCTCACAGTAAGTTTTGGGAAGGGATTTGAAGGAAGAGAGGTGGCATTACACAGGAATTTTGGAAGGAAGTTCTAGGGGGACAAAGGTGGAGCTGTTTCCGGGAGCAGAAGAGCTTCAGACAGCTGCTCAATCCAGGAGAGGAAAGCAGGCTACTGTGTTTTACAGCCCATTCCTGAGATGACGGCAAACGCGGACAGCAGGGAAGAGGCACAGCTGCGCCTCCTAAGCTGTTTCGCGTACGCCTGAAAAAAAAAAAGCCGTCTCACAGCTTTTTTTCGTTTAAACGGGGCCTTTCTCCCCATAGAGAACAGCGAGGCTGCGCCTGCTAAAAAGTGTCTCCTCCCCCAGCCCGCCGCAGGAACACCCCCCATGCCGGTGTGGCCATTCTACACCGTGGCCTGCGCCACGGAGAGGCCACATCAGCGGAGGGGTGAAGTGCAGCTCTGTGGCTCTCGGGCGCTGGCAGAACTGCCCTCGCCACCAGCATAAGTGCATGTTGTTGCGTGATTACTCCAAAGAAGACTCGCCCCCCCCCTCAGGAATGCACCGTTAGGGTGGTGGTCATTTGTAAGAGTGGGAACTTGATTAACCTTCAGGAAACAAGTTCTTAGTTAGAAGGCTGGCAGAAGCACAAAAGTTCTAGGGAAATATTTGATTCCGTTATCGGCAAGCAGCCAGGGCACAAAACTAAAAGAGACTTTTCTTTTGGGGCTTGGAAAAAAATGAAATCCTTGGACCCATAAGTAAACCCAAACTGTAAACTGGCAAATTTTATGTGCAAACAAATGACATACTAATGACAATTAACTGTCTGGACCAAACTATGGATGTAATTTCTGTAGACTAACAAAATGACATGCTAATGATGATAGGGAGGCTCTGATGAAATCACTGGATCTGATCATCTCTGCGTGTCTGTGGGGGAGGAATTGCCTCATATTTCTTCACAGGCTACCTTCTTCCAGTGACTATGATTCAATAGGTGTGGCCTGTCCCTCCCTTGAATGTCTATCTTCCTGCATCCCTTTGACCAAGGTTTAATGTACATCAGGAGGAATGCAAGCCTCAGCACAAAGAACTGCATTGTGAGTTAAGACCTGGCAGGATCTGTGCCCAGTAGTTGAGCAAAAAGAGCTCAGTTGCATCACATGAAGTCAAGCTGGGATGAACCTGGATTAAACCAGCTCTCACATGTTAACTTCTTTAAAACCCATCACAGGTA